>NC_143251.1:120512500-121137500 GCF_984573655.1 Nuphar pumila | reverse complement strand
TGCACCCGTGTCGCACCCGCACCCGCAACCGCACCCATGTGACATAGATCTATATATATTATAATATGTATATATATAATTTAACAGGTGGTAACTCAAAATACTGTTGGAAAGCCCAAATCTGTCCAGCTTTTGAGAATTTAATGGAACTCTGACATCATTGCACACTTTTTTATTTTTCACCCAAGCAAGTGAAACATGGGCCCATGAGAGTTATCATTACTGAGAATTCTCCCTAGGATCTTTAATTGAAAATGGTCCATGTCAGCTTGCTGCTTCGCTAACGGAGTATCGAAAATCACTTTTAGGAGATAACTAACTTTGAAAAATGTTAAGATTGAGAATTACTTGCTCAATTGGCAGAGAAGAATCTATTTGAATAAGTGAATGGAATCAGTTGGTTCTGCTCCGGTTCTAAATGATACTGTTAGAGCCTTTTATGCATTACTTTTGAGGTCATCCACACCTCCTTTTCCAAGTAAGACTATTTGGTGCCTGGGCCCTAATCCCAGTGATCTCATTCGACTGTGTTGCCACACAAAACAATTTCAAGGACCTTTATTCTGTCCAGTCACTGTATATTGCATTCCATCGATGAAGAATCATCATTTCATTTATTTTGGACCTTTACCTTTTCTAGGTGTCAAACTGAGTGAGATTGTTTGTGTGTATGCGCGTGTGTGTGCATGTGAATCAAAACACATAAAACCCCCCAGAACAAGTGTAACAAATGAGTGGTGATGAGATATCAAGAAAGATGTATGTGGTTTTTTTGGGCCTCTTTCTTCATGGATGGTTCAGTCAGGCTGCTTTTCTTTTTGTTAGTGATTGCTTTGTTGTTCGATGATCTCTTGTTACTTGTCCTTTTTTAATAGAATTTTGTCTCAAAAAAATTTCAGCCTCATGAAGGTGCAATTGTGCATGGGAAATATTGTGCTTCAAGGTTTCAAACTCATGTTGCTGTACTGGATATTAGAATGCTAGGCCTCTCTTGGATGTATAACTGTATTTGGGCATGACGTAAAGCTTGATTGTTTTAAGGTTGCCTTATGTTTTGATGAATAATGTGGCTTCCATTTGAATGTCATTTACTTCTGACTATTTCTTAGATACAGTAGAGGAGCAGTACGAGGGATGTCTACATTTCATCAGATTCATGCAGCATTTACTAGTTAACAAAGTGCATGTTCTCTTTCCAATTTCTTTGACACCTTCTTTTGGCAAACAGGTGGTTCCCTTTACCCCTAGTGCTGGTGTGCTTGAATGGGTTGATGGTACTGTTCCTCTTGGTGAATATCTTTTGGGAAGGTGGGCATGCTATCAGTACTTGTGTGTGTGTGTGTGTGTGTGTGTGTGTGTGCACGTGCATGTAAGCTCATTTGAGCTTTCTCTTTTAGTATGAGAAATGGAGGAGCACATGGGCGCTATGGAAAGGGTGACTGGTCATTTCTCCAGTGCAGGGAGCACATGACAAATGTAAGTGGATTCTTCAAACTAGATCTTATACTCAAGTGGAGCAATGTGGAATATAAAATAGTATGCCAAATATATTTGAGGCTGCTCCTGAATGTTGAGTTTGTAATTTTTAATCACAACGATGGATATTTTAGAAGTCTAAAACTCAATATCCAAATGATGATGATGCATTTATTATTTAGTCAATCATGACAAGGCAGGACTCTTTCTCCTCTATCTGATTAAGATTAATACATCTTTGTTGTGGTAAATTTTTCAAAAGTGTGGGAAGCCTTTGGAATATATGTTCATAATCTTTTCTTTCTGGTGTTTTCACCATATATCATATGCATAGTTTGAACTTATCATGTAAGTTTAGCCCATTATGTGGAGTATAATCGAGATTTTTGATATGCATGGTTGATTTGTAGGAGAGAGACAAGCCCAAGGCTTTTCAGAAAGTCTGTGAAAATTTCAGGTGGCACCACGTGTCTTGACTTGCATTCATTATGCTGAAGCTTTTTGCTTTGTTCTGGATGTAATTTTCTACCATTTTGATTTGGGCAGACCTGTTTTCCATTACTTCTTCCTTGAGCGCTTCTCACAGCCTGCTGATTGGTTTGACAATAGGCTATCTTACACTCGAAGTGTGGCGGCAAGTTCAATGGTTGGTATATTGTACATTTATGTTCGTCCCTTTCATGTTTATGGAAAAAGTTTTCTTTGTAAATTGTCTTATCTTGCCCCTTTTATGTTAATGGACAAAGCTTTTCTCCTTGATAAATTGTCTTACCATATTATCTTCTAAATGGACAACCATTTTTCATATTATGGAATCATGTTGTGGATAGATAATAAACTAATTCAAAGTTGAAATTGCCTGGCATATCTCAAGCCTTTGATTTCTGAAAGTTTTCTATGCAGAACCATAAGAGCAGATTTTCTGTATTACAACTCTATTTTCTCATTAAAACATAACTTCGGTTGTATCTGATGTAATATCTTGCAATTTTTCCACCATTTTTAAATTTAATAAATATAATTTTTATTTAAATACTAATATTTTTTATGACTGAAATTAAAAAATATAATATATATATATATATATAATAATAAGTAGTAGCTGACGTTGTAATGCCCCAAAATCCAGGACTTGTAACTTTTAATGAAAAGTTCAAAAGCCTTTGAAATCATTCGATTATCAGAGTTTTAAGTAGTAATTCAGCAGAAAATGATATTTTTAAAATAACAAGTCAACGGACCTTGGGCGCATTACAGTGCAAACTTCCCTTTTCAAACAGATTTGAAACTCTATATATTCAAAACCAAATAGATTAAAAAAAATATTGTTTTAATAATTTGTACAAATGAGAGATTTTCAAGAAAACCTTTATGCAGATTTATCGAAATGTCCTCGTGCAAAAGAATAAGTATTTCTAGCGTGAACAATTGAGTATGCAAACAAACAAAGTTTTTCAATGCGAGCAATTGATTATAAAATCAGGTGAGCAATCAACTATTACAAGACAAGAGTTCATTCCACACAAGACATACTCAATTTCACGGCAAGCAAATACATTAATCATAAGGTGCAAGCAATTGCACAACATGCCGTTTATAAGCTACACGTGATAAGCAATCACACGATAGCAGTTGTATTAATTACATGAAGTAAACAACTTATAAGACAGGCTGCTACATTAGTCCTAGTTGTAAATAGTTCGTAGATTATAAGTTGTAAGCAGTCACACCAGTCATAAGAAACTCAAGCCAACAAGTGTTATATTATGACAAACACGAATAATTCAACCAAGTAGTAAGGCAAGTTACATGTATCATATTGCAACTAGCATAATGCTATTATCATAAGCATTTAACTAGTACTAGCAACTAGTTATTACTAGCAAAGAACTAGTATAACGCTATAACATGCGTGCATAATTCAATGAATAATATACTAAACTATTGAGCAAACAAGCAAGTCATGTCACTGCATGCACATTTCAATAATGTGAATAGTTTAACTTATGTTTCGATATTAGCTGGCCTTGCGGGTACGCACAAGGCACGAAACGTAAAAACAGCCAAGACCGATCTGGAGGTCTATTATGTTGTATTTTATGATACCCTGAATGGTTGACTGAGTTCGCTCTTAAGGGGATAGCCAGTGACCAAGAGAGTAAATCCCCAAAGGCCTAGCCCGTGGATGCATCCAAACTTCTGCAGAAGTGGCCTGAAAGCTATTTTTTGTAGCCCATTTTTCCTAACTCTGATGATTGGAAAAGTCAAGTATTTTGCCCGAAATAGTCATTAATAACCTGTACATTAGAGTTTTTGTACCATCCATTATCTCTCTTGATGAACCATGGCGAACGGGCACGGCGGAGGTTTCTTAACTGCTGCCCCATTCTACATGCTCTAGTGCATTAGACCTGTAACGCCCCAAAATTTCAAACTTGTAAACCTTTCAGAAAAACAGACAAGAGGCTAAAAAGAAATCTCTTAATTTCAGAGGTGGTTTATGAAATCAGCGAAAGACTATTCTTTTGTTAATTTCAGAAAGGCAAGCTGACAACTTTGGGCGCGTTAGCCAAAAGAACCAAAGCGCACAACCCATGCTACTTGCAAACACTTGGAAAAGCCACTTTCAGTTAAGAAGCTCTTCAAATAGTACAAAATTCGGATATCCCAAGGAAAATCCGTTACAAAACCCCAAACGTCCAGGACGCGAGCTAAGAATAGGAAGAAGAAAGTCTTAGAGCCATCTTGTCATCGCCCGTGGTGTACTTAATCATCACATGTACCCATAAAATGGGTTAGTTTCGCAAAAAAACTAGTAGGTGCACAAGCGAGACTATAGGAAACTGAATTATGTACATTTAATTCAGCAGGTTACACAGTTTAAAGCAGATATGCAGTTAGACAAGTAAGCAATGCAAGCAGGTAAATATGCAAGCGAGTAAGTAGTGCAAGCGAATAAGTAGTGCAAACGAATAAGTAGTGCAGGCAAGTCAGTAGTGCAAGAGAGTAAGTAGTGCAAGAGAGTCTCACGACTTAACAACTAATGTGAACAAACTTTATGTTTCGATATTACTGGTCTGCGGGTACGCGCAGGCAAAACGTAGAAACAACTGAGACTAGTTCGGGCGTCTGTTATTCTATGTATTTTCAATAACCCGAATAGCTAGTTGAGTCCGCTTCTAAAGGGACGGCTTTAGCCGAGAGAGGATTCTCCAAAGGCTGATAAGCAGTGCCACAGATGCATTCAACTTCTGCAGAAGTGCTGAGCTAACTATTATAGCTCCTTTCCCATAACTTCAATGACTGGGGAGGCCAGATCATTGCCCGTGGGGTGATGGTTAACAACCTGTCCATCGGAGTTTTGTACTGCTTTGTCCTCTCTCTTGACAGACAACAAGAAGCGAATGGGTGCATTAGGGGATGCTTAACTAAGGACCCATTCTATGTTGTGGTCTTTAAACCACTCGAGCATCTTGCCTGTGAAGGCGAATCAGTCACCATTTAAGTGATTACAGCATTGTGCATTTAGCACTATTCGAGGTCGCACGACCATCTCATCCGATCATCGCAGTACTAGCGTGTAGTGCACGACTACAAGTACTCTAGGATAAATGGGGTATAGCTCCTCAATAGAAGCTTCAACAAGAGTGTTTCACAAAGATGTAATGTTTATCAACTTTACTTTTGACATTCTTTACCTTTTGAAACAGCCAGTAGCTTGTGCCAACATTATGCATGCGATTTTTTAGAATCGCATCCGCTATCGGGGTATCTACATGCCTCGCATGACTTGATACCGGCCTCGATAGACGGGATACATGTTTCTCAACAGAACCCCTGCTAAGAAGTTCGCTCGAACCTCAACTCGTCTGCAGGACTGCGTACTCGAAGTGTCAGGATTCTTGCGAGGTATCCCTCTCCTTAGACGAGAATGTAATGCTAGCTCCCAACTCAACTCTCGTCGCAAGAGAGAGAGTGGTGAATGCCCCTTGCATCCTCCACGAGGGTGCCTTTAAGGCATACGCAAAGAACGAAAACTTGCACGTCATCTGCAATAGCAAGGCAATAACAACACATGCAAAAGCAAGAGCTTAGACGCAAAGTGTAACGGAAAGGTAAAGATGGTAAGCAGCAGTGCAACGTCAGAAGGTAAAAGACACGACAGAAAGTAAAGGGCAAGGATCGCAAAACTGCGTCCTTGAGTTAAGTGCATACTCGTATAAATATATATATTTGTATATATATATTTATTTAATGATCATTTTTAGTTTAATTGAACTTAATTCAATTACCTTGGAGAGTTGCGAGCTTGCGGGTGTACGCTATGGATGGCTCGGGTCGTGGAGCGGGAGCGGGATCCGTCGTACGAGCTGCAAAAGCGACAATCTTAGCACGCTAACACCAAAACAGAAGGTCAGAGTCATTGCCACTGACCTAACGCGAAGGAAGCAGAAGCAGGGGCATCGTGCCCTTGCATACCTGTTATGAGCGCAAGAAGCAGGGGCAGGGGCTGCGAGCCCCTGCTGACCTGCTGTCAGCAAAATACGAGGAGGCAGGGGGTTGTACCCCTGCCCTCAGAAAGCGAGGGTAGGCAGGGCTGCGCCCCTGCCTGACAAAGTAAAAGAGAGGCAGGGGCTTCGCCCCTGCCTGTCGAACATGCCCAGAGGCAGGGGCTCGACCCCTGCCTGATGCCAGGGAAGAACGAGGCGAGGGGGCTTGCCCCTGCCTGTCGAAAAACAGCGGAGGCAGGGGCGATGCCCCCGCCTAAAGAGCGAAGAGGCATAGGGAGGGGGCTCGGCCCCTCCCCTGCCGAAACAAGGAACAGGGAGGGGCTCGACCCCCTCCCCTGCCATAACAAGAAACAGGGAGGGGGCCGACCCCCTCCCCTGCCGTAACAAGAAGCAGGGAGGAGTTGGGCCCCTCCCTTACCAACCACGGCACACGGAGGGGCTCCGCCCCTCCCTCGCTAAAAAGAGTCGCAGGGAGGGGGCTTTGCCCCCTCCCTTGTGATTTAGGGCAGCAGGGAGGCGGCTTGGCCATCCTCCATGCGCAACGGAGAAACAAGGGGGAAAGAGAGAGAGAAAGACGGACGAAAGAGGAGAAGGGGAGGAGGAGGAGGAGCGTACCTGGGGAGGTTGCCGGAGAGAAGCTCGTCGGAGACGGGAGGTCGCCGACGTCGGTGACGGCGGGTTGTCGGGGGTCGTCGGCGTCGGTGACAGTGGACGAGCGAGAGGGTAAGGGAGAGAGACGAGAGAGCAGAGGGGAAAGGCGGTGAGGGGGGTTCGTAACCCTCATCCCGCCTGCCTCGTTGTCTTTAATGACAGCGAGAGGCGGTGGTCCGGGTCGGATCCGGCCCGAATCAATAATTTTTTTTTTTTTTTTAGTTGTTACACGACCCACTCGAGCATCTTGCCTGTGAAGGCGAAACCATCACCATTAAGTAATTTATACGCGCCATTGCACGTTTGAGGCAACCACATGCCTCTCATCCTACTCACCGCAGTACGCAACGTACCTCTTCAAAAGTACAACCACGATGAGAAGGGTCAACTTATTGTGAGGGTAAAAATATCACCATTTGCCGCAACCTCATCATCCAATCATCGCAACACAAGAAAGACGTACCTGTTGAAAAGTACGGTCGTACCTGACAAAAAGTATGACTACGATGAAAGGGACAACATTTAATATTTTGCAATGCCATTTCAGTTTAAATTTGCCATATGTGTCATATGCACGTCTTGAGGTTGACACAACCTCATCATCCAATCATCGTAACACCAATGTGACGTACCTGCCCAAAAGTATGACTACGATGAAAGGGGTATGGAATATAAACACAACTTGAAAAAGGAAGGAGACCGGTAAAACCCGCAGTGGGTTCAGACCGGGCCCCGGATCAATTACCGCGATGGCAGGAACTGTTAGAAAGTGACTTGAAATACATTGGGTTCAATAATGAACCCATATCTATGCACGTGAAGTGCAAATATACCCATTGAAGGGAAACAACATAAGCACATAATGTGCTAACACATAAAACCCATAAAAAGGGAAAAATATGACATAAAGTCATAAGTTGCATATCATTGAAGAATAATGGAGAAGGGGTAAAAACCCCATTACAATGGAGCATAAGCTCCCTCAAGAAGTAGAAAATACAAAGGGGGAGACCCCTATTTATAACACAAGAAAGGAGCCACTTAGGGGGCTCCCAAAGGAGTCGTTGGGAGCCCCCAACGGTCACATTTGTGACTGTTGGGGGCTCCCTAACGACTCTTTGGGGAGCCACCCTAGGTTGCGCAAACCACGAAAAAAGGAAAAAATAAAAAATAAAATAAAAGATAAAATTACAAACATATTCCAAATGGAATATGCGTAAAACTGGAAATGTCTAAACTACCCCTATGCCTATAAATAGAGAAATATATATTTTATATATATAATTAGGATAATACATATGCATATATACCATATATGAATATGTATTATACTTTATATATATAAAATATATATAATATTACAAATGTTGAATGATACATTTTAACACCCCCCCTCAAGCTTTGTGTGGGGGAACGAAAAGGTTGAAGACGGCAAGAAGAAGAATCTCAAAGCTTCAAGAGCCTTCAGAACGAATGTCATTGTAAATATCTTCCTCCAATGTCTTTATCGATGAGCACCTTCTATCCAAGGGACTTCCTTTTCTTTTATCTTCAAGATCCTGAGAAAAGAAAACAACAAAGAACAAGTAAAAGATACCTTTGCACTTTACTCAAAAAGGAACATTCCTAACAAGGTGCAAAATTTATGTATAATATGATAGTTACTTTAGCATGAAACGAAAAATTTATAAAACCAAAGTTTCTAAATCATACATTATGTTAAAACAAAAATGAGCGGAAGCACATTATGCAAAAATAAATTGCAAGAATGCATAATGCATTCATACGGTCCAACATTGGACAAATATAACCCCATAATGAGGAATAACAAAATGATCCACGAAGGGATACCACAAGAAGCCTACGAAGAGGCATAAAATACATATGCTTTATTGAATGAGAGCCCAAAAAGGCCATAAAGAGCATATGTATATATTTATCGTTAAATGAATTAATACTCAAAGAACTCATTAATGATCATGCTTCAAACATGTAATGAAGTGCCAAACAAGAGAAACGAAGTCTCCAAGCATACTTTAGGTAAAATAAACCCAAGAGTTCACAAGGTTTTAAAATCATTTATGAAAGTCACACTTAATTGACAAAAAAAAACATATTTTACATATAAGGGTGGCAAAAACCATAAGCACTTAATATATAGATTAAATGCTAAGAAATCAACTTGATATGCATATCAAAAAGATGATTTACTTGAAAAACACAAGTCATGAATAAAATTTTGCAAATTTCAATAATAGTTTATTCATGACAAACAACTTCCTCATTAGTTCTCCAAAAAAACCCATAAATCAAGTGTATAAGCTACTAGATCAAGAATATAAAGCCATTAAAGGCCAAAGACACACACAAAGGTGTGTAAAAGAACCTCTTGTCTACATATAATAATACTTGATATAAGTGCATCTACGACAAGAACAACAGCATACATGCCAACATGGACTAAAAAGTATCTCTTGTCTACGTAAAAATACCCTTAAAACCAAGTATGTTCAGCTACTAGAACAAGAGTAATAAGCCAACCATGGGCTAAAACATAATACATCTCTTGTCTACATAAGATGGCACTTGAAATGAGTGAAATAAGTCAACCATGGGCATACATCTAAGCGACTAGAACAAGAACACAAACGCCAACATGGACTAAGATCACACACGATGGTGTGAATCAACGTGTCTTGTCTACATATAAGATCACTCAAGACAAGTGTGTTCAGCTACTAGACCAAGAGAGCAAAAAGCCAACAAAGGGCTAAAAACACACGAAGGTGTAATAAAATTCTTGTCTACATATGATGACACTTAGATAATGGGCATAAAAGGAAAGGACTTTTGAGGCAATAAAGCTTGTAATGACAACATATAAATAAAACCTCGAATGAAACAATATTCCTTTTAAAAAGGAATACTCATAACAATAACATTTTGGAATAAATGCATGTAAAAAGTATCATCAACAAGATACTACAATCGATAAAATAATATTCTTGAGAACAAATGTGTGAACATACACACACCAAGAACACTTGTGAAAAAACACAAGAACACATGTGCACAACAAGCACAACATACGGAATCACAAATGTGCAAGTGCTCTCTTAAGATTCTTAAACAAATAAAAGGTTGGGCTATAATCCCAAAACACCTTGATTTTAAATATACCTTAAAACATTTAAGGTTTCAAACACCGTATGTCCATCACATTTACATAGAGGCATCCATAATATCAATGGCCACAAGAGAAAAAATGAGTGACACACTCATAATTAGAGATCAAATAACAAATCATTTTAGAGTCCCAAGGTGCCCATAACTCACCTCAACAACCATCTATAATATGGAAGGTGGACAATCTAAAATGATACAACACGAGGTGCCCATAACTCACCTCGACAAACATCTCTAATATAACAAAAATAAGGCCAAATAAATGATGCATTAAATAACATGTGATGGACAAATATAAGTGCCACAAAAGGGCAGTAACCACATAAGGAATCATTTTCCAAATAAAAGTTTTTACCAAGAAGACCGATTAACAAATTGAATCAAAGGTCCAATATAATCCATCAAAACAATTTTGCATAAACACGAATTATGCTTAATCTTCAAAAGAAGTCTTGTACCAAAAAAGACTTATTAAGCAACAAACACAACAACATAAAGAATTCATCAAGACAATCAAGCTTTTAATCAAAGAAATCATAAGAACCGTAATGGTTCACAAAGAAGGCTTTAACACAATACTCAAGGAAAGGATATTCAAAAAACACTTGAAAATTTATAGATTTGGAATTAAATCCCATACAACAATTTTAAAATATTCTTTGATTGTGATGAGATATGCGGACACATACAAAGTGCTATAAGCACTTACAATGATTTAACAAGAACTCAATATCTAAATTCATTATATTTTTCACAAAAGAAATGTGCATAAAGGCTCCATAATGCAAAAAATGTCTACGAAGAGACAATACACATGTAAGCACACAAGGCTTTATAAAAGATGTGCACGAAGGCACTCATACAATACTTGAACAAATACACACCAAGGTGTAAACAAACATGCACTAAGGCATGTATATCATAAAAAAGAGGGAATGCATACAAGCGCAAAATATTTGAGAAGCAAATGTGCACAAAATACAAAAATACACAAAAGTAAGCAAGTATGCACTTTATAAAAAGAGCAATGCTTGAAATTCTCAAATTTTAATTATGTAATTACATGCTTGATAAGTGCAATTGAGGATAAAGAAAACCATATTATGGCCAATGTCGGCATCTTTAAAGATATTATTAAGAGGTTTCGAAACCTTATGAAAAATACAAACCAACAAGTTTATAAGGATGAAAAATGAAATCATTTATACCAAAAAGGATGTAATAGATGAACTATGCACTCTATGTGGGAAATTCCTTTTAAAACAATCTTTCCTAATGGTTTATCATAGATAATTTTTCAAAAAAGAAACATTGAAAAACTTTTTAGGAGTTCTTATAAGTCATCATTAACAAGAACTACTTTAGGATTCAACAAAGATTTTAGATGTGAGAGATTCTCATATAATGATTATATCAAATTTTTCAAAAATGCACTAAAATCCATAATCAAGAGGGGAACTCGAATCAAATTAGGGTTCATATGAGAGTTAAAAAATTTTAAGCAAAGATCATTATTTTAGCAAGAAATCATATATATAATTTTTAAAAGTTGACTTATAGGTCAATCATGAAATATTTATATAAGAACTATAAATCTCACATAATTGAAGGTAATTTTTAAAAACATAAATTACTATTATATGCGATGAGTAGTTCGAAAAACACGAATTTTATATTTGGACAACAAACGATTTCACCAAATTTAAAAGGAGATATTTTCAAAATATATGAGCACACGAAATGTGAAAAGAAATAATTCAACTATCATGACCATTAAATGAACAAACTATATGCAAGAAACATATTTTCAAATGCATAATACTTTTAAGAAAAGGGATACATACCGAATAACTTCAGAAGAATAATACTTTAGGAAGAGCAATGAATACTTCACCATTTCTTGAGCGACACGCTTTCCGTTGCACCAAAGGACAACCCCATCGTGACCTCGCTCTGATACCATGTTAGAAAGTGACTTGAAATACATTGGGTTCAATAATGAACCCATATCTATGCACGTGAAGTGCAAATATACCCATTGAAGGGAAACAACATAAGCACATAATGTGCTAACACATAAAACCCATAAAAAGGGAAAAATATGACATAAAGTCATAAGTTGAATATCATTGAAGAATAATGGAGAAGGGGTAAAAACCCCATTACAATGGAGCATAAGCTCCCTCAAGAAGTAGAAAATACAAAGGGGGAGACCCCTATTTATAACACAAGAAAGGAGCCACTTTGGGGGCTCCCAAAGGAGTCGTTGGGAGCCCCCAACGGTCACATTTGTGACCGTTGGGGGCTCCCCAACGACTTTTTGGGGAGCCACCCTAGGTTGCGCAAACCACGAAAAAGAAAAAAATAAAAAATAAAATAAAAGATAAAATTACAAACATATTCCAAATGGAATATGCGTAAAACTGGAAATGTCTAAACTACCCCTATGCCTATAAATAGAGAAATATATATTTTATATATATAATTAGGATAATACATATGCATATATACCATATATGAATATGTATTATACTTTATATATATAAAATATATATAATATTACAAATGTTGAATGATACATTTTAACAGGAACAAGGGGCCTTGCCTCCTGTCTACCAAACTGCAGAGACAGGGGCCTGACGGGAAGCGACAGAGAGCAGCAAGGCAGGGAGCCCTGGGTTCCCTGCCGGCTAGAACAGCAAAGGCCCTCTGCCAGGGCCTTGTTGGCCGCAGATGGCAAGCAGAGGCAGAGGTAGGGAGCCTTGCTCCCTGCATGCCTGAGCAGCAGAGATGGGTAGGGGGCTCGGCCTCCTGCCAGCTTTGCGGAAGGTCGTAGAGGCAAAACGAAGAGGGCAGCCCCTGCCTGCCTTCCTGCCAAGAGGAAAGGAAAAGAGGACACAGGGAGGGCCTCACCCTCCCCTGTCGAAACAGGGAGACATGGAGGGGTTGTGCCCCTCCCCTGTCGAAAGGGGGAGCAGGGAGGGCCTCGCCCTCCCCTGCCGAGACAGGGAGATAGAGAGGGGTTGTGCCCCTCCCCTGTCGAAAGGAAAGGGCAGGGAAGGCATCACCCTCCCCTGCCTCAATAGGGAGACAGGGAGGGGGTCGAACCCCTCCCTCGTACCCCCAGCAAAGAGGGAGACAGTCTGACAGAAGAATGAACGGGGGAAGGGCTGAAGCCCTCCCTCATAACCCAAGCAACAGGGAGGGGGCTTCGGCCCCTCCCTTACAAAAAAGGAGAAACGGGAGGGGGCTCGACCCCTCTCTGATAAAGAACGGGTGGGGCAGGGGCCTTGCCCCCGCCTGCCAAAACACTCAAGCGATAGGGGCAAAGTAGAAGACAGAAAGTAAAGGCAAAAAAACCCGGGCACATAAAGCGCGGCGGCAAAGTAAAGAGAAGAAAGTAAGGATAGAAAGTAAATGCAAAAATAAAAGCTTGGGCACATAATGCGCGGCGGCAACATAAAGCAATAAAGACAGAAAAAGACAAGGATCGCGATAGATACACGTATACATATGGTCCTTAGTCATTTATTTTCTCATTTAAAGTTTTAATTGCTTAATTAGGTTTGTTCATTATCCGTTACGCAACTTTCCCCTACCTTGGGGGTTGTGAGTCCTCGTACGTCTGCGGCGTAGGTAAGAATGAGCTCGGCCACGGGGCGCGAGCGTGCTCCGTCGTATAACCTGCGAGCGCAAAGATGTTAGTATGGCATGATCCAAAACAGGAGGCAGGTCTGGTAAGACCCGCAATGGTCGGCAGACCGGACCTCGATACGAGGGCAGGCAAGGGGGGCACTGCTCCCAGCAGAAAAGCTGCAGAGGCAGAGGCATAGCCTCTGCTCCTTGCATGCCCGAACAACAGAGGCCTCTGCCTGTTAAAGGGTGGTAAAAGAGCAGGGAGCCCTACTTCTCTCAATATGCACGCAAAACAGGAGTTGGCAAGGGCGTGGCACCCTGCCATCCCACAGGAAACATCAGCAGAGGTAGGGGCTCGACCGCTGCCAAACTCCTCAAAAACTACAGGCGGCAGGGGCCTTACCCTTGTCGACCTACCCAGGCAAACAAGGAGGCGATAGGGCTTGGCTACGCCCTGACGACACACCGGGAAAACCCAAGGAGGTGGCAGGGGCTCGACCCCCGCCCACTCAATTAGAAAAAGAGAGGGAGACGACAACAGGGCTCGGCCCCTGCCGTCGCTCCCGGACTCAGGGAGGTGGCAGGGGATCAGCCATTGCCAACCTACCGAGAAAGAAAAAAAGAGGTGGCAAGGGCTCGACCCCTGCCGACCTGCCTGAACAAGAGGCAGGCAGGGAGGGCCTGCCACCCTGCCGACCAAGGCACAAACGGCCCCTTCCCTGGGAGCCCTCTGCTCGACAGAAGAGGCGACGCAAGTGGCAGCCCTGCCGCCTGCCGGAAAGGAGAGGGGGCGGCAGGGGCCCTGCCGCCCCTCAGAAAAAGAAAAAAAACATGGGCGACAGGGGCTTGGCCCCTGCCGGCATGTCGAAAGGCTTGCAGACGGCTGGGCTCTGCCCCTGCAGTCCAACCGAAAAACCCCACAGGCAGCAGGGGCTTGGCCTCTGATGCAGGTGATGCAGGCGGCAACTATGCCGCCTGCTGGAAAAAGAAAGATGAAGAGGATGAGATCCTTTACCTAAGGACCGTCAACGAATGGTCGGCGATTGGGGCGATGGTAGGAACACCAAGAGGGAGACGGCAACGGAGAGGGAGAGCTAGATGCCAAAGGCGGTGGTAGCGGGTACCAGCGGAGGTGGCCGGCGAGGTCGGGAAGATGGAGGGGGGCGTCGGGCGACAGGGAGAAAGAAAGGGTTTGGGGTCGTCAGGGGTGTCTACCGGACACAAGGAGGAAGAGGGCAATAGAGAGAGGGAGACGGGGGTTGGTGTTGCCAATGGTGGTTTCGGCGAGCTGCAGGTCGGACGAGAGAAGAGACGGTGAAGGCGGAGGGTCGCCGACTGTTGCACGAAAGAGGAAGAAGACGGGAGGCGGAGAGGAGAGAGAAAAGGGGCTTAGTGCTTCGCACGGGAGGCGTCGGGTGACGATGCCGGCGACACTATCGCCAGAGGCTGCGGTCGCTGGCGACGGTGGTCGTTGGGAAAATCTCATAGGGGAAGAGAGGGACGGGTTGCAGGAGGAGAGAGAGAGAGAACGACGACAGGGAGGTCGTCGACGCGGTCGTCGGCAACTCTGATCATCGGCGGCCGCAGGTGAAACAGGAGTGGGAGACGGAGAGGTGGAGAGGAGAGAGAAAGAGACATGTTTTATCCCTTGCCTGCACAACCTACGTCTTTTAAAGACGCAGGCTCTCGATCCTTCGAGAAGTCGGGTCTGGGTCGGGCTCGCATTCGGGTCCAACACAGCGGATCAACTGGCACGTGTCCGACACGATTTTTTTTAAGTGGATTTTACACTGGGTCGGTTGGGTGCTGGACCGATTTGAAAAAAAAATGTTGTATTCAGCTGTGTATTTTAAATTTCCAGATTTTGTTAAGTATATGTATTTCAATACATGTTAAGAATGGAATTTTTTTTCACATGCTTTAACCGGATATGACATGCTTAAGCAACATGTTATTTCAACTGTATATGCATGCATAACGTGAAGTTGATATGTTTTTGCATTACATGCATGTGCATACATGAAGTTGATATGTTTTTGCATTTGTGTTCATATGCTTAGTTGATTTGATTCGTGATTAAAGGCATGCATTGGTGCACTTGTTTACTTGAAATGGTTCATGAATGGAAGCATGCTTTGGGTATGGTTATGTGAATGCATACCTCTGAATATGAATACGTGTGTAAGGATATAGTCATTGGCATGCATGGTTGTGCATTGGAAAGCATGTGACATGTAATGAATGCATTGGCATGTTCCTAATGATTTTTGCATATGAATGCATGGATGATCAAAGTGGATCATCATGGGCAGTGGAATGCCTTGAGTCGGTATGCTCCTTGCTTTACTTGTTTATGCATTTCAAAAGTCATATTGGCTATTTGTTTTTAATTGCATTGTTCTGCATTTTTCCACGGACTGGAGTCCCGGGATGAGCCTCGCATTTGGAAATGCGAATTTGTGATATTAATTTGGCATGCTGAATTGCAAATTAATGAAACAACTATTAATAATAACTTCCAAAAAAAGAAGTGTAATGTACATTCTGAGAGGTCTCGTCAGCAGTATGGGACTCTTGGAGTTGCGGTTTTGGGGAAACCGAAGGGATACAAAAACTCTGTATGTGTTGTTGTAATCTTGAACCCGATATTGAGGTTTTTCTCCTCGCCACGGTTTTAGGGAGTTTCCGCCACTTTGTCTGGGAGTGGTGTGTAGACACAGTTGTTGTTTTGGTATACTAAGAAAAGTGACATTTGTGGATGGGTGGTCCCTAGTGTCTCGACATTAGATAGGTGGTCTAATGTTTCGAAGGTTGTTTCGATCGAGGGCTAAGTTTGGAACCCTGTAATAAAATACAACTTATGTGTTAATTCATTATCCGAACCCTACTTGACCTCGAGAATTCTTACCCGTTTGGTGTATCCGCGTGAACTGTAATAAAAAAAGAACTTAAATTGTGTGCATCTTAATAGGTGAAATGAAATGGGGATCTTCGAAACACGAGCTTTGATTAACAAGAGCAAGTGTCAAGAATGACACTAAAGCATAACCCTTAAAAAGGGTATAACTGGAAACAAAATAAAAATAAAAAATGTATTCTTTATTGATATGAAAAACCAATTGCTTAAGAAGCATTGGAGTAAAATACAAGAGGGGCTGCACCCCTTTATATACACAGCTGAAAGAGGACTCAATAGAGCTGTTGGGCACAGTCCAACAGCTCTATTAAGAGCTGTTGGACTGTGTCAGTCCAACAGCTCTATTGCTAGTCAAGTCTGGACAGGACTTGACTAGCAACAGTCATTCTAGTTCAAACTGAACTAGATGACATAAAAACAAAAAATAAAAATAAAGGAAAAAAATACAGAAAAGAAAGAAATTAAAAATGTATTTATATATATATATAATAATATAATATTATTATATATACATATATGTACAGTTTTACATTTTAACACTCCCCCTCAAACTTACGGTACAATGAGCGAAAGTTTGTCTAAGAGAAAGTGAAATCGGGGAGCAGCGAGAGGCTTTGTAAAGAAGTCTGCTAACTGATATTCTGAAGTGACATATGGCAGATCAATTATCCCGTGTAGATATTCCTCTCTGACGTAGTGACAATCCATTTCGATGTGTTTGGTGCGTTCGTGGAATGTTCTGTTACTGGCAATGTAGATCGCACTTTTGTTGTCACAACACATTTGTGAAGCCTTTGTTGCTTCAACTCCCATGTCAGCAAGCAGTCGTCGGAGCCAAACTACTTCCATGGTCGTGGTTGCCATGGCTCTGTATTCAGCTTCGGTGGATGAGAGAGATACCTTCTGCTGCTTTTTACACCTCCACGAGATTAATGATTCCCCTAAAAAGACACAAAAGCCAGTGGTTGAGTGTCTGTTATTGGGATCACCTCCCCAATCAGCATCAGTATATGCAATTAAATCAAGAGAAGAGGAGGAAGATAAGAAAAGTCCTCGTGAAAGAGAGGACTTGATGTATCTGATAATACGCATGACTGCTCCCATATGAACAGAAGTAGGAGCATGTTGAAATTGACTTGCTGTATGAACAGCATGTGCTATATCTGGTCTGGTAATGGATAGATAGGAAAGTGCCCCGACAAGCTGTCTGTAAGGAGTAGGGTCTGCAAGAAGTTCTCCATCATCAATCTTCATTTTAACATTAACAACTTCTGGAGTGTCAACTTTCTTATCATCAGTAATACCAGACCTGAAAACAATATTAAAAGCAAATTTAGTCTGAGATAATAAATATCCTCTAGGAGAATAAGCAACTTCAATGCCTAAAAAATATCTCAACAAGCCCAAATCAGTCATTTCAAAATGAGATTTAAGAAGTGTTTTGATTGTTGCAACTCCCTGTTTATCGCTTCCGGTGATGATCATATCATCCACATAGAGAAGAAGCACAATGATCCCTGCATCAGAATTCTTAATAAACAAAGCAGTGTCAGTTAAACAGAATTGAAAACCAATATCAATCATAACACGACTAAACCTATCATACCAAGCTTTTGGTGCTTGTTTAAGTCCATAAAGAGCTTTTTCTAAGCGAAGGACTTTACCCTTAGGAATACTTAGACCAGGAGGGGGTTCCATATATACTTCTTCAACTAGCTTTCCATTTAAAAAAGCATTTTTGACATCCATTTGAAAAATAGAACATTTTTTGATAGAAGCTAAGGCAATTAAGGTTCGGACAGTAGTCATACGAGCCACCGGAGCAAAGGTTTCTTCATAATCAATCCCATATTCTTGGGCATAACCTTTGGCTACTAAACGGGCTTTATATCTTTCAAGAGTACCATCACTCTTGGTTTTAATTTTATAAACCCATCGACATCCTATAGTTTTCTTCCCTGGAGGAAGATCTTGAATATTCCATGTAGAAGCCTTTTCAAGTGCATCTAATTCAGCTTTCATGGCTTCTATCCATTTGATATCATTTTTTGCTTGAAAATATGTGGATGGTTCTTCATATGAGTGAATTAATGCAATAACTGCCCTATATGTGGGTGAGAAAGACTCGTATGATACAAACTTTTCTGGAGGCCTCGAGATTCGGGATGATTGTCTAGTTGGAATGTTAGAATATTTCTCAAGTGCACATGGAGTATTAGACTCTTGTCGCCTGGAATATTGAATACTAGTATCTCTATGAACTTCTTCATTTTCAACATTAAGATCAATAATTCTGTGATCATCATCAAAGTTACAATCAAGGTCATATTCATCAGATGTTGATGTTAGATCTAGCAAAAAGGAGTACTCAGTGACGTCTTTTAATTTTCTAAAATCAAAGAAGCTCTCCTTTTCAAGAAAGGAAACATTTCTAGACACATATAGTTTATTATTTTTGAAGTCAAAACATCTATAACCTTTCTGGTTTTCAGCATATCCTAAAAAGGCACAGGGAATCGCACGAGGGGAAAGTTTATCATTTTTGTCAGTAAATATGAAACATTTGCACCCAAATATTCTTAATCTAGAGTAGTCTGGAGAAATGTTCATAAGTTTTTCAATGGGAGTGATATTTTGTAACGAAGAAGATGGCATCCTATTAATGAGATAGGTGGCAGTTAAGGCAGCTTCTGCCCAAAAGTCTTTAGGGACTTGATTTGCTATTAATAAAGTTCTAGTGGTTTCTATAATATGGCGATGTTTTCGTTCTGCCAGTCCATTTTGTTGAGGTGTATAAGGACAAGATCTTTGATGTGTGATGCCATGCAATTTAAGATAATTTTGAAAATCTGTGGATAAAAACTCTCCCCCTGAATCTGTGCGAAAAATAGTAATATCATTTTGAAACTTGTTTTTAACCATATTATGAAAAGTTTGAAAGTATGAAAATACTTCAGACTTATGTTTGAGAAAGTACATCCACGTATGTCGGGAGAAATCATCGACAAAAATAACATAGTAAACAAATCCTCCTTTAGAAATTACTGGTGCAGGACCCCAAACATCCGAGTGTATTAATTCAAGTGGTCTTGAAGAGAAAAAGGTTCTGTTCTGAAATGGTAATTTTTTCATTTTGCCGAGAATACAATCTTTACAATCAAATGATTCAGAGTTACAAAATTTCCCTAGATTTGGAAAATGTTGGATTTTGGCTATATGTGGGTGACCAAGTCTCTTATGCCACAGTTCCAACTCTATTTTTTGAATATTATAACAAAAAGCTTTCTTCGGCATTTCCAAAAAATCCATGTAATAGAGCCCTCCTTCTCTATGGCCTTCCCCAATCAGCTTGCCTGACTGGCGATCCTGTACCCAACAACCATGAGAAGAAAAAGAAATATTACACCCATAATCAGAAATTTGAGATACAGATAAAAGATTTAAATTTAATTTGGGAACATGTCTAATTTCTGGAATAAAAAATTTTTTTGTTTTATAAATTTTTTCAAAATTTCCTATTCCTTCTATTTCAAGAGAAGTCCCATCAGCAGTAAAGACCTTTGACACACTTGTTTTATTTTTAACACATTTGGATAGACTTTGATTATTTGGGGTCATATGAAAAGATGCACCAGAGTCAAGAAGCCAAGAAATTTTACCTAAATCAGAAAAAGATGAGGCTGCTGCGCCGGTTGAAGCTTCAGATGAGGAAGAGGCACCTTTGATGAGAGGCTGAAGAATCTCCATTAGTTGGGCCAGGGAAACTGGTGCATCCTGATCTTTAGGCTCCGATCCAGCAATTGCAGCTCTTTTTTCTCTCAGTTCCTTAAGTTTGGGACATTGTGGCCTGTAGTGTCCCGGTTCATGACAGTGATGACAAATAACTTTCTTCTTATCATAGTCACCATTTTGTCGGTTAAAGTGAGGAGGCCTATATGATCGAACATGATTCCCTGGTCTAGACACGGCTAAAACGGAATCATCTTCAATTTTTAAAGAACCTTTCCGGAGACGATTTTCTTCCATTGTTAACTCTTCAATAGTTTCAACAATAGAAGGAATTTTTCCCCTGTGAAGTAGGGCCGATTTAGTGGTTTCAAATTCCGGCCTTAATCCAGTGATAAACTGGTAAAAATGTTCAGCATCGAGTTGTTTCTGACGAAGCTCGATGTCTTCGGCACAATGCCACTTTGGTTCTAAAAGGGAAAGTTCTTCCCAAAGTTCGGACAACCCATTGTAATATTCACGAATAGTTTTGTCTCCTTGTGTCATCATTCGAACTTTTTCTTGGAGGTTGCACACGTGTGCAATATCTTTAAGGGAATACATATTCTTAAGGTATTCCCATGCCTTATCGGCATGATCAAATTTGGCAAGACTTGAGCATTTTTTAATGTCAACGCTATTGATAAGCCATGACATTATCTTCGCATGAGATATTCTCCATTCTTTCCATTTCTTCTCGTATGAGGCAATAGCCTTGATTTTCTCTTCTTCCGATAGAGGGACCTCTTTATCTCCCTCCTTTTTAGTAAGAGATAGCTTAGGTTCCGAATCGGAACCATCCACAATCCCCCATAAGCCTTTTCCCCATATATGGTGCTTCATGATTGAAGCCCATGTTACATAGTTCGTATCGCTTAGTTTCATAGGCATGATGGTGACTTTATCATTGTCATCCATCGATTACAAGGAGAGAAAGAATAGGGATAGAAGAGAAACAAGAAGAAAAATGAGAAAGAAAGAAAAAAAAAAAACAATACAACAAGATGTGAAATCTTCTCCAATGAAGTGATAAAACACTTCTCTTCAAGTGGCGAACACTTTTGCAAACGGGCACGGAAACCGAGGCAGCTTTTCCTCAAGATTTAGTACTTCCGCGGCTTTGATACCATGAAATGAAATGGGGATCTTCGAAACACGAGCTTTGATTAACAAGAGCAAGTGTCAAGAATGACACTAAAGCATAACCCTTAAAAAGGGTATAACTGGAAACAAAATAAAAATAAAAAATGTATTCTTTATTGATATGAAAAACCAATTGCTTAAGAAGCATTGGAGTAAAATACAAGAGGGGCTGCACCCCTTTATATACACAGCTGAAAGAGGACTCAATAGAGCTGTTGGGCACAGTCCAACAGCTCTATTTAGAGCTGTTGGAATGTGTCAGTCCAACAGCTCTATTAAGAGCTGTTGGACTGTGTCAGTCCAACAGCTCTATTGCTAGTCAAGTCTGGACAGGACTTGACTAGCAACAGTCATTCTAGTTCAAACTGAACTAGATGACATAAAAACAAAAAATAAAAATAAAGGAAAAAAATACAGAAAAGAAAGAAATTAAAAATGTATTTATATATATATATAATAATATAATATTATTATATATACATATATGTACAGTTTTACATTTTAACAATAGGGACATGCATATAATAGGAGAACTTGATAAAGATATTCATGCATGTGCATTGACATTATGCATCTTCCTGTTATGCATTAGATCATAAATATTTATTTGTGTTCCTTACTTATGATGCATGGTTGAATTTTATGAGATTGCATCCTACTGCATGAACAATGTCTTTACTGCTTATGAAATTATGAAAAAATGTTCTAGTAAAATTGTGATCATCGCAAAATTTTTCCTCTCGTAATATTCTCTCTCTTCCTTCTCTTTTCCTTTCCAACCTCTATTTCCTCCTTTTGAAGGGAGAAAATAAAAGAGAGAAGAGAAAAGAAAAGAAAAGAAAAGAAGAGAAGAATTTTTTTGCACGTCTCACTTGACCTTAATTTTGAAAATACTTGAAATAACTCGCCTCCGTTTTTGAAATATTTACGAGATTCGACCGTTCCTGGCGCCTTTACCAGGGGTAATCGAACCAAGAGTCGAATTAATGCCTTTTGCTTTGCTAAGAAATCATCTAAGTATTTATCCTATGTCTAGATGCAAAAAAAGAATCATGCTTGTGCAAATGCAAAGATATATGCTCTTTTTGAAATATTTTGAAGATTTCTCAAGTGTTTCTGAGGTGAATTTGATAAAGTGAAGAAATGATTTTAACTTAGAACCTAAGATTAAAGTTCTAAGTTTTTAGAATAATCAAGAGCTTGGGAATATGAATCTGGATTTGGAAAATGATCTTGAAACTGAGAGAAAAGAGAAGAAAGGAAATTTCAAAGTCATAAATGGACTTTGAATTAGAATTTTGAACTTGGATGAATATTTGGAATGGAATTGAATTCTATCTTTGAAAATTTTAGAAGAAAAATGAGAAAAGTAGATTGGAGAAATAAGATAGAGTTGGAATTTCAAGATGAAATTTGAATCCAAGATCTAGATTCTAAATAGGATTCAAAGTTGAATTTTTGGATTTAGGATCCGAAATGGGAACTTGATCTTCAAATCTGGAATGAAGTGGAATTGGTTTGAGAAGTTGATTTGAAATATGGGATTCAAGATGGAATTTGAATCTGGAATTTTGAATGGAATTGGATTCAAGGTTTGGAATCCAAGATGGTATTTGGATCCGAAATTTTGAATGGAATTGGATTCAAGATTTGGAATCCAAGATGAAATTTGGATCTGAAGTCTAAGATCCAAGATAGAATTGGATTCTGGATCCTAAAATGGAGTTGGATCTGAAGTCTGAGATCCAAAGTAGGATTGGATTCTGGATCCTAGAATGGAATTTGGATTTGTAATCTGAGATCCAAAGGTGGATTTGAATTCTGGATCCTAGAATGGAATTTGGATCTGTAATGTGAGATCCAAAGATGGATTTGAACTCTAGATCCTAGGATGGATTTTGGATCTGAAATCTGAGATCCAAGGTGAATTGGGTTCTGGATCCTAGAATGGATTTGGATCTAAAGTTTGAAATCCAAAGTAGAGTTGGATTCTGGATCCTAAGAATTGGAATTTGGATTTGAAATTGGAGATCCAAAGTGGAATAAGGATTTGGATCCTAAATAGAATTTTGGATCTGTAATCTGAGATCTAGAGTAGAATTGGATTCTGGATCCTAGAATGGAATTTGGATCTGTAATCTGAGATCCAAAGATGGATTTGAATTCTGGATCCTAGAATGAAATTTGGATCTGTAATCTGAGATCCAAAGATGGATTTGAACTCTAGATCCTAGGATGGATTTTGGATCTGAAATCTGAGATCCAAGGTGAATTGGGTTCTGGATCCTAGAATGGATTTGGATCTAAAGTCTGAAATCCAAAGTAGAGTTGGATTCTGGATCCTAAGAATTGGAATTTGGATTTGAAATTGGAGATCCAAAGTGGAATAAGGATTTGGATCCTAAATGGAATTTTGGATCTGTAATCTGAGATCCAGAGTAGAATTGGATTCTGGATCCTAGAATGGAATTTGGATCTGTAATCTGAGATCCAAAGTAGAATTGGATTCATACTTGGAAATCTGGATCCTAGAATGGAATTTGGATCTGTAATCTGAGATCCAAAGTAGAATTGGATTCATACTTGGAGATCTGGATCCAAGCTGAGATTAACTTTGGATTGTGGGTTTTGAAAGTCCAAATGGGACTTTTGAAGATGGATCTGGGTTTTGAAAACCCAGATTGAACTTAGGAATGCTTGGATTTTGAGATTCAGAGTCAATCTCAACTTTGATTTAAACTTAAAGAAAACTTGATTTTGAATCAGAAGATGAATCAGAAACTTCAAAGTTAAATTGAACTTTGAAATTGGATTTTGAATTGAGTTGGAATTTTGAAGTTTTGAATATGAGATGATTTTGAAATTCCAAAGTCAAATTGGATTTTGAAATTGGGGTAGATTTGGAATTTGAAATAGAATTTGGAGGAAGGGATATTTACAATCACTTGGGTTTTTGAAAGGGAATTTTGAAAATATGATGCAATTCTTCCCTAAATGATGAATGAATTTAAAGAATTTGAAATTTGATTTTTGAAAAGTTATCTTATTCTTTAAATGAATAAAAAATGAGGTTGAGGATATAATATAACCCTGATTATGGTCATTGGATATATTATATAATAACCACATTTAAATTCAAGTGAAGGATAAAATACATTTTTGGTGCTTTTATAGAATTTAAAATGAAATTAACCCTCAATATACCATGACTATGGCCATTGGTATATAATTTGAGTTAATTTTAAGTTAAATTCTGATAAAAGAAGAAAACATTTTAGGAAAACATGATGAATTTTAAAAATGGATCCAGTGTGGATCCAGTGTTATTTTGAAAAAGATAAAAAATGCTAAGTTTTGTCCACACCCTGACTATGGCCATTGATGTGGATCATCAACTTAGTATTTATTATCTCTTACGAAATGGTGCACGTGCCATTCGTGTTCCCATTTGTGAAAATTTGAAAAATAAAGGCAAAATGCATGAAAAACAAGTAATTTCAATGATATTTACAATGCTCATCCATTCTACCTAAAGCAGGAAATGTAAATTCTCATTCCAGTCTAACTATTATAATAGATAAAATCAAATGTACAACCCTAAGTAATGATATCCTTTCCATATTTCCTGCAAAACAACCAGGTTAGTAAAAGAAAAGAAAAATCACATCAAATGGTGAAAAGATATGTATGAAAAAAAAGATTGGAAAATGGCACATATATGTAAATACATACATGCACATATATATATATATATATATATATATATATATATGTATTTTACATTCACATTCGTATATATATATATATGGATCACCTATGATATGTGCTTAATGTAGATAAATGAGAATATGCTTAACAGGTATAGCCAACTGAGTTTGCTGAAAGTTTGATTTGTGATTTACAATAATGAGACTACAACAACTCAGGGAGTTGCTGTGGATGCAGAAAAATCATCGCAATGATGATTGTTTTCGGTAGATGAAAGGAAGCTGCAGCACTGCTGGGTGCTGAATGGGAAGTGAAGGGATATGATACATATGACATAGGTAAATGCATGTAGGGTGAACATGACGTGCAACAGTGAGAGAGAAGATTATGATGTGTTGTGTAATAGGTGTTGTGCGGGAGCTTAGTGTGGTGAAAGCTGTAGATGGATGGTATAATTCGCAAGAATTTTTGTATAGGCCAGGAAATCACAGTAACTCATTGAGTTGTTGTGAAGGAGGCTTGAGTTACAGCCATTCTTTCAACTGCAGTGCACCCAAGGAAATTGCAACAACTCGGGGGGTTGCAGCAACTCTAAGCATTACTGTGCAACCTGAAATGGCACAGTGACTCTTGAAAGATACAAAATACAGCAATTCTTTAAACTGATATATACTTCAGAGAATCAGAATGACCCCTTTGGATTGCTGTGAGAAGATATAGGTCACGACCCATAGTGGGCGATAATGGATCATGGAGCAAATGAGTGTCTGATTAACAGTAAGTACAATATCTGGGGTGTTCGCAAAACCAAAATTTTAGAGCTTATGATAATATGCATGCAAAAGAAAAGAACATGGTCTATGAGATGGGATATAAGATTTAAAAGGGAACTAAATGCAGAAGACCATATAAGGATGGAATTTATCATTACAATAATGAAATTCAAAATGAAAGAAAACTACTGAAAAACCAAGACTTACAGAACAAGAACCAAAACACCATGACATAGGAAAATCTAAGCGCAAAAACAGGAGATGTATCAGGTTGGAGGATGAAGATATCAAACTACATGTTATCAATGCAGTCAAGAGAAATGAAAACAGCATTTCTTCAAAACAGGCTGAACTTACCTTTTAATAGGCCCCAGTAGTCATCTTTGGTAGACCGAGATTTTTACAGCAGGTACTGCCCTGGATCAGGTCTTGGTCGTGGATGTTGTGACGACATGTGCTGTACTTGATAAACTCAATGGTTAAGTAGTATGATGCAGGAATTACAGGTGGAAAATTTACATCACGCTACTTGGGCCTTCATGACAGCTGCTATTGTGACTTAAGTTTCTGCATCAGATACTGTGAGGAAATGCATTGCACTCGATGAGCTTTGAGAACACAGGTATCACGATTTCTCGTGTGATGGTGCATATGACACGCTGAGAAGGTAGGAGATATGACAAGTTAAGCATGCAAGGAATGACACAATATGTTTAAAACATAGAGCAAACCTATAGATGCTAATACGAAAGCATAAGGAAATACCGATGCAAAAACTGGTTCATAACAGGGGAATGTAAGAATGACATGAACAAATCGATGCTTATAATTCTTTTTGAGGAGAAGAGTATCCACGCAATGGTACGCATCATAACATTTACTTGACTCACAGGATGACATATATATAAAAAAAAATGATCTTCACATACCTTATTGATGCTGGATTCGAGATATCTGAGAGAATTTAGAACCTTACCGTCCCTTTTGCAGGAACTCCATGACAGCACCTGCTTTTTATAAATAACTTATACTCAACACACCTTTTTGACAAAGGTTAGGCTTATCCAGGGCCCGACAAATTCGTCACAAAATGGCAACGAAATGTTAGTACACCTGAAAGAACCCAGATGATATGTTCAAAACTGCAGCAGGTTCTTAATGATGAGAGAACACATACTAGGATCCAGACAATGCAAATATCATAGTTACTGCCATCATGTTAGCAAAGAAGAAAATGCATGAGTATCACACAGCAGCCAATAATAGGCCACGAAGACAAGAAGAAAGAAGGCCTGACACTGCGTTTGGTCTAAAATTACAGGAAACAGCCTTCAAGGTCGTGATGCTGGAGACGAGATCTGAGCAATCTTAGCAGATGCCCGATATTGGATTGCAGGGGATGCAACATCTTGACAGGTTGATTTTAAATCGAGTTTTAACATCAGCAGCCATTGGATACAGAACAAATTCACGCCTGCTTCGGATATCATAAGACTCCAACAGCTAACCTATGGTTTTTTAGAGATGATGGGTCACATAAATTGAGATTGAGGACGACATTCCCTCTTTTGGCTTCTGATTCTGTTACTTACGGGATGAGTTCCAGCGTCAGCTGAAAGAAAATTGATATGGATAATATGATGTTGGTGAACTAAAACAACTAATGCAACTGATAGCCTAAAACAATAAACCAAGCAAGGGCAGATATCAGACATTTCTAAAACATAATGAAACAAAGGATAAAATGATGGACCAGAGCATTCACGGAATATAGTAAATCTTTCAAACCGAATATAGAAAGAAAACAACATTTATACATTAAAACAAGGGACGAGAATGTGGCCTCAAAAATGCCATAGGCATTGGAACGGAGGCAAGGTTGTTGTTGCATTTGCGCAGCATCGAGACTGTTAAACGCAGGTCGACGCTACTGACATGCTTTTATGAATTAGTGAAAGGATAAAACAAAGAAAGAAGAAAAGAAAGAGGTAAAATTGTAACGAAACAGAATCAAAGCTGGTAAGGCAAGGAGGAGGGAAGGAAATAAGAAAGAAACAGCGGGATACGATGGCTACTTACTGTACTCTTGCTGCAGGGAGGGCTGGAGATCTGAGGAAAGGAGGCAAGGAACGCCTTCTCTAAGTATCGTTGCTGTAAGATAGGGTTCCTCAGCAGAAATTTTGTCGTAAAATCAATTTTGCTTCCGTCGATTGAATGATGATATTTTCTTTAGGAATTGGAAACTCGATTCGTAGCTTGACTGTAGAGATGGCTAATGTTCCTCCACAGAGCTCGATAGGGAGGACCGATCCTTTTGCTGGCGCTGGGTTGGTGATGGGTGTTGATCCTGCAGTGGAGGCACTGTGGAGGGGATTTGATGGCGGCCGATTGTAGGAGAAGCATGAAAGGGAATGGGTTCAGAGAAGGGAAAAGAGGTGAAGGCAGATTGAGAAGAAGGAAGAAGGTGCGGGGGTGAAGAGCGATGCCTAGGGTTTCCTCATCGTGCCCCTCTTAAGGAGGGGGACGAAGGTTCGGGAGGGATTCGGTTAGTGATCGACGGGAGGAAAGAGGGGGCGATCGGTGGAAATGGAAGGTGGAGATGGAGAGAAGGAGGAGCAGAGGGCGAAGGCAGATGGAGGAGAGAGAAAGAGAGAGAGGGGAAAGTGGCGAGAGTGAAAGAGAGGGGGGCGATTAGGGTTTATTTGTGAAAAATTTTCGGTTTTTTCCAAAAGGAGGCTCCCTTAACAAAAATTTTCATAAAAATGGTTAAAATGATTTTTTTAGCAAAATCGACTTTAAAAAGTTTAAACTCATTCATTTTTCTTGAAATTTTCCATTTTTTTGGTTTTTGTTTTATTTTTCAATTTTTTTGTATTTTTAGAATAAAATTCTAAAGTTTGTGAGAAAACAGAGGTTAGAACTAATTTTTTTTGTATTTTTGCAAAAAATATTTACAAAAAGGAATTTTTCTGAGAATTTAAAAAAAACTATTTTAAGAAAATTTCTTCAGAAATGGGTTTTGATCCGGATTTTGAGGAAATATGGATTTAAAGTGCTGGATTCGGATCTGGAGTTGATTTTGAATATATCAATATGAATTTTAATTCAGAGAATCTCAAGAAATGACTTGATTTTCTCAGAAAACGGGGTTAGGGGCAAAAGGGTCATTTTTACAAAACTTTTTGAAAAATTTGGGGTTTTCACAAGAATCTCTCTAAATTATTGCATGAATCTTATCTGTATTCTTTATACTTATTTGTTTCATTAGAGGGATTCGTACGCAGAATTCTTTGGATTCTGGCATCTTACTTTTGGTGTTTTTCGCAGCCTTAGATGCCAAGTGGGGCGAATTGCTCATGAGAGAAGATACGAGGGGATCACATGACTGTTTGGCAAACTTCGATGGACAGCGAGGCTCTTTCTTTTTATTTTCCTTTATGCACTCTAATCTTTTTATTTAATTGTCTCGGGACTCTATTATTTCTCAATTAATAAAGTTGATTCAGTTTGGGTTTGGATTGAAAGATAATTTGTCGAGTTTCCTATTTGTATGGAACTGTAAAGGCCCTTAGTTTTTGGAACGATTTTTGCAATTGATTTAAAAATAATCGCACTTTTTCATTGGTATGAGTTGGGGTCGTTACAGTCTATATCGTACCATATTTTACAATACGGTACGATACGTATCGTTACTATGGAGTTTTCCGATACGATACACACCATATCTTTTGATACACTACGATATGGGGCATATCTTTAGATATGCTATAAACGCAGTTTAAATGCACTTATTTTAATTTTTTTCAAAAACATATAAGGCCCCTTGTGGCTAGTTCATATTCATCCCTATAAACCTTAAGAGTGATTTAGGGAGATTTCTTTCCAAAAAAAACAGATGATGTTGATGATACTCAATGATTGACGTTATCTAATTCATTTTTGTTTGAAATTTAAAAAAAAATAGTTATGTAAAATTTTTAAGTATTAAAAAAACAATGTGTTTTTTTTATGTAAACGCACATTATTATGAATCTTGTAACTTATTAGCGTAGATTCATTATTTAATATGCATATTATTTCATAGTTTGCATTTTTCTTGTGAGATTGCCATTTATAGCATATTATCTTGATTATTTAAGGTTCAATGTCTTATGCATGCCATTCATACCAAGACATAAATGCCTCATATGTGATTTTATGGTTGAAATTTGTTAAATTCATCATTGTTTCATGTGTTATGATTTTGTTAGAATTTTTGCTAGTTTTTCTGATTTTTTTTGGAATTTTTGAAAAAAAATTATTGAAATTTTATGATACGTTTACGATACGATATGATGTAACTATGAGCCCAACCGATACGGGTTAGGATACGATGCATACAACCTTGTTATAGACAATGAGAGCTTAGACTGGTGACAAAGACTTGCAATAAAAAATATAGTGAGACATCTGCACCCGTAACCAATATGACCATTATCAGATCATTATTAGTAGCAGCAATTAGGCAATGGAAAATGCATCAATTGGACATGAAGAATGCATTTCTAAATGGAGATTTGAATGAAAATGTTTGTTGGACTCTCATAGAATGGAAAGGATACACAAAATCGAGTTTGAAATTTGAGAAGAGCATTAGTGTTAAGCAAGCATTGCCTAGTTCGAGAAATTTACTAGTGCAGTCATTTCATGTGGATTCAAATAAAGTTTTTATGATCCTGCTTTGTTTGTCTCTAGTAAAGGTAGAACTTTGTTGCTCCCATATATAGATGATATGATAGTAACAGGGGATGATGAAAATAAAATAGCACGAATGAAAGAAATTTTAACTTTTTTAAATGAAGGATTGTGGGTAGTTTGAATCATTTTCTTGGGTTAGAGAGGTTGCATTCTTAAGAAGTGTATATCTGTAACTATGAAACTTTGTGTGAGAAAATTGAATATTAAACAAATCTGCTCTGAACACCTATATGTGGTTTACATGGGCTGTTAGGAATGATGATATTCATGATCAGTGGTACTTTTGTAGTTCTAGACATAAATAGTATGTATCTTATTTATAAGTCAAAGGGTACTTCTGTGATTTCCATAAGCATTATAAATTGATACTAGAATAGGAGTGTAATGAAGTCAATCTTCAAGATAGAGAAGTACAAAGCCACTTATGGGCAAGAGCACACGTGCACTAAGGCACTCACAATAATAAAAAATAAATTTATTTTTATTAATATGGAAAAGCATCAAAATAGTGCATGCAAGATGCATACAAGAAATGGATACAAGCGAAAAAGCTAGTCCCAACGACTAGCTGAATACAAACATAAACAAAAAAATGTTTGCACTACCTTGACACACAAGCTATCACGTAAGGAACACTTACACCTAGTGTGAGCATAACCTATGACATAGGAGGAACTAAACCTAATATGCATATAATCTATGACATAAAAAAAAAGAGGAAAAATACTTATGGACCTAAATACAATCTATGTATATATTACATATATTTTAACAAGGATGATGTCACATCAATCTTGGATTTCCTCTCTTGACTACAAATGCCTCCTGTACACATCTTCCTCTCTCTGCTAACCCTAATTCTCAGTTGAAGCTATATCCATGTCAGCAGTGTCAAATATCCAGATTGCCAACTTAGTTGAAGGATTGCTGTTTTAAGTTGAAAGCTGCTTTAACGTGGGACTGTGTTTACCCAAACTTGTGATTAATGAAGCAAATGCAAATTTGGTTTTTATGGGCATTTGTTGAAATTATTGGCTCTTTCCAACTGACTGGGAATTTAGCTAAAATCTGTTTGTATCTTTCTACTGCAGGTGGGTTATATTGTTGGTCTTGGGGACAGGCATTCAATGAATATTCTTCTTGATCAGACTACTGCAGAGGTGGTTCATATTGATCTTGGTGTTGCATTCGAGCAAGGCTTGATGCTTAAGACACCTGAACGAGTAAATATATATGCAATCACTTCTATGAGATTTTAATTTATTCAACATTACATATATATTTGAAGTCACTGACATGAGAGACTGCAGATTGTTTTATTGGATCTGAACAGGTAAGAGTTCCTTATTTTATGTTTTTGTGTCATATGCCAGGTACCATTTAGGCTGACAAGAGACATTATTGATGGCATGGGAGTGACAGGCATAGATGGAGTGTTTCGAAGATGTTGTGAAGAAACACTCTCTGTAATGAGAACAAATAAGGAGGCGCTTCTTACCATTATTGAAGTAGTAATCTAATCAGTACCTTTTTTACATCAGAACTGGTGATAATTGTCTATAACTAACTAATGATGATCTTCCAGGTTTTTATACACGATCCTCTTTATAAATGGGCTCTCTCTCCTCTCAAGGCCATGCAGCGTCAAAAGGTATGTGCAATAAGTCGGTTTTCATTGTTGATATTTACAATCTGGGGTTTTCGTACCTACTCCTATGCTTCCGTTGAATTAGCAGTGGATATCTACTTATGGTTCATGGTTTTTATTTCTTATTCGGTTTGTGTATGATTTGTTACTTAATCAAATGCGTGATGTGTAATGAGATGAGCGGAAAACAAATACAAGCCAACTAAGGGCATACAAACACACAATACAATGTGCACAACCACAAATCCACTTAAGGATAACACAATAAGCCAATTAGGGCTTACAACACAATGTAAAAATATATAGATTTTATTGATAAAATGCTTAGTGAGAAGCATAAAATAAATGGGGACAACGGGTCCCTATTTATACACAACACACAAGAGAGAGGGAGTCTTGGGAGCTCCCATAGAGACATTGGGAGCTCCCAACGGCTATATCTATAGCCGTTGGTAGCAGCCCCAACATCTCTATGGGTAATCCCCATAGTGTAATAAACTGGAAAAAAAATTAAGCTTGGATTCGGGTCGGATCTGGATCCGGACCCGAAAGGGAGGCACCGCCTCCCGTGTCTTTTGAAGACAGCGAGGCAGGGGTTCAGAGAGAACCCCCGCCCCCCTTCTTCCTCTCTCGGTCTCTCTCCCCCTCAGCGCCTCTTCCCCCTCTCGTCTCTCGGTCTCTCTTCACCGACCGACTCTCTCTTTCCCCCTCGTTCCTCCCTGCGGCCACCGACGCCGGTGACTTGCCACCGGCCACCGCCTTCATCCCGTGTGTTGCAGGGAGCCGACAGCCTCCGATGCCGACGCTGCCGACGCCAGCGACCACCAGGTACGCTCCTCTTTCGTTTTTCTTCTTCGTCTCCCCTATTTTCTCCCGCCTCCTCTTCTTCTTCTCCGGGAGAGATCGGCCGACAAGGGGCTGAGCCCCCTATCGTCGGCAGGGGGACTCCCCCCAGCCTCTCTCTTTTTTGGTCGACTGACAGGGGGGCAGAGCCCCCTGTCGTCACCATTTGCCGTCGCCATTCACCGGCAGGCGGCTCCGCCCCCTGTCACTTACTGTGTCGGCAGGGGGCTCAGCCTCCTGCCACTTGTCGTGTCGACAGGGGGCTCCGCTCCCCCTGTCCCTCTTGTTTCGTCGACAGGGAGCGGAGCTCCCTGTGTCGGCCCATCTTTTCGGCAGGGGCTTTTGCCCCCTGCCTTTTTGTGGATTTTTTGGCAGGGGCCGCCCCTGCCTCTTCGTGGTTCTTCCGGTAGAGGAGGGGCTCGCCCCCCTCCTCTCTGTTCTCCTGTTACAGCAGAGGAGGGGCTCGCCTCCCCTCCTCTCTGTTTCCTCTGTCAAGGCAGGGGAGGGGCCGAGCCCTCCTCCCTGCCTCCTGTTACGGCAGAGGAGGGGCTCGCCTCCCCCTCCTCTCTGTTCCCTCTGTTCAGCAGGGGAGGGGTTGAGCCCCTCCTCCCTGCTCCTTGCTCCCTATCATGGCAGGGGAGGGGTTGAGCCCCCTCCCTGCTTCGTGTTATGTCAGGGGAGGGGCTGAGCCCCCTCCCTACTCTTTGTGTTGGCAGGAGAGGGGCTGAGCCCCCTCCCTGCTCGTTGTTTTGACAGGGGAGGGGGTCGAGCCCCTCCCTGCTCCTTGTTGCGGTCGGGGAGGGGGTCGAGCCCTCCCTGTGCCTCTTTTCTCGTTAGGCAAGGGCATCGCCCCTGCTTTCGCTGTTTTCCGGTAGGCCGGGGCAAGCCCCCTCGCCTTTCCTTGGCATCAGGCGGGCCTCCGTTGGTTGTTGACAAGCAGGGGCTTTGACCCTGCCTCTCTTCTGCTTTGTCAGGCAGGGGCGCAACCCTGACTGCCCTTGCTTTATGAGGGCAGGGGTGCAACCCACTGCCTCCTCGGAGTCCGCTGACAGCAAGTCAGCAGGGGCTCGCATCCTCTGCCCCTGCTTCTTGCGCTTATAGCAGGTGTGCATGTGCACGATGCCCCTGCCTCTGCTTCCCTTACGTCAGGACGGCGATAGTACCCCTCACTTTCTATTTTGGTATTAGCTTGCTAAGATCGTTACTTTTGCAGCTCGTACGACGGACCCTGCTCGCGTTCCGCGACCCGAGCCGCCAATCGCGTACATCCGCGGACGACAGCAAGCTTGCAACTCTCAAAGGTAGGGGAAGATTGCACAGAAGACTTGGACAATTGAATTGAGTTCAATTAACTAAAAAGGACAATTAAATAAATATATATGCATATATATATCATATATATTTATACGAGTACGCATTTAACTCAAGGACGCGGTTTCGCGATCCTTGTCCTTTACTTTGTCGTTGCGCATCGCGCACAGGTTTTGTGTTGCACTCCTGTTTACAGTTCCTTTACTTTGTCGTTGCGCATCGTGCAAAGGTTTTGCGTTGCACTTCTGCTTACAGTTTTTACTTGCCGTTGCACGTTGTGCGAGGGTTTGCGTTGCACTTTTGCTTACCGCCTTTACTTTGTCGTTGTGCCTAGGCTCTTGTTTTTGCATATGTGTTGGTATTGCCTTGCTTTTGCAGATGACGTGCAGGTTCTTGCTCTTTGCGTATGCCTTAAAGGCATCCTCGTGGAGGATGCAAGAGACATCTATCACTTACTCTTGCGACAAGAGTTCAGTTGGGAGCTGGCGATACACCTCCGTTTAAGGAGAGGGATACCTCGCAAGGATCCTGGCTCTTCGTGTGCGCAGTCCTGCAGAGTCGACTTGAGATTTTAGGGAGCTGCGCAAATGCATCAAAGACTGCTCCAAGTCGAAGCATTTGGAAGGATGTGACTGGCCGGTTTTGCTCGCCCTTTTTGGCATATCTCGGGTGATCCCGAATTGGGGGTTCGAGCGAACTTCTTAGCGGGTATCCTGTTGAGAAACCCGTATCCCGTCTATCGAGGGCGGTATCGAGTCATGCGAGGCATGTAGATACCCCGATAGCGGATGTGATTCAAGATAATCACATGCATAATGTTGGCACAAGGTACTGCTGTTTCAAAAGATAGAGTAAAGTTGATAAACTTTACATCTTTGTGAAACACTCTTGTTAAGGCTTCTATTGAGGAGCTATACCCCCTTCATCCTAGAGTACTTGTAGTCGTGCACGACATGTCTAGTACTGCGATGATCGGATGAGACGGTCGTGCGACCTCGAACAGTGCTAAATGCAAAATGCTGTAATCACATAAATGACCTCACATTCGCCTTCAAGATGCTCGAGTGGTTTAAAGACCACAACATAGAATGGGTCGTTAGTTAAACAACCCCTAACGCACCCGTTCGCTTCTGGTTGTCTGTCAAGGGAGAGGACAGATCGGTACAAAAACTCCAATGGACAGGTTGTTAACAACCACCCCACGGGCAAAGATCCGGCCTCCCCAGTCATTGGAGTTAGGGGATACACAAGTTAGTTCAACACTTCTGCAGAAGTTGGATGCATCTGTGACACTGCTTTTCAGCCTCTGGGGAATCCCCTCTCGACTAATGTCGTCCCCTTTGGAGCGGACTCAACTAGCTATTCGGGTTATTGAAAATACATAGAATAACAGACGCCCGAACTAGTCTCAGTTGTTTCTACGTTTTGCCTGCACGTACCCACAGGCCAGTAATTATCGAAACATAAGGTCTGTTCACACTGGTCGTGGGTTGTGAGATTTGTTTGCACTACGGATTCGCTTGCACTACTGATTCACTTGCACTACTGCTTCGCTTGCACTACTGCTTCGCTTGCTTGCTCGATAGTTCAGTATGCTACTCGTTGAACTGTGCACGCCTGTCAAGGCATTACTCTAGTTGGTTAAACTGTTTACGCAGTTCTTTGCGGAGTAATAAGGAGTTTCTCATACTAGTTAAATGCTTATAATAATAGCATTATACCAGTTGTTATATATTAGCATGTGACTTGCTTTATCCCTTGGTCGAACTGTTTGGTGCTTATTGTAGCGTAGCATTTGTTGGCTTGCATCTCTTATGATTGATGTGATTGCATACAGCTCGTAATCTACGAACTGGTGGCAACTAGGATTGATGTGGTCGTTTGTCTTATAAGCTGCTTATATATTGTGATATAACTGTTGCCGTATGATTGCTTATGAATGGCTTGTGATGTAATGGTTTATGCCTTACAATTAATTTAATTACTTGTCGATGGACTGAGCCATTTTATGGTAATTATATGTTTTGCGAGCATTGTTATGAGTGTTTATCTTATTCAGTTGTTTTGTTTGGCTGACGGGTAGAGTTAGTTACCCTTCGCCCATAGAATCAACTGAAATTGCCATATCTGTGTGTTCTTATGTGTCGTTTACACATGCTTTGAGGGCCTATTTGAGGATTGTAATATTCCTTGTGGCAATCATACGATGTGTAAGATTATATGCTTCTGCGTGGAGTGATACGATGCATATTGCTGATATACATGCTTGTGCCCATATTGTGGCTACTGACATCGAGAGCAGTCAACTGTTCGGAGCAGTCGATTGTATAGATGCGTGTATCACCGAGTAGGGTGTTTGTCGAGCACCTGATCTCCAAAGGATTATCTGCGAGGGCGTGTATGATCAAGACCAGGTACCCGGCTAGAGTGGTAGATTCTCTGTGAGGATGTACACTGTCCACGAACGGGTAGCCGCGAAGACGGTGAACTCCTGTGAGGAAGTGTATGGTCCAAGACCAGGTATACCATCTAGGGCGAAATTCCTTGTGAGGTTATACATTTCCCAGACCAGGTGATCCGGCGTTGATCTTGTTGTTTGTATTAGTGGCTATCGACCCTGAGAGCGGTCATTTGTGTTGATGTGTGTATCGCAATGAATTTCATTGGATATGGCATTTGTTGGGGACCCGCTTCCCAAAGGGTTCGCTGTGGGGGTATGTATGATCAAGATCAGGTGACCCGGCTAGAGCGGTAAAATCTTTGTGAGGATGTACATTGTCCACGAACGGGTAGCCGCAAAGACGGTGAACTCCTGTGAGGAAGTGTATGATCCAAGACCGAGTATACCCTCTTAGGCGGTAATTCCTTGTCAGGTCGTATATCTCCCGGACCGAGCGATCCGATGTGGATCTTGTGTTTTTGCTTACCACAGAAAGTTATGGTGAGTTGTGACGATCTTCTGAGATTGTTTGTGATAGCCAACTATAAATTCATAGTTTCGGCTTTCTGTTTTAGCATGATTACATGTTTAACTCAGGTGTGAGAATCAGATCGTTAGCAATTTGAATTAGTGATCATGTTTTGGACCTTCTACGGAAGGGTGAGCTTTTCTAAGAAGGTATGACGCCTTAGTGCGTCATAACCGGTGACGGTTAGCCGCATAAGACTTTGAGAGATGAGGATAGATTAAGGTCGTTCAGGACAAAGCGTTGGTTAGAAGTAGTGAGTGACAAGCTATGTCCTGGTGGTGATTAGATGCAAAAAACTCGTTCTAGGAACGAGGACAAGCTTGTTGCGTAGTAGTTCACAGTTTACGATCAAATGGATCGTATGCTGCGTTGGTCAGTTGCACTGCTTACTTGCTTTGAACTGCTTACTTGCTTTGCACTGCTGACTCGTTTGCACGCCTTACTCGCTTGCACTACTTATTCGCTTGTACTGCATATCTGCTTTAAACTGCGTAGCCTACTGAATTAAATGTACTTAATTCACTTTCCTATTAGTCTCTCTTGTGCACCTACTAGTTTTTCGCGAAACTAACCCATTCTATGGGTACAGGTGATGATTAGGTACTCTACGGGCGATGGCGCGATTGCAAGATGGCTTCAAGACTTCTTCTTCCTGCTCTTAGCTCGCGTCCTGGACACTATGGGTTTGTATCGGATTTTCCTTGGGATATCTGAATCTTGTGAGTTTTGGTTCTTTTAGCTAACGTGCCCAAAGTTGTCAGCTTGCCTTATGATTTATCAAAAGAAAAATCTTCCGCTGATTTCATAAAACAACTCTGAAGAAAAGAAATATTTCTAGTCTCTTGCCTGTTTTTCTGAAAAGGTTCGCAAGTTTGAAATTTGGGGCGTTACACATAAAGCCCCTTAAGGCAATAAAAATATATTTATTTAAAAAAAAAAGTAAAAAACTATCTAACTAGCCTATTCTTATTGAACTAACCTAGTTACATAATGTGAAATGACCAAAATGCCCTCATTGGGCATTATATATATTCTTTCATATTTCAGGAATATATATATACATATTTTAACACCCCTCAAACTTACGGTGTATACACTGAAAGTAAGTTTGTTAAGTAAGAATATGAAACGTGATGCAGCAAGAGCTTTGGTGAAGAAGTCGGCCAGTTAATAATCAAAGGTAACATATGAAAGCTTGATGATTCCTTTCAAATATTCATTTCGTACATAATGGCAATCCATTTTGATATGCTTGGTACGCTCATGGAAGGTATGGTTGATGGCAATATAGATGACACTCTTGTTGTCGAAACACATTTTTGAAGGTCTGGAGATGTTTATTCCCATATCTTTGAGAAGATTCCTTAGCCATACAAGTTCCATAGTTGTCGTAGTCATAGCCCTATATTCAGTTTCAGTAGATGATAGTGAAACTTTCTGTTGCTTCTTGCATTGCCATGAAAACAGAGAATCCCCTAAAAAAATACAAAAACCAGTAGTTGAGACCCTATCATTTGGATTTCCTTCCCAATTAGCATCAGTATAAGTAAGCAAATCTAAAGATGAGGATGAGGATAAAAAAATCCCTTTATTTATAGAATTCTTTATATATCTCACAATCCGCAACAGAACACTCATGTGTACGATGGTTGGCGCATGCTAAAATTGACTGGTAGAGTGAACATGAGCTATGTCTAGTCTTGTGATTGTTAAATAAGTGATTTGATCAACTGTCTATATGGAGTAGGATCGTCCAGAAGTGTCTCATCTTCATGTCTTTGCTTTACATTGACAACTTCAGGTGTCTCCACTTTCTTGTCATTTGTAATACCAGACTTAGCACAAATATCAGCAGAAAGCTTCATCTAAGAAAGAATATAGCCCCTGGGAGAGTAGGCGACTTAAATACCTAAAAATATCTTTAAAAATCCAAGTTAGACATATCAAAATTTTATTTTAAAACATTTTTAATTTCATTAACTCCTTGTTCATCATTCCCTATTATTATTATGTCATCCACGTATAGCAAGAGAATGACAATATTGGTACTTGTATTTTTAACAAAAAGAGCAATGTCAGTATAACAAGAATGAAAACCCAAATGAATCATAACACTACTAAATCTATCATACAAGGCTTTTGGGGCCTGTTTAAGGTCATATAACACCTTTTTTAATCTAAGAATTTTTCTTTTTTCAATACTAAAACCCGGCGGGGGGTCCATATAAACTTCCTCATTTAATTCTCCATTGAGAAAATCATTTTTGACATCCAGTTGATAGATAGGTCATTTTTGTATGGAAGCTACAGCTATTAAGGTTCTAAAAATAGTCATTCCTAACTACGAGGGCAAAAGTTTCTTCATAGTCAATTCTGTATTCTTGAGAATAGCCTTTGGCAACTAGTCTTGCTTTATATCTTTCTAGACTTTCATCAATCTTGAGTTTAACTTTGAACACCCATCTACAACCTATGGTTTTCTTTCCTAAAGGTAAAGTAGTTATTTCTCATGTTTTGGCTTTCATAAAGGTATATAATTTCATCTTCACAGCTTTATTCCATTGAGAGAAGTTTTTTATTTCATTATAATTAGATGGTTGATGATAAGAATGTAATGCTATTAGGCATGCTCTATAGTGTGGGGACAAGGAGTCATAAGACACAAACCTATTTGGTGGAATGGAAAGACAACTAGATCTTCTAAGGTTGGATTCTTTTATAGAAGCATTATGGTCAATCTCTAAATTTTTATCTGAAGATTCTTCTTCAGGAGAAGAATATTTTTCTAAAGCATTTTAAGGGTTATTTTCCTCATGTCAGGTATAAACATGAATGCCTTCAGTAGATCTCTCGTCTACTATATCACTATCCGTAGTATGATGATCACAAGGTTCTATACTCTCATTACTAATATGGTTATCATCAACATTATCATTATTCAAAGTCTCATTATCATTCCTTGGAGCGAGATCATATAAAGAGGTATAGTCTACTTCCTCATTTACGTTTCTTTGATCAAAGCCATTCTCATTTTCTAAGGCCACATCTTTAGGAATATAAAGTTGTTTTTAAAGTCAAAACATCTATATCCCTTTTGTTTTTTCCCATATCCAATGAAGACACATTCAATGGCTTTTTGGGATAATTTATCTTTTTTATGTAGTAGTACAAAACATTTACAACAAAAAATCTTTAATCTTTTGAAGTCGGGTGTTATTTTAAATAACTTTTCACAAGGAGTAATATTTTGCAAGGACGATGATGACATTCGATTTATTAAATATTTTGAACTCAAAACGGCTTCGGCCCTAAAAGATTTTGGAATATTCTTATAAATGAGGGTCCTAGCGGTTTCCATATGTCTATATTTTTTTCCGCTAGCCCATTTTGTTGGGGAGTTCTAGGACAAGACCTTTGATGGCAAATTTCATTTTGTTTTAAGTAGTTTTGAAATTCTTTTGACAAATATTCTCTACCTGAATCAGATCTAAGTGTGGCAATGTTGCTTTGAAATTGATTTTTGACTATCATATGAAATTCTTTAAAAAAAAATACATTGGGTTTTAAATTGAGAAATTATACCAATACATATCCAATAAAGTTGTCTATAAATGTCACATAATATTAATAACCTTCTTTCGATATAACCGGAGAAGGACCCCAAACATCCAAATGCACTAACTCAAACGGTCTTTTAGAGATGAAAGTTTTGTTTGGAAAAGGGTTGCACACCATGTCTTTTTCTTTACAAAATTTTTCGTTAAAAGGAAAAAGATACATTTTTGAATTAGTTTGGATGTTCAAGTTTTTATGCTAAGTTTCAATATCATTATTGTTAAGATAAGTCGACTAATATAGAGTTTATCTATTCTTAGGGTTGTTTTGATATTTTATGAATAATGAGGGACCCAATATGTAAATTTATTCTTTTGGCTAATCTCTATTTAAACTAAAGGAGATTAGACCTAATTAAGATTTTGACGTCTCTCTCTCTCTCTCTCTCTCTCTCTCTCTCTCTCTCTCTCTCTCTCTCTCTCTCTCTCTCGTCTATATGGTATCAGAGCCATCGACCTTGGGAGCATGATTTTGGGTTTTGTGCCAAAGCTCTTGTGAAGGGTATCAGATCGCGTGAAGGGGATCAGATCTAAGGTTGGTTCGGGTTTTTTTTTTTTAGGATCCGAGTGGTACAGATCTGTAGTCTGACAAGTATCATGACTTAGATCTGTAATCAGATCTAAAAGTCGTGGTGAAACTATGTGTTTCGGTCGATCAGATCTGGTGGATACAGGTATGGGTGTTGTGATGACGTCGTGAAGTGGGTGACGGTTAGATTTGACAGTCGTTATTTTTGGTTGTGTCATGGTGAAGATTAAATACAGTCTATAGTCGTGGATCTGCATACTATAATTTTTTTTTTCAGATCTGATCGTATGTTCTGGTAGTCGTATTAAAAATATTGTATCATCATGGATCTGCATACTATTTTTTTTTCAGATCTGATCACAAATCTAGGTGTCGTGGTAAAGACTAATCACCATAGTGGATCTGCATATTGTGGAGCAGATCGTAAGTTCTTGAAGAACTCATATCTGATTTCTTAGTGGATTGGAGAGTAGATCTGGATGATTTTTTTTTTGCTGGTAGTCGACCAGATTTACAAACTGTGACAAATTTTTTTTTGCACGTGGATGCCTATTTCAACAACGATATTGGTTGTGAATCCTTAGTTAGTGTTATTCATTATGGGTGAAGTTCCAAAATCTGATTACAAGAATGAGGCTATTGGGGAATATAAAGCCTTCGCCAATCCTTTCTCATATGGTTCTTCCGTGAAATTAAATGAAACAAACTATGCAAGGTGGTCCAAAACGTTTATGATGTCGGTGTCTGGACATCATAGAAAACATATTATATTGGAATTTAAACCAAATGATAAAACAGGAAAATACAATACTTGGAAAGAAGATAATGACATTGTTATGTCATGGATCATGAATAGCATTGAACCTCATATTGCAGATGGTCTAATTTATTATAATATGGCTAAACAGATGTGGGACAATCTTCGAGATACATACTCTCAAGAGACTAATGTGAGTCGTATTCTTCAAGTTAACAGGAGATATATAATTTGTAGCAATGTGATCAGCCCTTGGCCTAGTACCATGCCTCGGTTAAGGTTGTCTTTGAGAGACTTAATGCTCATAGGCCTCTGTGTTGCTCAAAACAAAAGGATCATCAAGAACAGCTATGGTTGCTCAGTTCTTCACAGGCCTATCGTCAGAGTTCTCAGTTGCTAAAGTCCAAATGTTGACTGGGTCTGATGTTGCTACTCTTGCTGATGCATACAATCGATTGAGTTGACTTGTCATCTCTCTTCCACAATCTCAACCTGGATCTCAGTCATCTGCTTTAGCTGTTCCATCAAGTTATGGACGAGGAAATACTCTGAATGTTAGAGGCAGAGGTCGTGGAAGAGGTATGGGAGGTAGAGGCGAACTCCAATGTACCTATTGCGGAAAATCAGGACATTTAGAAGATTGTTGCTGGGATAAACATGGACGGCCTGCCTTTTCTCCATTGAAGCCAAATGTTACAAAATTAGAGGTAGAAAATGAAACCAATTTTCCTAGCGATTTTATCACTCTTAGTCATGCAGAATATGATGAGTTGGTCGCTCATCGTCCTTCAAGTTCCTCTTCTCCTGTAGCTGGTGTGGTCTACTCAACAGGAGACCATATTTCTTCTCATGATAGTAAATGGATTATTGACTCTGGTGCATCTAGGCATCTATGTGGAAACTCTCAAAAAATTTCAGTGTTAGAAACTATTACTGCACATCGGAGTGTCTCATTAGCTGATGGGAGTTCCTCCCCTGTTATTGGTCAGGGAAATATTTCTATATCCTCTTTCCCTCAGTTGAACAATGTCCTTTATTTCCTCAAAGTTTACTCTCAGTTAGTTGCCTTACAAAAGACCTAAATTGTAGAGTGATATTTGATCCTGTGTGTTGTCAATTTCAGGATTTGTTGACGGGGAAGAAGATTAGTTGAGGCTATGAAGAAAATGGAGTCTACTATCTACATCACCCAGTGAAAATTATTTATGCTGCAGTCGATTATTCCTCGAGTCCTGTTCAGTGGCATCGTCGTCTTGGACACCCTCCATTGTCGAAGCTTCGTCATGTCATTCCTCAAATTTCGTCTACTACATCATTCCAGTGTGAAGCATGTCAGTTGGGCAAGCATCATAGGAGTTCGTTTCCTTCTAGTCAAGTCATAAAGTCTTTGAACTTCTTCATGCTGATGTATGGGGTCCTAGTAAGATTCTTACGAGGACCCAATGTCGTTATTATCTTGTTATTGTTGATGATTTTTCTAAGTTGTCTTAGGTGTTCTTAATAAAAGAAAGATCTGAAGTTCCTAGTATCCTCAAAACATTGGTTATTAAAATAAAAACTCAGTTTGAGTCTGTTGTCAAGATTATCCACACCGATAATGCCCTTGAGTTTAAAACCAAAGCACTGTTGCAATTTTATCGAGACTATGGCATTCAACCTCAAACTACATGTGCCTATACTTTCCAACAAAATGGGGTGGCTGAGCGAAAACACAGGCATCTCCTTGATGTAGCCTGCACCCTTATGATTCAATCCAATGTTCCTGCTTCATATTGGGGTGATGTGGTTACCACGGCTTGCTATTTGATCAACCACATGCCTTCATCATCCGTGGAAAACCAAATTCTTTTGCAAATCCTGTATCCTAACGTACCTCTTTTCTCTCTTCCGCCCAAGTTATTTGGGTGCGTTTGTTTTGTGCACAGACTCGGACTTGACCGTGATAAATTAGCATCTCAAGCCACTAAGTGTATGCTTATAGGCTATCCAAAAAATCAAAAGGGGTATCGATGTTATGATCTGATTTCTCGTCGGGAGTATGTCAGTGCAGATGTATCTTTCTTGGAGTCTCTTCCATATTATTCCAGTATTGGTGCTAGGATGCAAACTGATCAAGATGACTCCTTTCCACTTTTTGTTCCTCCTTTTCCCTTAGAATTGGTGCCCCCATTATCGAATCCAACTCCACCTACCTCACAGTTTCACAATCCTCCATTGGTGTATGTGCGTAGACCTCCACCTCCTCCAGTGCCCCCATTTTCTTCTTCTCCTGAGGTAAGTGCTTCTGATAGCAATGACATTTTTGTTGATGATGACAGACCAATCGCTCTGCGAAAGGGAACACGACAATGTACCTTATATCCTATGTCTTAGTTTGTGTGAGATGCCAGAATTGGTAATCAGATGAAAGCATTTATTTCAGCCTTATCTGCTGAAACTATTCCTCTGAGTTATCAAAAGGCAGTACTCAATAGCAGGTGGAAGCAGGCTATGCAAGATGAAATGGATGCTTTATTGTCTCAAAAGACATGGGACCTTGTTGATCCCCCATTGGATGTGGACATTCTTGGATGCAAATGGGTATATACCATTAAGTACAACTTAGATGGTTCAATTGAAAGGTACAAGGCCAGGTTAGTAGCAAAAGGTTATACTCAGACATATGGTGTTGATTTCTTTGAGACATTTTCTTCAGTAGCACGGATGGGCACCATTCATTTTGTTCTCTCCATAGTCGTTCACCATGGATGGAGTCTGTGTCAGTTAGATGTGAAAAATGCATTCCTATACTGGGATTTGTTTGAGACAGTCTACATGCGACAACCTTCTGTGTTCAAGGTTGAGGGGGAGTGTCAGAAGGTGTGTAGATTAAGAAAGGCGATATATGGCCTAAAGCAAAGTCCTCATGCATGGTTTCAAAAGTTGTTTGAGGTGATGTCAAAGTTTAGTTTTAATAGGTCAGCGTCAGACCACACATTATTTATTAAGAAAACTAACTCAGGCATAGTAGTTATGGTGGTATATGTGGATGACATCATCCTTACAGGAGATAACATGAAAGATATTGCAGCTATGAAATCTCATCTTCAAAAACATTTTGTTACAAGAGACCTTGGTTCCCTTAGATACTTTCTGGGCATGAAAGTGGCCACGAGCAGTGAGGGTGTGGTTCTGTCTCAACGAAAGTATGTTCTTGATTTACTAAAAGAGACAAGAATGTTGGGAGCTAAACCAGCAAATATTCCCATGGATGACAAAGTTCATTTATTGGATGAGGGGTCAAAACTTGTTGATAGCAAGAGCTATCGCTCATTGGTAAGGAAGTTATTATATGTGACAGTGACTAAACCTGATATTGCTCTGGTTGTAAGCAAGGTTAGCCAATTCATAGACAAACCGACTGAGGTACACTGGAATGCTACAATGATGATACTCAGGTACTTAAAATCTTCTCCTGGAACAGGGTTATTATTCGAGAAAGGAGGCACTCTCGAGGTAGTTGCTTACTCTGATGTTGATTATGCTGGGTCTGTAGAGGATAGGAAATCTACCACAGGATTTTGTGTATTTGTGGGAGGTAACTTAGTTTCTTGGAGAAGCAAGAAGCAAACTGTGGTTGCTAGGTCAAGTGCTGAATCAGAATATAGGGCTATGGCCCAAACGACAGCTAAATTGATGTGGGTTCGAACTGTGCTAACTGATCTTCAAGTGAAGGTTTCATCTCCTATGGTGATGATGCGTGATAACAAGGCAGCCACATATATAGCCAATAATTTGGTATTTCATAAGAGGACAAAACATATTGAAGTTGACTGTCACTACATACGAGATATGGTTCAAGCTGGACATATCTCTACCAAGCATGTAATCTCTAAGGATCAAGTTGCAGATATTTTTATAAAGCCTCTTGCCAGGTCCAGTTTCTCAAAATGTTGCGGCAAGCTGAGCATGATTGATATCTATGCTCCAGCTTGAGGGGGAGTATTAAGATAGGTCGACTACTTTAGAGTTTATCTATTTTTAAGGTTGTTTTGATATTTTATGAATAATGAGGGACCCAAAATATAAATTTATTCTTTTGAGTAATCTTTATTTAAACTAAAGGAGATTAGACCTAATTAAGATTTTGACATCTTTCCCTCTCTCTATATATATCTCTCTCTCGTCTACAATTATCTTTAATATAATTGCAAAAAGACTTCGGTGGAAGAGATAAAGAGTCCATAAATTAGAGATCTTCCCTCCTATGGCCTTGCCCAATTTGTTTTTTGGACCGGAGATCCTGCAAAAAGCAACTTTTAGATGAAAAGGAGATTTCACATTCATGGTCGATAATTTGAGAAATGAAAAAAAGTTTTAAATTCAACTTAGGAACAATCCTAATTTTTGGAACAAAAAAGTTTTGAGAATCTAAATTTCCAATACTTTTAATTTTTAAAGATGTCCATCGGTGGTAGAAACACAAGGCAAATTTGGATTAATGCATACGTCAATTAAAGTAATCTCATGTGGAGTCATATGAAAGGAAGCTCCCGAGTCAAGAATCCATGAGCACTCACTAAGATAGGAAGAGGAGGCAATGGCGGCACCTGATGTAGAGAATGGAGAATTGAGTATTTGTTGAAGCGACATAGTTAATTGACAAGGTGTCTTTTAGTTCTCCTCTACTTTTGCCTTCTTTCTCTTTCTTTGGTGTGGATTCTTCTACAAAACATTATTTCTGGGCCTAGATATGGCCGGGAAGTGAAGATGTTCTATGAAGGAGAGAAGATCTTGTTCAAACTCCGAACATAATCCATACAAAAATTAAAAAAATTGTTTTTTTTTTCATTTGTTCCCGCTTAAGTTTCACGCCTTCGGTGGACACCCACTTAGGCTTTAATAGTGTCAATTCATTCCAAAGAGGGGATAATGCATTAAAGAAATCACGGACACTCATGTCCTCTTGCTTGGTTGTTTTAATTTTCTCTTGCAAGTAATATTGTCTTGCAAGATCTTTTTTAGTGTACACACCTTTCATAAACAACCATGCTTCATTTGCCTTTCTAAATTTGGCAATATTAGCACAAATTTTCATTTTAACATTATTCATGAATCATGCAAGAATCTTAGCATGATTACTCTCTCAATCTTCTATTTTTATTAATGATCTTCAATGGCTTTTGATCGAGTATCTCCTTCAAGAGCCTTTTCTTGAGCTTGAGTTGAGGTTCGAGAATCGTGCCCATCACGTATCCCCAAAGCTTCTTTCTTTTGAGGTTTTTCTCCATAGCGGAGGCCCACGTCATATAGTTGGTACCATTGAGTTTAAAGTTAAGGTCAATCTTTTATTCATGCCACATTTAAATGATAGAGAAATAGGAGAGAAATGTAGAAGACCACTTGCAAGTACCACGATCACATAAACACTTTTGGATGCTTCTTCACGAACACAAACACTTTTCTCAAGATCGAGAGCTCTTATACCATGTAATGAGATGAGCGAAAAACAAATACAAGCCAACTAAAGGCATACAAACACACAATACACTCTTAGTGAGAAGCATAAAATAAATGGGGACAATATGTTCCTATTTATACACAACACACGAGAGAGGGAGCCTTCGGAGCTCTCATAGAGACATTGGGAGCTCCCAATTTTTAGGTGACTCTCTCCCTTGCTATGCTGAAGGGCCTCCAAGATTCTACCTTGTCTTTGACCGTTAATGTACGTTTGTTAGAGGAAAGACCCATTTGATTGTTTTGAAGTGGACAGGTAACGTTGGGGCTGGAGCAGCCCCAACGTCTCTATGGGTAATCCCCATAGAGCCCTTAAGGCAATAAAAATACATTTATTTAAAAAAAGTAAAAAACTATCTAACTAACCTAGTTACATAATGTGAAATGACCAAAATGCCCCTGTTGGGCATTATATATATTTCAAGAATATATATATGAATACATATTTTAACATTATGTTAATATGCTGCATAAATGTTTCTTATGGCAGGAAACTGATGACGATATTGAATCTAGTTTTGAGGATTCTGATGATGAATATGAAGGAAATAAAGATGCAGCACGTGCTCTGATCCGTGTAAAGCAAAAGTTGGATGGGTATGAAGAGGGTGAAATGAGAAGTGTTCAAGGACAGGCAAGTTTCATATCTTCTACTTCACTCGAGTAGTTGCAAAAATGCACAAAATTGAATCTTGCCTGGGTTTTCCTTTTCATTTCATTATGCGGTAACGTGATTTATTAAATGTAGTTTGGGCAATTTGTTTTCTCCACTGACTTGATCCGTTGTTCACCGTGTAGAGATTTCGACCCACTTTTTTCACTTTTTTCCTTTCCTAATCTCCAATAGTAATTTATCAGTTTTTTGTTTCCCCAAAAGGAAGTAAATTGGTTGGAGTTCCAATTTGGTTCTCACCCAGATCCGACCATAGTTGGTTCCATATCCCAATCCGGGTTTGATCAGGAATAAATATGGCTTGATCTACTTGGTAGGGCTGCGTACATGGCCCAAACCTAAATTGGCCTTCTTTGAACAGCCAAGCCCGGCCTATAGCCTGTCCATTGGATTGTAGCTGGCGGCCTGTTACCCTCCCTGTCTGTTACCAACCATATATCTGGATCCAGGTCGGAATATGATAAGCAAATGTAACTGGATCTGGCTCAAGATCTGATCTAACCTGATATATTTTTGTTTAACCACGCAAAATTGAATAGGTTTTACCTGCTTCTGCACATCCGGTAGAATCTTGAATCCTAATCAAATCAAAAACTCTACTATGAGGTTCTAGTTGACTCCAGATCTGGATCTTAAAAACAGATATATTGTTGGGTCAAGCATGTCCCAACCGATTTTAGTCCCCTACTCCTAATGGAGATGATATGCAAACTGTTTTAAGGATCTTACTGTGTCATTTATAATTTAGCGTGTTATCTGTTTAGCTTCGTCGTTGTTTGTGAATATGTGACCTGGATCTTCTGTTGATATTTCAGGTACAACAGCTCATCCAAAATGCAGTAGACACTGATCGTTTATCACAGATGTTTCCTGGTTGGGGAGCTTGGTTGTGATAGATGGATGTGTACTTGGTACATTTCCCCTTCTGAACATTGTAAAGGCAATCTGTTCTCCTTTTTCCCCTTTCGTATCATGAGCTCTGATGGTGTAGATTATCCACCATTTTTTATATACATGTATATAACATATATTTCGTACTTATCAATATTAGAATAGAATGAGAAATAAAAGAAATTTTCTAGTAATAAATGTCATGTTATAGTGATGTTAAGAGTGTTGGTTAGTTTCTCTGAGTCATTAAAGCAGGCCCTTTTCCCTTTCAGTTCTGCTCAGTAAAAGCTAGTATGTGCACACGCAAGAGAGAGAGAGAGAGCACTTCAGAGAGGTGGTTTTGACTAAATCCCATGGTCAAAATAGTAGGAATCAGCCCTTGGATCGTATGTGTATGTGTGTCCTCATGGGTTTCAAGCCCCTCGCTTGAAACTCAAACGAGGAGGTAATTTTGACAAACTCTGATCACATGGATGGGTGTTCAGCATGGTCAAAATAGTAGGAATTAGCCCTTAGATTTTATTTTTTTGACATGAAAATGTTTTTGTTTGTTGAAAATTTGGTACATTATAATCTGTTGATTTTTCAACCCCCGGAAAGTTTAAAATGCATGTCAGAGAAACATGATTCAAAGGCTGGTTTTTACTAAACCAAACATGTAGATCACATCTAAAGAATCAGATGGGCAAAAAAATGAAAAATAAACTTAAAAAAAGAGTTTCTAGCAAGAGGTTTGGAACCCGAGTTTAGCAAACATTATCTAGAGAGAGAGAGAGAGAGGCTTTGTGCTTTGGGCTCTTATAAATGGCGTTGAAATGTGGTGTTGGGACTGTATGCAGTGTTTATCCACGCCAATGCTCCCAGTCAGTCAGAGAGCATGAAAGCACCAGGGAAACTGCAACACGCCTCTAATTCATGGTTTCTTAAAAGATTTGGCTGGACTGCATCCGGATTCATGGTTGATGCTTCTCTATCTATTGAAGCAACACAAGCGAGATGCAGACAGTGAGCTCTGTATATCGATATCTTTAAGAGAAACTTGGTCCGTATGTTTGCAATCCTACATCAAATGGTCACCTCATCCACGTTGGAGTGCCAAGATAATGATGCACGCAAGATCTACAATTCCGATTCTGTTGCAAGTTATGGCCTTCTAAATAGGCCAGAATCATTTGAATTTGTGTCCACTTGCCAAAAATACGTTGGGATTGTATTACCTTGCATGGTGGTCAAGGCAGGACTTTAAGGTGGCCGAGAGAGAGCGAGAGAGAGAGAGAGATGATGAGGATATTGGAGCGTGATGATGTTGATGTAGTGTTAGTCATAATAATGTAAAAGATCGGGAAGATGATATGAGAGGTTGAATGATGTAACTATGGTGATCATAGTGATCATTATGTGGAGGACATGATAATGATGATATTAGAAACAAGAAAACCCAAAAATGATTGTACGACAAAAATAACACATTTCTTAAAATGTTCCACAATTTTTAAAATCTGCCCCATGTTTAAATTCATAATTTTTTTTTTACTTCTTTAGGACCTTTTTACCATTCACACGAGTTGAGGTTTGCACGATATATGGGTCCACTCGCTGGCTATTGCAAACCTTCACTTAAATGTAGATTCACTTGTTTTTTTTTTGTGGACCTCATGAAGTTTGCATAACCAATGTAAACCTTATGTTCAACTGAAACCTCGTAACTTTGCAAATACCGGACTAAATTTGCATATGTAATACAAAATTTATGAGATACAGTGTGAACCTCCTGTTAATTTCATCACATCGTAACTTCGCAAGTACTGGATTAAATTTACATATATAATACGAAATTTGTAAGGTATAGTGTGAACCTCATGTTACTTAACCTTTTATATAGTATGAAATTTGCGGGATACAGTGTGAACCTCTTTAGTAACTGATGCTCAAATTTTTTGCATGTGAATTTTTGTATATTTGCATTCTTGTTGAGTCATATGTAAAGTCATTTTTGTTCATTTTGTTTCTTTTTTCGTTTGTTTCTAAAAAGAACCCTAACATTTTCCCTCTACAACCCTCAGCATTTTTATCTTTCTTTTTGACGATTTCTGTGATTTTTTTTGTTGCATTCCTATGAGGTTGTAGTATCCTTCGCATCGACTTTCCTGGTTAGGTCAAAATGTGAGTTTTATACAAACAATATAGTTTTATTTCATTTTGGACTTTTTTTTCAATTTTTTTAGATATGAGCATTTAATAGCCCATGCATATTTGTGTTTAGTTGTTCTTGTGAATGTTTTTTGTATGTTGTCTTGTGTTTTACTTAACATTTTCCATCGAATTTACTGTTTTGGGTTTAATATGTTTAGGGTTTTTTCATAAATATATATGTTTGTGTTATAGATCATTTATGTTTGTTTGCTCATCTTTTAGTTAATTTTCAGTATTTTTGTATTTGTGTAACAGTGATAGGGTTGATTATACACAAGCATTGAATACGGGTTAGGGGGTTATTGTTGGTAGTGTATATGGATGGCCTTTTCTCACATGATGTTTTCATTAGATGAATGATATGTTGTGAGGTTGATGTATGCAGTTAATGATGGCCTCTGAAAAGGTTAAAGTACATTATCATAACATTGGTTACACTAATTGGATATTTATATTAGTTCCTAAAAAAAAAGTGGCTTTAATGAATTTTTTGCTTAGAGTCTCTTAGAAGTCGTTTTGCGGTTCTGGAATCCGGCTACCAATACATTTCAGTTCAGAGATATTGAGATGACCATCACGTTAGAAGACATGATACGAATCACCAAATTTAAGTGTCCTGAGACAGTGTGTACACATTGATGGGAAGATTTCAAGAACATTTGTGGTGTTTATCTACAAGCGGATGAAAATATGTTAAAAGGTGAAATGCTCAAGTTATCATGGTTGAGAAAGCACTATGATTCCAGCAGGGCGAAGAGAATAAAAGGAAAGTTGTTATATGTTAGAGGGAGCGGTTATAGGGCGAACAAGAAAGTGACAATATTCTTGTTGTACTTCTTTAGCAAGTGTGTATTCATCGACATTGGTGAGAATTCGATCCACAATTCATACATTTAACTGTTGCAAGACTTGGATCACGTCAATGAATACACATGGGGAGAAACCACACTTGCACACCTATATACAAGTTTCAGTAGTGAAGTATGAAAGAAATAATATCTCCTGCATGTTGGTGTTGTTAGAAGTATTTATTCTTTCATTGTGCCCATTACGTTGTATCGTTATGTGAGTTGATTATAGCACATGTAAGTATTATTGAAATAATTTATTATAGTTTTTATAAACAATGCAATATATGACTAACCATGAATAAAACTTTGGTTTGTAGATAAAGTGGTGCTCCTACGAAGTCGCAGAGGAGGAGTAAGAGAATCTAAATATGGTTATATAGGCAAAAGACATCACTAGTTGGGACATTTGGTTGTACAACATGAATAAAGTTGAATGCCAAATGGTGAGTCACGTGGTCTAGCAGTTTGGGTTTGTTTAACAACCACCTCATCACCCTCACGCAGTTAGCAAAGCCATTTTAGGCACAATGAAGGATTGCCCCATGATGTTTCTCTTCGAACTTAAAGACTAATGCGAAGGCGATGAAGACATCAACTTGCCATTCATGGTACGTGCTTGTGAGGATGAGGATGTAGCTACTGATAACCTTTGATTTGTAAGCAGTACCTCCACAAAGATGGTGATTGAGGAAGAGGAGGAACTTGGGGTAAGGAGTCTGAAGCATAGAAGGACTGCAAGTAGAGCGGATGTAGAGTTAACTCTTGCACTGGTTAAAAACCACATGCTGAAAGAGTTGCTTCAAGCAAAGGAGTCTATTATATATACTAAAGTTGACATTATCGCTAACAAGGATAAGGTCATCGAGGAGCTACGAGCATGCTTGATGCATCCATAACCATGGCTTTTGTTTTCGATTTTTTTGTAAATCATTATAATAAACTAAACAATGTTTTGTAAATAATTGTAAATGAAGTTGTAATTGATTTTGTATTTAATAACATAATAACTATAAGTTTACATTTAAATACTTTTGTTGTAATTGAATTTCTCTGTTTATGAATGTTACAACTTGAATGTATATTTGTAAATTTCAATACTTTAATGAATGTTACAACTTTAAGCTATAACTGAATTGTATATTTGTTGAATATTACTTAATGTAAATTTGAATGTTACGGGTGAATTCCTGAGCAACATGTAAATTTGAATGTTACAGGTGAATTGTGCATCTGATGAATGTTACAACATATAAATTTGAATGTTATAGGTGAATTCCCAAACGTGTAAAGTTGAATATCATAGTTGAATTGTGTATTTATTGAATGTTACATGTAAATTTTAATGTTACAGCTGAATTTTTGAACAATATGTAAATTTGAATGTTACATATTTGCAAAATTGGTGACCTATTTGAGGGGATAGGAAACTTTACAACAAAAATTTATGAATAATAACCAATATTTGTGAATGTACAACATTATTTGCGAAAGATAAGAACATTCATGACTTTTACAGCAATAAAATGGGAAAATGATGTGCATATTTGTAGTAGCCTACTTGCAGGAATGGAGAACTCCACAACCAAGTTTTGCAAACAATGACCAATATTTGCAAATGTACAACATTATTTGCTGAAAATAAGGACATTCGAGTTGGTGAGAGAAAAGAAAACAAGTGAACAAAAATGACTTTATATATTATTCAACAAGCATGTGAATGTACGCAAAATCACATATAAAAAATTTATGCATGTCAACAAATATTTACATATCTCATTAAAGAGAGAGATTCACAGTCAGGCTTTGCTGACTTTCGCAACACTGAGATGTGAATGTCTACATACATTTGTGGATCTTCTAGAGGGTCATTTACTTAAAGGAGATTCACCTGGCATCTCGTGAATATCGTACTATATATATGCAAATGTAGTACCTTATTTGTGGACATTGACAAGAGTATAAAGGTCGATGACATTCACAATACTAATATGTGAATGTCTACACACATTTGCTTATTTAAAGGAGATTTACATGGCATCTCGCGAATGTACTACCTTATTTGCGAACATCTGCAAGAGTGTGAAGGTCCAGGGCATTCGCGACACTAATATGCAAATGTCTCCACATATTTGGAGACCATCTTAATGATCAATTACTTAAAATAGATTTGCATAGTATATTGTAGATGTCATTATATATGTGAATTTCTTATGGTATTTGCGACATACGCAAGTTTCAGTTATAGGAGGTTCACAAATTTGGTTACGTGCACTTTGTGAGGTCCGTAAAAATGTTGTGCGATTATACTTTTTAATGGGAGGTTGCGAGGTTGGGACACCATACCGATATATTGCACAGACTTTAAAATGTTGGCTCGCGCGAAGGGTAAAAAGGTCCTAAGAAGTTGGATATTTGTGATTGTTGACACCAAACGGATTTCACAAATTGTGGGGCATTTTGGAAAATGTATGATTTCTTGCAATGCAGTACAATCATATTTCATATAAAATGTATAACAAATTATTGAAGCATTTATGTTGAAAACAATATGTTTAAAATTAAAATCTTATTGCTTCAAGCTTTGTAATCATGTACTTTTTGTAATCCTATTGCTTCCAACTGAGAAACAATTTGTCTTTTTTTGGCCAGCTCGATCTCATCTTGTTTTGCTTGGATTCATTATGAGCTCGAACTCAACTAAGTTTGCCACAAGAATGGGCCAATCTTAAACATTTCAAACTTGGCTCTATCACCTCATTTACTAAACCCGAGTTCTCATTGCTTTCCTTTCTTTGGAGCTTTTATTACAAGGTGCTAGTAGTGCTCGGGCTCGGCTCGAGCTCAACTCACTTAAGCTTTTTAATCTTGCGCATATGGGCGAGTCGTTAAGCTTTGGCATTAGAAGTGGAGAGTTCAAAGGTGAGGATGGGATTCAAATTCCCTACCTTTAATTCAAATACTAAACAATTTACCCATATTTCCAGACCTTCTTTTGTTGATGATTTTGTCATATATATATATATATATATATATATATATATATATATATATATATATATATATATATATATATATATATATATATATATATATATATATATATATATGGGTAATGCGCTGGTGTTGCCCCACTCTCTGGTTCTGCCCCATTAGGCTCCTTCGAACATCGTAGTTTTTTGTGTTTTTTCTCACATCTAACACCATGATCTATAGTTTTGTTTAGTAGAAAGACCTGTATATAGGTTTTTTCGGTGATCCAAAATCAATGGCCATGAAGGTATCAATTTTTTCTTTCTCATACAAATATGTTTTTTCGTCAAAAAAACATAATCCAAGGGTGGATCTCCACTAAATTGAGTATAATAAACACATCTAACAGTTCAAATCTGTCACAAAACACTTCAAACTATAGGGCCTAATGGGGCATAACAAGAAAAGTGGGCCTAATATGTTCAGTTCTCTCTCTCTCTCTCTCTCTCTCTCTATATATATATATATATATATATATATATATATAGAGAGAGAGAGAGAGAGAGAGAGAGAAATGCATTCCTTAAGCCCATTTTTTAGTTAAGTCTCATTAGGCCCATTCAAAATCATAGTTTTAAGTTTTTTTTTCTCACTTCTGACACAATAGATGTGATCTATAGGTTATTTTAGTGGGAACCAGCTTTTGGATCGATGAAATCTGACCTGTATGCAGGTTTTTCCAATGATTGTTTTTTCTGGCTAATAAAAATATGTTTTTCATCAAAAAAACATGATCCAAAAGTCATTTCCCACTAAATTGAACTTGCTAAACACATCCAACAGTTCAGATCTATAGTAAATCTCTTAAAACCTATGGGGTATACCGAGCTTAACGGTCTATTGAGCATGAGCTTTTCTCAAGCTCAGCTCATTTATCTACTAGAAAAAATTCAAGCCGAGCTTAAACTAGTCGAGCTCGAGTCCAACCCGAGCTAGATGGGCTCATTGTGCACACCTATTGGTGCCCTAGATATTTTCTGTGGGTAAACGAATACAAGCGGGGTCGGGTGCCACTCAATTTCAACCTAAATTAGATTTTAGATAGTTCCTGAGTTATTGCGCAACCAAAGTTGGATTAGTTATATGAGTCGGACAAACAGGATCCGAACAGTATATGGACGCAAATACAGTTTATGGAATTCCTTACTGGAATCGAATCCAACCCGAGTTTTGATTAAGATCTCCCACTCTGTAAAACTAAAATTCCATCAGATCCAGTTTATGTTATCTATATCTGGACCCAGGCCTGATTGTGCCTACGGTAGGTCAAGTCAAACCAGACACGGTACTGGCACCTCCAAATCAGATCGGATCCAGACCCACTTAGTGCAAGTGAAGATCCGATCAAGTTGACAACAGCCCTAGATAAAATTGACCCTATTACTGTTATATGTCCTTGTGGACCAATTAACCAAATGGATCTAGTCCGAGGACCCGGTACACCAGTCCAAGGTTAGGAGAGTAAAACCCAAGACCCAACCAACCAAAGCCCAGCCCCTACTCTGCTGCCCGCGGACCTACCAAGCTAATCCTGGCTCTTGACCCGGACACGAACAAACCGAATCGGGAGAGCCCGAGTCTTTTACCAACTTCTATAAAAGGCTGAGATTTTAGGGTTATGGAGGGTTTTATCCTTCGCTTCCCTTCTCTCTCTTTCCGATCTTGTGGAAGCAGCCGAGTCGGCTAACAGATCAACAGCAAGATGGGGTAACTCTTCTCTTCTTTGCTCTTCTCGTTCGGATCGTTTTAGGATCTCTCAGTTTCTTAAGGGTCCCGTACGATGTCTTTTCATCGATATATCCTCATTTGTTTCTCTTTTCTTGAAGTTTTCAAAGCACCCAAATTACGTTTGTTGTTGGTGTTATTTGTAGAATGAATAGAGAAGGGAGTTCCCTTTTTTTTTTTTTTTTTTTCTTTTTGAGTTTTGAGTTTTTGCTGTTTATTATAGAATATGTGGTGGTGTTTGTGTGTTTTTGTTCGTTGGTGGATGGAATTTTTACCAGATTACTTGGGGTTTTGATTGGATTTGGTATCATGGATTGATTAAGGTTGGTAGTGTTTTATTTGTTTACAATTTCTAGTCGTAGCTTGTGAAATTATGGAGACCCCAACATGCAGAAACTATTTGGTGTGTCACGAATTAGGTTTATCGTGGTGAACTAGAATCTGGGGTTTAAGGAGTGCGTTATTGGTTCAAGAGGTGGTCAATGGAGACCTCTATGGCTCGGAGTTAGGGAAGTTGCATACTTTGTTGTTAAAAAATATATTAGTTTTTGAGTGACATTTGGTGGGCGTGTTGGTTGAAGAGTGGAAGTTTTAATAGTTAAGGATTTGCTGAGGTTCAAAGTAGTCTTCTTAACTGTGAAAGCACCAATTCGAGTTGATGTATCATTTGAAGCAAGATACAGTGGCCTCCATCTCAGAGATGCATTTAAGGTGTTAAAAGGTGTACGCATCCTAAAAAGGTTCTTTTTAAGTTCAAGTATTTTTTTAACGCTTATTTTAAGCCACGATAAGTTTTAGCTTTGTGAGTCATGTGCCTCTTTGAGATGTTAAAAACTTAAAAGAGGCATGCTTCCTAAAAAAGTTGTTTTTGTAATTTAAAGATTTATTTATCATGCTTATTTTTAGTTACAATATGTTTCGGCTTGGTAAATCGATGCCTCGGGTCATATGATGTTGGTTCAAGCACGGATTGCTTCATATCCTGTTTGGTCCTCATGCCTTCATGGGGGACCACCTCAACTTTCTTTTTTCTGTTTTTTATGATACCGTATATTTACCTATTCAAAGCCTTCTTGTCTCCAGGCCATTGGTGGTTTGGAACTTTGGAACACTGGCTCAAATATGCATATTGATATAGCGATTAGTATTGCAGAAGGCATACATGGAAAATGATTTTATAACTGCATCATGCACCTTTAAATTAAGGATGTCAATACTACACACTGAGTCTATGATATTTCAAGAAAACAATAAGTTTGCTAAAAGGGGGTTCGATGTTAGCTTTCACTATTATGATGAAGCCATGAAGGGTCCCCAGTTTGAATACCACGGGGTTACCACCCAGCGTGCCTACAAGAAAAAGAAAAAAAAAACACCTTAGTATTTTAGTTCCAAAGATTCTCCCTAATGTTGGACAGGCAGCAAGAAGCCGTTCGTGGTGTAACTTTTACTCATCATGTCATACATTTTTTCACAAGTTTGTTTCTTCTTTATAGTGAAAAACATTGTTGGTTTAAGAGGAGAATTTAGCCATTTGATAAATCTTCTTGTTCAAACCTTCGAATCCATTTCTTTGAACCTGCCCTCCTACATATGCAAGTGAATAGCATTTGGTTGTGCATGAAGTTTCAGTGTACATATGTAAAGTGTAGATGCAGGAAGGATTCGTACATGCAGTTGGCTATACATGATCTGAGTTGATAACTAAGCCTGTGTTGTACAAGCTCAACTCTGTTCACCTTAAACCACTAACTAAGATTCTTTTGGGTTCAGAGTTGCCTGGCAGATGAGAGTTGGATATAATACAAATATATTTCATGAGATCCACACACCATAAAGACCCACTTTGATATTGAATTATACATTATTAAAAATATATGTACTCTATTGGATAATACTAGACATTTACGAGCATATGGTGCTCCAAGTTCATATATTACAAATTGCATACGAAAGAAACATGAATAACTTCTTTCTAGTGAGAAACTATAGATAAACAGTACAGTAACAATATGAGAAAACTTAAGATCAAAGAAAAAGACTAATAAATAACAATATGATCAAGACTACAACAACAACTACGCCTTCATCCCAAAACAATTGGGGTCAGCGATATGAACCAAAAAAGAAATTCATTTTGGGTCTTCCACATGAATCCTTTTCCTCCAATCATTTCTATCCAACACCATGTCCTCGGTGAGGTTCAAAGCATTCATATCCTTTCCTATCATCTCCATCCAAGTCTTCCTAGGCCTACCCCGACCTCTTTTAACTAATATATTTTCCCATTTCTCCAACCTTCTAACTGGAGCATCATTAGGCCTTCGCCGAATATGTCCAAACCACCGTAAACGATTCTCTCGCATCTTATTTTCAATGGGTGCAACACCTACCTTCTTACGTATCTCTTCGTTCCGAATCTTATCTTTTATTGTATTTCCACACATCCATCTAAGCATCCGCATCTCAGCTACACTCATTTTTTGAATATGATGTCTCTTGGCAGCCCAACATTCCGTACCATATAGTAAAGCGGGTCTAATAGTCGTCCTATAAAACTTTCCCTTCAACCGCAATATGATCAAGACTGAAGATCATAAAAAAGGCTAATAAGTAAAGTCATGGACACTCATTGACCATGTCAAAAGAAATTTGATATATTGATGCCAGTCGACAGGGCTAAGCTAAGACTATGTGGCGTAGGGCTTAGATCACTGTTTGTTGTAGCATGTAGACATAATGCAGTGATTTTGTTTTATAGGTGTTAATGTTGGACCAAAAAATATTCTATGATTTACCTAATAAGTGCATGTTTGGTAAGCAGGCCTAAGTCCTAGTCATAGAACATTAATGTTACTTTAGTAGAGTTTCTCTTACTCGTATAGTTCAATCACATAGGGAAACTAAAATTATTCTTTTCTGTGAGCGCTGTTTTCATCCAAGCTTTGCCACTTGGTAACTGAAAAATACATTCACCAAGTCATTTGCTGTGTAGAAAAGAGAATGTTGCTCTAGAAGCAAGGATGGTGGTCCTCATTTTATGGTTTCAAATGGAACTTGCTACATAAAGGATTCTTCCTATTATCATACTGGGAATTGCAGACACTATGGGTAGTCTGATAAAATGGAAGGCTCGGCGATATGCAATTAAAACCAATGTGAACATTTCCTCTTTCACACAAAGTTAAGCTAATTCACCTCAAGCTATTGACTGGATTTTAGACTAGTTTATTATAAGCTTGATTGGATTCTCTTTGCGTAGCATCTCAAATGTACATGCTATGTTATGAGATGCTTCCAATCCATTAACCTCTTGTTTCATTTGATCTTTAACTGAATGAACAGCTGAAGAAGCAATTAAACTTGACCTTTAGTTGCTAATTAACATTAGTTGTATAGTTGCTCGTTACCGTTGTTTTTTATTTTATAACTTTTACTCTATTTCTAATAAGAGCCTTCAACAGCATCCAATTTTTTCAACCCTTTCTCATATCAGTGTGTAAATATCTGAAACAATGGCCTGAATGTGTTATTTGTGCATATCTTTGTATGCTAATGTTGGCATGGCATGACAGGAAAACCCGTGGTATGGGAGCTGGGCGTAAGCTTAAGACACACAGGAGGAGACAAAAGTGGGCAGATAAGTCATACAAGAAAAGCCATCTAGGCAACGAGTGGAAGAAACCATTTGCAGGTTCTTCTCATGCTAAAGGGATTGTGCTTGAAAAAATGTATGGTATCACATATCTGATTTCAATGATTTGTTATGTTTGTTGCCATCATGTACAATTTTTCATTGTGAATTTTCTCTATTTTCTTTTTTGTAACCTGTAGGTCACAATTATGTGTGTATGCATGCATGTGCTTTTCTTGATTTCTTTCTATATATTGAAACAAATAAATATGTTGTCACAGTGGCATAGAGGCAAAGCAGCCTAACTCTGCTATTCGTAAGTGTGCAAGAGTCCAGCTGATTAAGAACGGGAAGAAGATTGCCGCCTTTGTTCCCAATGATGGTTGCTTGAATTACATAGAGGAAAACGTAAGCTGATGCTTTCCATTTTCTGTTATCTGCTCCTTGCGTTTGATATTCCAAATCTAATTCTTGTATCTTTGCAGGATGAAGTTTTGATTGCTGGTTTTGGAAGGAAGGGACATGCTGTTGGAGATATTCCTGGAGTAAGGTTCAAGGTGGTCAAGGTATCCGGGGTTTCACTCTTGGCCCTCTTCAAGGAGAAGAAAGAGAAACCAAGGTCCTGAACGTGCCTTCTGCTCATCCCTTTTGTTCCACTTATTTTCTCAATTTTGAAGGACTGCTCTTAGATGCTGTTATTTTCAGTTCTTGTTCTTATGTTTTCTTTTCAAGTGGAGTTCTCAGAAGGATGAATTTTCTACTTGTAGGATTCAATTTACTAGAATGGGTTTTTCTATTTGTAGTATTTTTATTTACTGTTCTTACCAATTATTCTTGCCTTTTTTATGGAGGAAGTTTGTGAAGAGGTTAGTCTTGAGCTAGGAATGCTCTCTCTCTCTCTCTCTCGACCATATAGGTCATAATCTCAGGGCCTGATTTACCCAAAAAAAAATCTAGAAAATGTGAACGGGTGGTTTTTTATTTAAGAGTATGGTATACTCGAGTTAGCTTATGAAAAGGTTGATAAACTAAATGAATTAACCAAAAGCTTAGTGCTCATGTTGAGCCCCAGTCAAACGAGTCAAGTTTGAGCTAGCTTGCATACAAAAAATACTTTCAAAATTAAAAACAATAAAATTTGGACTCTGAATCTACTGATTCAAGCTCGAATTGGCTCATTTACGAAATTAATACATTATTTCAAAGCTGTAAGTTTGAACTCTGAATTTATTGTTTGCAGAGGCAAACACTCCAACTATGTGGCTTTATTATATAAAAGGTATTTATTAACGAGCCTATACGAGCTCAGCTGAACGCTTGTTCATGTTCGGTATGCTGAGCTTATTTCACGAGTTCGAAGGAACTCTTTACAGGCTGAGCCGATCAAAGGCAACGTGGCTGTCTCATTCCTCAACCCTACCTAGAAAGTTACTGATGACTTGGTGAACACCCTAAGATGGTAAGGTACCAAATGACCTTTCCTATTTGCACGTGCCTAATTATGCTTGCACAGAGCCTCGTCAGCTCACATAAGAAGCATTCCTCTTTGATCTTAAGGGGTAAATGGGAAGCTGTTCTTTAAATTTTTATTGATCATGTTAGGGTTAGCTCCCTGTGGGATTCAAAGGAGATCCCTTGGTTAGGAATGCCTGCTGGGAAGAGGATCAATCCAATTTGGGGTCGGCTTCAACCCAGAGTGAGTATAATAATCTTCTAGAGTTTGAGAGTAGTGATCTCCAGATCCGGCCAGTGCTAGTGTCACTAACCCAATTACAGGTATTGTATTTGTCCCTTACATGGGGATGCCAATAAATCTCATTTTAGTAAACACTTTCTATGGACTCTTTCTCTCTCTCTCTCTCTGATACAGTGATTGGGCTCGATTACTGTGTACTTGGACCACACAAAAACACAGAAAATATGTGTAGCCGTTTTTTGTATTTTGTGTTTTACAGAGAAAATTGCTACATGCTCTGATGTTTTTCTGTGTTATGTGTGGCTCAGGTGCTTTGTAAAGGCGTCTCTCTCTCTCTCTCTCTCTCTCTCTCTCTCTATATATATATATATATATATATATATATATATATATATATATATATAACTGCAAAAGCGCAGGCTTTGCTTGCTTCGGTTCCACCTCTTGCGTAGCAGTCTGTGGATTTGAAGAGCCCAGAAATTAATTGGCTGTCTAAATACGTTCACGGATTGCCTCCTTTGCCGGGCCTGTCAAAGTTTTTGTCTTTTAAGATGCCTTTGCTTTTGAATCACGAGTTTTATTAAATACATCCAATGGCAAGAAAAGCACATACTCGGTGTGAATATGATCATAACCTCTGGGTTCAACTTGTCCATTTTTTTAGGATGCATTAGGAGAGAGTCATGATGCCTTTCTCTTGGGTATCATGGCTAATTCATTCCACAAGTTTATGTCAAATCCTCTCTTCTGGTGTTTTTTCACACTTAAGATTATGCGATTTGAATCATTCGGAAGTTTTCCTTTTCATTGAGGGGAACCTACTGTTCAGGTGGTGGGGCTCAGGAGAGATTGATGCTCTATGGAAATTGAAATTCTTAGCCCAATAAATTTCAGAAGGAAATCGGTTAGATAAGGCTGTCAAGTGGTTTGCACTTTGCTGCACACAAAGACACACACATGCGTGCATAGAATTGCAAAAAAAGTGTTGCAACTCTTAATGCAATAACTTGGGGACATGCATTGCAACCTCACACAAACACAAAGATATGGCTATGGCAGACGGGTGATGCAAATACGATGTGTAAATTCAATTTTTTTTAAAGGATGGGGTCGTGGATTTTTTATTTTTAGTCCATAAAAAACTAATTTTTTTTATTTTAATGCATTTTTAGTGAAATATTATTTAAAATAATTTAAAACCTATTATTAAAATAATATTTGTATGCAAGGATGTCAGTGGCTCGGATTTTATTCAATGTCCGGCCAAATCTGATACCTTTGGACCTGCCTAGCCAAAACCATATGAGATTATAATCGGATTCAGATATGATTTTTTTTCTGCTGTATTTGATGAATATCTGGATTTGACGGATATTTGAATCCGCTTACACATAAAAACGTGGATTCAATACGGTATATCCTAATTCAAATCCATTTAGCCAACATCCAATTAATTGGATATGGTGTCAGCCACATGCAACCCTAATTCGAACTGTTTGCATCCCTATCTATAGGAGTCAATATCCATATTATCAAGACTTAGTATGTCTGACCAAAGCGGGGCTCCGCGTGGTTGGTAGGAGTTCAGTGCACGTCTTCTTGTGATGGGACGTCGCAGGTTCAAAACCCAGTGGTACGTTGATGGTGGGAGTTTGACTAACCCCAGCTTGTCTTTAAAAAAAAAAGACCTAAAATGTCTGGTCGTGTCCCTGTAACATAGGTTGCTACATACTTGATTTGCGGTATGGATTCTCTTCAGTAGCTCATATTTAAACTTGTTTAGGAGGGTGGTTCACAAATCAACAAATCTGAGATTTACGGTTCTGAAATCTAGTGTTTGTTGCACAGCAGGGCTGGGAACCACTATTTGAAACCTCAATAAAAGAAACCATGGTTTTCAAGACCACTGTACTAATTTGAAAACCACCGATTTGCCCCCAAAAAGCAGTTGCTTAAACCTCAATCCTCAGCATGGGTAGGTCCCTCCTCAAGAAATCAAAGGATTGGGCTTTAGATCCTAGGCAATCAAAAGCACTCTAGTAAAAAAGTTGATAGTTGGAAGCATGGGGAATATGCTTTTTCACAAAATGTGGGCCCAGCCCTGTTCATGGGCCATCATCGGGTGTGTTGAATGAACCATTAAGGCTGCTGTTGATGTGAATGGGCTCAGCCCGCACGAGACGAGATTTTTTTTACCCAGTTTTTTTTTTTTTCATGAGGAACAGGGAAACTACCTTCGGGATCAGAGCTGTGCCTGCTGTAGTTACGGTCGACTGTCCTGATGGTGTAAACTCATGCGACTGTCCTGATGGTGTAAACTCATGGTTAGGGATGGCAGTGGACCGGGGAACAATGGGGCCCTGCCCCGCCTCGCCCCGTTTGGACCGGGGATGAAAGGCATGAAACGGGGATGAAGGTTAAAATCTATCCCGTGCAGGGATGGAGGCGTGGATAGACTTACGCTTTCTCCCATCCTGCCCCCGTCCCAATCCCCGCCTTAACCCGTCCCCAATCCTTCAAGGAATGACTATAGACTGAGGGGAAATGGGTCCCGCCTTGCCCCTGTTTGGACCAAGGATGGAGGACTTGAAACGGGGATGGCGGTGGGGGTGGAGGTTAAAATTCATCCCCGTGCAGGGATGGAGGTTCGGATTTTGAGATGGGGTGGGGGTAGAGACCTTGTCCCCAGCCCCCGCCCCCGGTCTACTCCCATGGTGCACACTTTGCCCTCTAGGCCGAGACTTTGATCTGTTCATATAAAAAAACTTGAGAATTTTTAGTTTAATCTAATCTACAGAGAATAGGATTAGACAAACCTTTACCACATCTTACTCAAGTCAAAGTTTTTAGTGAGTATGAGTTTAGAAGCTGAACCAATTGCCAGGCAGTTGTAGATAAGTTGCCTTACTTCGGCATAAGGGGCATGATACGGGCACATCACCCTGTGTTGGGACATTGCAAGTTCAAACCCCAAATGGTATGGTTGTATAACTGGTAGGGGTCTGCCTAACCTCAACTTTCTCTGTCAAAAAAAAAGGGGGGGTGCTGATGTCCGAAGAAATGAAACCGTAACATCCTGCTACCAGTCAAGGCCCCCTCCTATTATGTCAACCCCCTTAGGGATTTTTACCTAGTTATTGGACACAACAATCATGGGATGGTAACCAACAAGGGCTCGGCTTGTTTGGTAGGAGCTGTTAGTGCACGTCACCATGTGTTGGGACGTTGCAAGTTCAAAACCCAATGATACGTTGTGTAACTGGTGGGGGTCAGATTAAACCCAGCTTGTCTTTCAAAAAGAAAAATCAATCATGGGATGGTAGCTTGTATCGATGTTATTAAAATCGAATTGAATATGCACTTCTTCGAAGTATTGAAAATCAGCCGAAATCACTTTTTTTAATGTTTTGTAATAATTATGAGATATTCGTTTGATATTATATTTTTCAAGTATTAAATACATATTTTAGAATTTGACTGATCATCTACGACCAATTCAAAACCATAGATTCAGGCTGATTTTTCTGATTTTTTTATTAGTGATTCGGTTCAGAAACCTATTGTGGAATCATTGGTTTGTATCGTTTTAGATTAAGTATCAGGTTAGAGAAACATTTGATGCGTTACCCGTCCCATGAAAATACACTACGGTTGGCTCAGCGTTTTCAGCCGTTCATTTTGGAAACCATAGATGCCCGTGAAATAATCCCTCAGATATGGCTACTCATTGTTTCGTCTTTCTTGTTTTTTTTATGACGCGGAAATGAGAGAAAACCTCGGGTGAAACAGACACACCTGTGCACCAGCGGGGTTTGATCCGGGGTCTTCAACTGGACAGCTTCAAAGATGTGGGTACGATCCGACATGTGACACGGGTTCGACATGCAAATTTTATTTTATTTTTTCAAACTCAAGACATCAGGAGATAGAATTTTTCAGTTCTAATCAATAAAATTTATTTTCATGTTAATATTTAAAATAATTTTTTATTGAAGTATTAATAAGAGTAAACAAATTATAAAAAAATGAAATAATAGCCGTATGAATCCATGTCTCCATCAGCGTGTCTAGTCGTGTGCACAGGGGACACGCGACCAAAATGACTTGTCCCTGTGACAGCGCCTTGGCGGGTGAACAGGCTTCAAGAAGGAGTTTCACATAATTATGAGGGTGGTTCTTCATGTGGTCTTTCTACCAAAAAATGTTCCCTTTATCTTTAGCACTAGTCCTGCACGCTAGGTACCAAACATGTTTGGTTATGGTTCCTTTCTAAGGCTTGAGTTAAACCTTACTTTCTCACATTCCCAAGCATATGGTGATCATGATTCATGAAGGCCTTTGCCTTTTACTGATCAAAGGGAAGAATATCTTTATCTTTATTAAAGCCTGTCCTTTCCCATTCAAACTTCCAATTTACTTAATCAGTTTGGCTTCCTCTTTTTGTTCCCATGCCTTTCCCATCTGTATAAATTGCCTCCACTACACTCCAAGCACAAACCTTTCCTTCAGTTTCTGCAGATGCCCTAAGCTGGGCTAGAAAACCTACTGCCTCTTCTTTTTTTTTCTCTTTTCCAGGTTTTCAGGTGAACTTCCACAGGTTTTTCTGGGATCAATATACACCAATATGTCACTCCCTGTACCCTTTCAGCCACAACCAGTAGTGTCCTACCCTAATGGTGTTCCAAATGGGACACCACACTCCAAGGGCTCGTTTGGACCTGTTTTCGCCGTACTAGCCGTCATAACCGTGCTTGCTGCGCTTGCTTGCTTTCTCGGTCGCCTGTGCGCTCGCCGTTACTCGCGTCCCAAAGCGCGTCATGATCGAACCTTCGATGCCAGAGCCGACCCGGAGAGTGGGCTCAAGGAGAGCATGCCTAAGATGCGACCAGCTGATCAGAAACCGCAAAAAGAAGCAAAAATTGCCGGTAATGGGCAACCTAAGTGACAGTAACAAGGCTTTATCATGGGGTCGAATGAGAGAACTGGATGATTAGGTTGCACCATCATAACTGAGGGGTCTCAGGTTCGAATCTCATGGCAATGTTTCGTCTCATTGTAAATCAAACCATTTTCTTTTCTTAGTTTCGAATGTGCTCGCATCAGTTTGTAATGTAATATGCAATGTGTTCTTGGAGTGGATCACAATGGGATGAAATTGGAGACTTTACATACGAAGTTAATCAGGAACAGATATGACTGATCCATTATCAATATCAAACTTTTCACCAACAAACAATCTTTGGTTTTCATAGTAATTGTAGGTGCTATTACATGTAACAATATAGGACTAGTGGTTCTAGAACCATCAATTATTGGTAAAGAAACATTTTTTTTTTGTTGAGTGCACGGATCCGGACCATCCAAAAAACATGCATTCTTACCATCCACATTCCCTCCCCTTTGTACATATGATCCTAGCCATCGAGATGCATTGGGGGCGCCGAGGAGATACCCAACTTCTTTATAGTAGCAAGAACAAGCAAGGTTGTTAAATGCGATGAGGCGAAGCGAGGCGTTGAGCCTGCGCTTCGCCTCTGAGGCGTATGCCTCAGGTACTGAGGCGTACGCCTCTCACAACTGGAATGGAAGTGAAGCGGTGGGAGGGGAGGCAGTAAGAGAAGGACCACGCGCCCAGCTGGTACGGAAGCGAGGGATATGCCGGTCGTCCGGTGGTCGGAGAAGACTGAGCAGCAGCTGCAGCACAGCAACTCCGGTGGTCGGTGGTCACAACTGGTCGGAGGTTGATGAGGGGCGCATCACAGCAACGCCACAGTACCTTGAGCGTGTGCCTCGCCTCTGAGGCGTTTGCTTCAGGTACTGAGGCGTACGCCTCTCACAACACTGAGAACAAGTGTGAAGGTATGCTTTTGAGAAACCTTATACTTTGGTTGGTAGGAGCTGTCAGTGCACGTCTCCTTGTGGTGAGACGTTGCAGGTTCAAAACCCAGTGGTACGTTGAATAATAACTGGTGAGGGTCTGCCTAACCCCAGCTTGCCTTTAAAAAAAAAGAGAGAGAAAACTAATACTTTCGCTCGTATGGTCGGAGGGAATTGTGAACTCCCATGTGCTGGGATATCAGGACTTCGATTCCCGTGGTTATGGTTGTATAACTGGCAGGGATCAGACCAACCCCAGCTTGCCTATAAAAAAAAAGTTACACCGTTAACTTGAATAAAGCAAGCTAAGAATCATCATGTTTTCATCATGAAAAAGGCTTGCCTCGGATCTCGTAGTCATGTATGAAACAGTTCATAGATTACTTTGATGATGTTTAATTTCACATCCCCAAAGAGAGAAAATGTGATTTTCACCTTCACATCCATGTGTCAAAATCATGTGAGAAAAATGTGAGCAAGACGAACCCTGATGATTATAAAGAAACGCTTTAAAAAGAGTTCAGAAGCACATTAACAAATATCCGAGTTTTTTTTTTTTAAACATCATCATTTCATCACAATATTTGTAAAAAAAATGCAATTTTTTCAAAACCTGATATGATACAAAAAAAAAAAACACTAAAATATTTGTTATTTTGAAGACATCACAATTTTATTGCGATATTCTTGCATTATTAACATGATCTTGAATATTTTTAATGTTTTTGTTCTATTTGTTTATATTTTCGTATATGTTTTTCAAATATACCAATATTTTCTTGATAAAAACATGTTTTTAAAATATCACAGGATTATTTGTTGCCGAGAAAATCCCAAAACAGAGATTTGTGGCTCTTCAGGAGCATGGAATCAAGCCAATAAACGTTGGGCATAGGCAGGGCTCAGTCTGGGTCGGACCTCACATCATTCAACCTCAGTTGTCTGATTATTAAGACACATGAACTGACATCATATTCAACAATAGTCCTGTTTAAATACAAAACCAGTCTAGTGCATTGAGAATTAATCAAAATAATATTTATTTACAAGGAAGATAAACTATTAGATTAACACTTAGATAGCAATATATATTAACACTTTCACACAATCAAGACCACATATTTGCAGCATCCATCTTTTGCTTTTTACACATGCATTTTCTGACAGATGGAATTACAGTACCAATTTACTGTTAGCTTTAAAAAAAAGGAGAATGGTCTCAAAGAGAACTTTTAAAGATGATTCCTGATTTAAGAGAGGAATTTATCCGTCCCAAAACATGACATTCAGATTGTCAATAATTTTGGTGAAATTATTCAAATTATTGAGAAACCACCTCCCCATGAAAAGGTTTCCTTCTTAAGAAGGAAAACCATCCATATCCTTGCCTTGCCTTACCTTCAAAGATGCTATGGTTGGTCCTTACGCTCATCGCAAAATAAGTCAGACATGAATGGCATATTATGAGTTATTGTTTTCCTCATATTATACCTTTCTAGTAAATTAACAGATGGGTTTTGCCATCTCAAACCTTGCGTGAGGCCTTCCCTTCCATGCATGCATGAAAATCATGTAGTTTTCATGGGAAATTGTTGAGCTGAGTCCCTTTCTTTTCCATTCACACCATGGTTGAAGGTTGAAACAAACATCCAAGCATCAGTGGGAAAGTGCCATGTTGGCACAAGTGGCACCCAATTTTTTTCATCACCTTTCTTTTTTCATGTGTAAATCCCTCCCCGCCGCCCCATGGTCCATAAGAAAAAAACCTTTCCCTTACATGGAAATGAAACCAATGGACCTAAGGCCACGTTTGGAAGCAAGAAAAACCTCATAAGAAAAGAAAATTTTGTCTCTGAGATGCTTTTGATATGAGAACTTTTCGGAATGAAAAAATTGCTTGTTTGTGTGCAATAAAAAAATTAGGATTGGAAAGAAGGCAGGGAGAAGGAGATCAATCAAACCCCCTTTCACACACACACACACACACACACACACACACACACACACACATATATATATATATATATATATATATATATATATATATATATAGAGAGAGAGAGAGAGAGAGAGAGAGAGGCAATGGCACTATGCACCATAAGGACAAAAGTTTAAAACGGCAAAATATCAGCAGCCAAGAACCCGTGAGAAATTGAATTTTTTTTTAAATCTTGCATTATTTTTGGCAAAATCTCAGAAATAAAAAATAAAAAATAATAATTTTATAAAAAATATATATATGTTATATAATAATTAAAAATAAAAACCACACAGGTTTTTCACGATAAATAGCTGATAAAAATATAAATATCACGTTTAAAACATGATATTTATGTTTTTGACGAAAAGTTCAAGAGAAATGGAAAATATCATGAGAAATTACCATTTTTAACTTTCAGATAAATTCTCATGATATTTCTGTGAGAATTTTCACAAATCTTGCGATATTTGTCACTATGCTACACACAGCTAAGAATACCTTTTTAAAACACAAACTTGAACAACTAGAATTTCCATTCAATTGGTTTTTTTCCCCTTTATATATATATATAGTTAATAGAATATGAGAACTAATGTGTGAACCACAATTTTCATGAATTTTGTATTATTTTCTCTTGAATCTATCCATACGAATGTGATCTACATGCTTGGTTTTATAAGAACCCGCTCTTGAATCATCCAATTTTGATACATAAATGAGATTTTTTTAAGACTTTAAAATCAAAGGCTCATAATCTTCATAAATATTCAAGCATTAAAAAATCACATTTTTCATAAAAAAATACATAATCCAATTATTGATTCCTAGCAAATTCATCATGCCAATCACATCTACATGGTTGGATTTGCAAAAAAAGTGTTGGAAATGACCATATTTAGAGTTCTCATATTCTAGTAACTATATATATAGCAATTTTTAGTTTAATATAGAGTCAATAATATCTTCTTTTTTATTTTTTTTGCAGTAATAGTGTACACCTTATCTTATTCTATCCCTAGTCCTCATTAATCTTTGTTCTGCTTTATCCTAGTTTGCATGTGAATTTTTATATAATATCCAAAGTGAATTAAATACTAATGTTCTACAAAGAATCATCTATCTGTCCAAACTTAAAGAAAGGAGAAAAAAAGGCGATAACTTATCCACTGCTAACAACTTATTACATAAAAGAAAAAATTATTATGAGGAACCCTCGCCAAGAACCGGGTCACTTAATGGGCTGCCTCTCTATGAGGTAAACCCCTGTTGAGGTCACTTAGACACTGCCCACCAGTTAACTTGCGCAGAGCTATCTAAACTTCACTAAACCTTACGACCGTAGCAAATTAACCCTTATATATAGAGCTTTAACTATTGCTATCATAGGCCAGTTTTAGCAAGCAAGTCATTCACATGAATACAAAACCACAATGCTCTATTTTGTCACATCAGTCACTCATTCTAGTCAAGCCTCGTTAGCCATAATCAAGATTGTTGGCTTTAACACTATGGAACGAAGTTAAAAAATTTCCCACATAGGTCTCCCTCTATTTAAGATCCAGAAGTAACTCTATAGCTGACAGTTTGGTATACCCACCTAAGCATCTCACTAGGTTCCCCATTATAAAAAAATGGGGTAAGGTTTGCTACCCTTATGGATAAGGAAACCCTTAAGAAAAAATGTAATATTTTTATTATTTCAGTTTTTTTGGCACATCTGGCCTGATTTACGTATTATATTAAGTTTAGTAGAAACTGACCTTGGATCATATTTTTCTGATGTATATATGTCAGATTTCATGAGGGTTGAAAAATAAATGGCATACAAGGTACCAATTTTTCAAATATCAAAAACCATGTTTTTATTTTGAAAAACTATAAAGTTTCAACTAGGGGGTTACTTACCAACAAGGGTAGCAAATGCTATCACATAAAAAATTGTCCCAAAAAATCTCTCTTTGTTAGCAATAACGGTTTAAATATAAAATCCAAAAACAAAAATAAATATAATAGTGGTTTATCAAATACCCAAATAAAAAGCTTCTTGAATATTTTATATTACACCATCCAAAAAGGTAACAACGATATACTTCAAATGGAACTTTTGACCCAATAATTACTTCCTTTGACTTCATCTAAAGCTTCTTGTGGTTATTCTTCTCAACCTTGGCCTCTAATTGTTCCAGACCGCCATGTTTTTCACCTTTTTGCTATAATGTATATACCTCTTTGGCACTCTAGAGTGCCCCACAAGGCCTTACGGCCTAAAAACCTTGTGTATTCAGACCCTATCTTCCCCTCTTGATGTACTTTGCTTTCAAGTATCTATAAAGAAGCTTTTTGCATCTCTCTCTCTTTGTGTTTGTGCATACGCGTACTCTTGCTTTCGCTCATGCATGTGTGTTGTGCGTTGCTTATGCACTTAAAAGGCCTGCCTTCGGTGTTTGTGATTGCCCGAAGCTACGTCACGGGGGCCTTCGCTTCCAAGCCCGTGACAAGTTGGTACCAGAGCCTTGTTGACATTGGGAGTGACAATGGCACCAAAAAAGATTGCCATGACCCCTTCAAGCAGTATGGTTCCTGCTGAAGAGGACTTCATGGCTGATGATCGCGATACAAGAAAATTGTTAATTAGCGACGGAAATTTGCGACGGATTTTTTCCGTCACGAATTAGCGACAGATTAGCTAGAGAAACAAACTGTCGCTAATTCGCGATGGATTAGCGAGGAAACAACTTTTATCGCTAATCCGTCGCTACTTAGCGACGGATTAGCGACTGTAATTTTTTGTCGCTAATTCTTATTACAAGAACACCATTTCAGCGATGGATTTAGAGAGGGAACTCTGTCGTCGCGAATCCGTCGCTAATTAGCGACGGCTTAGCGACAAAGTATATTCCGTCGCTGTTTTGGTTTTTTTATTTACGACGGCTTAGCGACGGAATTATTCTGTCGCTAAATGTCGCGTAAATCCCTAATCACATCTATCTTTCTCTTTTTCCTGTTTCGCTGTCTTGCTCCCGCCCGCCGCCCTCTCCCTACCGCCGCCCGTCGGCTCTCGCCACCGCCCGGCCACCGCCGCTCGCCTGCCGCCGCTCCCCGTCCACCGCTCCCTGCATATGGTATGTTATCTGGTTGTAGCACACATGGGAGGTTGGCTTGTCCGTACTGCATGGAGGATTCCAAAGCTTTTAGATTGAGGCATGGAAGGAAGCCTTGCTGGTTTGAGTGCCATCGTCGATTTCTACCCAGCGATCATCCGTTCCGACGTCAAAATAATGCATTTAAAGCAGGCACAACTGAAACGGAAGGTCCATCCTCAAGATTGTCCGGCATAGAGATTCTAAGAAGATTGCGATACTTTCCAGATGTATTAACAGATGCTCTCAGTCCTACACCCTTCCGTGGATTTTGGAAGGATCATAATTGGACGAAAAAATCTATTTTTTTGGAACTACCGTATTGGCCGACCCTATTGATACGACATAATTTGGATGTGATGCATGTAGAGAAAAATGTGTTTGATAATGTGTTCAATACAGTAATGAATATTAAAGGAAAAACGAAGGATAATCCGAAGGCCCGTATGGATTTAAAATTAATATATAAAAGACCAGAATTGGAACTCAAAGAGTATAATGGCAAAGTACTGAAACCAAAGGCGAAGTACGTGCTCGGACCTGATTAAATAAAACATGTATGTCAATGGTTGAGACAACTGAGATTTCCAGATGGATATGTCTCTAACATTGCTCGGACTGTGAAGATTGATGATGGACAGTTATATGGGTTGAAGAGCCATGATTGTCATATCTTTATGCAACGATTGATACCCCTAGCATTCCATGATATGTTAGACAAACCTATATGGGGGGTATTGTCTGAGTTGAGCGGATTTTTCAGAACATTGTGCGCATCGAAGGTCGTTGTATCAGATGTAAAGAATCTCGAGGACTCTGTCATCACCACTGTTTGTCTGTTAGAAAAGATATTTCCGCCAGCATTTTTCGATGTTATGGAACATTTGATCATACATCTGCCATATGAACTAAGGGTTGGTGGCCCTGTGCAATATCGATGGATGTACCCATTTGAAAGGTATATGTTTTTTTATATTTGTCTCTTTAATGACAAGTATTTAAAATTTGAAATGTATATTCTTGTCAGATGCATGTTCGACCTAAAAAAAAAGGTTCGTAATAAAGCAAGAGTAGAAGGCTCTATTTGTGAGGCGTACACTTTAGAAGATATTTCAAATTTCTCATCTATGTACTTCGAACCTCATATTCCAACACGTTACACATGCCCGCCCCGTAACGATGATGGAGAACAAGTAACTGTAGCTGACAAGCTGTCGATATTTCAACCACTTGGGCATGCATTTGGTAGTTGACGATCAAGGCTATTGACAGATCGAGAGCAAGATGCAGCACACATCTATATTCTTTTTAATTGCTCAGCGATCGACCCATACATCGAGTAAGTATATGTATATGCAACTCAATTATAAATCCTTTCATGTTCTATATGTGGATACATGACTCGGTAATATAAGTATTTGTGGTTTGCAGACGATTTGATCTGGAGTTGCAAAGCGAAGTTTCACATCTCACTGATGTAGAAGTACAAAAAGAACGTGAAACTAAGTTTGTGGAGTGGTTGAAACAGTTGGTAAAGAAGCTAACATAAATTTTGTACTTATAAACAACACTAAGTTACTTAATTGATCGTGATCACAATAATTGTTTATGTATGTGCGTAGGTTCGCCATGGTGATGTTAAAGATCAAGGAATATGTGATTTAAAAAATGGTCCGACCAAAGTTGTGCAATGCTACAACGGGTATATCGTAAATGGTTATCGATTCCATACAAAAGACTACGGTATAAACAAATCAACGATAAATAGTGGCGTGTGTGTCAAGGGTAGCAGCTACGGTGAAAATGAATATGATTACTACTGTGTTATAGAGGAAATAATGGAGTTGACTTACTTAGGCATGAATAACAGGGTTACGATATTCAAGTGTCATTGGTTTGATCCAACTGTAACAAGACTCGACAAAGCTTCAGGCATTGTGGAGGTGAATCATAAATCCAGGTTTGGAACATATGAACCATTCATATTAGCCTCGCAAGCTCAACAAGTTTATTATACTTCATATTCGAGTATAAAAAAGTCAGATAGAAATGAATGGTGGGCAGTTTGCAAGGTGAAATCCAAACTATACCCTGAGTATGATCAGTTACAGGAAGATGAGTTAGCTGAAGACAGTGATTACTATCAATCAGATGATGTCTATGACTTCGCTTATGGTCACGATGTTGCGCATGATATGCATGTCATATCTCCATTGGCCGATGAAACATTCATAGAAGAATGTGATCCAAATGATGTACCAAGTGGATGGGCAAACAATGAAGAAGAAGAAGAAGAAGAAGAAAGTCAAACTAGTGACGAGGAAGAATTCTCAAGCTAGTGAGCAAAATCTTATACTACAAACCTCTATTTAAATGCATTGTAATACTTGATGTGAGTTGTATTGCAATACTTGGTGTGAATGATTAAAAATTTTATTTGAATGTATTGTAATACTTGATACGAATGATTCGAATGCATTGTAATACTTGATGTGAATGATTTCAATTATCTTAATGTATTATAATTTATGCAACGAATGATTTGAATTAGTGCAGTACTTGATGTGAATGATTTGAATTATTTGAATGCATTGCAATGCTTGATGTGAATGACTTGAATGCATTGTAATACTTGATGTGAATTATTTGAATGTATTGTATGACATATGTTATTTGTTAGAATATGGTTCGTGGAGGTTATAGTGGTCGCTCATCCAGTAGTAGCCAGGCTCAGCCTTCATCTTCACGGGCTCCTGTGATAGGTATATCATATAACTAATTGGATGCTTGATTAGTTCAAATGCGCATTCTGAGAATTTCTAATGTATTTTTTTACAGATGATGTTGCGCCTGTACACGACCCACCTACACCAGTTGATCACACAAGTCAACAGCCAACACAGGAAACAGGGTCTTCTCAGGCTGGCATAAGAAGACTCATTCGAATAGTGTATATCGATAATCGACCGTAAGTATTTTGTTTTCAATTATTGCATATCTTTTAAATATTTTATATTGATATTTACTGTGTAACAATTCATGTGCAGCACGAGGTTTGAGCCACAAGAAGTAGTATGAGAGATTAGGAATTCACTTCTTCAACATCTACCAGGACCAGTTGCTCAATGGAAAGAGTACCCAAAGGAGGTGTTAGACAGATTGTGGTCCTCATTCACGGTATACAGTTGTTTCTTATAGTTAATGTGTTTCATAGTTAATTTATTTAAGCAATGTCTACAGAATGACTGAAAATATTTGTAGGCTTCGAATCGCTTCGCAACTACGGTGGAAGAAAATGATGCAAGGAAGGTGTGGCAGAAGGTGGCTGCCAATCGATTTGCAGACATGCTGCACACTATGAAGACTGCAGCAAAAAAAGCATCTGGGGTAGTAGATGATCCATTACTGTGGAAAAGCCATGGTCCTATTACTATCAGGAGAGATTACTGGGATGAAATGTGCGATAAGTGGGCGGGAGATGCATTTAGAAATCGCTCTGCGAAGGCTGCACAAAATCGATCGAAGATGCCCAAAGCCCATCTACACACAGGTGGATCTAAGACATTTGGGAGCCACTTAAAGAAAATGGTAATTCATCAATATATAATATTAATTTTATAAGTATTGTTGCAAACTTGTGTACTAAATCTTTTATCATTTAACTTCGCAGGAAGCAGAAAAAGGAGGCAGTGTACCATATAAAGATGTGTTTGTAGAAACACATAAACGGAAGACCACGGGAGTCTTCGTATCAGAGAAGGCGAGAACGGCAACGGTATGTATTAATTCTATTAATAATCATTACAATATATATGCAAGTTATCATAATGTTATCATTAATTATTAATGAATACTTTTGTAGGAGGCATATGAGCAACAGATGGTAGAGCGATATGGCGATGATGCTACTCAGCATCCATCATTTGATCCTACAGCATGGGTGACTGCAGCAGGTGAACCCAAAAAAGGTCGCGTGTTCGGGTTTGAGAGTAATATGAGCACTTCACCAGTTATTGGTTCTTCCAGTTACGGCTCACCGACTTCTTGCGCCGACATAAGCTCCAAGCAGCCGACTATTCTTTCCGGTGATGATATACGCGAGATCATTAATGAATCACTGAATAACTACTTCCAATACACCGTCGCCCCCTTTCTCCGAAATGAGATCAAGGCCGCTGTTCAGGATAGGGGATCTTCGATTACAGGTCCCTCTCATGTATAATCACATATTTAGTTTTTTGTCTGCCTTAGAACACATATGAGCATAATCGAATCACATATATAACTTTTTGTCTGCCTAAGAACACATATGAGCATGTTATAATCACATATTCAGTTTTTTGACTGCCTTAGAGCACATATGAGCATGCTATAATAACATATAGAGTTTTTTTATTACATTAGAGCACATATGAGCATGCTATAATCACATATAAAGTTTTTTTGTCTGCCTAAGAACACATATGAGCATGATAGAATCACATATAAAGTTTTTTTGACTGCATTAGAACACATATGAGCATGCTAGAATCACATATATAGTTTTTTGACTGCCTAAGAACACATATGAGCATATTATAATCACATATTCAGTTTTTTTGACTGCCTTAGCACACATATGAGCATGCTATAATAACATATAGAGTTTTTTTACTGCCTTAGAACACATATGAACATGTTATATATCATTTATGATAGAATCACATATAAATTTTTTTGCTTTGCCTGCCTTAGAGCACATATGAGCATGCTATAATCACATATTCAATTTTTTTACTGCCTTAGCACACATACGAGCATGATCGAATCACATATATAGTTTTTTGCCTGCCTTAAAGCACATCTGAGCATGGTAGAATCACATATAGAGTTTTTCTAGATGCCTTAGAACACATATGAACATGCTATAATCACATATTCAATTTTTTGACTGCCTTAGCACACATATGAGCATGATAGAATCACATATATATATATATATATATATAACTTTTTGTCTGCCTTAGAGCACATATGAGCATGATAGAATCACATATAGAGTTTTTTTATTGCCTTAGATCACACATGAGCACATGATAGAATCACATATAGTGTGTAATTTATTTCATTATATTTTGTTTATCAATACTGACTGTTCTTTTCTTGTGTAGGTTGCTAGCGATAATCAGCGTAGTGGAGCTAAAGGGACAGATAAAGACAATAAACAAGAAGACGCACAAAATCTTGGCGATGATTAGAGGACTGTGTTGAAGAAGTTCTATTTTTTTTTATGTTTCCTAATTGTAATTGTTGAATTGTAAATAATTAAACTTCTTAATTTTAAGGTGGAACGATTAATTGTTGTAGATTCTTGTTATATGAAATTTTTTGTGTGGTTTGTTTTTTATTTACAGGAAATATAAATTGTACATGAAATAGAAATTGCTCGGTATTTAATTTTCAAATAAATTTTTTTAATTTTTTTTCGTGTTTGCGACGGATTAGCGACGGAACCATCCGTCGCTATTTATATTAATCTAGCGACGGCATAGCGACGGAAGTAAATCCGTCGCCAAGCCGTGGTCGCCGTTTAGTACTGGCGGATTGGCGACGAAATATAGCGCTCGTTATTCCGTCGCAATTAGTGACGGACCTGGCGATGGAATAATTCTGTCGCCAGTTAGCGTCGAAATATTCGCAACGTAAGCATATTGTCGCCTCATTGTCGCTAATTTGTCGCTAACCATGTTAGCGACGGATTAGCAACGGAATGTGGTCGTCGCTAATCTACTGCTTTGTTGTAGTGTCGGGTGTCAGCCATCTCGCGCGATGTTGCGGAGATGACTGGGTCAGTGACCAATATGGAAAAGTTGGTTAATGGAACTTGTGTCGCTTTTAGAGATCTCAATGCAGAGATCAAAACAACAGTAGAGGGAGTGGAAGACTCTGTGGAAAGTCTTGCCACTAAACTTAACTACTCGGTGGATGACTTTTCCACCAGATTTGACGATTTGTTGGGTTGGTTCAACATCATGGTTGTTGAATTGGATGTTGTTCGGCGAAAGAATGAACAGTTGGAGCGGCAGTTGAGAACTGCTCCGACTGGCGGTGTTGTGACATACGTGGATAGGCCACGTTACAGGCTACCTGAGCCCGCAAAGTATAAAAGCATGCGGGACTCAAAGGATCTCAAGAATTTTATCTACGAGATAGACCAATTTTTGGAAGTTGCGAGGATAGAGGAGGACACAGATAGGCTGCAGACCGCAACAATGTACTTTGCGGATGAAGTGACCCTTTGGTGGAGACGTCGCTTAGGTGATGTTTGATGGGGATTGGTTGCTATAGTCTCATGGGAAGACCTCCAGAAGGAAATATGAAACTACTTTCTATCTAAAAATTAAGAGAAAATGGCCCGCAAAAAGTTGTTGACATTGAAACAGACAGGGTCAGTGCATGACTATGTCAAGGCATTTTCTTCAATAATGCTGGAGGTGGAGAGAATGGATGATCAGGATCGGTTATTTTACTTTGGCAATGGGCTGCAAGGATGGGAAAACCAAGAACTCATTCGGCATGACCCTGCAACACTAGCTGAGGCACTTGTGGTTGCAGAGAAACTTGCAGAGCTTGATAGAAATGACCCTGCATTTCAAGGCAGCCAACAGGGAAATGATCACAACAATCAAAGAGACAACCGAAAAAACAACCAAGGACAAAATGCTAGTCGGGGAAACTAACAGAATCATGCCCGACAAGATGGCCAAAATAATAATCAAAATTAGAATAACCTTCAGGGCGACAATTATCGTCGCCGTGACTGTCGTATCTGCCATGGGGATCATTGGCAGAATACATGTCCCAATAGAAACTGTGGTCAAGGGAATGGGGATAGCCGCACACCCCGAGTTGCGAATGTTGTTCAGGGTGAGGAAGATGACCAACCTGCAGAGGTGCCAACAGTTGGCACAATGCAGATGATGAATGCAGTAAAGATCACAACCATTGTGGAACCGACAACATGCAAAGAATTGATGTATTTAAAACTTCTGCTCAACGGAAGACTTACCAAGACATTGGTAGACACTGGTGCCACACACAACTTCATCTCGTGTGAAGAAGCAGAACGGTTGAGATTACATTGGGAACAGAAAAAGAGCCGCATGAAAGTGGTTAATTCGGAGGCTAAGGCCATCTATGGGGATGCTCGGGATGTACCAGTGCGGATCTATAACTGGTCAGGAAGGATCGCGTTATCAGTCGCACCCATGGATGATTTTAAAGTCATCATCGGGATGGAATTCTTGAGAAGCAACAGGGCAGTGTTGATGCCCCACCTCAATGTTGTCAGCTTCGAGAGTGAGAGTCAGCCCTGTATGGTTACTGCGATGACATGGAAGCCTTGTGAGCACTTGGTGTCTGCGCTCCAGTTGAAGAGAGGCATGAAAAGTGGCGACAAGACTTTTCTTGTCACAATCCGCGCTATAAATGAGACAGAAAAAATCGCAGATGTCCCAGAGGCCTTAGCGCTAGTATTGAAGAAGTTTGGTGATGTTATGCTCGCCAAGATGCCAAAGAAGCTACCTCTGAGGCGGGATATAGATCATCAGATTGAATTAGTACCAGGTGCGCGGCCACCCGCAATGGCTCCTTATCGCATGGCAATTCCTGAGCTGCAAGAATTACGCAAACAACTGAATGATATGCTCGAAGCAGGGATCATCCAACCTTCCAAAGCTCCCTTTGGAGCACCCGTGTTGTTTCAAGCAAAGCATGATGGGTCGAAACGATTGTGCGTCGACTATAGGGCACTAAACAAAATGACGGTGAAGAACAAGTACCCGCTTCCTTTGATCGCGGACTTGTTTGATCAACTTGGAAAGAAAAAGGTGTTCTCTAAGTTGGATTTGAGATCTGGCTACTGGCAAGTCAGAGTTGCAGAAGAGGATGAGCCAAAAACTACTTGTGTAACGTGATACGGGGCATTCAAATTCTTTGTCATACCCTTTGACTTAACGAACGCGCTCGCTACCTTTTTGACCCTAATGAATAAGATCTTCTACCCGCACCTTGACAAGTTTGTCGTTGTGTATTTGGATGACATAGTGGTGTATAACGACTCGATGGAGCAGCATGTTCAAGACCTTCATATTGTGTTTCAGATTCTAAAGGACCACGAGTTGTATGTCAAGCGAGAGAAGTGTTTATTCGTCCAGAAGGAAGTCCATTTTTTGGGCCATATTATGGAAGGAAGCACTCTCAAAATGGACCATAAGAAGATTAAAGTTATTCAAGCATGGGAGTCGCCCTCTAAGGTTCCTGAGTTGCGCTCCTTCTTGGGGCTTGCAAATTATTACCGGTGCTTCATTAAGGAATACTCGAAGATTGCGATTGCGCTCACAGATCTGTTGAAGAAAGACAAACCATGGCTATGGTTTGATGCCTGCCAGAAGGCTTTCGATGGGTTGAAGCATGCATTGGCCGAGGAGCCAGTGCTAAAGTTGTCTGACTGTCGACAACCGTTTGAAGTACAGACCGATGCGTCTGATTTTGCTATTAGTGGGGTGTTATTCCAAGAAGGACATCCTATCGCATTTGAAAGCCGAAAGTTGAACGACGTTGAACGTTGATACACTGTGCACGAATGCGAGATGTTGGCGGTTGTGCATTGTCTCTGCACCTGGAGACACTATCTTTTAGGGTCGCAGTTTGTGGTGCGCACTGACAACGTTGCGATAAGCTACTTCTAATCTCAGAAGAAGTTGAGTCGAAGGCAAGCGCGTTGGCAAGATTTTTTGGTAGAATTTGATATGGTCCTCGAGTATAAGCCAAGCAGGACCAATGTTGTGGCTGACGCCTTGAGTCGAAAGGCGAAACTTACAGCTTTGTTAGCTTGGGAGGGCAGTGTGAGTTAACCGACGAGTGATCTTCTTGAACAAGTGCGAGAAGCTTCGAAAAGTGACCCAATGGCTCAACAATTGATTGCATTGGTGAAGGAAAGAAAGACACAGAGATTCTGGCTAGAGGATGGTTTGCTCCGCGCTGCGGGTGATCGTATATATGTTTCGCGACAAGATACCTTGAGGAGGCGCTTAATGCACGAGTGCCACGATACTACTTAGGCCGGTCACCCAGAGCAACAAAGGACCTTGGCATTGTTGGAACGCGCATTCTACTGACCGCAGATGCGTGATGACGTAGATGCTTATGTGCGCCACTTGCTTGATTTGTCAATAAGACAAGACCATCAATCAAAGACCTTGTGAACTGCTGGAGCCCCTACCTGTGCCAAGTCGTCCGTGGGAGTGCATAACCATGGACTTCATTGTGAGCTTGCCGAAAGCACAAGGATGCAGTTCGATTTATGTGGTTGTGGATAGGTTCTCGAAGTATGCTATCTTCGTGCCAGCCACAACCACCTGCTTAGTGGCAAATACTGCAAAGTTATTTGTGTGGAATATAATCAAGCACTGGGGAATTCCAGAGAGCATCGTCAGTGATCGTGATGCACGCTTCACTGGCAAGTTTTGGCGAGAAGTGTTTCGCTTAATGGGAATAAACTTGCATTTCAGCACAAGTTTTCACCCCAAACCGACGGATAGACAGAGAGAATAAATGGCATGCTGGAGGAATACCTGCGGCACTTTGTCAGTGTCAACCAAAGGGATTGGGTTGATTTACTTGATGTGGCTCAATTCTGCTGCAACCTTCAAAAGACCGAGTCATCCGGCCATAGTCCATTTGAAGTCGCAGACTCCACACTCTCTTGCTGCGCGAGGACGTGGCAAAGCACCTTATGCATACCAGTTTGTCAGAAACTGGCAAGATCAGACAGAGTTGGTGAAGGCATATCTAAACAAGGCAACCAAGCGCATGGAGAAATGGGCAGATGAGAAGCGTCGTCCAGCAGAATTTTGAGTTGGAGACAAAGTGTTGTCCAAGCTCTTTACTGACCGCACAACTATCTTTCGGGGCCACCACCGAGGCCTTATTCGCAAGTATGATGGTCCCTTCACCATTATCAAACGTGTGAAAAACTTGGCGTACCGGCTGGACTTGCCAGCAAACTTTCAAGTGCATCCGGTATTCCACATATGCAACCTGAAGTCATTCCACGAAGATGAAGGAGATCCTCAATAGAGCATGTCTCAACGTGCCCCGACCCCACAGCGAGCTCCTTCAACAGTCAGTGTACCAGGCAGAGATCCAGATATCATCATCAACCATTCCAACAACTATTTAGGGGAAGTCAAAAAGTACTTAGTGCAGTGGAAGGGATTGCCAGAATGTGAAACCACCTGGAAGAAGGCCAGCAGTATGTTTCAGCATCGACAGCTTGTAGAAGTCTACCATAAACAATTGGCATCGAGGACGGCGCCAACTTAGGCGGGGGAGCGTGTTTCGGACCACCATATTTTTCACCTTTTTGCTATGATGTATATACCTCTTTGGCACTCTAGAGTGCCCCACAAGGCCTTACGGCCTAAGAACCCCGTGTATTCGGACCCTCTCTTCTCCTCTTGATGTACTTTGCTTTCAAGTATCTATAAAGAAGTTTTTTGCATCTCTCTCTCTCTCTCTTTGTGTTTGTGCATACGCATACTCTTGCTTCCGCTCGTGCGCATGTATTGTGTGTTGCTTGTGCGCTTAAAAGGTCTGCCTTTGGTGTTTGTGATTGCCCGAAGCTACGTCACGGGGGCCTTCGCTTCCAAGCCCGTGACACTAATGATACTAAGGAATATAGTAATCTTGGAAAGTGCCCCTCACCCATCAACCACCCCAACTAATAGGGCTTCCATCATACGTAGTTAGATTTTATAGAGAGGATAACTACAGGTTGCTTTTAATTAGGTTATCTCTCTCTTAGGCTTATCCAAACCACATTTAGACGCAGTAAAAAAAAAACTGCCTGGAGAAAAGGCACCTTTTAACATCTAAATATCTAACTTGGGATTATTATTATTATTATTATTTTCAATGAGAACTGGAGAAAACCATCCCCGGAGTAAGAGAGTGACCACACTGGTCTTCCTAAGATTATTTTTCCCTTGACAGATGGCATGGACAAATTATCTGCGCCATAAAACACGCCCTAATTGCCTCAAGGGAAGGCCAAAGTGTAAGACCAATCGAAAGCATCTCCCTCTTCATTTATTGCCCTTTTAATTCTCCTCAGGAAGTCACGGTGAACTATACATGCATACTTTGTCTTTCCCTCTCTGCGTATTTAATTTTAGAATTTTGACAGCAAGATTCAAATCCTCCCGTCTAATTGACTTTGCTATTAAAAGTGTGCCACTAGGAGCAACAAATGCTTATACTCAAGATATCATACCCTACTTGTTCATAAGGACAATTCAGGCAAGACACGCTTTCTTTCAATAAGTTGACGGTAGATCAATCTCCAATTGTCATAAGCTCATTGGCAGCTAAATCCAGTGATACTTGGGGAAATCTAATGAAAAGAAGAGGATTTTACAAGTACTGTTTTAAGAAAAATAGTACATTTGGTAAATAAATGAAAAGAAAACAAAACAAAAAACACAACTCTCTCTCTCTCTCTCTCTCTCTCTCTCTCTCTCTCTCTCTCTCATGCATGCGTAGACACATAGAGTGAGAACAGACCTCATATGCTATTTCTAACACTTGATAAATAAAGCCACAAAGTATTGCATGCACAATACAAAGAAGCTAGAGTTTCAAGTGAGGTTGGCCTTGCAATTATTGAGGAACCTGTTTCTTTATCTAATTTCTTGAAAAGAAACTCTCCCAAATCCCAAGTGACCCACTTGGTACAGCTCTGTCCACACCCTTTCTGCTTCAAAGCAAGCACAAAACCCATCCCCATCTTCACCAAACAGACTTTTCAGTAGTGGAGGTGCAGGCAATAGTTGTGGTGCAGTTGCAACAGTCAGTAGTACATTCTCCTTAACTTTTTGGCTATCAATTTGTTTCTTTCTTCTTCTTGTAATAAAAGTTTTTCTCTTCAAATACTTAATGGATTTCTTGCCTAGCACCCACGGAAGCTTAACAAAGACAAGGACTAAAATGTTCAAAAGCACGCATGGGCAACAGCAGACTGCAATGCAATCTGCAAGTAAATTTGTCGAACAAGACCGCATCGAGTCGCATGAACAGTGAATGGCCTCATATCCTTCATCATCCACTGGAAACTGTCTTCTTCTTGCACTGGCATTTCTTGATCCAGTATTCACAATGGCCACCATTTTCTTGTTCATAGTTTGCTTACCTATATGCCACGTATGATTAACCACAGGTTAGTTCACTATGACAGCACTGTAACACTTGTTTAAATGGATCCATATGATCTTTTCCTCAAGTGGTTTTGGGCATTGCATGAATTCATTTTCATTCCATGAAATTATGATGGGTTATGAGAAAAAGAAAAAAAAACAGAGTTGCCAGTTTTACTGGATAATGTCCTAAAGCCAAAGTTAAACAACCTTGTTAGAGCCAAATATGCACTATTAGGGTATGCAAAGTATTATCAAAATATGGTAGGTCTTGGTTTGGATTTTTCATCAAAATGTAGGTTAGCTTCTTGAGTTGTCTCAGAAAGATGGATCGTCATTTGAAATTTAGGTTAAAAAGATGGGACCCTATTTGAAAAATTAATCCGTAGAATAACTATGTAAGCTCCTAATACAGGCTCTAGTTGGATGAGATCAATTGGAAGTCTCACTGCCCTAAATCTAGAAAAGCCTTGTATTATAATGCCATAGGAGAAAAAGCTCATGGGTGTATGAACTGGTTACTCATGGGTGACTCAAAAAATTCATTAATATGTGCTTCACCAACTACACAGTAACAACAAAAGTATACAGCTACAGACTTGCCATATTTGAGGCCAATCTCTAGCACATACTGGCAAAACCATAGGGAATTGAAACCTTTGACCAGTTAACTAATGGGCAAAATAAATAGCTCACCATTATTTAAAGGCTCTTTGACTTAGTTGGTGAGGATCTCAAGACCGGGTCTGTCTTTGGATATTCTTGGTTATTGGAAATACTAGTGAGGTAGGAATGTCAAGCATTTTTGGAAGGACTTTTCTTCTCCAGATGTAATTTATATCCATGGCTCTTGCATTGTATGATACAAACAACAGATAGTAACTTCTCACTAATTTGACTCCTAGTGTTCGCCCACATGGTTTCCAGCTCGTGAATAGAGAGGTCTCCTCCTACCCGAGTTCAAGTCCACATGTTGGCTAACCCTTCCGCAAGGCAAAGCAAGAGATTCCCCAGCAGTTGAGCAGAGAGGATGGTGCGATGTGATTGCACACTTTTTCTGTGCTGCTGAACACTATCACCCACAATCATTGGGAAACAGACAGTGAGTGATGATCATGTGCAGCAGCACACTTAAGGTGTGCAATCACATTGCACCTGATCTCAATTCGCGGTTGAGGGATATACCCATGGTGTTTGCTCTACTAAGAAGATGACCATACAAAGCAGGTTATATGTCCTCCCACTCCCCCCCCCCAAAAGATGCACTATAGCAAATGTTCCGTGTTCGGGGGTCTGAATGAGCGCCACGTATATAAGCACATGGGACTCGTATCCCCGTGTGTGTCAGCATCACTTAGCATGGGAGTCCGGTGCAGTTGCAAAGACTTAAGTACTATTTCCCGCCATGAAACAATGGTTCAAAAAAAGGATAAAAATGTCCTCCATCTAGAAAAGTGAAACGGCAGTTTGAGATCCTCCATCTAGAAAAGTGAAGTGCCGATTTCAAAAAAGGATAAAAATGTCCTCCATGTAGAAAAAGGAGGATAATGTTAACTCTTTAAAGTCCAAATGTTTCATTTTTGCACTAAGCAATAAACATTTGCACCATCTGTTATAACAGGAGTTCCCTCTGACGACACACTCTCTATTGTCGTCGGAGCACCCTTTATCATCGTCTGCTATTATTGGAGCATCATTTGCCATTGTCTATGCAATGGGAGCATCGTTGCCACCATCAGTTGCATCTACCTTCTGGGTGTTTATCCTTCATTGTCGAATTACCAAAACTCATGGAGTTTTAGTGAGTTTCATTATGTAAACAAATCGATTTGTAAAACTGAATGTTAAATCTTACAACTGGTTGTACTATTCATGCTAAATAACACATATTTTCATACTAAAACAAATTGATTTATACCTATCTACCTTCTGGGCATCGAAAAACAATTAGCATGATTTGCTCTTATGAAGGCTAAACATTATAATGATATATACTTATGAAGGCTAAATTTCTACAATGATTTGTACGTTGGAATGCAACAATGATTTATATATTTAATTCAGTAGTAATTTGTATGTTCGATGCAGCAATGATTTATACGTTTGAAGCAGTAGCGATGTGTATTTATGGTTTATGAAGTTACCACAATTTGTACTTATGTTTACTAAATCGTACAATGATGTTTACTTATAAAGCTCAAACGTTACACTGATATGTACTTATGGAGGTTGTGATTTCTACAACGATTTGTAAGTTTGAAGCAGTAATGATTTATACATTTAAAGCAATAGCAATGTGTATTTATGAAGTTATCTTGCTTTGTACTTAAGTTTGCTAAATCTTACAACAATGTTTACTTATGAAGCCAAATATTGTGACGATTTGTAATATTGGTGATTGTTTAATGAATGAGATAATTTGTAATATTATATACTTGGGGAGGCGGTTGTAAAATATAATGATGCGGTTAAATTTATGTGTTGTGTAGGTTAGCAATGACTAAAGCTCGTAAGACAAGAAAGCCCCCACCGTTCGATGGGATGACTATTGGAGAAATTATCCGTCAGTCCCATATATATGAGCGTTATGAAAGGTACCAAAATATAATGAAGATTGAGAATGATAAAGACAGGGACAAAGTGTTGGAATTATATAATGCGGAGCATTATCCATCAGATATTCAGGTTGAAGAGCAAAGAAAGAAGGATGAGAAAGAACTAAAGATGAAGAAGAAGAAGGATGACGAAGAGAAGAAAAACCAAAGAAAGAAGGAGGAGGAGAATGAAAAGCAAATGAAGAAAAGGCAAATGAAGGAGGAGGAGACGGAAAGGCAAAGGAAGGAGGAGGAGAATAAAAAACAAAGGAAAAAGGGCAAATAAAGACGGAGGAGAAGGAGAGAGAAAGGCAAAGAAAGAATAAGGAGAACGAGGAAGAGAAGAAAAGACAATTAAAGAAGAAAAAGGAGGGAGAGAGGGAAAGGCAAAGAAAGAATAAGGAAAATGAGGAAAAGAAGAAAAGGCAATTGAAGAATAAAAAGGAGAAGGAGGAAGAGAAGGAAAGGCAAATGATGAAGATGAAAGAGGAAAGGCAAATAAAGAAGCATCAGGATAAGGAAGAGAAAGAAAGGCAAAGGAAGGAGAAGGAGAAGAAGGACGAGGAAGAAAAGAAAAGGCAAAGGAAGGAGAAGGACGAGGAAGAGAATGAAAGACAAAGGAAGGAGAAGGAGGACAAGGAAGAGAAGGAAAGGCAAAGGAAGAAGGAGGAGGATGAAGAAGAGAATGAAAGGAAAATGAAGGAGAAGAAAGACAAGGAAGAGAAGGAAAGGCAAATGAAGAAGAAGGAGGATGAGGAAGATAAGGAAAGAGAAAGGAAGAAGCAGGAGAAGGAAGAGAAGAAAAGAGAAAGAAAAAAGCAGGAAGAGGAAGAGAAGGAAAGAAAAAGGAAGGAAGAAGTAGAAAAGCAGAGGAGGGAGGCGAATGAGCAAAGGAAAAAAGAAGTAGAAAAGCAGAGGAGGGAGGTGGCAGAGGAAAGGAACAACAAGAAAGGCAGAGGAGGAGAGAATGAATGGAGAACATGAAAAACAGATGAGGGAGGAGGATGAGCGAATGATGGAGCAACAAGAAAGGCAGAGGATTGAGAGAGGGGATGAAGAGAAGAAAAGTGTGACCAAGGTACATAAATCACTCATGTCTGACATGCTTTACTGTTATAGGTATTATTATGTATAGCGATTACTATAATAGAGATTACTATGTATAGCGATTACTATGATAGGGATTACTATGAAGGATTTATTGTGATAGGTATTATTATGTAAAGCGATTACTCTAATAGTGATTACTATGTATAACGATTACTCTACTAGTGATTACTATGTATAGCGATTACTATGATAGTGATTACTGTGAACGATTTATTGTGATAAGTATTATTATATATAGTGATTACTGTGATACCGATTACTATGTATAGCAATTATTGTGATAGCGAGTGTGCAACGATGATTATATATAACGATTACTATATATAATGACGTGTAGAAGTACAAATGAGACTAATTTTGATTTGATACGAATAATATGCTATTTTGTATTATGAAAAGGTCAGAAGAGAAGTAGAGCACCAGGTGAAAAGCTCAGAAAGCGGTGTCAGTAGCTTGTAGTTATGTCATGATATGTATAGCTGAGTGAATATCAGAAGGATCGATTATGAAATGTGTACTTCGGTGGCCTTCTGGACCAACATTATTTTGAAACGTGCTGGAACACCACGACCTACCTGATAAATAAGTGGAATCATAAGACGAACACATTCCAGTTTGATTCTTTTGAGATCACCATGACCCTAGAAGATGTGATACGAATTACAGGTCTTAAGTGCCATGAAAGTATTGTCCTATTATGGGATTCAAACTATAACGCAAGGGACAAGTGCACAACCCTTCTAGGAATGTCGATGGAGGACTGGGGTCAATGTATTTCTGGTGAAAGCAATTCCACATCGATGAAAGTTTTTTCTTTTCATAATAAATAGAAAGGTCAGTCTGCAACATATGTATCTAAAAGAGCTGACCAAGAGTTATATGGCTTCCTTGTTTATTTTTTTGGTCTTACTTTATTTTCAAATTTGTCTGGTTTGAGGTTAAGTTACCTATGGCTGTAGTTCTTGGAAGACTTAGATGAAGTCGACAACTATGCATGGGGTGTTGTTGTGCTCGCACATTTATACAATCAACTTTACTGTGTGAGTAAGGGTACAAAAATCATCGAAGGGTTTTGGCCATTTGTCCAGGTAATTATTTATTTATTTGGTAGTTGTAGACTAAAATCGTTGAAGGTTATAGTCTTACTAATATATTAATTTTGTAGGACTGGGTGTGGGAGCATATTGTTGCCTTGCATCCTCAGTGTAGCCCTACGATTTGTGGTTTTTCCAAGATCAGCCAGTGGACAAGAATAAATGTCAAGGAGGATAATGCTAAGTTCATTTCAGATGGTCATCAATTAAATGAGGTAAATGGTTTAAAATTATTTATAATCATTTCAGCATTTATCATTCATTAGTATAAATTTTTGAAATGTTTAGCATTCTTAAGTAATCATCACCACAGGATTTTGTTTTCATTAGTACAAATCGTTATCGCATTAGCATTCAGTAGTATAAATTGTTCTAATGTTTAACATTTTTAAGTAATGAGAGTTGCATGATTTTGTATTCCTTAGTACAAATCGTTACCGCTTTAGCATTTGACTTTCATTAGTGTAAATCATTGTAATCTTTAGTATTCTTAAGTAATGATCGTTGCAGAATTTTATCTTCGTTAGTAAAAAGTGTTATCATTTTAGCATTTAGCATTTGTTATTGTAAATCATTGTAATATGTAACATTCATTAGTGTAAATCATTTTAATATAAATCACTCGTTAGTAACAATCGTAATATATTTAGCACTCATTATTATAAATCATTTTAATATTTAGCATTCATTAGCATGAATAATTATATCTATATCTAAACCATAATCTCCAATGTAAAGGTTGTGTGGAGACCGTATGGAGATGGAGAGGACGAGGACCAAGAGATTGTTGCTCAGGCTGCGAGACTGTCTGGCTGCGATATTTGGCTATTTAGTAAATCTAAAACTGAGTTGCACCATGGTAGTCGAGTTCTCCTACAAGCTGACTTGGGACAGTCTACCCCAAAGCAGCCTGTGGAAGTGAGAAAGATGATGAATATTGGTGGGGTCAGGAACGTGAATTGGCATAAACGCTTAAGAGAATAATTGGATAGTTGGTATAAAGAAGGTGTTTGTGCCATAGCATATGATTATAAAGAATGACAATATGACCCCATGCATCGAAATATGGAGATTTAGAAGAAGCAACATGGAAATATTTGAAACCCATGTGTCCCTCCTGTTCCCTATCACGTCATCTCCCAACATAGAAAAAATGTCCATCATTTCCCTCTGGCTACAACAATGATTCTCTCAGTTGCAGTACATGATGAGGAGCGAACACAACTCACAAAAAAGAAGGTAGTCTCCGCTACAAGGTTAGAGATGTTAGAGAAGGAGAATAAGGAGTTACGGAAGCAGGTGAGGAATTTGGAGAGACAAATGCAATCACAATATTGTATACTAGTAGAGATAATTACCACTGGTTTTAATAAGATTTAGGGAACCAAGAGGCTACCAAGTAAAGAGAGTCCACCAAGAAAAAGAAAGAGACGATTTGTATGTCATAGTCCATCTGAGTCGTCAAGTGCCATTGAATAAACATTATGTGATTTTTTTATCCTGATAATTATTTGTTGTAATTCTATAATTTTTTTTTGTAATTCTATAATTCTTTTTTGTAACGTGACATTCTATAAATGTATAATTCTTTTTTTAATAAGTGTAACACACAAGTGCCGCTGAACAAATCATTGTAATATTCAGCCTTCATAAAAAAAATCAAAGAAGCAGTTAGCGTTGTGTATTGCAAAAATTATGATTAAATCGCGATATTACATATTGATATCATTCACAAATACAAATAAAGATATATCATTGTCGTAATAACTTCATAAATATAAATGGACGTCCCAATAATTATTTTTTTGTAATTCTGTAATTCTGTAATTCTGTAATTCTTTGTTGTAATTCTATAATTCTTTTGTGTAACGTGATATTCTATAAGTGTATAAATCCTTTGTTGTCCTATCTCGATTTGCTTTTATGAGCATTGTCTATGTGAACGATATGTCGTATCGCGATTTACATAAATACTGATTCATAAAAGGCAGAAACGAAAAATAATAAACAAATCAATACGATGTTTAGACTTAGTAAACTATAAATCGAGGTAACTTCATAAATACAAATCGACGTAACTTCAAAAATACAAATCAACATCGTTCACAAAGACAAACAAAGATATATCGTTGTCGCGGTAACTTCATAACTACAAATCGACGTGATTTACAACCACGTTCATTTACAAAAAATATGAGTATTTAGTTACAATACATCATGACCAATGGTTTAACTTAGATACAATACATGACCATCATCATCAAAGAAAACATACATCATCATCAACATCACCCCCACGTCCAAATAGTGATGTGCTTCGAGTGCAATCCTATTACGATTTGCTTATTCAAGCTTTGTCTATGTGAACGATATATCATATCGCAATTACACAATGACTGATTCATAAAAGGCGAAAAAAAAAATAATAAACAAATCGACACAATATTTAGACTTAGTAAACTATAAATCGTCACCAGTTATAATTCTTTTTTGTAAATGGCAAATGAAAGGATATTTTTTAATTAATGCGCAATGTAATTTATTTGCACGTGGTTTTTTAAAATGAGCGGTATGTGAAATGATGTTTTCTTTATAAATAAATGACATGTCACACAAGTTCAAGAGGGTGTCGCTTCACTTTGCTTCGTCAGTAAGGAACAAATGAACTGACATATCCTTTATAAACAACGTGCTTATGTGTTGAACATATAACCTGCTTTGTTGCAAAGGGGGTATCGATGGCGATGAAGGAGACAATGACAACTACACGGCCAACAACGACGATTCAGGCATATATTTTCCAAACCTCGTGACGAGTTTCTTCAAAATTTATCTCTTTATAATGTTCGGTCTTCAAAAATAAAAATCATAAAAGCGATTAGTGTTGTGTATAATGAAAATTATGATTTGCTTTTATGGTCTTCTTATTGAGATTTACACAATGATTGATAAAAGCTTGAAACAATTTGTACGTATGAAGGCTACGTGCTATCGCGATTTGCTTTTATGGGCTATGTCTATATCAACGATATTTTCTATCACGATTTATAGAAGTATTCTAGCATAATCTGTACAGCCATGGACATAAAACGGAAACGATTTGTCCTATCGTGATTTGCGTTTATGAGTTTTGCTTATGTAAACGATATGTCCTATCGTGATTAGGGATTAAGGTCTAGGTTTTAGGTTTTTATGTTTTAAGGGTTTAGGGTTTAAGGTTTAGGTTTTAGTTTTTTGGGTTTTAAGGGTTTAGGGTTTTAGAATTTAGAATTTAGAATTTAGGGTTTAGGGTTTAGGGTTTTAAGGGTTTAGGGTTTTAGAATTTAAGGTAGTCTCTTTATTGGATTTTCACTTGACTTCTTTCAACCTTCCTTAGAACAAACATATGTCTTTCTCACCACGACACTCTGTGCATTTTTTGACCAAGAATACCTTCTAACACTGAATCCAAGTTTTAAGGCATAATCATTGTAAAATTTATATGCAGCTTTCTCATTATTAAACTGCATTCTTTCTATGGGAATAGAGTCAAGTGTACTATCATATACATTCTCAGTGCCTGCACCTTTATCAAGTGTACTATCATTATCGTCTACCGCATTATCGAATTGCATTTCTTCTAGTGAAACATTCAAGTCAAGAGTGAATCCAATGCATGCATCCTTCTTATCATGTGCATCATTAGTGCACATGTTCACTTCTTCAGGTGCGTCATTTGTACATATGTTCACTTTATTATAACTTTCCAATGATTGAGACACATTATCTTCACTATAACCAGATGATAAGCTCATCACTATCATAAGCAAGATATCAATTTGCGTTAGACGGCGCATATGTTTACTATAATTTATTCAAGATGCATATAACAACGGATACCGATAAGGTTAAGCAAGTCAAAGAAATGATTGAATGAATCACAGTATAAAAGTAACAGTGATTTGTTATTTTCTTATACTATGCAACGAGTTATTATTTACCATGACAATAAAAGAAATGAATTATCATATATGTGTGTTGATAATAGTGATTCACGTGACAACAATTTAATTATATCTACGACGTTGTGAAGCGATTTCAATAGAAATCGCTAAGTGAGCAGTGATTTGAATACACAAATCACCACCGCAAGCGCGCAACAATGTATTTTCACATGCACACATTTTAAAATCATACTACAAATATCTTACAAATTGATACTAGAAAATACATAATATCTTACAAATCGATATACATATCGCATAATATATTACAAATCGATACAGCAATTCAGTATAATAGCTTACAAATTAACACTACAAAACACATAATATCTTACAAATTGATATATTACAAATCGATACAGAAATTCAGCATAATAGCTTACAAATGGATATTAACAAACAAGACAATATCTCACAAATTGGTAGTATGTTAATGCAACTGTGATTTGTGTTACATTGCATATACTGAGTGAATGGACGATACCGGATGGGGTAGAGTCCCTTCCTCGCATCTGTAAACAAGCATTCTTGTTAATAGGTCCTAACATCTTACAAATATCTTTAATTTTCTAACTGTCGAAAAGACAACATCCACCTGCAATAACAAAACAATGCCTTAATGGCACTCACGATGACATACGTTCTTCAATAATTGCATGATGACATGGAAAGGTACTCACGACGCCTTAATGGCACTTGTTGAAATATTTGTGCGTCATTGTTTTTTTCCACACTGCCTAATGAAAATGAAGAAGAGAAGTCTGTAAAAAGAGATGGCCGAAAAATGTCCCTATGACACCCACCAATGATCAAACCAATAGATCGATTTATAGTTATTTCCATGAGGTAGAAACGAAGCCAGAAATGTTTTGTAACATAAGGCAGGAACGAGAAGGCGGCAATGTGTTTTAACACAAGCTAAAAACCAAGGCGGGAACCTGGACTCGAGACGACAATAAAGGCTGCTCCGGCGGTAGCAGACGATGGTAAAGGGTGTGTCGTAAAAGGGAGCTCCTGTTACAACAGATGATGTGTGGTCAAAGAGTGATCTACTGGTAGCATAGGAGTTTACTGCTTAGGGCGAAAACGGAATGTTTGAACTTTTTGAAGAGTTAAGATCATCCTCCCTTTTCTGGATGGAGGACATTTTTCTCATTTTCTCAAACTATCGTTTCATGACGAGAATGACAAAAAAGGGTACTTAAGTCTTTGCAATCGCATCGAACTCCGACACTAAGTAATGCCGACACACACAGGGATACGAGCCCCATGTGCTTATATATGTGGTGCTCATTCGAACCCCCGAACACGCACTGTAGCAAACCCTACGTCTTCAAGGGAGAACACACAACACCCTCCCATGACCATAGGTACAACCAATGTTGTCAGATCCATATCGGCCTTGAATCCTTTGGTCAACGATTCAGGTGAATCAGCCCGATACTAATTCTCAAGTGAATCATTCTGAATAGGGTAAAAAATAATTAAAAAAATATTTTGTGTCAATTAGAATATGACACTTGTTAAAACCACTAAAATGATATTAAATTTTAATAACTTTTTTTTACATTTATTAAAAAATAGCTGAGTCAGGTTGGTACCGTATTGATTTTCTGCCGACATGATAAGTATCGGCAGCACCGACACTGACAACATTGGGTACAACAGATTAATTAAGACCCAGCGCGTCCAGGTTTCCAATCTCGAATGAGTTTATCCATGTAATAATTAAAAAGGAAAAAAGAAAACTTGTCTCACTAATTTTCTGGCTCATGTTGTAGATTCAAACTCCCAGTTATGCACTGGCTGTTACACCACCGGTTGCAGGACTTTGTTTGGCTTCTCAAAATTCCAGATAAGTATTTTTCCAAACTTGGCCTACATATCTGGACAAGTATAGGCACATATGTATCCAAAAACCAGAGGGGGGAGCCGATTAGTCCTCACAAACATGATGTGTATGATTCGACGCATCCAGAAAAACCGGAAAAGTTAAGAAATTGCATTATAAAGCACAGAAAATCCAACATATCCCGGATTTATATGGAGAAGTGAGCGCAGCCAAACACCCCCAAAGTACAAACGAGTCCAACCATCCTTTGTGAAAATGACACTTGTGTTTACAAAAAGGTCGACGTATTCAAGATGGAAAAAGAGATACTTGTGATGAGAGGTCATAGCTATGGTCATTTTGTGAAAATGATCCATCATTCTGCATGCTGCTCAACAATACATTGCACCAACCATCCTTTCCCCATAAAAAGAGGATGCCTTTCTGGTGCTTATCAATGAAATTACTGGTCCCTGTGGTCATACTCTTATGCTAAGCAAGGAGAACGTATTTCACTCAACTCATTTCTAGAGAGAGAGATTTCACTCACAACTCATTTCTAGAGGGCGAGAGATGTTACCTTTTGTTGTTGATTTCTGCTTCTTGAGTTGTGATCTCTTTCCCTGCTCAAAAGTTGACTTGTCTGCTGCAAAAGATGAGCTATGCGAGATGTTGATTGTTGAAATGTTAATGGAAGAAGCAGAAGCTATCAATTCTTTCTAAAAACAGGCTTATGAGCTCGTATGGTTACTTGTACCTATTTTTGCTCTCGTATTGGGATTCGCAATAGGAGTATCAGCAATTGCGTGACTAAAAAGAAAGGAAATACAGTGACTGAAGTGGCGGCTTCGAAGGTTGGCAGTAAAATCATAACTATTAGACCCCTCAATCTTCCACCAATTGAAGCTCTTTCCACTGCAAGTGAAACTGAAGATCAATGAGGGGAAGGTGTGCTCCCCAATCTCATCTGCAGGAGGAGCTCATGGCAGAGGCCAAATATTATCATTCTCTCTCTCTCTCTCTCTCTCTCTCTCTCTCTCTCTCTATATATATATATATATATATATATATATATATATATATATATATATATATATCTTTTGGTGTAACTGTCTTTTATTGGTTTATTGGTGAGCTACGTCGGCTCCTTTTGGTTTTGTGGATGATCACACGCTCACTTGTTTTATCAAACTACAAGAGAAAGCTAATAGATAGAATAATGGTTGACTGAATTTACTGAAAGCTCCCTATTGCCTGATAAAAGACACATAAAAGTTGCATTCCGAATTGACATGCTACCAGCAACTGCACTGTTGCCTTCCCCATCATGTTATTTTGAATTTTTGATGTCTCCAGCAATGCTGTCAAAATCGTTTTCTGAATCGAATCGATTTCCAAAAAGATTCAGACAATCAATGTCAATTGAATTGAAAGGAATTAATTGGTTTTCAAAACTATTAAAAATGTGAGCCTGAATCTAATCGGTTTGAACTAGGGGTGTCAACAGGTCAGGTTTGGTTAGTACCCAGGTGAAACCAAACCCAGACCTGATTTGAGATTATGGTATCGGCCCCCATAAGAGAAATCTTACCCGGATCCTATAAGGTTTTCATGAACCAGACCCGGTAAAAAATACTTTTTTATCTCTTTTACACTGAAAATGTGCTGATCTTAGTCGGAACTCAGTCACCCGGGTCTAGTATGAAATTTCACAAACCATACCTGACTCCATGTATTAATCAGACCCTTCAGGTTCAACCCAGATTCTATTTATCACCAAACCCTGACCCTATAGGGCATGATACGGGTCGGGTCTGAGTCAAACCTGACCCATTGACACCCCTATTTAATTTGAATTGGACCATTTAATATTTTGATTGTATAGAAAATCAGAAAAAAAATTTAAAATTTATAAAAAACAGAAAATTGGTTGATTCATGCTGTATCAATTCAATACGTAGCGATACAGCCAATCAAATAAAAATCAACTGATTTTCTTAATCCCTTGAAGGTCGTTACAAGGTAGTCGTAGGCAATTGACCCCAGAATATATAGAATCGTTTTGAGCCCAGTTTGATTTGATTCTTATAACATGGTCTGTATTCCTTTTGTTATAAGAATAACAATAGTACGTAGTAGTAGTAATAATAATTAATATTAATAATATATAACAATAATAATTAATATTAATAATAACAATTATAATTATAATTATGTGATCATCAGCATCACTACAAGCATCATCTTAATTTGTGTTGTCAAGGTGAGGCTTGCATCATTATGCAATTTGCATGATATCACAACTCAAAAAAAATATATATTAGGTAGCAGTTGGAATAGATCTACACATATTCCCCCAACTCTCATTCCCAATTCAAAACCAAGTTTTCCCATGGGATATTAAAGAATAAAAGACATAGATTGAAATTTAGCATAGGTCAGCTGCAAATGTCTATCTAAAGTGCTGATTCTGAAAATGGGTACCTGAGCTTAAACCCTAGATGCAGGATCCGATTTCATAGACACCACCAGCTACCACTTTTATATGCTTGTTAAGGGTAGGGACACTATAGGTTCGGATCCGAAACAGCTAAATACATGGGGATTCGGATGAGAATCCGATCGGAACAGCTAAATACACGGGGATTCGGATCAGAAACAGATCCAACAACTAAAATTGCAAAACCCTGGTCATGGATCAAACCCATAGGGCAACCTTTTGACCTAAGCTCAGTTTCCCAGGTCCATGACTTGGGGGATAATCCTTGTCACTCTGCCTGCCCATTAGGGTTATGGGTTAATTGGAGAACTGGGGTGCAATGCCACAAATCTCATTCTTCAAAAAAAACAAAAAAAAATTATGGTGAGGGAAAATCTTATGATATATATTTTGAAATTGTTCTTTTTTGGGGGGAATATCAAGAAACGTAAAAATATAAAAATATATTAAATTGTTAATAAAATATAAATAACATAAAATGCTACAAAATCACGTTGATAATATTGTGATGTTGGAAATCCTCCCGGCGACATAGCTTAGGTACTGTGTCAGTGTGTGGAAGCCGATAATTTTGAAATAGGATCCTTTAAGTAGAACCCATATGCGGATTCAGATTGGAGTCCAATCTGTTAAATCGAATTACTTTTTGGATTTGCATGTGTACTTTAAGTTAGATCTGAATCAAAATCCGACCTGACTGCATTTTTTTACATGCAAATAGCTTGTTTTTGTTATTTTTCTGGATCCATTAACACCATGTGCATTTAGTATTTGGATTCAGCATTACTTCATTGGATCTGATTTGGTTCCGAATTGGAACTCGAGTTTGCTGTTCGCATTTCAAATTCCGATTCAGATATGATAAGATCCAACCCGAATTTGACCTGTTTGCACCCCTATTTCGTACTTTCACCTAGGGGTGTATCAGATCACCTTGTGTATAATTGTGATAGTTGATTATACTCAATCCGCACCGCACATCTGGCTTGGGAACCATGCATCTCGCTTAGGAACCATCAAAGTGAGATGTGCGGTGGGGATTGAACATAACAGATGAATGCTGGACTTGGCAAGATTGAAACAGATTGAAAGTTATTTTGGGTCGTTTGGGAATTTTCCCACCCAGGGTTACTAACTTACTGCAGAAAGACTGTTCCCACTCGTGGAATTAAAGAATCCCACGCTTTCATGCCTCCCGAGGAGCGATTCGCGGGCTCTTGTCCCTCGCCCTTCTTTCGAATTCCCAACTAAAGAAAATGCAACTCAAGGACAGTGTCCCACTGTTGAGCGATTCGCGGGCTCTAGTTTTTTTTTTAAAAAGAATAGGGTATACCCATATCATACACATTACAAACAAATGTTTAAAACGAAAAAATAACTGCAGCCAAATTATCGTGAGAAATTGGAATTTTTGTTTTTCAAGCATTTTATTAGCAAAAAAAAAACTAAAAAGTCAAAAATATAAATATAAAGAACAAAAAAAAACCAATTTTCCTCGGGGAATAGCCAGTATAAACATAAATAACAATAAAATTGTGACATTTGCGTTCAAATGGTAATATCCCAATATTTTTTATATTATTACTGTATTTTTTTCATCTAAAATAGCGATTTTTAATATATTCAAAAGTATTGCTGATATTTGTCACTATGTGCCAAATAGCATAATAACTATTTCTATAATTATTTTGCACCCCGTTAAAGCAAGACCAAATTAAAGAAGTGGGGTTGGGAAGGGATGGTAGACAGGCACTAGCATCCATAGAATTAATAGACTGTACCAAAACTAGGTACATAAACAGGGTCTGTTCTGGCTTTAGATATGAGCTCAACCCAAACCTAACCTAATATGGATCTAGATACTGGATTTGTTTTTTAAGCCTAAGATTCGGGTAGGAGACTTACTATATGATCTATATCAAATTAGATTCCTACATTTACATTTACAGTGTGCTTGATCGGTATTTTGTTGTGGGGTCATATCTAGTATTCAAAGCTTGCCTCGATTTTGTACCCATCCCGAACCCAAACAGTGCCTCAAAGAACTTTTCTCAAGATGAATTTTGAATATGGGTCTACCTAAGATCTGAGATTCCACTAAACAGGGGATCTCTTTCCTTCTCGAAATTGAGGAAAAGGACCAAAAGAAGTACTATGGTCAAAAGCTAGGGAAGAGAACTTGTTGAACTTGTTTTTAATCATCCGGATCTTTTATTTTGATGTACTCAAATGACTTTTTTCCACATGTAACTAGTCATCTATCATGTTCAAATATTTTTGGATTTTGATAGCATTTAAGTAATGGAAATATGGCCTGACTACATTCTTGAAAAGATTGCCTATTTTGAAAATATCATGCTTTTATCGCAACATTACTGTGTTTTTAATGTGATATTTATATTTTAATTTTTTAATGTTTTGATGTCTTTATTATATCGTTATAAATATTTTGTATGTCAAAATTTAAACATTTTTTTTATTTTCTTGAGAAAAAAATTTCTGAGAAAAATGTCATATATTTGCAGAGGCTCATCTTAAAGTCAAGCCAGCAGTTTTGTGCTGCCAAGTGTACAATTTCAGTGCTGCTGGGGGATTTGACAAGATACTCATAGCTTTCCGTGACAAAAGACTGGTAGGGCTTGTTTGTCAAACACACGATAGTAGTAATATGATCGTTTTCCTATTTGGTCTATCTGTTTCATATGATATTGATTAGTCCAAAAATAGTTTTGAGCAATTTTTCTTGTGGTGTGATATCTGTACTTTGGTGGAAATGAGGACATGGACAATGTTGCCAGTATCACTATTGGCCCTGTATCGTTTGGCCAATGATTCAGGTGGATCTGTCGGATAACCGATACTCAAGTGAATCGTTCTGAATGGGCCAAAAAAATAATTAAGAATATTACGTGTCAATCAGAACCTGACGTGTGCTAAAGTCTTTAAAATAATATTAAAAGATATTTTTAAGTATTTTTTTTTTACTTTTATTAAAAAATAGCCAATTCAGGGGTGAAGCCTATCCATTTTCTGCCAACACGATAAGTATAGACCGAGACAGGCCGATACTCACCGAAACTGGGAACATTAGACACAAGCTGGCACTCACTATTCTGTACTGATACTGCAAGATGGAGAGCTTGTTGACCAGCTATTCCTGTTCTTAGTTTGAAGAACCAAATCTTTTTAGTGTTGGATTTTCTTTACAAGGCATCATGGGGCATTGGCATGCCAACTGCTGCCATTTTCTAGTACTATTAATCAATTCTTCAACACTGTTATGTCACAAAGATACGGTACAATCCGGCACACAATTAAAGTTTTCTTTTCTTTTTTTTGATAAATAAGACATGAGGGCACATATTTGTTTAAATGTACATTTGATCAATACAAAAACTATTTTTTTGATATTTTAACATATAGAAATGATTATTCTATTGAAATGTCATAAAAAAAGTCACTACAAGAATTCTGTTGGTTAGCGACAGACGCTATCTGACGCTAATTCATCGTAAATTTGTCGCTGAAATGTTTTGCGACGGATTGACAATGGCTTAGCGATGGATAGAGTCTGTCGCAATTTTTTGGTCGCTAATTAGCGACAAAATTGATCTGTCGCTAATTCACGACAGATTAGCGAATGTCATGATTCGTCGTTAATCTGTCACAAAATAAGAATTGATTTAGTTTTGCGACAGATACATATCTGTCGATAATCCGTCACTAAATTTCATTACCAATTTATCAACGGATTTGCGATAGATTACATTTCGCCGCAAAATATCGATTGATTCAGTTTTTGAGACAGATAAATATCCATTGCTAAATTCGCGACGGATATTAGAGACGGAATATCCATCGCTAATCCATCATAAATTAAAAAAAAAAATAAAAAAATTTGTTTAAAATATAAATATCGAGAAAAAAATTCTCGTTATACAATTTATATAACCTATGTATAAAAAACAAAGTACACATAAAAATACATATACAAGGCAGGCGAAACAAATTTAACACAAGTTATAAGGGGAAAAAATTTATCAATCCACTATAATCCTCACCAAGTTCTAATTATTTACAAGTGAACATATACAAAGAGTTTTGTTTGAAACAACAATAAGGTGCAACATATTCAACACACGAATCTAATCATCGCCAAGATTCGGAGCATCATCCTCTTCATTGTCTTGATCTGCCCCTTCATCCATGCCTCCATAAGCTCCTCTACACTGATTATCTCCAGCATCCTACAAGAGAACCGAAAGGTTAATATTGATAAACAAAATATAATGAAATAAATTATATGCAATGCACCTAATCTAAGGCAATAAAAGTAACATGGATGAATGACACATAGACTAGCAATAAAGTAAAGGACATTAATAGAATTCAGAAATGTGTTCTAAGGTGGACAAAAAAATCATAGTAATTCAATCATGCAGATATGTGTTCTAAGGTTATCAAAAAAATGTCATAGTGATTCAATCATGCATATATGGTTTATAAGGTTGTCAAATAAATGTATTATGTATCACAATCATGCATATATGTGTTATAAGGCAGTCAAAAAACTTTCATAGTGATGAAATCATGCTTATATGTGTTCTAAGGTTGTCAAAAACTTTTATAGTGATTCAATCATGCATATATGTGTTATAAGGCAGTCAACCAATTTCATAGTGATGAAATCATGCTTATATATGTGTTATAAGGTTGTCAAAAACCTTTCATAGTGATTCAATCATGTATGTATGTGTTCTAAGGTTGTCAAAAAACTTTCATAGTGATTCAATCATGCATATATGTGTTATAAGGCAGTCAAAAAAAATTCATAGTGATGAAATCATGCTTATATGTGTTCTAAGGTTGTCAAAAAACTTTTATAGTGATTCAATCATACATATATGTGTTATAAGGCAGTCAAACAATTTCATAGTCATGAAATTATGCTTATATATGTGTTCTAAGTTTGTCAAAAAACTTTCATAGTGATTTAATCATGCATATATGTGTTATAAGGCAGTTAAAAAACTTTCATAGTGATGAAATCATGTTTATATGTGTTCTAAGGTTGTCAAAAAACTTTCATATTGATTCAATCATGCATATATGTGTTCTAAGGTTGTCAAAAAACTTTCATAGAGATGAAATCATGCTCATATGTGTTCTAAGGTTGTCAAAAAACTTGTATAGTGATTCAATCATGCATATATGTGTTTTAAGGATGTCAAAAAACTTTCATAGTGATAAAATCAAGCATATATGTGTTCTAAGGCTGTCAAAAAACTTTCATAGTGATTCAATAATGCATATATGTCTTATCAGGTCATCAAAAAACTTTCATAGTGATGAAATCATGCTTATATATGTTCTAAGTTTGTCAAAAAACTTTCATAGTGATTCAATCATGCATATATGTGTTCTAAGGTTGTCAAAAAACTTTCATAGTGATGAAAACACGTGTATATGTGTTCTAAGGTTGTCAAAAAACTTTCAATCATTCAATCATGCATATATGTGTTATAAGGCTGTCAAAAAACTTTCATAGTGATGAAATCATGCTCATGTGTTCTAAGGTTGTCAAAAAACTTTTATAGTGATTCAATCATGCATATATGTGTTCTAAGGTTGTCAAAAAACTTTCATAGTGATAAAATCATGCATATATGTGTTCTAAGGTTGTCAAAAAACTTTTATAGTGATTCCATCATGCATATCTGTGTTATAAGGCAGTCAAACAATTTCATAGTCATGAAATTATGCTTATATATGTGTGTTCTAAGGTTGTCAAAAAACTTTCATAGTGATTCAATCATGCATATATGTGTTATAAGGCAGTCAAAAAACTTTCATAGTAATAAAATCATGCTCATATGTGTTCTAAGGTTGTCAAAAAACTTTCATAGTGATTCAATCATGCATATATGTGTTCTAAGGTTGTCAAAAAACTTTCATAGTGATGAAATCATGCTCATATGTGTTCTAAGGTTGTCAAAAAACTTTTATAGTGATAAAATCATGCATATATGTGTTCTAAGGTTGTCAAAAAACTTTCATAGTGATTCAATCATGCATATATGTGTTATAAGGGAGTAAAAAAACTTTCATAGTGACAAAATCATGCTTATATGTGTTCTAAGGTTGTCAAAAAACTTTCATAGTGATTCAATCATGCATATATGTGTTATAAGGCAGTCAAACAATTTCATAGTGATGAAATCATGCTTATATATGTGTTCTAAGGTTGTCAAAAAACTTTCATAGTGATTCAATCATGCATATATGTGTTATAAGACAGTAAAAAAACTTTTATAGTGATGAAAACATGCTTATATGTGTTCTAAAGTTGTCAAAAAACTTTCAGTCATTCAATCATGCATATAAGTGTTATAAAGCTGTCAAAAAATTTTTATAGTGATGAAATCATGCTCATATGTGTTCTAAGGTTGTCAAAAAACTTTCATAATGATTCAATCATGCATATATGTGTTCTAAGGTTGTAAAAAAACTTTCATAGTGATAAAATCAGTCATATATGTGTTCTAAGGTTGTCAAAAAACTTTCATAGTAATTCAGTTATGCATATTTGTGTTATAAGGCAGTCAAAAAACTTTCATAGTGATGAAATCATGCTTATATGAGTTCTAAGGTTGTCAAAAAACTTTCATAGTGATTCAATCATGCATATATGTGTTATAAGGCAGTCAAACAATTTCATAGTGATGAAATCATACTTATATATGTATTCTAAGTTTGTCAAAAAACTTTCATAGTGATTCATTAATGCATATATGTGTTATAAGACAATCAAAAAACTTTCATTATGATGAAAAAATGCATATGTGCTCTAAGGTTGTCAAAAAACTTTCATAGTGATTCAATAATGCATATATGTCTTATAAGGTCATCAAAAAACTTTCAAAGTGACGAAATCATGCTCATATATGTTCTAAGGTTGTCAAAAAACTTTCATAGTGATTCAATCATGCATATATGTGTTCTAAGGTTGTCAAAAAACTTTCATAGTGATGAAAACATGCGTATATGTGTTCTAAAGTTGTCAAAAAACTTTCAATCATGCATATATGTGTTATAAGGCCGTCAAAAAACTTTCATAGTGATGAAATCATGCTCATATGTGTTCTAATGTTGTCAAAAAACTTTTATAGTGATTCAATCATGCATATATATGTTCTAAGGTTGTCAAAAAACTTTCATAGTGATGAAATCATTCTTATATGTGTTCTAAGGTTGTCAAAAAAAATTTATAGTGATTCAATCATGCATATATGTGTTATAAGGCAGTCAAACAATTTCATAGTGATGAAATTATACTTATATATGTGTTATAAGGTTGTCAAAAACTTTCATAGTGATTCAATCACGTATGTATGTGTTGTAAGGTTGTCAAAAAACTTTCATAGTGATTCAATCATGCATATATGTGATATAAGGAAGTCAAACAATTTCATAGTCATGAAATTATGCTTATATATGTGTTCTAAGGTTGTCAAAAAACTTTCATGGTGATTCAATCATGCATATATGTATTATAAGGCAGTCAAAAAACTTTCATAGTGATGAAATCATGCTTATATGTGTTCTATGGTTGTCAAAAAACATTCATAGTGATTCAATCATGCATATATGTGTTATAAGGCAGTCAAACAATTTTGTAGTGATGAAATGATGCTCATATATGATGAAATCATGCATTTACTAATTTGAAATCTAACGACATAAAACTTTCATACCTGACCAACACCTGCGGATGAAGTTCTCCTGTTCCGAAAAAGGCTACATAACTCATTACAGACAACGTCGGGAATGACTTTATATAAAAAGTCACGCATTGTGTCCTTAACAAGCTGGCAGACACCATCCCAAGAATTAGCAAGGTCGATCGAACTCTGGGAGTTGATGTTGGCGGGAGAACTCTGAGAGCCCTAGCTAGAGGAGACAACGACTAGTATGGTGTTCATATTATTTCCAAACCCGAACATACGACCCTTTTTGGGTTCACCGGTTGTAGTCACCCATGCTGCGGGATCAAAAGGCGGATGCTGAGTGGAGTCTTCGTCATATCGCTCTATCATCTGCTGCTCGTATGACTCTTACAAAGTAATGATTACAGTATTGATTAATAATTAAAAATTATAATGTTTATGATAATGTAATTCATGATAACTTGTCTATTATAATGTCTATTAATACAATAAATATATACCGTTGTCACTCTCACCTTCTTTGATACGAACTCTCCCGTGCTCTTACGTTTATGTGTTTCAACAAACACATCTTTGTAAGGCACAATGCCTCCTTTTTCTACTTCTTGTGAGGTTAAATGATAAAAAAATCAATTAAAAAATATGCAGCAATACTTATAAATTTGACAATATATATATATATATATATATATATATATATATATATATATATATATATATATATATATATTGATGAGTTACCATTTTCTTCTGAGGGCTCCTAAAAGTCCTAGATTCACCTGTGTGTAGATGGACATCGAGCATCTTTGCTCAGTTTTATGCAGCATTTGCTGAGCGGTTTCGAAACTCATGGCCCGCTCACTTATCGCACATTGCATCCCAATAATTTGACCTGATAGTAGGAGGGTCATGACCCTTCCACTGCAGTGTATCATCTATCCCACCAGATGCTTTTATTATTGCAGTCATTATATTGTGCAGCATGTCAGCAAATCGACTGACAGCCACCTTCTTTCATACCCGTCTCGCATCATGCTCCTCCTTCGCAGTCGCGAAGTGATTCGATGCCTATAAATAATTTTAGAAAGTTAATACACAAGACTGTAAGAAAAAATTAAATATGAAACATATTAGCTATGATAAACGATTGTATACCATGAATGAAGACCACAATCTGTCCAATACTTCATTCAGATACTCTTTCCATTGAGCGACCGGTCCTAAAAGATAATGAACTAGTGACTGCCTAATTTTTCGTATTACTTTTTGTGGCTCAAACCTCGCACTGCACATGAATTGGTACACATTAATAATCGACTATCAATATACACTATTTATAAGATAAGTATTGTTTATGTGAAAATAAAATACTTATGTTCGATTATCGGTATACACTATTTGAATGAGTCATCGTGTGTGAGACTAAGAAGAGCATCCAGCGTTGTCTCATGATGTGTATGAATAGATGGTGTAGGTGGGTCATGTGCAGGCAAAACATCATCTATAGAAAAATGAGTTAGAAATTCACGCAATGCATATTTAAACTAATTAAGTATATAATTATTTAAATGATATTCCTATCGAAGCATTACATGAAGACGAAGGCTGAGACTGGCTATCACGACCTCCACTTGATCTTCAACCATTGGGTGCTCGACCATTGTGACCTCCACGAACCATATTCTAACAAATAAAAATGTTATTTGGATCAGTTATATAACTCTTGATCTTATCATGGACATGACATATGCATGAAATGTAAAGATTTAAAGGTTCTACATGAATCGGTTTTATAACTATGCATGAACTGTGCATGTACATAATAAGTATGCATGGAATGTAACATGATATGCAATTCTATGAACATGGATACATAATCAAATCGAAAATAACTTCATGCAAGCATGCATACAGTCACATCAAGCATTGCAATACATTCAAATCATTCATATCACAACAATATCAAATATGTACATGCAACAAACACACGCCAATATCCCGCTAACTACAACCATGACTAGCATGATCTCCGAAATACAAACATAAGAGCATATGAGAAAGTGATGTGGTATGTATTACAAGATGTATTTTACTAGCTCGAGTATGCTTCATCATCACTTAATTAACTTTCATATTCTTCTTTTTCCTCATCCTTCTCTTCATCATCTCTGTCTTCTTCCTCATTGGGTGCCCATCCACTTGGTATATCATTTGGATCACATTCTTCCATACGTGTGTCATTGGACAATGAAGATGTGATATGCAGACCATGTGTGACATCGTGACCATAAGAGAAGTCATACATATCATCTGATTGATAGTAATCACCATCTTCAGCAATCTTGTCTTCCTGTAACTGATCATACTCGAGGTATAGTTTAGACTTCATATTGCAAACTGCCCACCATTCATTTCTATCTGACTTACTTATATTGGGATATAAAGTATAGTAAACTTGCTTAGCTTGTGAGGCTAATATGAATGGTTCATATGTTCCAAACCTTTATTTATGATTCACCTCCACAATGCCTGAAGTTTTGTCGACTCTTTTTGTTTTGGGATCAAACCAATGACACTTGAATAAAGTTACCCTGTTATTTATGCCTAAGTAAGTCAACTCCATTATTTTTTCTATAACACTGTAGTAGTCATGTTCATTTTTACCGTAGCTGCTACCCTTGATATACATGTCATTATTCATCGTTGACTTGTTTACACTATAGTCTTTTATATAGAATCGATAACCATTTACGATGTACCCATTGTAACATTGCACAACTTTGGTCAAACTATTTTGTAAATCACATATTCATTGGTCATTAACATCACCATGGCGGACCTACAAGCATAAACAATGACTGTGATCATGACCAATTAAGTAACTTTCACTTTTGCTTTATTCTAAACTTTTTTTTTAGGTTCAAAGTACATAAATGAGAAATTTGAAATCTCTTCTAAAGTGTACGCCTCACAAATTGAATCCTCCACTCTTGATTTATTTTGAACATTTTTTTTAGGTCAAACATGCATCTGTCAACAATATACATCTCGTAATACAATAAATTTCCAATAGCATTAGAGAGAAAAATATAAATATATATATATATATTTTAAATAGGTACATCCACCGATATTGCATAGGACCACCAACTCTAAGTTCATATGGCAAATGTATGATCACATGTTTCATAACATCAAAAAATACTGACAGAAATATATTCTCTAGCTGACAAATAGTAATGATGATAGAATCTTCGAGATTCTTTACCTCAGTTACTACAACTTTTGATGTGCACAATGTTCTAAAAAATATACTCAACTCGGATAATACCTCCCATATAGGTTTGTCTAACATATCATGGAATGCTAGGGGAATCAACCGTTGCATAATGACATGACAATCATGGCTCTTCAACCCATATAATTATCCCTCATCTATCTTCACAGCCCGAGCAATGTTAGAGACGTATTCATCTGAAAATATCAATTGTCTCAACCATTGATATATCTGCTTTACTTGATCTGGTACAAGCACGTATCTTATCTTTGGTTTTAGTACTTTGCCATTGTACTTTTTGAGTTCCAATTCTAGTCTTTTACATATTACTTTTAAATCTATACAGGCCTTCATATTATCCTTTGTTTTCTCTTTGACATTCATTATTGTATTAAACACATTATCAAATACATTTTTCTCCACATGCATCACATCCAAATTATGTCGTATCAATAAGGTTGGCCAATATGGTAGTTCCCAAAATATAGATTTCTTTGTCCAATTGTGATCTTTCCCAAATCCATGGAAGGGCGTCAGACTGCGAGCATCTGTTAGTCCATATAGAAAGTATCGCAATCATCTTAAAATCTCTATGCCAGACAACCGTGTAGGTGGACCTTATATTTCAGTTGTGCCTGCTCAGAACATATTTCTTTGTCGTTGAAATGGATGGTCGCTGGGTAGAAATCGATGGTGATAATCAAATCAGCATGGCTTCCTTCCATGCGTCAATCTAAAAGATTGTGTATCCTCCATACAGTACGGACATGCCAACCTCTCATATGTGCTTCAACCAGATAACATACCATATAAAAGAAAGTCACTGATTATCCATAAAACAACATTCTTCATATTGAAGTTTTGTTTTTTATGGGCATCGCACGTGAGAACACTATCATCGTATAGTATTTTTAGTTCATCAATCAATGGCCTTAAATATACATCAAGATTTTGGCCCGAAGACGTCGGACTAAGGATCAATAGAGACAAGAAAAGATTTTGACGCTTCATACACAAGCTTGGAGAAAAGTTATATGGGGTGACAAATATTGGCCAACACGAGTATGAAGTTGATCTACCCCCAAATGGATTAAATTCATCTATACATAAACCGAGCATAACATTTCTCAATTCCATTACGAAGGTCTGATAAGTACGATTAAAATGCTTACAAGCTTTCGTGTCAACAAAATGTGTGATCTTATCTTCATCATGTCAAACTTTATTTGTATATAATCTCATGTGTTTAGTTATCCTCGAAGACATATACAATCATTGCAATCTAGGGGTGAGAGGGAAGTAGCAGAGCGACTTGTATGACACTTTTTTTGACCTCGTGCTACCATTGCCTCTTGTCTTTGGCTTGAACCAAGGATGTTCACATGACGGACATGATCTGCTATTTTCTTGATCTTTAAAATACAACATGCAATGATTTGGATAAACATCTATCTTTTGGTACCCCATACCTAGAGCATTGACCATAACCTTCGCAAGATAGAAATTTTATGATAATTTTTCATCTTTGGGCAACATACTCTTCACAATAGAGCACAAACGATCAAAACATGATTGACTCAAATTATACTCAAACTTCAAATTCAATAGTTGAAGAACTGCAGACAAGATAGTGTGACTCTCGCAACCATTCCAAAGTGGCTCATTAGCATCTCTAAGTCATAAAATCTACTAGCTGTATTGTTTGTTGTTTCTTCCTCTACTCCAGTTGGTACATCACTATGACCTATAGCAGAACCCAGTTCTGGTCTTGTGGCATCAAATATCAAATCCACATATAGATTATCATGCACCACATCCACTTGTGCATCAAAATTGTTTCAAAAATTTTCACCATGAAGTGTCCAATTCTGATAATCACTCATAAAACCCTTCCTGTATAGGTGATGTCTAACGCCATGAGGTTCAACAAATCGATTGTTCTTACACATTGTGTAGGAGCACCTGATCTGACTAGTGGGATCCACTGTACTGACACTTGTCATTGCAAATTCAATAAAATTGTCAATACCATCCATATATTCAAGTGATACATCATTGTCAACTATCCTACGGTAAATCCATTCACGGTTTGCAGCCATTTTGTCTTATGATGTTACAGATATTATCCTAATCAGTTAAAAGAGAATCATAAGAATGCTATGTGGTTTACAAATCTTTTAGAAATTCTTGTTTGATGATTGTTGGTGAGCAATTTTTTTGTTTCAGTTAATACATAAATTTTCTTTTCATCTCTACCACAAACATGTTTAACATGAAATGCAATTCTATGAACTATTATGCATGCATTGATAATTCAATATTTTCGTGTATAACACCATCACATCATATTTATACAAATCACAAGGATATTTAGAAAGATGAAATCACATTAAAAAATGTGATATATTCAATTTAAGCAAGTTTTCATGATACAATTTCATATAGAATGCATAATCAAATCCAAAAAAACTCCATGCAAGCATGCATACAGTCACATCAAACATTGCAATACATTCAATCATTCATATCACAATAATGTCAAACGTGTATCTGCAACAAACACACTGCAATATCTCGTTAACTACTACCATGCCTAGAATGAAATCCGAACTCCAGCAAAACAGTCTTAGATATCCACAACTAAGTGAGTGTGTGAGCAGGAAAGTGTTGCATCCAAGAAAGTAAATAACTTGTGATGTGCTTGCATCACTTACTCACCACGGATATTTACTCGAATCGCATGCTTTTGCATTTACATTTTTCTTCATTCTTTTCGCATAGCATTTTAAGCCGCATATGATGATTAGCATTAAGCATCGTGCATTTTGCTCTACTGTGCACCTACAATGACAAAGACTATCAGCCAAAGACAAAGACACAGGCACTGAGCTTCGCCACGTCCTGCCTGACGAAAGGAAAACACGATAGGGGGTAGAGCCCCCTCTCCCTATCGGCAGAAGAGCCACTCAGGTAGGGGCTTCACCTTCCCTGCCTGACGAGAAAAGACAACAGCCTACCAGAGAAAAAAAGTGGACAGGGGGCGAAGGGGCTTCGCACCCTGCCGACTGAAAGAACCAAGGACAAAGGGCTCCGCCCCCTGCCGACCGAATGAAAACAAAGAAGGTATGGGGGAGGTGTTGAACCCCTCCCTCGTAACTCAAGCAACAGAGAGGGGGTCTCGGCCCCTTCCTTACCAAGAATGAGAAATAGGAAGGGGCTGAGTCCCTCCCTCAAAACCAAGAAAAATGAGGCAGGGGCCCAAAGCCCCTATTAAAATTTTTTTCACAGGCGGCAGGTGGTGTCTACTCTGCTGACCTGTCAGAAAAACTGGTAGAACCTTAAGCCCCTGCTGGCCGATTATGGTTTGCCGGCAGGGAAGAACGACAAGCCCCTGCCGATCGATAGAAAAGAAACCGAAAGAGAAGAAGACACAAGAGAAAGAGAGAGGGGTGAGAGGTTACCTAGAGAGGTGAATGAGGGTTCGACTATGAGAGTTGAGCGAGGGAGAGGGTTCAACAATGTAAGTGAGAGAAGAAGTAACACAACAGTCGGTGATCGGCGACAACACACGACAGTCGGTGGTCGGCGGTGGCACACAGCGATTAGTGGAAGGAGAGGGGGTTTGGGGAAGGTGAGTGAGAGTTCGGAGTTGGTGGTCGGTGGTGGCACATGACGGCGACAGAGATGGAGTGACGGAAGAAGTAACATGACAGTCGGTGGTCGGTGGTGGCACACGGTGGTCGGTGGTGGCACACGGCGGCGAGAGAGACGGAGTGAGGGAAGAAGTTACTCGGGCGACGGGCGAAGGAAGGAAAGAACTCGGTCGGCGAGCGGCGAGAGACGACTGCGTGTGAGGAATAAAAAAAGAAAGGAAAATAAAGGGGCTCATATTAGGGATTTATGGGGAAATTAGCGACGAAAAATTTTTGTCTCCTAATCTGTTGCCAATTAGCGATGGAGTAGCGACGAAAATATTTTATCGTTCATCTGTCGCTAAGTTGCGACGGAGTTTGAGATAGATTTTTTTTGTCGCTAATTAACGATAGATTTAGAGACAAAACTTTTTCGTCGCTAATTCCACAACTAATTCTAATTTTAGGGATGGCTAGCTAGTTTTCTCTAGCTAATTCGTCGCAAATTTATGATGGATTATTTCCATCACAAATTTTTGTCGCTAATTAACATTTTTCTTATAGTGAGTATACAAAATTAAAATAGTGTGAACATGTCGATGTCATGTCATTCTATAGCATATCTTACTCGTGTCCCCATGACACAGTTCGGAAAGCCACTGGTCTTTTAAGTAATTGAATGATGAGATCTGTTATATTTTATTTACTATTTTGTAAGACTTGTCTGCACTAGAATGCCTGGCATCACATTGAAATGACCAGGTGGAATCCTTTTGACATTTCACTTGTGAGGTCAAATCAAATCATATTTTGCATGCTCAATTCACACCACCACACATCTCACTTGATGAACATGTGAATGTGTAAAACCCATAATTTTTAAGCATTATTAATAAATAAAGAACTTATTTTTTTATCTTTAAATTAGAAATGTATTTTTAACTTTTGAATTTCATTTATTGATATATTCCATGTTCATTTATTCATTTCTAGCTAATCAAGGCATAATTTATATTTAGAGAACTATTTCGGACTATAAATCACTATTTATATGTAAATTATATTTAAATATATTTTTAATAGAGCTTATAAATTATTGGAGTGTATTTGTGTATTATGTGGCTCTTAGTAATGATTTATAGGGTAATTTATTATTTTTAACTAATCTTGGTATAATTGACATTTTGAGAGTTTTTGGCATTTGCGATTGCACACGAATGGTTTGTTGTATTGCTTGGGTAGTGATCTTTGCAGAATTCGAAGCCCCATGGTCTTTTGGGTTTTGATTCATTATTTTTCATATTATTGAAGTAAGTTTTCTTAACTGAACTTGTAGAAAGCATGTTTAGGCACTAATTATGTAAGCATGATGATGTGCTAAATACTTCATTGAATTGCAAATAGAAGTTATACGCATAAACCATACGTAGTTGTGGATATTTAGGGGTGCTATGATTGCCTATATGTTTAACTGATTTGAGTGCATGATATACTAAAAATGTGATACTTACGCTAAGTATCAAAACAACTATAAGCCAATATATATTGAATGCAATCCAATGCAAAATGCAAATCGGGTAAATGTCCATAGTAAGTACGTGGTGTAAATGCATCACCTAATAAATTTATTTTTATTGTATGCAACACTTTTCTGCTCACACACACTACTTAGTTGTAGATATCCAGTGAAAACTTAAACATTTATCGCATACATTCATAATTTCATATCACGTGGCATTTAAATCATATCATGAATGTATGCGATATTGATTGTATGATTTTATGATTTAAGTTTTCATATCACGTGAAATTATAAAATCAATGCAAATCGGGTTGAATGTATTATTTTATGATTTAAGTGTCATATAAAGTGATGTATGATGTGATGCATATTGATTGTATATATACTTGTACCTGTATTGGTGGCTATCGATTTTGAGAATGGTCAATTATATTTATGCATGTATGACAATAGTTTTCACTAGATATAGTACTCGTTGAGGAACCGTTCCCAAAGAATTCTTTATGAGGGTGTCTATGACCAGATCAGGTAATCTGGTTAGAGCGGTAAGTCTCTATGAGGAAGTGCATTGTCCAAGAGTGGGTAGCCTTCAAAAATGGTATATTTTTGTAAGGAAGTGCATTGTCTAAAACCAGGCAAACCATCCATCTAGGGTAGTAACTCCATGTGAGATTGTACATTTTCCAGACCAGGTGATCCAGTGTAGATCTTGTAAATTTTTATATGATTAAATGAAATTTTATAATGAATTATGATGATCTTCTGAGTTGATTGAGATAATCAGTATGAATCTATAGATTTGGCTTTTCTATTGGATCATGATTATATAATAAACTTAGATGTAAGAATCAGATCCTTATTGATTTTAGATCTTGATTAAGATTATGATTGTTACGATTATGTTAGCGTATAGGTGAATGACACATCACGCCTATAAATGACTAGTTTTTACTTATTAGGTGAATGATACATCACGCCTACATAGTTTCATTGCAAATGATTATATTTTGATTGTCTGAGTGAATATATCACACTTATGTATCATTATTGATATGTATCATGAATATTTAACTAAATTACTTAGAAGGTATGTGCATGTGTTTCATGTTGAAATGGTCAAATATGATTTGACTTATTGTTTATAAGAATTATGAATGCATATGAAAATGCTGCAATAATTTGAATGTCTTAGATGCATATATATATATATATGCGATGACTTGTATGATTTGAGTGCATATAGATTATGCTTTATTATGCGAGTTAATGTTGAATAGAATATTAAGTCATGAAATATTTTTAAATACTTTGTGATCAAATACTTGAAATGAATGACTCGTAAGACGTTGTTCTCTTGTCTATCACTTAACGACTGATGAATAATGTATCATGTATTTACCTTTAAATGCTTAATATATTTTCTTTAAGTTTGAATTTGGGTTGCTTTACTAGACTTTAGCGAGTCTGACCCTTTTTTATGGGGGACAGGTAATGCAGGTAAAGTATGATAAGTAGTTGGAGCGAAGGACTGACCGAGTTGCATCCTCGAGGGTTCACTCTTACCTTGCGATCTTGGTAGACATGATCTTTTTGTTTTAAGTACTTGATCATATAGAAATTGAACTATTATTTTTATACTCTGATTTGAAATAAAATTAAAACTCTTCATATTTCAGTCCTATATTATACATGGTTTGAAATGTATATATCACGTACATTTTGATTTGATTTTTATCTTTAGTATAACCTCGCCCAAAGTCTTAACTATTTTTTAAAATTGTTTTCACAATATAAGATCTGATTTACTTATACTTATAAAAAAAAATTGATCTCAAAATTTTAATATTTGAACAATAATTAAGGTTAAAATTTTGAGGGCGTTACAGGGTAAGTCCCACTCCCTGCAATTCTACGGATGGTAATGGACCGGGAGAAAACGAGCCTCGTCTTGCCTTGCCCCATTTGGATTCGAGATGGAGGACATGAAACAGGGATGGAGGCAGGAATAGAGGTTAAAATCAAAACCCGTGCGAGGATGGACTAATACCTTGCTCTACCTCGTCCCGATCCCCGCCTTGCTCTGTCATGCCATGTCCTCAATCCTTCTTTAGGGATGGCAATGGATTGAGGGAAAACGGGGCCCTGCCCCGCCTCACCTCGTTTGGATCGGAGATCGAGGACATGAAACGGGGATGGAGGTTAAAATCAAAACCTATGCAGGGATAGAGGGCAGGATTTTGAGATGAGGCCGGGTGGAGACCTTGTCCCCTGGCCCCACCCCTGTCCACTGCCATCCCTAGGCAGTTCCCAAGTTAGACTACGATGGAGAATTTTGAATATAATCATGGATCAGGTTATGTACAATATGGCTTGATCTGCCCTTCCAGTAGAGTCGATCGGTAGAAAAGAACTTTTGACCTTGAGTGCACATACTTATCCAGAAATGTGGGATAAACTGGGATATCTTATTTCATATTGCAATTGGGATCTCATCTTATCCCAACTTTTTCATGGTTACACATCCATCAGTCCGAAGCTACTTTCGTGCAATAAGGGAAAGTGCTTCCCTAGGTGAGAAGGTGCAACCCCATTTTCATATGGAAATGACAGACCCAAATTTAATATGCGGGGCCCGCAGCCATTTTCTTCACCACCTGTGGAAAACAAACCCACTTTCATACAAGTGTGGGTGTGTTTCCCACGATCCGGGGTGAAACAAACACCACCCTAAGAAACCATACTCAACGCAATCAATCTTTTTCCTCTTGCTGATCTGTGTGACAAAACATTTCTAGAACCGTCAGGGCTGAGGGCTAAATGGGTTGGATCACAACAATCCAGATCTGATCAGCTCACTAACAGTCATATATGGACTAAGATCCGGATTGCTGTGGATCCCATGTCTGATCTTAACAATTCAGCATGCTAGATTTTATTGCAAAAAGCATATATTTTACGTAATTCGATGGAGAAGATAAAATAGTTGACTGGGTTCCAATGTAGGTATTACTGAATCCTGCATATTTGGGTCTGGCCCAGTGGGGTTCATAGGGGATTCGTAGTAGGGGTGGCAATCGTGTCGGGTTGGCGGGTCGACCCGACGGGTTGGCGGGTCAGCATACCTCAACCCGAACCCGACCCGTTTATTAAACTGGTCGGTTGTGGCAAACACGAACCCGGCCCGTTTAATAAATGGGTAACCCGACACGACCCGCCAACCCATTTAATAAATGGGTTGGGTCAGGTAAACGGGTTCCCAGGTTGGCGGGTCGGGTTGACGGGTCAGGTTGGTGGGTCGGGTTGGCGGGTGACGGGTTGACCCGCCCGCCTAACCCGTTTATTAAATGGGTCAGCCGGGTTGGCGGGTTGGCATACCCCCAACCCGAACCCGACCCGTTTAATAAATGGGTTAGGCGAGTCGACCCGTTTATTAAATGGGTTGGCTTAAGCCCAACCTGAACCCGCCTAAGAGGCGGGTTGGCGGGTCGTGTCAGGTTTTGCCACCCCTAATTCGTAGTTGCATGAAAGAAGCCATTATAAATCTGGATGTAATAAGCTACATAACTAACCTAATTGGATATGCATTTGATATGTATCTGGATATGGGATCAAAAGATTTGGAGTTTGGATGTAAACAGTAAAATGGAACCCAAATCCGATCATCAGTCAGGTGTGTGTTATCCTCAAACAAATTCTGCTACTTGTATTCTGATTAGGTAGGATATCCAACCCAAATCTCAACCATTGAATCGTGTCAGGCTTCAATATTTTGGGAAAAAACCAATGTGATTAGAATCGGTATCGGGATTGAATCTATTTTCAAAATGATTCAAAAAAGACTCTAAATCAAATCGAACTGAATTAGTCAATTTTTAGAGAATGATGCAAATTTGAGAAGCTATAAGCAGAGTCAAAAGCGAAAAATCTTAGAGTGTATTAGTCAGGAAGATCCAGTCCATCAGAATTTGAGAGGCAGCAGATCTCGTAGTCAAGATCACAACTTTTTGTCCCAGTGAGTACCAAGAGAGAGTTAGGAATTTGGAAGAAGAATTGAGAAATGTGATCCCACAAATAAAAATGAGCCAAAAGAGAAAAAAAGCTTTTGGGGGAATCCAAAGACTCAAGTTGCTCTTTCTTTAGATACCTGTTCGGACCGTCCAATTCAGTGATTTTTAAGGAGCCTTGAAGAACTCTTTTTAAAGAATATTAAAAATTAAAGTGAAATAGCTTGTGCCGATATAATACCAATTGGCTGCTTCTAGCCGACTCACAATGATAATGATACTGACAAAACTGAAAAATAAAGCACAGCCTAACTTCATATTTAAATTTTTTCTCAGAAGGAAACTTCATACTTTATGAGGTTGGACCTTTAAAAAAAAAATCTAAATTCAATCTCTTGTCTGCGAGCCCAAGGGGTTTGCATAGTCGGGTGGGGCCTTGGCTGTTAGATGGGCAGTTAAGGTTCGATTCTCATAGGCATCGCCCTTTTATGCAAGCCAACACCTAGCATAGGTTTGGGGGACTGGGGTCCTAGCCTCGGAGTTTTATGTTGTTGGCACAACGATTGTAGGTATGACAGACTGAGCCGGCACGATCAGGTCTTCATGCCGGAGGTGTGGTTTCTTTTAGGGGTGGCAAAACCTGACAGGACCCGCCAACCCGCCTCTTAGGCAGGTTCGGGTTTGTGTCATAAATGGGTCGACCCGCCTAACCCGTTTATTAAACGGGTCGGGTTCGTGTTAGTGGTATGCCAACCCGGCTGACCCGTTTAATAAATGGGTTAGGCAGGCGGGTCAACCTGTTTACCCAAACCCGACCCGCCAACCCATTTACCCGACCCCAACCCGCCCGCTAACCCACCCTCCAACCTGTTTACCCGACCCAACCCGTTTATTAAACGGGTTAATCGGGTCGTGTTGGGTTACCTGTTTAATAAACGGGTTGGGTTCATGCTTGCCACAGCTAGCCGACCCATCAATCCACCGACCCGACCCAACCCGCCAACCCGACCCGATTGCCACCCCTAGTTTCTTTGGGTTATAAATCCCAAAAAATAAAAATAAAAAATCTTGTCAAACCTAAATGTCAAAATCTTCAAATTTGATATGATTGCAGCAAAAGAAGCGATCCCCCTTTCTTCTTTCATTATAATATGATTTAAAACACATAGGCAACCAAACGGGAAGTGTTAGTTAGCTCATGATATACGTATGAGAACACAGTTAGTCTGCAAGGTACATGCTTGTTTTTTAATTAAATTGTTTTTCACATAATTAACCTTACAAATGTGACTTACATAATTTTCTTCGTATAAATCAACTCTTAAATAATCTGATTATGACATGTAACTAGGTTACTATAAACCATAAGGAATCAGAACAATATTATGTATTCAACTATGATTTCTAGAAGTGACATGAGGTCACCCCACTAGAGGTGTCAATGGGTCGGGTTTGACCAGGACCTGACTTCTACCAAACCCTATAGGGTCAAGGTTTGGTAATACATAAGAAAATGTCTGATTACAATCCTGGTTGGAGCCTAAGGAACCAATTAATATATGGAGCCAGGTATGGTTTGTGAAATTTCATACCAGACTCCGGCCCAACCCGAGTTTCGACTAAGATCCGCAAATTTTCAATGTAAAAAAAGATTAAAAAAATATTACTATACTGCTTGTGGCTCAGCTAGTAATAAATATATAAACTAACAAACTATAAATTATGAAAACTTTAGGTCATAAATAAACTCATAGGCCACTGAAGTCATATCTGGACTAGGGATGTCAACAGGCCCGTTTACACCGACCAGACCCATAACAAACCTTATAGGATCCAGGTATAGTGATAAATAAGAAGACCCGGTTTCAGACCCGAAGGTCCGATTAATACATGGATCTGGGTATAAAATTTTATACCAGACCCGGACCCAGTCTGAGTTCGGAATAAGACCCGCAAATTTTTAATGTAAAAATGATAAAAAATAGTATTTTACCGGGTATGGCCTGGGTCTGGTTCATGTAGTTCTTATCGGTTCTAGGTATGGTTTTTCTTATGGTGGGTCCAATTAGACCAGGTCTAGACCAAAATACCATACCCAAAAATCAGGGCCAGGTCTGGTTCCACCTGGGTCAGAACCAAACCCGACCAAGTGACACCCCTAATATGGACCTATGAGTTAGCCACTATATAGTGCAAAATAAAGTAGCCCAGGTATTTGAACCTGATTGATTAACATAGTTCACTACTCATAACCTAGTGCATATCCATGTACATGAAATTGGATGAAAATAATTTGAATCTATTCCAACCATATATATTAAGGGATCCTGCCTAAGTTCCATATAGGAGATATTTTTAACAACTTGCATTCATTAATCATCATCTTCATGAACATGTTTTTGTTGATTTTGTTGATCGAGGGAAAGGCTGATGGTTTAGGGATCAAAATTGTTAAAAGTAAAAATTGGAGAAACAATTTGTTTTTACTGGGAGAAACCACCCCAGTCACAAAGACCTAACCGCACTGGCTCAGCCTGCCCTACTTATGATCATTGTCCTGTCAGCATAAAACTTTGAGGGCTTACCCCCTCAACCCCAGGGAGTTCCAAGCTCCAGCTTAGGCAAGCAGTGACACCCATGAAATTTGAACCTAGGCTTCTCGTCAAATGACCTAGGCCCCATCTAAGGATGGCAGCGGAGCGGACGGGGGGAAATAGGGCCCCGCCTCACCCCGTTTGGACAGGGGATAGAGGACATGAAATGGGGATGGAGGTTAAAGTAAAACGTGTGCAGGGATGGACTTACGCTTTTTCCTGCCCCGCCCAGTCTCCATCCCGATCTCCGCCTTGCCCCACCCAGCCCCGTCTCCAATCATTCTTTAGGGATGGCAATGGACCGAGGGGAAAAGTGCCCCACCCTGACTCGCCCCATTTAAACGAGGGATGGAGGACATGAAATGAGGATAGAGGCGGTGATGGAGGTTAAAATCAAAACTGGTGCAGGGATGGAGGGCATGATTTTGAGACAAGGTGGGGGCGAAGACCTTGTCCCCTACCCTCAGCCCAGTCCACTGACATCCCTAGTCCCATCCCCCTAAGCCAAACCCCTTGGGTCTAAAATTGGGGGAACATGCATAAATATAAACATAATATTTTTGTCCATTTGTTCACTTAAGTTTGAAATATTGAACCTTCTTAAAAGATTTTCAGAACAAGTTTTTTTAAGAAAATAATGATTTACTTGGCTAATTGTTTCACTTGAGTTCAAAGAAAATATTTCTTAAATTCTGAAATAACGCCATCTATATAGAAACTTTTCATTGCTTTCTTATTTTACATATAGCTAGGGGTGTCAATGGGTCGGGTTTGGTTGAACCCAGGTGGAACCAGACTTGGCCTCGATTTTTTACTATGGTATCAGGTCTGGATCCGAGTCTAATCAAATCCACCATCAGAGAAACCATACCTGGACCTGATAAGAACTACACGAACCAGACCAGGATCATACCTGGTAAAACAATATTTTTTATCATTTTTACATTGAAAATTTGTGGGTCATAATTGGAACTCGGGTCAGGCCCTGGTCTGGTATAAAATTTCACAAACTATGCCCAGGTCCATGTATTAATCGGACGTTCGGGTCCAGACCTGGGTCTTCCTATTTATCATCATACCCGGACCCTATAGGGTTTGGTTCATGTTGGGTCAGGGTAAACCCGACCCGTTAACACCCCTACATATAGCCATGGCTCATTAGGAACGCCTTTTGAAAAAAACCATTATCGCTATTCATATTCTATGCCTAAGCAAGTTATTTAAATTGTGAAATGCTTTTCTTTTTAATCTATAAAAATTATTATTTATTTCTTTCTTGTGAAATTAAGAGATTGACTAAAAATGCGCTTTGGAGTATATATATAACTATGATTTTCTCTCTGTTTTCACCTTGTTCTGTATATTTTTCTCTATTTAGCTCTTTAGATTACTTATCACCATTACTTTGTATCTTATTTGTTCATACTGTGAATAAATTGGATGTCTTTCTTTTGGTTTCTCAAAAAAAAATTGACATATCCTTTTCCCAATGGACAACTATTTGTTAATATTTAACCTTTTTCCTTATAAAATAATATTATTTATCTCTTTTACATTGAAAATCATGGAGTTAATGGGAAATCGGCTTGGACCCGGGTCTGGTATGAAATTTCATAAACCATACCAGACTTGGGTCCGACCTAGATTCTAATCATACCTTCTTTGTCACCAAACCCTAAAAATACAGTGTTTTTGCGTGTCACCTGGTGAAAGGGCGTTGCAGGTTCCATACCCCATATAGTGTGAGGGGGACCTTAATATCCCAACTCTGGTATGAAGGAAAATTAAAAAAAAAAGTGATTTTGTTTAACTGGGGTACAATTGGCAGCCCTAAGGCTGAAGGGAGGTTGACATCAAGAGACCAGAGGACATAAGGGTCTTGGGACTCTCTCTCTCTCTCTCTCTCTCTCTCTCTCTCTCTCTCTCTCTATATATATATATATATATATATATATATATATATATATATATATATATATAAGAAAACTGAAATATGTTTACCAACCAAATATGTTTGGTGGTATCAATAGGGGTTTTCATAAGTTTGTGTACAAATCTAACCCCACGGATGCATTCAGTGTGGTCCATTTGCTAGGAATCAATTGTTGATCGTCTTAATCGAATCAAGAAATATGTTTTTTTATGCTTAAATATTTATAAAAATTTTAAGCCATTGATTTTCAATCCTTCCAAGAGTCTGTTTCTATAAAATCAAGCACCTAGATCGCATCCTTAAGGTGAAATTTTATTAAAAAAAGTAAAAAAACTTATTGAAATCTTGGTTCATACCAGTAAACATATTTCACTTACCCTATATATATGTGTGTGTGTGCGCGCGCGCGCTCCCATTCTAGCTTTGCATTGTACCAAAGCATAAGCCTTCATTACCTTTTTGTTCTAAACTTGTTTTTCTCTAGTTGTTAAAAGCAATTGTTATGGCTTCATCACCATCCTTAGGCTCATTATCAATTCCTTTATTGTCATCTATACTATTGGTTTCTGGTTGTAACCATTTAATTGAATGCTTTCTCTATATTTACATCTATCCAACTAAATCATGCTAACTATTTAATATGGTGACCACGATCGATACGTATCTTGATTTTTTCCTGTGCAGTTTAATGGTGCCACTGAAAGAGGATATGAATTGCGAAGCATAGATGTGATCAACTTGTCCTAAATTGGATCAATGTCATGAAAACCAAATTAGTTCTTAAGCAAATCATCTGAAGGAACAATGTCAACAGATGAGAGAAGATTCAAATATGATTCATTATCTCAATCATGCTCATAGTGGTTTAATTTTGTGCAACTAGTGAGTTGGTTTCAATGAAGACTCGGTGCCTAGTTTAGGCCTAGAGGTAAAGGATGCATACCTCAGGTATCGAACTCTCAACCTCTTTCAACTTCAAAGACATAAGTTGACCCACCCACCTTTCTAGGTATGCAAAGCCCTTGTGGACACTCTTGTTTTTTTAATTTATAACCTTGCCATACCTACGGTTGTCGTGCCCATTGCTTAAAACTCACACGCTAGGACCGTTGGTGCGTGTGGCCATGTGATGCACATTATGCTTATCCATGAGTAGGCAAGCAGAGTCAATTTTACAAAGCATTTCAAAATTCATATTTTATCTTTATCAAAATCATCAAACTCACATTGATTCTCTCAACTTACTGTTGAGCCGAGAGAAGGAAACCGAAGGCTATAAATACAAGGGACTTGGTGTAATAACCATAATTTTTTGCTAATTACTTTTGTTTATAAAATAAGATAATGTGAAATATGCAGAATGGGCCTGGGATCTGTATTTTGGATCCAGGATCCATAAAAGGGTATGTATGTATAGTGTCATGAAAACCTATTAGAAAAATAAATAAATAAATAATATTATTATTATTATATATAAAAAATAATAATAATAAACATAAGAAATATATATATATATATGTATATATAACTCTAGGATCCACTATTGGATCCACATCATATGGGTGAGGCGCTGATCCAACTAGAGGTTGGTTCTCGGGTCTTGGACCCGAACCCAGACCGCTCCCCGTTACTGATAAGTGTTATATAAAAAAAAAGAAAGGAAGCCTGATAAGGGGCTGCCCAATAAAAGGGGTGTGTTAGTGTTCAGAACCCTAACACTTGCAAAATCGTAAAAAGGGAGGGGAGGTATGCGCAGCCAATCGGAGGGGGAGGAAACCTCCTCCCTTTTCGGGCACCCTCCTATATAGGGGGCTCTTCCGAACCCCTTTCTCCTCCCACACCCCTTTTCCTCCCGTGCGCTCTCTCTTTCCCTCTCGTGCTCTCTGGCACTCTCTCTCTCTCTCTCTCTCTCTCTCTCTCTCTCTCTCTCTCTCTCTCTCTCTCTCTCTCTCTCTCACCTTCTCACTCTCCCTCCCGACTGGTGTTGCGGCAATGGAAACAGCAGGGTCGATCGACCATCGTTTCTCGACAGTAGCCTCTCAATCGTGCCCTTCACGGCGGTAGGAGCAACCGAAGCTGGCGAACCACCCTCTCTCGGTAGCAACATCCTCCAGGATATCGAAAAAGCTCAGAAAGGTAGGTCTTACTGCTATTTTTACTTGTTTGGGTATTAAGTGTGTTCGAGCAGTCGATGTGGGTTGCGAGGAAGCCCTAATTCGAATATTAAGGGGGATTTGGGGGCTTATGATACCGAAAACCCCAAATCTTTTATTTGACGGATTTTGAAATTTCATAAGGAGGGTTGATTCAGAATGTTTACAGGCTATGGGGCTCAGATTTCAAGAGATTTCAGATTTAGACTGCCAAGAATAAAAAAAAAAGGAGGGGTTTTGGTTTTGGGTCACGAGGGTTTTTGCAGTGCATAGGTCTCAAGTATGCTAGTAGCATTGCTCAACCTATTTATATGGGTTTAACCTGCGTGAATAAGGTTCTGCACATATATACAAAGAAACTTTGGTTTTGGCATGAAAGGAAATTGGGATATCGGCCTGACATCCCTTGATTTACTTATTTTTAGGTTATAGGACTCCTCAAATATGCAGTTGGGTCCAACGACATATGATTAAGGAGATTGTTTTCTTTTGTGATGGTTCTTTCTCTTTTTGTCACCCGATTCTAGGGTTATTTAGTGGTTTGGGTAATATCAAGATTGTAAGTTAAAGTTCTTGTTCAGACTCTTTGTTTATTTATTTAGTTTCTCAGTTCTGCACCATCTCTGTGAGACTAATCAACCATAGGTAGCGTGTGTGTGCACCAACATACATCATTGGAACTTGTTACTGCTATTTGGTCTTGTGCGGGTTGCGATTGCTAGTCTATGATCATGTCCCTACCCATTTGAAGATTTTGTTAAAATTCTGGTATAAGTAAAGTCTGTGGGAAAACCTTCTGACAGTAAAATTTCAGAATATGTGAGCCTATGATTTGCTTGGTATTGAGATTAAGTAATAAGAACAAAATTTCTGCTCATACTTTTGCTACACACACTATTGTGCATACACAAAAGTAGATATGTGTTATAATGAAATGAAAACTGTGTATTTTCTGAAGTGTTCGATCGACGACCCCTGCTTGAGATGTTCCTCGCCATCGGCATCCCTGAGCTGTTCTCAAGCGTCGATTCTGAGGTACGGGTTCTTTCTTTTGAATCATGTGAGAAATCGAATACCGATTCGATTTCCTTGCAATATTTAGTGTAAATCCATGGTTAAAGAGTGATTCTATATGTTCACTCTAGATTACATGGATGAGGATCTATAAATCTGCTTTTATATGGGTGTTTTTGGTTCTTTACACATAAAAATTATGTGTATGGGGTTTTTATATAAAAATGGGCTAATATTGGGTTATGATCGAGATTTATTTCTATTTGTTATGATCAAGATTTATGCTTGTGTGTGTGTGTATATATATATATATACTTTAATCTGCGTTTTCTATTCTTGAATTGGGTTCATGCTGAATATAGTTTGAATGACTTGATCGATGCTTATAAAATTGATTTTTTTTAGGTACAATTAAGATCAATGCTTAGGTGATGATTAGGTTTGCAAAAATTATTTTCAAGTTCATTGACTCCGAAAATTGCATATGGCTATATACAGATTTTCATATGAAAAGTGTCATGTTATCCCCTGGTTTACATGTGTTAAAGATTTAGTTTTTCTTTCTATGCATGTGAATGTATGGACATGTGCATGTATTAAAAACATGGATCATGAAAGTTTATTGTTATTGCACTCGCATGCTTATATACTTCTATGCATGTTTTGCTAGAGGTGAATCAAGGAAAGAATGATATTTCTCTTGTGCTTAGAATCAACATGTTATGCTTGATTAAGACATTAGTGCAAGGTTGCTTGCATATGCATGTGCAAACATGTAATTGATGTACTTTGGCATGTACCTCATGGCGTGTGTGTTTACATATTTTAATTAAAACCGGTTCATGAATAAAGTATGCATTTGACTTGAGTATGCATCCGAATTGAACAAATACATGCTTATGAATATTTTTGTGGCATATACATGATACATGTTTGCATTTCTGAATGTGCATATAAATTTTCAAAAGGTGTGGTGTGCATGTATTTTGGTTCTCGAGTCATGTCAAGATTTAGAATTTATTTATATGCTTTGACTTGATGTGATGTGCTTAAGCATCATACTATATGAAGTTTGTTTCAAACACATATGCATACATGCATTGATGTGTGTTTTGTATGTACATAAATGCATGAGTTGTTCACTTGTCCCAATTAAGATGATTCATGAGTGAATGCATGTATGTGAAATGATTTCGTAAAGGCACATGCATATGAATGTGACATATCATGCACATGGTTAAATTGACATATATAAATATGCATTTAGAAATGTATTGATCTCATCGCATACATTGCAGTTTGTTATGGTTTTTACGTATGATGTATCAATGGTCTAAATGAATTATCACAGGCCTGGAGAGCCTTGAGTTTTGGTTGCTCTTTCTTTAATTGTTTAAATGCATCACAAAAATCACATTTATATTACGGTTTTAATTGCGTTGTTCTATTGTTGCCATGGGTGGTAGACCTGGAAGAGTTGCGCATGCTGATTTGCGAGCTTATGATTGCATGTTGATTTGCAAACTTATGTTATTAATTTTGCATATTGATTTGCAAATATAAAAGAGATGAATTAATAACACGATAAAAAGAAAGTAAAGAACAATGTAATTTATGTTTCCTGGATGTCCCTTCTTTAGTGTGAGAATCTTGGATGTTGCGGTTTGGGGAAACCGTGAGGATACAAAAACTCTGTGTACGTTGTTGTTGTTCATAAACTTAATATTGAGGTTCTTCTTCTGACCACGGTTTTAGGGAGAGTCTGTCACTTTGTCTAGAGGTGGTGTGTTTGACACAGCTGTTGTTGTTTTGGTATACTAAGAAAGTGGCGCCAGTGGATGCTGTTTTTCATGGTGTCCCCGACATTCGATATTGTTTTCTAATATTTCGATGGATGTTGTCATTTTCTGATATCGGTTTAGGGCTAAGTTTGGAACCCAGTAATAAAATATAAATTGTGTGTTAAGCTACCTTGGAGACCTAACTTAACCTCGAGGATTTTACATATTTGATGTATCCGCGGGTATCGATAATTAAAAAAAGAAACTTAAATTATATGCATTTAATAGGACATGCATATGGAAAGGAAAACTTTAATAAAAGATAATGAAATGTTCATGCATTGCACATAAATCATGCATATTCCTGCTATGCATTAGAACATGCATATTTTACATGTTCCCTTAATTATTACATGTTGGTGGATGCATAATGTTTAGATTTTAATGCATGTTAAATGTCTTGCTTACTTAAATTATGATTTTTGCTATTGCTTAATGATTCGTCATGCTTAGAAATTGTCTCATGTTGCATGAATGTTTAATTATATTATGAAATTGTCATAATTGCTTTCCTCTAAATGATTGCATAAAATCTTATTTGTATTTGTTAAGCTCACTTGTTTCATTAGAAGTACATGTGCTCAGGATTTTGGTTCTGACATTCTACTTCTATAGTTTTTCGCAGTCGCAGATGATCAGTGAAAAGATTGGCTTCTGGGAGAGTTATGATTATCACATGCTTGCTGGACATTTCACAGAAGGACAGTGTGGCTCAGTTTTTTCGTTATTTACTTTTATGTTATCTAAATAACTCTGATATGTCTCTTGCAATTATTGTGTAAACATTCTTTCTTTCAGATAAATAAATAATGGTTTGGTTTGGTATGGATGATAAGTTTAAGCTCTATTGTGGTGTGTGTGGTTATCCAATTGGGATTGGAACTATAAAGGCCCCGGATATCTAAGAATATTTCTGCATTTCTTTAAAAAAATAAATATTTTGCATTTTCAAGGGGTATGAGTTGGGGTCATTACACTCAGCCCCTAAAATACACACACAGAGAAATCTAACTCTGTAAAGAGAGAGGCCTTTGAAGCAAACATCAAAGTCGATATTCAATTCTCCTCTTCCCCTTTTCTTCTTTCTTCTATAACTCAGGAACTTCAAACTGTTGTTGCTTCTTCTGGAGTTGCTTCTGTTGCCCCAGATCCAACAGTGGTATCAGAGTCATGGTTCGAAGACGCTCCCCAAGTTGTGCTGCCTTCAACCTGCGGAAAAAGAAAAGGCGTTAAATAGTTGAGTCTGCTCCTCTACATTTTTTTTTGTCTCTGAAAACCCCCAAAGGGCAAACAGAGGCTCACCTTCTTCACGAAAGAAGCGATCTTTTTACGTTTGTCTCTGTAAACCAAAAGAAAAAAAAGGGAAAAATAGAAAGACAGACCGAGAAAGAAAGAAAAAAAATAGACAAAGTTTTTTTGTCGCTAGATAAAATCGGTCAACTGTCATTTTTTCTGGCAGCACTAAACGAGCAGAGACAGAAGACCTCCGGCATTTTTCTGGTGCTCCCTGTTTGAAAAATTCACCAGAACATAGAATCTTAAAATAGAAAGTCAGAAAAGGGCAAAACCCTAAGTTACCAGGAAAATCAATTTTGGGCCACTGTTTGGCCTTGGTGTTTGCATGCAGGGGAAGCATGTGTCAAGAGAAGCAAACCCAAACACTGGGTTGAGCCATCATGGCCGGTGAACGGCCGAAAAATCAATTTCTGGTCATTTTTGGAAACTCCACCATTGGAACGGTCGTGGGTTTGCACACAGATGGAGCCTACAATGACATGAGAAAACCCAACCAGAAAGTCGGGTCATCGCCACCGGAGAACGATCGGAAAACACCTCGGTCGCCTCCGACCGCTTTGGAGCTTCACCAAAGAGAAAAGAGAAAAACCAAAAAAAACAATACGTTGTTTCGAAAGGGTTAGGGCTTATATAGCCCAAGGGGTAAAAAGACCCTGCTGCCCCTGAAATTTCTGCATATTTCAAAAACAGGGTTAAATAGGTTTTATTTTTAGCCCTCATACCTTTTTTAAAAATTTTGCAAAAACAGGTTTACGACTTTAAAATTTTTGAAAATTTGTCAGAAATAATAGTATTTCCTTTTCAATACCCAAAACTATTTTAATTTTTAAATAACTTTGTTCCTTTTCATTTAAAACACTTGACTTTTTTAAAATTCTATTTAAGACTCAAAAATAGGTCTATTTACAATTAGAGGCATGATCTCAGTATAGACTGACATAATCTTCTTTTGTTTGTCTATTTGTCTCATTGTGCTAACTTGTCATAAATAAATATATAAAGTATATAAAATAAATATATTTTAGTATAAAATGGCTAGTCGTGTTTGTGCCTCCGAACTAGCAAAAACTGACAAGCTAAACGAGACTAACTTTTCTGTTTGAAAAAGGTGGATCTCATTGGCTTTAACCCTAGAAGGACTAGAATATGTCCTTAGTTTGTCTATAGATAAACCGAATGACAAAGCAACTCAAGACGATATAACTGAATTTGGAAATTTTCAAAAAGATGACCTGATGGCGAGAACAATCATGCTCACCTATATGGACGATGATTTGATTAGGGTCTTTGAAGACTATAAGACTGCCAAAAAAATGATGGAGTCAATAGCCACAAAATATGACACCACATCCGAAGTCCACATCTAGTTACTACTCAAACAATACAACTCATATAAAATGAAAGAGAGTGACAGTGTAGTAGACCATGTAAATAGGATATTGGTCATGACTAAAGACCTAATCATTACTGGAAATGTAATTTCAGATAGAATGCAGGTGTCCACCATACTAAATAGCCTCCCACATTTGTAGAAAATTGTGACAACTGCATTAAGATTAAATTCAAAGAATTTAAACTTGATTGCGTTGTCATTGTAGTTAGCCATAAAATAAGAACACGTGGCTAAAGAAAAGAAGTTTGAATTTATGGTGGTTCAAGACACATCATCTCATAGTCGAGTACCCTTTAAGCATAATAACTTTAAAAAGAAGGGTAATGACAAGTTCCATAAAAGGCAAAATGCATATTTCAAACCTCATGGCAATAAAGACTCGCAGGTCAAGTGTTTCAAGTGTGGCAAGATGGGGCACATACAAAAGAACTACAGTATAAAGTTTCCCAACAATAAGAGAAATTAGAATAATGGAAGATACAACAATAACTCAAACAAGAAGAATGATGGAAAGGAAGTCATTTGTGTTGTATCTGAATGCCACTTTGCGAATGAAGAGCTCTCAGGATGGTGGGTGGACTCTGAAACTACTCGCCACATAGCCAAGTCCACTGATAGAGCTGTGAATCTCAAAGAGTTGGGACCAAGAGAGCACAAGGTTTACATGGGCAATAACTCCTATAGTGATATTTTGGGAGTTGGGTCTTACAGACTCAATGTGGGAGGGACTAGTGTTTTACTTAAAGATATTCTCTATGTCCCTTCAATGAGAAGGAACCTTTTATCTATACCATCCCTAACTGAAAAAGGTTTTGAGGTTCGTTTTGTCCCTGAAAAGGTTACAATGGAGAAATATGGTATAATCCTATTTGAGAAAAAATTTGATAAAGAATACGGAATGTTCAAATTATCTAACAATAAAGAAAACTTTTCCTCTTATATTGATTGTGCCTTAGTTATTAATGTGAATGCATGGTATAAAAGACTTGGGCATATAAGCCTAAAAAAAATGAAAAATCTAACACAACAAGGGATAATCCTTACTTTTAATGAATCTCACTTTGAAAAGTGTGAATCTTGTATTTTTTGAAAAATGGCAAGAAAACCCTTTCCACCTAATGCTATTTGAGCCACTGAATTGTTAGAAATAATTCATACAGACAATTTTAAACCTTTTAGAGTCCAAACTCATAGTGGCATGTTAAATTTTATAATATTTATTGATGATTTCTCAAGATATGGATATTTGTATGTCAACAGAAATAAATCAGAAGCACTTGAGAAATTCAAAGAATACAAGAATGAAGTTGAAAGACAACTTGGTAGATACATTAAAATTATAAGATCTGATAGAGGTGGTGAATACACCTAAAATGAATTCTATAATTATTGCAAAGATCTTGGCATTAATAGGTAAAGAATCATGCCAAGAACACTGCAACAAAATGGTGTTGTTGAGAGGTGTAACAGAACCCTCTTGAACATAGTTAGATCCATGTTGGCAGGTGCACAACTGCCCAAAGTTTTTAAGGTGAAGTTGTAAATACAACTATGTATACCTTAAATAGAGTGCCCTATAAGGTTGTCTCAATAACTCCATATGAAAGATGGACTGGTAGGAAACCAGATTTAAATCATCTTTGGAGATGAAGATCTGTAGCTTATGTAAAAATCTTAGATCCAACTATGGATAAATTGGATAACAGATCAGCAAGATGTATCTTTATTGGTTATCCAAAAGGCTACAGATTGTATCACCAAAGACTGGGATTGATTGAGGGTAGAGATGTTAAGTTTCTAGAAGATCTCAATAATGAATCCAATGATCCAATTGAGGATTCATTTGATTTGCTAGATGATCCTGATGATCAGGATGAATAGTTAGGTAATGAACCAACTATGAAAAAGTTAGGCAATGAAACAACTGATTCCGAACCCTCTATCTCTCAAGGACTAAGTGATCATAAAAGGTCTAGAGCTTCTTCATCCTACTTGAATGACTACTATGTATATTTGTGTGAGGAACTTTGTTACTCTATAGACCTTGATGAGATGACCAATAATCTCTTATATGTTGATGCAATTAATTCGAAAGAGGCATCATAATGGAACAGGGCTATGCATGAAGAAATTAAATCCATCGAAAAGAACCAAGTCTGAGATTTAACTGATCTTCTTGAAGGAAGGAAACCGGTTGATTGAAAATGGATTCTTAAGAAAAAATATAAAGTTGATGAATCTATAGACAAATTTAAAGCAAGACTAGTTGCGAAAGGTTTTTCCCAAAATGAAGGGATTGATTATACGGAAACGTATTCGTCAGTTGCTAAATTTACGTTCATCAGGATAATATTATCCATAACTGCACATTATGATCTGAACATATGGCAGATGGATGTAAAGTATGCCTTCCTAAATGGTGACTTAAAAGAAGTTATATATATGACTCAGCCAGAAGGTTATGTGACAAATAATGATAAAGTTTACAAGTTGAAAAAATCCTTGTACGAGTTAAAGCAATCACCAAGACAATGATATTTGGTTTTTCATAAGGCCATAACAAAGATCGGATACGAACCAAATCAATTAGATCACTGTGTATATGTGTAAAAAAGTGGGAGTCTATTCTGTATTCTATCATTATATGTTGATGATATTCTGTTGACTGATAATGAAAAGATAGTCAACACAAAGAAATGGTTATACACCAACTTTGAAATGAAAGATATGGGTGAAGTTTCTTATATCTTGAGAATTAAAATCATCTGAAACAGAGATTCAAGAACTCTTTGTCTAAGTCAAGAAAGGTACATTGACTATATTTTAAAAAGATATAGAATGCATGACTCGAAACCCATTGGCACTCCAGTTGCAAAATGAGTAAATTTAAGTAAAAGTGATTGCCCAAGTGAGGGCCAACAAAGTCTTAAAATTCCTTATGCTCAGGTTGTTGGAAGCCTAATGTATGTGATGTTATATACAAGACCTGACATAAGTTTTATTGTAGGTCTTGTTAGCAGATATCAAAGTAATTCAGGATGGCCTCACTGGCAAGCTGTTAAAAGAATATTTTGATACTTAAAAGGCTCTAAAGTTTTACAATTGAGCTTTCAAGCTGACAACCTTGATTTGATTGGATATTCTGATGCTGACTTTGTAGGGTGCAAAGATGACAGAAATCTACTTCTGGCTACATCTTCCTCTTTGGAGGAGGAGTTGTTGCTTGGTTCTGTAAGAAATAGAGTTGTGTGGCTCAACATACTCAAGAGGTTGAGTATATCACGTGTAATGGAACCGCGACATTTGCAGTATGGATCAATAGGTTCATTAAAGACTTAAAGATAGATCTATTATGTGAACTTGTACAGATATACTGTGATAATCAAGCTACCATTGCTCTAATGAAAAGTGAAGTTGATAATTTCAAGAGCAAACATATAATGGTAAAATATCACTACATACACGATATGATTGAGAATAATGAAATATTTGTGGACTACCTTCTTATATTGGATATGGTAGTTGATCCCTTAACTAAGGGCATTTCAGAAGACTTGTTTACCAAGCATGTTGCTCATATGGGATTGAGATACGTATGATTACAAAGGAAATCCTTAATGGAAAAATCCGTAATCAGTTCAAAGAAGCCCACGCTAGTGGAAGCAAACTGAGCAGTCTCATGTCAAGTGGGAGATGTTGTTGTGTGTGGCCATGTGCTGCACGTTATGCTTATCCATGAGTAGGCCTACTCATGGATAAGCAGAGTCAGTTTTACAAAGCATTTCAAAATTCATATTTTATCTTTATCAAAATCCTCGAACTCGACGTGATTCTCTCAACCGACTGTTGAGTCGAGAGAGGAAAACCGAAGGCTATAAATACAAGGAATTCAACCCCTAAAATACACACAGGGAGAAATCTAACTCTGTAAAGATAGAGATCTTCGAAGCAAACCTCAAAGTCGATATTCAATTCTCCTCTTCCCCTTTTCCTTCTCTCTTCTATAACTCGGAAACTTCAAACTGCTGTTGCTTCTTCTGGAGTTGCTTTCGCTGCCCCAGATCTAACAAGGACCCCTTGTGGGCATTTACTCGGCAACCTTTTTTTCTCAATTAGAAAGAGGTCATGATAGTTTTTCGAGGATACTTTGCCTTCTCCAAATGGAAATTTAGCTGTGTAGCCTCATGGTGATAATTAACTCTTAAGCACAAGGTCATTATTATACATCTTAAGCACAAAGTTTGGGAGCCAGACGTTGGAAATGGAGTTGGGGATTCCACACACAAAGTGTAAAATGTGGATTTGGAAGCCATTTCCACCTGAAAGGTGTTTGGGAAACGAGGTCATTGTTCATCAAACTGGTGGTAGTCATAAGCAACGTTGGAGTTTGTGTCAGTGATGTATTTCTTTTTTTAAAGGCAAACTGGGGTTGGTAGACTCCTACCAGTTATACAACTATATACCATTGGGTTTTGAACCTGCAAAGTCCCACCATAAGGTGACGTGCACTAGCTGCTCCTACCAAACAAGCAGAGCCCCCAATGGTGAGCTTCCAAATGCATTTTGATGTTGGAAATTTCTCCTCTGCTCTCAGGCACACCCGATGATGAGTTTTCAAACAAAGCCTTAAAGCTTTTGTGTTGATGATGGTGAAGTATTCTCTCAGCAGTGTGACAAATATCATGAGACTTATGAAAATCTTGCGAAAATATTGCCTAAACGTTTTAAACTTCTATTTCTCGTGATGTCTTCAAAAATATCGCCAGTTTTTTCTTAGAGACATAAATATCGTTTTTAAACCTGATATTTATGTTTTTATCAGTTATTTATTGTTAAACAATGTGTTTTATAATTTAAAAAATGTGTTTTTTATTTTTATTTGTGTTGACCAAATCTGACCCCGCAGATACGTTTAGCACGGTCCCATTAGTAGGGATAAACAAAAGCAAATCAGGTATAATGTGATTGCACACTTTTAGTGTGCTGCTGCACCTGACCGCCAGAGCCGGACCTGTCAAGAGGCCAATGAGACTTGGGCCTCAGGACCCCTGGGCCAAAAAAAAATTTAGGGGCCCATTTTTAATAGGGATTCCATTTTTAATGGGGACCAAAAACAGCAAAAAAAAAATTTAGGAGCCCCAAAAAAATTGGAGGCGCTGCCCTCGAACTGCTACTATTAATAGGGGGCTCAAAAAATTCTGAGGCGCTGCCCCCAAACTCCTACTATTAATAGGGAGCCTATTTTTAGGGAGCCCATTTTTAATAGGGGTTCAAAAAATTTTGAGGCCCTGCCCCAGAACTCCTTCTATTAATAGGGGCCCATTTTTTCCCTCTGCCTCAGGCCCCATAAAACACAGGTATGGCTCTGCTGACCGCCCACCATCTTTGAGATACAGCCTATCAGTTGTGGTGCCCAACAAAAGATGGAGGGTGATCAAGTGCAACAGCATACTAAAAGTATGCAATTACTTACATTGCACCTGATCTTCCCTCGAGATAAACCCTTGAAAAACATGAGTTTTTGTGTAAAAAAATTGGTACATTGTAGTTTATTGATTTTTCAGCCCTCGGAAAATCCTATTCAAAAGCCAGTCCCTCCTAAACAAACTCATATTGGAAGCTATGAATGATAAGAGTGAAGTTGTATGGTTTATGATGTGATGCACCTTCGATTCGAAGATGCCAAAAATCTCTGTTATTCTACCCTTATGTAAAGAAATCAAAGCAAGCAGAAAATTATTGAAAATATATAAAATTCAGATAGAAATAATAAGCTCCAATTATCATCTCTCTAATCTCCCCACATAACAAGTATTTATAGAAAATAAAACTCTAATCCTACTTTTAGATCTTAGATAGATTCAATGTCCAAATACAAAGATCCATAAAAATCTAAAATGAATTCTTATGGACCCGGGCCTTCTACTCTGCTCATGCATCATGAGGAGAACTATGTATCCCTTAGGATGTAGTTGATTTGTGCACCTCAAGGGTTTTACTATATGCAAGCCTGCCAATCAGCAGGCAGTGATAGGGGGTTTCTCTCTTGGCCTAACAAAACCAGCTTTTTCGAGTAACAAAACAAAAAAAATTAAGATAAACAACTTTTTCATTTCATCACACTTGATTTGTTTGTTACCCCACTAAAAATGTGCCATCTGGCTTGATTCCTAAATGTGTTGTTTAGAAAGGGAAAAAAAAACTTTGTGCTTTATATAAAAAGTTTTTATTTCTCAACTTTTGCTTAAATCTTTTGAAAGCTCTTACCTTCACCCAAGTCCCACCATAGTTGCCAAAGATTATTTACAGATTGCATAATCACCACATCATTTTTTAGGTGAGAATGCTAAAAACTCTTCATAAGCATTGTTTCACAGTTGGGAAAGATTGAGGGAGTGCTATTGGACAAACCATTAAATTTTGCATAGCTCATGTTTTTTTAAGTTTGGGGATTTGGCCATAGGTGGAAGACTTTTGAAATTTTTAATTTGTTCTTAGCACCAAGTTTTCTAGTTGCTAACTGGGAAATCCATATAAACGAAATTAAGGAAAATAGAGGTACAAATTCAGTGTTCTACCAAAGCCAAAAATAATTGGATCAGTTAAAATGAAAAGAAGTAAGGATTTAACCAATTTTTCAGGCTAAGGGCTCACTTCTACCAAAACTTCATCACCTTGCTATAGGGAAGGGGAGACCCCCCTCAGACTATCAAAAAAGAAAAAAATTCTACCAAAATTTTCACCACCTTGCCATAGGGGAGGAGACCTCTTTCTAGAATTGGAGCCCTCTCTTAATTTTTAGGGGAGGACTTCATTATTTAAATAGTAATAATAGGATGCTCTAGGAGCACATATTCCCACCTAAAGAAAGCTTTAATTTTTCAAGATTCTTGAGTTTTTTGTTGATCAGATCGTATAGATATGATTTACATGTTTTTTTAATAGAAAACAAGTTTTGAATAATGTGAATGTGAATTATATGTAGGTTTTTCAATATCTTTAAAAATAGATGGCCCACTATATACCAAATTTTTAAAACTTAAAAAACCTTGTATTTGTGTCCAAAAACAATTATCCAAAGCATGATTTCTATCAAATAAGCTATGTTGAATGTATCCATCAAATCTTATTGAGAAGATATAACTTTCTACCAGGTGGGACTAAGTGCTTGCAGAGCACCTTAGCATTACTACTATTTAAAACCCTAAAAATTGTGAGAGCATATCAAGTGATTGCCACATGGATAAAAAAGACCCTTGCATAAGAGATTGTCTGCTACGTGTCCAAATGAATTTTAAATGAAATATTTTGTGCGGAAATGATATATATATATATATATATATATATATATATATATATAGAGAGAGAGAGAGAGAGAGAGACCATAATCAGTAATCACCTCAATAATAGCATACCAATACACATCTCTTCAAAGAAAAGTCAAAAATAATATTTTATATTTTTATATAATGAAGAGAAATCACTGTGAGCCTGTGACCTTGTTTGGCTGTCTGCAATGAATACTCCTCTTAGCTACCCAAGATAATTTTTCATCAGCTTGGACCTTGGCAAGAGATGTGCACCCTAAGAATTGAACTGGCAATGTCTTTCAACTTAAATGCTTTAACCTGATCCGCCTAGCCAAATGTTTTGAAAATTTTTTTTTATGACGAAGTTCCCTGCCACAGCAGGTAATCTCCGGGTGGGGTCATGGACACCCAAGCCCTTACTAAACCCACCAATGAAAGACACCTGCACACCCGGTGGGACAAATGTTTTGAAATTAACTTCAGTTTCATTAAGAGAAAGTTGAGTCCTGAAATGTCTTTTTTAAAAAACCATGTGTCTCTTGTTGAGATATTAGGCAAAATATGGGTCTCTAAACAGAGTTTTCCCTTTTCCCCTATAGCAATCCCTTGATTCACTCACAAAAATTACAAAGGGTTAGTAACTTGAGTATTTTATGTGCCAAGAACAAGTACAAGAGAAGGCTTGTGGGCAGTGGTCCTGCCAAAGGGCATCAATTGCAGCCACAAAATCTCCTGAACCAGCCTGTGAATCTCTAAAATGAGCTGGAGCTGCTTCTCATCTGATTGTCATATTCCCTTAACTTCTATGAGGAATGGCTGGGAACAACTCTTTTGCTCTAAGCCTAGCCCTTTGATAGTCAGGAAACCACATTTAAGATATCCTTTACATTAATGTGTTTGTCCTACAGGGAGAGGGACACCAATCACACTCACTGGTTGCAGACTTCATTATAACGCCAAAGTACAAATTACATTTATCATACATCATATACAAAAAAAAAAGGAAAGAAAGTGCAGTTATGACAAAGAATTAATATTCTATGCTTTTTTTGGAAAAGACGTAATAGTTCAAAGCATATTTGAAGAAATTTTAAAATTGTTTGGACCTTCCGTTATAGTAAAAAAAATTACTCTACCCTTTTCTCAAAATTAATTTTTTTGTTTTTTTATTTAAAATTTATTTTACTATCTTAAAATACAGATCCCTAGTTTTTTCAACTGTCAATTATTTTCCTTTTTTTGTCAAAAAATACCTTACCCCTTGATGGAAAGCTGCATGACACTATCAAAGGACAGGTCCCTCCCATATTTTTAACATGCTCATCTCTTCTATTATACTGTTATTTTCCTTGCACCTTCTAACGTGAGCACATATATCTAAATCAACTTTTTTTTCTCTCTCCTTCTTCCAATCGATGCATAAGGAAAAGCATGATGCCTTGCTAATAATCAGTTTTGCAGTTTTTTAGATATTTGACTCCTTTAGAGTTTTTTAAGTTGCATAGATAAACTTAAGTCAGACTTGGGTTGCTCCAAGCCAGCTTTCTCGAAGCGCATTTTGAAACCACGAAACGTGATGCTTCCGAAACGCGTAGAGAAGCACAAAAAAAAATTGAGAAGTGTGCCTCCTATTTAGGAGAAGCTCGCTTTTCGATATTTTTTTATTTTTTGTATTTTTTCTTTCTTACTTTTTTTTGGTTCCCCCTCCTTATGTTGCTTTGGATTAGTTGATTAGGTCACTTTCAAGATGATTCTTGATTCTCTTCTAATTCATCCTGCGCTTCTGGCTTCCAAAAATTTTGAAAGTACTTAAGCTTCATGCTCCACTGGCAACTCTTGATCAGACAGACCTATGGGCCCACTTTTAACTGCCATGCTTATAACTGATGATTATGATTTTTGGCATGCTAGCTTAGGCACAGCCATTAAATGCAGAATTCCAAGGTGTAAGCAATTTTACGAGTGAGTATTAACGGCTAATGTGTGCAGCATTGCTTTTTTTGTTTTGTTTGTGATAGAAGAAACCGTACTTACAGTCACTGTCCTGTTAGATTTTGGCGGTGAACAGGTAACACACCCATAAGGGCTCTGCTCATTTTGGGAGGGGCAATTTGTGAATGTCACCAAGTTGTCGGGTTCAAAACCCACAGGTGGCGCACCTTGCTGCAAGGTCGAAGCTGGGTTTAGTCCCCAGTGGGCAGGGGGGACCTCAAGGGTTTTACCAACCCGAGGCCAGCTTGTGATGGGGAGTTTTTCCCTTGGATTATCCAAAAACAAATTAACAAACAAACAGGTAACACATAAAAACCTGCCTTTACCCATCCATGCATCTGGTCCGACTTACTTGAAAATGGATAAATAGGTTTTATTGAACCACACAAAACATTCATAAAATATGCACATATTGCACTGGAGACTCATCCCCATGAAACTGTTCACATTGTTGTAGACTTCGTCATGATGCAGTGCAGTGAGCATTTGTCTAGCTTCCATGAGAATCATTCTCTCAAACAAATGAGAGAATATTGATTCTTATACTTCTCCACTTTGTCATGTCTAAGAAAACATGAGAAAATAGGGCATGTCTAAGAAATTGCCATAAGAATCATTTTCTCATCTGTCCCCATGTGATTCGATTCATACAATTCAATTTCTCATTGGAAATGGACTCTAAATTAAGTGATGGGGCCAAGCGAACATGCCCTTAAATGTAATAAAGTAGAATTAGGGTTTTCCATAAGGTTTTAGCTTTGGCACTGCCATGAAATGCAGAAATTGTCAAGGACAATAGAGGTAAAGACTTGTTGATGTCAACTTGCAAGTCCTCAGCGTTAACAGCTCGTATGTATAAGATTGCTCATATTGGTAGGCACATCAAGCATATTCTAGAAATTTAATATTAAAAGGATAAGCTTACTAATTAAGTTACAATCCTACAAGACTCCTTGATTTCAGTGTGGTGGGCACTGAAATATAAAATGAACCCAAATATTATGTTTCCTAAAGTTGCAGCGCCATCAAGAGTTGGTGAGAAGTCAATGGTTGGAATTACACTGGGTCTATCAAAACTGTTTCAATAGAGCAAGGATAAGTAAGAGACGATATATATATAAACTGGCATGAACTGATATTTTCATAGGTTTTTTTGCAAATCTAACCCGGTAGATGCATTGGGTGTGGTCCATTTGCTTGGAATCGATTATTGGATCATCAAGAAATGTGATTTTTGTATGCTTGAATAATTATGAAATTTCTTAGCCATTGGTTTTCAAGCCTTAAAAGATTCTTCTTAAACATCATAATTGGATGATCCAAGAGTCTATTTCTATAAAACCAAGCATCTAGATCGCATACATAGATGAAATTTTAGAAAAAAATAAAATTATAAAAATCTTGAATACCAGTTTAAATATTTTGCTGGTTTACATATTTCAGTTACCCTATATATATATATATATATATATATATATATATATACTATATATATATAGTAAGGAGAAGGTGCTTAATGAAATATGCTTAATAATATGTGTTTAATGGATTTTTCAGGATTTTTTCATTTTATTTTTAAATTTTGTGATCTATGTACTTGATTTTATAGGGATCAGCTCTTGAAGTGTTTGATTCTGACACATGGGTGAGCTTTTATAAGGTTCGAAAAATCATCAGTCCAAAATCTTCATAAAATTTTTAGGCTCCAAATATCATTTTTTTCATCAAAAACACATTATCCAGATATGGATTCCTCTTAAATCGACCATGCCCAACATATTTAAGGGGTCATAACTGCAAAAAATACATCAGAAGAGCAAATAAACCCATTAAGCACGTATCATTAAGCACCTACACTCTACTATATATATATATATATATATATATATATATATATATATATAAAGTAGGTGCCTACAAACGTTAGTAGACTACCACAAGCAAACTGGAGGTTTTGCAGATGTCTTTTGTAAATCTGACCTTGCAGATGTCATTCAGCATGGTCAATTTGTCATAAAAAGACACTTGGATCATGGTTTTTTTTATGAAAAAATGTGATTTTTTAAGCTTAAATTTGTATAAAAAATTGACACTATCAATTTTCAAACCTTATAAAAACCTATTAATATATCAAAATCCGGTGATCCAAGAGTTCATTCATATAAAATCAAGCATGTAAAATACATCTGTATGGTTAGATTTGTTGTGCAAGTGGTTACGTTCTCTCTCTCTCTCTCTCTCTCTCTCTCTCTCTCTCTCTCTCTCTCTCTATATATATATATATATATATATATATATATATATATATATATATTAACAGTTCGGTTCAGGATCCAGGTTGGTTTAGGATAAATCAGACCTAGTCCATAACTCCAAAAATAAATTAACAGTTCAAATTATAATTACAGCTTTGCTGAACAAAAAAGGGTGTCCAAATTGTTCGAAACATCAAAGATAACAACGTCTACATATTTTTTGAACGTTGCTTGAGACCTAAAACTTCCCTGAACTTTGACAGTAGATGCACGAGTTAGGTTAAGTTGTTTGGACACAATGGCTTTTGGGTACTTTGAACGTAGACATGCTTGTATGCACACACAGATATCTAGAAAGTAAGACAAAAGGTGGGAATTATTCGAATGAGCTGTAAGGGATGGTGATGGCTGGGCAATCTGATTTCAAGCATGTACTTTCCCCACCAAGCGTCCCACCACATGGGCCATCCTTTATTAAATTTTCATTAATCACGTTTGTTGCTGCTTCAATCTTCAAAAACCCTAAAATCACTCAAAATATCACAAATTTAAGTGTTGCGTGCAAGGAACAAAGACAGACGGACAGACCCATGTGGAGGACAGCCTTCCAGTGGGACCCCACCCATCCTTCAATAATTTCGTACGTGATTCTTTACCAGCATCACATTACAAATTTTCCATGAGACACAGAGACAGTGTGTGTGCACTATCATTCAAACTCATACTTGATAATGTCTTTAGTCCTTGCAACTTCTCCGGGTGTAGACCCAAATTTTCATGGGTCTTTTTTTTATGAAGTCTGACCATACCGATGTGATCTAGCTACGTGCTTGGTTTCAACCGGACAGCTCTTGAATCATCCGATTGTGATGCAAAAACAAGACCTTTTAAGGCTTGAAAATATATAGATGACTCAAAATTTTTATAAATATTCAAGCATCCAAAATCATATCTTTTTTACATAAAAACTATTATTCAACCAATTCCAAGCAAACAAACCATGTCAAAACACATCTAAAAGATCAGATTTGCAAAAAAAAGTATAAAAAATGTTTAGTCCATACTTCAGTTTTCATATTCTCAGTTCTCATATTCTATTATCTCATATATATATATATATATATATATATAGAGAGAGAGAGAACATTCACCATTCAACATTACCAAAAAAACATCCAACAGAATATTGGATGGGAGAGACAAAAGAGAAACATAAGAGCAAAGCAACCACAATCTAGATGGCGATTGTGCATAGATCAGAGTACAAGCCGATCAGCCCCCTCCCCCCTACTATGTAACTTAAGAGCCAGAAGAAAGAGAGAGAGAGAGAAGGGGACGCTGCCAAATTGTAATAATCATACACGTTCAGACTGTCACTTTTTTTAAAGTTGAATAAACAGAATACCCAAAACGCAAATCAAATACAGATACACCTGAACAAAGAGGAGAGAACCATCGAACAAAACCTTGAAAGAATAATAAACAGTCTGAGGGAGGTATGGAACAAAACGAAACAAAAAAGAAACAGATAGACAAACAGTATTTGCAGTTATTTTTTACAGGCAAGAAAGAACCCCACGGCCAACCGAACAACAGAGACATGACGCTGAGTGATATGCCTTTTCAAGGCTTGGGAGTTTCTGCCGGCTGCTCTGCTGCTGGTGCTTCCTTCTTCTCCACTATGATCTCCTCTTTCTTCTCCTCAATGACAACGGCAGAAGGAGGAGGAGGAGGAGGAGGTGCGGTTTCTTGGTACTCTTTTTCTGTGATAACGGGTTTCTCGGGCTCTTCTTCCCTGGTGGTGGTTGTTGGCTCTGCAGGTGGAGGTGGTGTGGTTTGCTCTGCTGGTGCTCGTTCAGGCTCTGCTGGTTTTTCTTCTACTGGAATGGGAATGAAGGTTGATACCTTCTCAAACACATAGAAGACTGTGCTTGAAACATAGGTTGGTGTGTACTTTGTTGATGCTTCCGATGCTTGCTTTGATCCAGGGAATTCTGCTCATTATTTTGGCGTAAAACAAATAGTTTGGTTATTATTACTACTAATAATAATATTATTATTATTACTAAATGTTTTTATTATTTAATCAAAGAAAACTTTTCATCACCAACCATACTTCGGCTAAAAAAAGATCAGGTTTAATCACATTGCACATTTTAAATGTGCTGTTGCACTTGAGCACCTGCCAACTGTTGTTGGGGCTAACAGCTGACAGGCTGTATGTGATTGCACCTGATACATCCTCCACTTTGGCAGGCTTCGGGTTCATAAAAGTAAAATCCTTAAGTCCCTCCTGCCCAGGGGCGTAGCTAGGGGGGGGGGCAGAACTGGGCTGTAGCCCAGTCCTGACTCCCGAAACAGTTAAATTTTTTTTTTTTTTAAAAGCCCAGTCCTTACCCAGCCCCGATTCCATATGAAATAGATTTTTATCCATTTTTGTAGCCCAGCCCTGACTGCAGCAAATAGTTTGATTTGTCCATATGAAATAGATTTTTATTAATAATTGTAGCCATTTTTTATTTTATCTCAAAAAAAAATTTTTCGGGGCCGCTGCCCCAGAACCCCCGACTATGGCACAAATAATTTTTTTTTTTTCTACACCCCTGTTTGCCCCCCCCCCCCTCACATGAATCCTAGCTACGCCCCTGCTCCTGCCCACTAAGAAGTATATCAGCTCTGACTTGACTTTGTGGTGAGGTATGCCCTTCTGTGGCTTTGAACCATGGTCAGTCTTATGTTGAATGAAATCAGCCGCTGACTAGGAATGCTGACCCCACTAGGGATGGCTGGCCTCACCCCCCCTCACCTTGCCCCGTTTGAACTAGGGATGGAGGACATGGAATGGGGATGGAAGCAGGGATGAAGGTTAAAATCAAAACCCATGCAGGATGAGGCGGGGATGAACTTATGTTTTTCCCTGTCCTGGCCCGTTCCGTCCTCTATCCTCACCTTGCCCTCTCCCACCCTTGATCAAAGATGGCAGTGGACCGAAGGGAAACAGGACCCTGCCCTGCCTTGACCCGTTTGGATAGAGGATGGAGGACATGAAAAGTAGATGGAGGAAAGGATGAAGGTTAAAGTCAAAACCCTTGTGAGGATGGAGGGTAGGATTTTGAGACCACTGCCATCCCTAGACTCGACGTAGGCATTATTACAGTTATTATTATGTCTTAACTGATGAAGATCAGGATGATAATAATGCCACGTATATAATAAACATGTTTCAACTTTACACCCACCAAGATCATAATGGTGGTTGCTTTGATGAGGGTGATGATGTCATAGGTGAGGGATGAACGAAGATAAGCAGGGATGTCTATGGACTGGGGCGGGGCGGGGGAAAGGGTCTCCACCCCCGCCCCCATCTCAAGATTAGAACCTCCATCCCCGCCTCCATCCATGCACGGGGATGGATCCATCCCCCCCCCCCCCCCCCCCCCCTTTCCTCCATCCCCGATTCAAACGGGGATGAATTTTAACCGTAGTCTATTGCCAATCTTTAAAAGGATGGGGATGGGGCGGGGCTAGGTGGGGAAAAGTGTAAGTCCATCCTCGAACGGGGATGGATTTTAACCTTTGTCCCCGCCTCCATCCCCGTTTCATACCCTTCATCCCAGTCCAAATGGGGCGAGGCAGGGCGGGGCCCGCTTTGTCCCGGTCCGCTGCCATCCCTGAAGATAAGTATGTTAGCAGGTTATTACCATGATGGTCTAAACTGTCATGATGCTGATGCTGATGATTAGAATAAGGATGAGAATTGGTGAGCATGAAGAGAAAGGTACGACCCTTTTTTTTTTTTAATTACATAGAAAAACTGATAATTGAATGAACGTGGTGACGCTTAGAAGGTGCCAAAGGTGGTACGGTAAAAAATTGTATATTAATGTTATTCTGGATGACAGTGATGAGAAGGACAAGGACAAATATAAATATGTAGAGAGATAGAGAAACTGAGAAAGTGGCAGCTGCCTAAACTTTTTAAGCCTACCCAAGTGATTTTTTGGGTTGTTTTTTCAAATCCGAAGTGCAACAATAGAAAATGACATTTAGATGATGTTTTTTTTTATGAAAAGTGATTTTTTAAGCATTAAATATTTTTTAAAATTGTAGACAATTGTTTTTTAAATTTTATATGCGTGTAGAAACTGGACTATTCAGGAGTAGATTCTTATAAAATAAAGCATGTAGAGATCACATTTGTATGATTAGATTATAGAAAAAAAAAACTTTCAATGCATGATATCCTGGTGGTAGGCTCGAAAAGTGTTAGGCAGCTATGATTTACCATATATATATATATATATGTGTGTGTGTGTGTGTGTGCTACGAAATACTTAAATGCTGTATGGATACATATAACATACCTATTTTTACCAACTCATCAAGGAACTTTTGAACCAGTGCAGAGTGCTTCTTTAATTGATCTGAACTTTTGCGCTCCTTAACAATTGTCTGCAAGAGTCACCCCAAGTCGTTAAAAATATCTTTTATTGCAGTCAATCACACCCCCTACCCTTCAAAACATATAATTAAAATAAATAAATATGAAGCCACTCCAAATATAATTTTCTTTCGATTACAATCAGAATTGTTTTCTTTTCAACAAAGGACATATTCAATTACCTTAATCTCAATTGATGATGCCTCGTATATTTGTATAACTTTTGGCTGCAAGTCACCCTTCTTCTCCTCAAACTCCTTGTTGATTTCCTCCTACACCCACAAAAATTAAAAGATGGGGATATATGTATCAACAAAAAAAGGCACTTGACTCTATATGGGTGTGCTTCCCCTTCCTTTTTATTTAGCATCAACTTCTGCAGATGGACTCGCAATAAAGAGTAGTCATATTCTTAGGACACAACAGTTTAATGTTTAGATGGTTCTGATTTCTGACTCAAACATAAGAAACTAAGAAAGGAAGATAGTAAGAAACTTTATGAGGGAATCATGATTCCTACAAAACCATGTGCTCCCCCATGTGTCAGAAAAGATTATGGTCATCAAATTTCATATGAAACATGAAACCAAAATCTCTCTCTCTCTCTCTCTCTCTCTCTCTCTAGAGAGAGAGAGAGAGAAATTACAGAAAATTACAAGAAAATTCAAGAAAAGAAAGGATTAACTTTTTTATGAGGAGCAAATGATTGAACACAAAGAGGAAAAGAATGAAAAAAAAAATCACCTTTGAGTCTTCAAAAGCCTTGTTGGCTTCAGCTGCAGCTTTTTTCTTGCTGGGCTTGTCAAAGTACTTCTTGATCTTGGGGAGAACCTTTTCTTTCCAATAGCTCATTTTTGCTTGTTTCTTCTGACCCCTTTCAACCCTTAAAAAAGAATTGAAGGGCTTGTTTAAGGTTTTTCTCTGAAAAGAGGGACCAAGATCTACAAAGCAGAGGAAATGGAAGAATCTGAACAATAAAAACACACAATTTAAAGAGCAAACAAGTTATTCATCCCCAAAAAAGAAAAAAAAAAGGCAATAATAAGCGTACCACTAATATGAATGAGAGAGAGAGGGGGGGGGGGGGGGGGTTGAGTTGGAAGGAGAAGGTGCTGTCTTCCTAGGCTGTTACCAACTGTCTGCCCAGTCCTTGGGCTGAGGGACCAGAAATTATAAGAATGTAAAAATAAACAAGTGCCCAAACTTCTCCCAGTTATTACAAGAACTGCCACATTCATGCTTTGCTGGCACAAGCGCTCTTGAATTTCTCCTCAACTAAGAATTTCTAACTAATAAAATAAGATCCACCTTCACCATGTTTACACTTAAAAGACCAAATCGCCATTATATAAAATTTGTTCCTTCTTCAACCTCTATACTTGCCATTTTTTTGCAAGGAACTCAATTTCAGATTTTTCTTCAGATATATATTTTTATTTATGACACAAGCCCGGTAACAAATATCATGAGATTTATGAAAATCTTGCGATAATACATCGTAAGAAATTGCTTAAAATTTTTAAAAGAAAATTTCTCATTAGATTTTCAAAATATCACGAGATTTCAGAAAAAAACATAAATACCATGATTTAAACACCATATTTACATTTTAAACGGCTATTTATCATGAAAAATCCATGTATTTTATTTTTTAATTAATTTTTATTAATATTTTCTTATAAAAAAATTTTTTAATTTATTTTTTTATTTTTTTATTTTCAAGATTTTGCTAAAAAATGCAAGATTTATGAAAAAAATTCAATTTCTCACGAGTTTTTGACCAACGAGATTTTGCTGAAAAAATGTTTGTCACTATGGACACGAGAAAGCCTGGTAGGTTGTCAATGTGTGGTCAGTGATAGGGGGTTTTCTCTTGGTTTAACTAACAAATTTTAATTAATTAATTGATTGATTGATTGATTTCATTTAGATGTACTTATATTCTCTCTTTTTTTAATTAAATCTTATGGATATGAACTACAAGGTTTGTTTAGTTGAAAACATTATTTGCATTGTCATTTTTTTTTGTGTGTGTAATACTTCAAGAATCAATTGCCCGTGATATGTTAAAAATGTATAATTAAAAATCATATTTAAACATGCTAAATACTTGAACCAGTGTACAATTTTTTATTAAACGAATCGTATCAAACACATTGGTGTGTTTAGAGTGCAAAACTAGGTCTGAACCTTGAATAAACCCACGTATTAATTGGACCTGGTATGAAATTTCACAAACTATACCCAGATCCACGTATTAATTGGACCTCCAGGTCTGAACCCGGGATCTTAATCAGGTCTTCTTATTTATCACCATACCTGGATCATATAGGATTTGGTACGGGTCGAGTCTGAATAAACCCGACCCGTTGACACCCCTAAGTACCGAAATGGAATTGTATAGAGTGCAAAACTAGGGGCTCCAAACATGTCATTACATACATGACAAGGTAGGCACGGTGGTGTGTTTAAGAGTGTGGGCAGCGGTCAAACGGTGGCAGCTGTCTGAATGGAGGGCCCACTCTCCACCTTCTCCCTCTTCTCTTCCTCTCCACTCACATGGCTTCGCTGGCTTAGGAGACGCATCCCCTTACTTGCTGCTCAATTGCACCTTTTTATACAAAATATTACTAAAATGCCACCACGCTATGCCCTTTGATTTTCTCTGGTAGTTGGCCTTAGGGTGTCAACGGGTCGGGTTTGGTTTGAACCCAGGTAGAATCAGACCCAGACCTGATTTGAGATTTTGGTTTCTGGGTTCGATCAGATCTGTCATAAGAGAAACCATACTCGGATCCTATAAGAATTACATGAGCCAAACCCAAACCATAAATGGTAAAAAAAAAAAATATCCTTTTTACATTGAAAAATAGCGGATCTTTGTTGGAACTCGGGTCGGTTTTGGGTCTGGTATGAAATTTCATAAACCATACTCGGATCCATATATTAATTGGACCTTTCAGGTAAGATGTGAATTCTAATGGGACCTTATTACTTATCACCAAACCCTGACCCTATCTATAGGGTTTGGTATGTGGTAGAGGTTGGGTCCAGTTCAAACCCAACCCATTGACACCCCTAGTTGGCCTGCATTTGGAAAGTGGACTGTATCCTCATGTTAAGATGCAATCTTAAGATTAAGATGAGTCAGATCTGGACCTAGAACCATGTCCTATGGCACTGTCCAGGTTTAGGGATGTAAGTTGGATTGAGTTGGGATGTAGTCATTGTTGAATGGATATGCAAACGGTTCTGATTTGGAACAGCTAAGTACCAGGGAGAGTCGGATCCAGAAAAACCAAAATTTGCAAAAACCTCCATCCTGGATCCAACCCATTTGCATCACTATTATTGAATCCTAGTTAACCGGATATGGCTTCATTGGATTCAGGTCCTGGTCTGATCAGCCTAAATAGCTAATTGGATATATCTTTTATATGTAATTGGATTCACATGTTTGTCAGATCTGGATTAGTATGCAACTCTAAACCTAAGCTGAATCTGTTGACTAATTGGATGCTAATTTCATTAAGGAACAAAACAAGCCAATTTGGATTCGGTCCATTATCCAACCTCCGACCAAAATCTGAATTATTGGCATCACTATCTAGGATCACCAAATCTCATGTTTTTGAACTTCGCAAACCCAGTTCGGATCGGTTACATGATGCCCAATTCTGAAGGTTCCCTCTTTTACATAAGGAACATGGGAACTAGTTTTCTGAATCCTATCGGATCTGTACCATAAGGATCCGCAAGGGCCAAACCATTGGCAGCCTTCTACTGCCTGAGCATCTAAGTGTGCTTTGCCCGGCCCTGCTATTTAGATTGGACACTAAGGATGGCAGTGGACCGAGGCAGGGGTGGGGGACAAGGTCTCCACCCCTGCCTTCTCTAAAAGTCTCCACCTCCATCCTCACACGGGTTTTTATTTTAACCTTCATCCCTGCTTGTCAGTTCAAACGGGACGAGGCGGGCAGGAGCCCCATTTCCCCCCGGTCCACTACCATCCCTATTGGACACCGTGTAAAGCTTTGTTTTAACTATTTGGCTGAGTTGGGTCTGGATCCCATTGTCACATCCAAATTCATATATGCTTAACGAACCTGGATAGGACTATAACATACATTGTAATTTAGGAAATGCTTATAGCTCTACAGTTGTCCTTGGTTATGTCCCAAATGTGAACCTAGATCTGACTACAGAGGGTTCCACATAGATTTAGTTCAAGACTCCCTATGAACAAAGGACACCGGATCTGAACCTGGCAGCTCTGGATATGACCAATTTACAGTTACACCTCTCATGTTTATTGTTCCCAAAGTGGCCAAGTGCATAGTCCATCCAAGCAAGCAGGTTATATGTCCCCCCCTCCCCGGAACACGTAGGTGCGTGTTCTTGGGTCTGAATGAGCGCCATGTATGTAAACATGTGGGGCTCGTTTCCCCGTGTGTGTCGGCATCACTTAGCATCAAAGTCTGGTGCGTTTGCAAAGACCTAAGTACCCTTTTCCGCTATTAGCGCCATAAAATGACGTTTTGAGTAAAAGACAGAAATGTTCTCCGGCCAGAAAGGATTATCCCTTATAGTTCTGGATCACCCTTTGACGATACACCATCTGCTGTAACAGGAGCTCGCTTTGACGACGCAGCCTTTGATGTCGTCTATTGCTGCGGGAGCACCCTTTGTCGTCATATGTTGTCGCCGGAGCACCTTTTTGTCGTCGTTTGCTGCCGCTGGAGCATCCTTTTTTGTCGTCTGCTGTCGTCGGAGCGGTTTCGGAGTACCGTTACCACCATCGGCTGCATCTACCTTGTAGGTGTTTCTCCTCCACTGTCAGATTAGCAAAACTTGTGTCCTTTCGGTGAGTTTTATGTAAACAAATCGATTTGTATATCTGAATGCTAAATCTTACAATTGATTGTATTATTCATGCTAAATAACACCTATTTTAATACTGAAACAAATTGATTTATACATATCCACCTTCTGGGCATCGAAAAATAGTTAGCACGATCTGTTCTTATGAAGGCCAAACATTACAATGATATGTACTTATGAAGGCTAAATTTCTACAACGATTTGTAAGTTTGAATTTAACAATGATTTATACATTTAATGCAGTAGCGATTTGTTCTATGCAGCAACGATTTATACGTTTGAAATAGTAGCGATTTACGATTCATGATTTATACATTTAAAAAAACAATGATTTATGAATTTAATGCAGTAGCGATTTATGATTTACAACAATGTGTACTTATGAAGGGTTCGATTTATACAACGATTTGTACGTTTGAAGCAGCGATTTGTACGTTCGATGCAACAACGATTTATACGTTTAAAGCAGTAGTCATGTGTATTTATGATTTATGAAGTTACCACGATTTGTACTTAAGTTTGCTAAATCGTACTACGATGTTTAGTTATGAAGCCAAAATGTTACAACGATATGTACTTATGAAGGGTGTGATTTGTACAATTATTTGTACGTTTGAAGCAGCAACGATTTATACGTTTGATGCAGTAGCAATGTGTAATTATGAAGTTACCTCAATTTGTACTTAATTTTGCTAAATCATACTACGATGTTTACTTATGAAGCCAAATATTGTGATGACTTGTAATGTTAGTGATTGTGTAACGAATGTGATAATTTGTAATAATATATACTTGGGAAGGCGGTTGTAACATATAATGATTCTGTTAAATTTATGTGTTGTCTGTTAAGAATAGGACATCGATTTAAAATTTTGAACTGGCAGGGGAGAAAAGCTACAATATTTTATTTTCTGTCTATAACGGCTATATCGCACTGGCTTTTTTAGACACATTTCCTCTTATCACTCCCCAACTGCCATCTCTCTCTCTTTTCGGCGATAATGATGTCTCAAATGGAGAGGACAACTGCAACGCCACCGCATAAGTCGCTTGCGGTGGCTCTGAGAAGCAAGGGCGCCTCCTGTGCCTCCCAACTCCTCAGCCTCCAACCACCACCATCCCTTATTGTCGATGTTGTGCCTCCCACCCCTCATCTCATGCCCAAAGTTTGTCTTTCTCCCACCTCACCCATCGCCAATCATCCGCCAATCTGATATATATGAGGGTTATGTAAAGTACCAAAATATAATGAACATTGAGATTATGATTTATTATTTACGTTTAAAGCAGAATGATTTATATGTTTGATGCAATAGCGATTTATACTTGTTGACGATAGCGATTCACGTGACAGCTATTTAATTACAGGTACAACACGTTGAAGTGATTTTCATAGAAATCGCTAAATGAGCAACGATTTGAACACGCAAATGGCCACCTCATGTCGTTATAATGTAAATTCTTCATGCACAGGTTTTAATTACATACTACAAATATCTAACAAATCGATACTAGAAAGCACTTAATATTTTACAAATCAGTACACATATCGCATAATATATTACATTACCTAACCCTATGCCCTAAACCCTAAACCCTTAATATCTTACTAAACCCTAACGCTAAATCCTAAACCCATAATATATTACTAAACCCTAAACCCTAACCCTAACCCCTAGACCCATAAACCCTAAACCTAAACCTTAAACCGTAAACCTAAAACCTAAACCCTAAACCCTAAACTCTAAACCCTGAACCTAAATCCTAAATCCTAAACCCTAAACCCTAAACCCTAAACCCTAATCCTAAACCCTAAACCCATAAACCCTAAATCTAAACCCTAAATCCTAAACCTAAACCTAAGCCCTAAACCCTAACCCTGAACCCTTAATATCTTACTAAACTCTAACGCTAAACCCTAAATCCTTAATATCTTACTAAACCCTAATGCTAAACCCTAAACCCTTAATATATTACTAAACCCTAAACCCTAAACTCTAAACCCTAAACCATAACCTAAACCTAAACCCTAAACTCTAATCCCTAAACCATAAACCTAAACCCTAACCCAAACCCTAAAACCCTAACCCTAAAATCCTAAAACCCTAAACCTCAACTATAAACCAAAATTACGCACCTGGCACATGTGTTTTGAATACGCAAATCGCCACCTCAAGCGCGCAAATTGTAACAATGTAAATTTCGTAGGCACACGTTTCAAAATCATAATACAAATATCTTGCAAATCGACACATCTTAAAAAATGATATAATATGGCACACGTGTTTTGAGATATTCTTTTGGTTGTTAATATCGATTTGTAATATATTATGCTGAATTGTCGTATATCGATTTATAAGATATTATGTATTTTCTAGTGTCGATTTGTGAGATATTATTTTGTTTGTTAATATTGATCTGTAATATATTATGCTGAATTGTCGTATATTGATTTGTAAGATATTATGTGTTTTCTAATGTCAATTTGTGAGATATTGTTTTGGTTGTTAATATCCATTTATAATATATTATGCTAAATTGCCGTATATCGATTTGTAAGATATTATGTTGAATTATCGTATACTGATTTATAATATATTATGTTGAACTGTCGTATATCGATTTGTAAGATTACATGTGTTTTCTAGTATCGATTTGTGAGGTATGGTTTTTTTGTTAATATCGATTTATGTATAAGTGTAGCACACAAATGCCACTGAACAAATCGTTGTAGTGATAGGCGTTCATAAATAAAAATCAAACAAGCGTTTAGCGTTGTGTACAGTGAAAATGCCACTGATTTGCTTTTATGAGTTGTATTCCTATCGCGATTTACACAATGATTAATAAACATCTGAAACGATTTGCACAAACATTGATAAACGAATGAAACAGTTTGCATAAACATTGATAAACAACTGAAATGATTTGCATAAACATTGACCGTGCACTTTTACCACGATTTGTACTCATGCATAGTATGATTTTTATCCAGATGTGGCCGACATAGACGTCATTGTGTAAATCGTTATACCATCACGATTTAAACAATGACGTCTGTCTTTTAGACAATGAGCTTTATCTAAGTGAATGATATGTACCATCGTGATTTACACAATGATGCATGAAGGCTACGTGCTGTCGTGATTTGCTTTTACGGGCTATGTCTATGTTAACAATATTTCCTAATCACTTTTATGGGCGATTGGGGTTTAGGGTTTAGGTTTTAGATTTAGGTTTTCGGTTTAAGGATTTTAGGTTTTACTTCAACGATACAAATTGAGTTAACTTCTTAAATACAAATCGAGTTTGTTCACAAAGACATATCATTCTCACCATAACTTCGTAACTATAAATCCATGTGATTTATAACCACATTCATATACAAAAAATATTAGTATTTAGTTACAATACATCATGACCAATGGTTTGTCTTAGATACAATACATAACTATCATAAAGAAAGAAAACAGATATCATCACCAGTATTGTTCATCGTAGAGTTTATTTTCTTCTGCAAAGCGATTCTATGTGTAGTTGCGGATACATCCTCTCCAAGAAAATGAGCTCATTAGTAATGGCAGCTCACTGCACCATTTTCCTTGAACTGAGACTGATAGAGACTCTAGCAATGGTGCACCTTAAGAATATGCTTCACAAATTTCAACTCAGGCACTGTCCCCTTGAAGAGCCAATGGGCTACATCATAAATCGCTTTTATGTATTTGTCATGAAGTATATCGAAGACAAATACCTAAAAACGATTTAGGATGTAGCTCATCAGCTCCTTCAAGGGGACAGTGCTTGAGCTGAAGTTTGTGAAGCATATTGTCAAGAGTGCACCAATGCTAGAGTCTCTAAGAATCAACCTCAGTCCGAGAAAAATGGTATAGTAGGTTGTCATTACTAATGAACTCGTTTTCTTAGAGAGGATGTATCCGCATCTACACATATAATCACTTTGCAGGAGGAAATAAACTCGACGATGAACGATGTGAATGTTTTGATGATGTCTTCTATAAAAATGAGAGTCTCTAAAAGATAGATATGCGTTTGACGAAAATGTCGAAGAAGGAGAAGAAGAAGAAGAAGAAGAAGAAGAAGTTGCGCTACCACAGAAAAGAGGAAGAGAGGTTAAATAAACTAGGGTTTTATACCTGGACAACGGGTCGGGTCGGGTAAGGTTTATATTTTATAGGGTTTTACGCATATGTACACAAATTGACACGATGTTTAGACTTAGTAAATTATAAATCGATTTAAGCAGCTACCGCGATAATGATATATCTTTGTTTGTCTTTATGAACGAAATCGATACTAGAAAATACATAATATCTTACAAATCGATATACATATCACATAATATATTACCAATCGATACGAAAATTCAGCATAATAGCATACAAATCGATTCTACAAAACACATAAAATCTTACAAATCGATGTACATATGGAAAAATATATTACAAATCGATACGAAAATTTAGCATAATAGCTTATAAATCGATATTAACAAACAAAACAATATCTCACAAATTGTAGAATGTTACTACAATCGTGATTTGTGATATATTGCATATACTGAGTGAATGACGATACCAACTGTAACATATTTGTTATGAAGTATATCAAAGATTAGGCAGATATTTTTTCAACTACGAAGTATGGTTTTTAAGTAACGATTCAACTACAGTTTATGTATAGCGATTTGTATATGTGAAGGCTAGATGAGACAACAATTTTCATTAATTGTATAAGCACTAAGCAACGGTGATTTACCTACGGTATCAAAATTGTAACTCTGTAGGCTAGATGAGACAATAATTTATACATGTGAATGATACATAATATAATAATGTATACATGTGAATGATACATTATTAAACAGAATTCACATGTCATTCTTGTGTTCTATAGCTTTTTGGATGAAGCCATTTTCATGAATGGTGATCCAAAAAATATTAACAATTCTATTTTTGTGGCTCACGATTCATGAAAATGGCTTCATCCAAAAACACTTTCTTTGTAAATGAAATCAATACTAGAGAACACATAATACCTTACAAATCAATATACATATCGCATAATATATTACAAATCGATACAGAAATTCAACATAATAGCTTACAAATCAACTCTACAAAACATATAAAATCTTACAAATCGATGTACATATGGCAAAATATATTATAAATCGATACGGAAATTCAACATAATAGCTTACAAATCGATATTAACAAACAAAACAAACATATGCCTTTCTCACCACGACACCCTGTGCATTTTTTGCCCAAGAATATCTTCTAACACTAAAGCCAAGGTTTAAGGCATAATCATTGTAAAATTTGTATGAAGCTTCCTTATTATTAAACTGCATTTCCTCTACAAAAACAGAGTCAAGTGTACTATCATGTAGACTTGAAGTGTCTGCACCTTTGTCAAGTGCACTATCATGATCGCTTACCTCATTATCGAATAGCATTTCGTCTGTTGGAATATTCAAGTCAAGAGTGAATCCAATGTATGCACCCTTCTTATCATGTGCATCATTAGTGCACAATTTCAATTCTTCAGGTGCGTCGATAGTACGGATGTCCGTTGCTCCATGACTTCCCAATGATTGAGATACATCATCTTCACTGCAACTAGTTGATATTCTCAACACTGTCATGAGCAAAATATCAATTTGCATTAGACAACGCATATATTTACTATGATTTATTTAAGATGCATATAACAACGGCTACCGATTAGTTAAGTCAAAAAAATGATTGAATAAATCACAGTATCAAAGATTCAACATAATAGCTTACAAATCGATATTAATAAACAAAACCATATCTCACAAATCGACACTAGAAAATACATAATATCTTACAAATCGATATACGACAATTCAGCATAATATATTACAAATCGGTATACGGAAATTCAACATAATATCTTACAAATTGATATACGGAAATTCAACAAAATATATTCAAATCGATAGTAACAAACAAAACAATATCTCATAAATCGACACTAAAAAATACATAATATCTTACAAATCGATATATGGAAATTCAATATAATATATTACAAATCGATATTAACAAACAAAACAATATCTCATAAATCGACAATAAAAAACACATAATATCTTACAAATCGATATACGGCAATTCAACATAATATATTACAAATTGATATTAACAAACAAAACAATATTTCATAAATTGACACTAGAAAACACTTAATATCTTACAAATCGATATACGACAATTCAGCATAATATATTATAAATCGATATTAACAAACAAAATAATATCTCACAAATCGACACTAGAAAACACATAATATCTTACAAATCGATATACAATAATTCAACATAATATATTACAAATCGATATCAACAAACAAAATAATATATCACAAATCGATACTAAAAAACACATAATATCTTACAAATCGATATATGGTAATTCAGCATAATATACTACAAATCGATATTAACAAACAAAATAATATCTTATAAATCAATATGCATGTTACTACAATCGCGATTTGGTTACATTGCATATACTGAGTGAATGGACGATACCGGATGGGGTAGAGACCTTTGTTCGCATCTGTAATCAAGCATTCTTGTCAGGAGATCCCATTGCCTTATAAATATCTTTAAGTTTTCAACCATCGAAACGATAAAATCTACCTGCAATAACAAAACAATGCCTTAATGACACTCACGATGACATACGTTCTTCAATAATAGCATGATGACATGGAAAGGTACTCACCACGCTTTAATGGCACTTGTTGGAATATTTGTGCGTCATTGCTTTTTTCCATACTGCCTAATGAAAACGGAGAAGAAGAGAAGACCGTAAAAAGAGATGGTTGGCAAATCTTCTTTTGACGCCTACCAATGATCAAACCAGTCGTTCGATTTATAGTTATCTCCACGAGGTAGGAACGAACCTGGAAAAGTTTTCTATCCAACACAAGGCTAGAACGAGAAGGCGGCTATGTGTTGCAGCACAAGCTAAAAACAAAGGCAGAATGTGCAAATCTATATAGAGGGAGCGGGAGGACATTTTCGTCCAACGCATATCTATCTTACGGGAGGACATTTTCGTCAAAAGCAAATCTACCTTTTTTATATGTTATTTTATTATAAAGTCGTCATGGGAAACATTGGCATATGAATTATCATGGGTCCCAATATATTCCTCTGTACACACTGGAACACGTGAATTTGTGTTCTGGAAAAAACACACAACACCCTCTCGCCATTCAAGGTTTGATAGATGGGGCCCACTCAATTATATGTCTACAGTCGTTCTTTTGATGGTGTAAACCTGTGGTGCACCCCTTGCCCCCAAAGAGTCGCCTTGCTTCTGCATGAGCAAGAGATAATGCTCATGTCCCTTCTTGTATGCAAACAACTGATGCCATGGGAATGAAACCCCGACCAGCCATCTAGTGGCCATTGGTCATGATCCCCTCTCACTACACCAAACCCCTTAGGGCTACTAAAGCATAAACTTAGTCTCACGCTCCCAAAGTGAGCTTTTTTTTTTTAAAGACTAGCTGGGGTTAGGCAGACCTCAGTTATACAACTATACCATTAGGTTTTGAATCTGCAATGTCCCAACAAAAGGTGATGTACACTAGTTGCTCCTACCAGACAAGTGGAGCCCCTGTTGGTCTAAGTGAGCTTATTATAAGGCAAACTTTCATGATTTCAAGAAGCTTGTGGTAACTATCAAAACAGAGGCACACAGCTTCGAGAAGCTCATTATCTCTCTTGTCCACCTAGAGATAAGAGAGATTGCATTAATATAAAAGATCATATTACAAATAGATATCTATAAGGATTTCAGATTGAGATACACAACTCGATATACAAGAACAATAACAAACAAGATACACCTCAATTGACGTCAAATGGAAAGAGATGTCAAATGGAAGATCACACTCTCTTGAGTTTTCTAAAGTTGCGTTGAGGTTGTCGAGAGTTATCTTCATTTGGTGTGTTGGAGTCTATCTTGCCTTTTGCGAGAGACTCCTTGGATAACGTCTCACTCGTCAACCCAAGTAAGTTGGTTTCCTTAACAAGCCCTTGTGAGCTCGATGAGGGATCCAGCATGTTGAGCTTGCCACGAATAAGAGAAAATTGAACAAATGCAAGAGGCTTAGTTAAGCCATCCACAAGCATATGGGACAACAAAATGAATTTTACCTGAATGTGGCCTTTCTGAACATGATCCTGAACAAAGTGGAAGTCAATTTCCACATGTTTGGTACGAGTGTGCAAAACAGTATTCGCAGCGAGATATAGTGCACCAATGTTATCACACCAAAGAATTGGTGGGGCAGGAACAAGAAAGCCAAGTTCCTTAAGTAAAGATGTAAGCCAAATGACATCAGAGACAACACAGGCTAGAGCTTTATATTCAGCCTCAGTGTTGGACCGAGCCACTATCTTTTGTTTAAGAGATGACCAAGACACATGGTTAGAGGCTAGGAAAACAACAAATCCTCCTGTAGACTTTTGATCATCCGGGCAACCAACCCAGAGTAAGCACTAAGTTGCAAGGATGCAGACTTCTTGAAGAGAAGACCATGGTGAATAGTTTTCTTAAGATAACGTAGGATACACTTGACAGTAGACCAATATGCAACTATGGGCTGATGCATATACTGATAGACCTTACTAACGGCAAATGCAACATCTGGTATGGTGATGGCGAGGTATTGCAATCCTTCAATAATATTGTGATACAAGGTGACATCATGAAACAAAGGTGAATCAACTTTGAATAACTTGGCATTTGAGCTCAAAGGAGTGGAAATAGACTTGGCACCAGCCACTGAAGCATTGCAAAGCAAACTAAGGGCATATGTGTGCTGACAAAGATGGAGGTCTGATGAAGCATAGCTCACCTCGATGTTGAAGAAACAATTCAGGTGGCCAAGTTCTTTAATAGAAAAATCAAGGCCTAAGCGATGAATCAATTGTTGAATGGTGATAGACAAACTCCCAATGATAATAACATCATCAACATAAACCAACAAATATACAATAAGGTTATTTTATTGAAAAATAAATAAAGAGGCATCAGATTAAGAAATAAAAAATCCTTGTGATAGTAAATATAAGTTGAGATGTTTATACCATGCACGACGAGCTTGTTTGAGCCTATAGAAGGCCTGAACTAATTTGCACACATAATGGAGATAACATGAATCCTCGAATCCTTAAGGTTGGCACATGTAAGCATCCTTTAAAAGTAAACCATTCAAGAAATCATTGCTAAAATCCAAACCAGACTAAACATTTCAAAAAAATCAATGCCCTCCTCTTGATGAAAACCCTTGGCAACAAGGTAAGCCTTATAGCGAGCCGCATAACCATCAGCATGTCGCTTGATGAGATAAACCTACTTAAAACTGATAAATTATAGTGATCCTGAGGAGGTATGAGGTGCCAAGTAAGATTGAGTTGAAGGGCACAAAATTCATCCTCCATTGCTGCCCCCCACTTGGGATGAAGGATGGCTTGTTTGAAGGTAGATAGTTTAAGTTCAAGGATCAATAGAGGGAGCTAAAAAAGGTTTTTGGTTTGAGAGAACCGATCATGGACTGAGTGACCATAGGGTGGACATGATCAGCAGGCCGATAAGAGGAGGATGATCATGAGACACCGGCTATGGCACAAGAGAGATTGGAGAGGCAGCCGATGGTGGGGATTCAGGAGGTGAGACCAATGCAACAGGAGAGAGGGAAAAACTTTGGTGAGAAGGGGTTGGGCAGACTAGGTGAACCTGAGTCAGGAGGGTCTGGTGTGTCGAGCAGGACATTAGGGTCAGTAGAGAGAGAGGGAAGAACGATAGGCTAAGTTAGACCCCATTTAGATAGGTCTAGCCTAGGAAAGAAAATGGATTCGTCAAAATAGACATGATGGAAGATATAAGTACAACGGGTTGTAGGATCAAAACAGATGTATCCCTTATAGTGAGATGCATAACCAAGAAACAAATATAATTTTGTTTATGGCTGAAACTTTGATGTATTATACACAGTCATAAGCATATAACATAAAGCACCAAAAACATGAAGATGGTGATAATAAGGTGAACTTTTAAAAAGTAGCTCATAGGGTGACTTACTATCAAGAACCAAAGTCAGTAGCCTATTGACAACAAATGTGTTTGTCGAAAAGCATCAATCCAAAATTCATAAGCAAGATAAGTGGTATACAACATACTTAGTCTGGTTTCAACGTTGTGCTTGTGTTTTCACTCAACTAGGCCATTTTGTTCAAGTGTGTGTGGGCATGAAAATTTGTGTAAGATGCCATGACTTTGTAGAAATGTTTCAAAATCATGTCCAATAATTCACCACCATTGTCGGATTGAAAAAATTTAATAGAAAACTAAAATTGCTTTTCAACTATTTGCTTAAAGTTCTTGAAACACTCAAAAACTTGAGACTTAACATGTGTAGGAAAGATCCACAAGAACCGAGTGAAGTTATCTATGATGAGAAGATAATATTGAAAGCCTTCGCGAGATGTGACTAGAGTTGGTCCTCAGATGTCAACATAAAGAAGCTCAAATGGAGATATTGTGGATGGGAGAGATCATCCAAATGGGAGCTTGTGAGCTTTTCCAACTAGGTAGCTTTCTCACACCTTTATTTGTTTGTTCCAACTAAAAGAAATTACATGTTTAAAATTTTAAAATGACACTATCGATCTTCTTATTGGCATGCTCAAGACATTGATGTCAGAGATCAAAAAGTTGTTGTTTTCCTGCATAAGTCGTCACCTTCAAATTTTCATCAACTTTTATTGGGTAAAGGCTCACGTTAGTTTTCAGTCCCCTAAGATAAATTATGCTTGTCTGTCAATCCTTAACAAGAAATTCAGAATTGGTGAATTCAAATATGCATTCATTATCTTCAGTAAATTGGCCCACAGATAAAAGATTTTTGGTAATGTCAGGAACATGTAGGACGTTATTCAAATCAAATATAGATTCATTTGATGATAAAATAAGATTATCAGTGTGGGAGATGAAAAGCATCTTATCATTACCAACCATGATTGATTCACCTCCTTGATATTGAGATTTGTTTGAGAACTGTTGGTCATCATGGTAAGGTGATTTGTCACACCGATGTCAGGGTATCAATAATCATCAGCAGATTGTTGAAGAGACATAGTTGAGAACACTTTAAGAATGTCCCAACAATTTTTTGTGATGTGGCCTTATTTTTTATAATATTTATTTATAAGGGGTCCTCGTTAAGCTTGAGGATTTTGCATGTTTTGATTTTGGTTGGGTTGGTTTTGATTGGAGTTTCTTCTTCGACACATGCCTCGACCTCTATAGAAGTCATGCCTATGGCCATGACCTCTAGAAGTGTTAAAAGCATTATGATATGCTTCTTATGTCTCGAATGGCTTAGGATAAAGTATGAGAAAATGTTTTTCTTGATTGAAGTAGATCATAAATACTGCAAATAAATGAGTTAACGCACTTGCGGTGACTGATGTCACGAAGTCCTCATACTCAAGTGGGAGCCCGTTTAGAGCTATCTGAACCATGCCTTCATCTCTCATGGGATAGTTGGCGGAGGCAAGCGAATCGACAAGAAAATTGATGTAATCCAAGTATGACAACATGTCCATATTCTTTTTCTTTATGAATGGTAGACTCTTTTTCAGTACCATAAGTCTCAATGGAGATTGAGATCCATAAGTCTTTTTCGGCACAAGTCATGCCTCATATGTTGTCCTGGTCCTCATGATCTGGCCTTGGATAGGCTCATAAACAATTGCCTTCATCCAGTTGAGAGTCAGCTGATCATAAAAAAGCCAGGTGAGATAGAACATATTTTATTATTTGCTTCCATATGCAGCAGTGATGAACTGATCCGGTTGACACAAAGAACCATCAACAAACTTGAGGAGATCATGGATGAGCATGACGAATTCAAGTTGCAACCTCTACAAGAGATAATTGTCTCGATTCAACTTTATCCAAACAAGGTTGGCGATTGTGTTCCATTCTGCTACTGGAAAGGAAGAGAAAGCCATGAAAACTCGTTGGTGCATATGAACTCTGATACCATGAAAGAGAGGCACACAGCTTTGGGAAGCTCGTTATCTCTCTTGTCCACCGAGAGATAAGAGATATTGCATTAATATAAAAGATCAGATTACAAATAGATAATCCTTCTATAGACTTTTGATCATTTGGGCAACCAACCCAGAGTAAGCACTAAGTTACAAGGATGCAGACTACTTGAAGAGAAGACCATGGTGAATAGTTTTCTTAAGATAACGCTGAATACACTTGAGAGTAGACCAATATGCAACTATGGGTTGATGCATATACTGATAAACCTTACTAATGGCAAATGCAACATCAGGTCTGGTGATGGTGAGGTATTGCAATCCTTCAATAATATTGTGATACAAGGTGGCATCATGAAACAAAGGAGAATCAACTTTGAATAACTTGGCACTTGAGCTCAAAGGGGTGGAAATAGGCTTGGCACCATCCATAGAAGCCTTGCAAAGCAAACTAAGGGCATATGTGTGCTGACAAAGATGGAGGTCTAATGAAGCATAGCTCACCTCGATGCCGAAGAAACAATTCAGGTGGCCAAGATCTTTAATAGAAAAATCAAGGCCTAAGCGGTGAATCAATTGTTGAATGGCGATAGACAAACTCCCAAAGATAATAATATCATCAACATAAACCAACAAATATACAATAAGGTTATTTTATTGAAAAATAAATAAGGAGGCATCAAATTAAGAAATAAAAAAACCTCGTGATAGAAATATAAGTTGAGACGTTTATACCATGCACGAGGAGCTTGTTTGAGCCTATAGAAGGCTTGAACTAATTTGCACACATAATGGAGATAAAGTGAATCCTCGAATCCTTAAGGTTGGCACATGTAAGCATCCTCTAAAAGTAAACCATTCAAGAAATCATTGTTAAAACCCAAACTAGACTAAACATCTCAAAAAAATCAATGCCCTCTTCTTGATGAAAACCCTTGGCAACAAGGCAAGCCTTATAGCGAGTCGCATAACCATCATCATGTCGCTTGATGAGATAAACCCACTTAAAACTGATAAATTATAGTGATCTTGAGGAGGTATGAGGTGCCAAGTAAGATTGAGTTGAAGGGCACGAAATTCATCCTCCATCGCTGCCCTCCACTTGGGATGAAGGATGGCTTGTTTGATGGTAGATAGTTTAAGTTCAAGGATCAATAGAGGGAGCTAAAAAAGGTTTTTCGTTTGAGAGAACCGGTCATGGACTGAGTGACCATAGGCTGGACATGGTCAGCAGATTGATAAGAGGAGGAGGATCAAGAGACACCGGCTGTGGCACAGGAGAGGTTAGAGAGGCAGCCGATGGTGGGGATTCAGGAGGTGAGACCAACGCAACAGGTGAGAGGAAAAAACTTTGGAGAGAAGCGGTTGGGCAGGCTGGGTGAACCTGGGTCAGAAGGGTTAGGTGTGTCGAGCAGGACATTAGGGTCAGTAGAGAGAGAGGGAAGAACGATAGGCTAAGTTAGACCTCGTTTAGATAGGTCTAGTTTAGGAGGTGGAACCGATGTTTGCCTAGGAAAGAAAATGGATTCGTCAAAATAGACATGACGGAAGATATAAGTACAACGGGTTGTAGGATTAAAACAGATGTGTCCCTTATAGTGAGATGCATAACCAAGAAACAAATATAATTTTGTTTATGGCTGAAACTTTGATGTATTATACACAGTCATAAGCAGATAACATAAAAAACCAAAAACATGAAGATGGTGATAATAAGGTGAATTTTTAAAAAGTAGCACATACGGTCACTTACTATCAAGAACCAAAGTCAGTAGCCTATTGACAACATATGTGGTTGTCTAAAAGCATCAATCCAAAATTCATAAGCAAGAGGTATGCAACATACTTAGTCTGGTTTCAATGATGTGCTTGTGTTTGCACTCAACTGGGCCATTTTTTTCAAGTGTGTGTGGGCATGAAAAGTTGTGTAAGATGCCATGACTTTATAGAAATGTTTGAAGATCATGTCCAATAATTCATCACCATTGTCAGATTGAAAAGATTTAATAGAAAACTGAAAATGCTTTTCAACTATTTGCTTAAAGTTCTTGAAACACTCAAAAACTTGAGACTTAACACGTGTAGGAAAGATCCACAAGAACCGAGTGAAGTTATCTATGATGATAAGATAATATTGAAAGCCTTCATGAGATGTGACTAGAGTTGGTCCTCAGATGTCAACATAAAGAAGCTCAAATGGAGATATTGTGGATGGGAGAGATCATCCAAATGGGAGCTTGTGAGCTTTTCCAACTAGGTAGCTTTCTCACACCTTTATTTGTTTGTTCCTACTAAAAGAAATTACATGTTTAAAATTTTAAAATGACACTATCTTCTTATTGGCATGCTCAAGACATTGATGTCAGAGATCAAAAAGTTGTTGTTTTTCTGCATAAGTCCTCACCTTCAAATTTTCATCAACTTTTATTGGGTAAAGGCTCACGTTAGTTTTCAGTCCCCTAAGATAAATTATGCTTGTCTGTCAATCCTTAACAAGAAATTCAGAATTGGTGAATTCAAATATGCATTCATTATCTTCAGTAAATTGACCCACGGATAAAAGATTTTTGGTAATGTCAGGAACATACAGGACGTTATTCAAATCAAATATAGATTCATTTGATGATAAAATAAGATTATCTGTGAGAGATGAAAAGCATCTTATCATTACCAACCATGATCAATTCACCTCCTTGATATTGAGATTTGTTTGAAAATTGTTGGTCATCATGGTAAGGTGATTTGTCACACCAATGTCAGGGTATCAATAATCATAAGCAGATTGTTGAAGAGACATAGTTGAGAACGCTTTAAGAATGTCCCAACAATTTTTGGTGATGTGGCCTTATTTTTTATAATATTAATTTATAATTGGTCCTCGTTAAGCTTGAGGATTTTGCATACCTTGATTTTGGTTGGGTTGGTTTTGATTGGAGTTTCTTCTTCGGCCCATGCCTCGACCTCTATAGAAGCCATGCCTATGGTCATGGCTTCTAGAAGTGTTAAAAGCATTATGATATGCTTCTTATGTCTCGGATTGCTTAGGATAAAGCATGAGAAAATGTTTTTATTGATTGAAGTAGATCATAAATACTGCAAATAAATGAGTTAACACACTTGCGGTGACTGATGTCACGAAGTTCTCATACTCAAGTGGGAGCCCGTTTAGAGCTATCTGAACCATGCCTTCATCTCTCATGGGATGGTTGGCAGAGGCAAGCGAATCAACAAGAAATTTGATGTGATCCAAGTATGACATGTCCATATTCTTTTTCTTTATGAATGGTAGACTCTTTTTCAGGACCATAAGTCTCAATGGAGATTGAGATCCATAAGTCTTTTTCGGCACAAGTCATGCCTCATGTGTTGTCCTAGTCCTCATGATCTGGCCTTGGATAGGCTCATAAACAATTGCCTTCATCCAGTTGAGAGTTAGCTGATCATAAAGAAGCCAGGTGAGATAGAACATATTTTCATATTTGCTTCCATATGCAGCAGTGATGAACTGATCCGGTTGACACAAAGAACCATCAACAAACTTGAGGAGATCATGGCTGAGCATGAGGAATTCAAGTTGCAACCTCTACAAGAGATAATTGTCTCGATTCAACTTTATCGAAACAAGGTTGGCGATTGTGTTCCATTCTGCTGCTGGAAAGGAAGAGAAAGCCATGAAAACTCGTTGGTGCATATGAACTCTGATACCATGAAAGAGAGGCACACAGCTTTGGGAAGCTCGTTATCTCTCTTGTCCACCGAGAGATAAGAGATATTGCATTAATATAAAAGACCAGATTACAAATAGATATCGGGAAGGATTCAAGATTACAACTCGATATACAAGAACAATAACAAACAATATACAAAAATAAGATACACCTTAATTGACGTCAAAGAGGAGACGTCAAATGAAAGGAGATCACACTCAATCACGCTCACTTGTGTTTCTTAAAGTTGTGTTGAGGTTGCTAAGAGTTATCTTCAACTATAATGCAGCTTAGATCCACCTGGCTTGATGAAAAAGATAAATAATGCTTCTCAATGTGATTAATTTTCCTTCTATTGAATGACGCATGGTGCTTCTAGTTTTTTTTTTTCTTTTTTGAGATGCTTCAAGTATTAATGGTCTATCATTTAAATATTTCATGGAATCTCAAGAAAATATGACTGCTCAACAACCATAAATTACTATAAAATAGCATGAAAATGATATTTTGTGGCAATTATAGAACCATAAATTGCTATTATTATTAGGGAAAATATTGCCTATTCTTGCCTTTCCCAAAAAAGGTTATTGGCTCCCTTCCACTGTAAGGCACCGTGTAGTAGGAACATCCTGTTCCATCACATTTTCTTGATTTTGTTGTGGATGATAAGATATATGGTTTGTTTAGTTTAAAAAATGTCTTACACTATCAAATTTTTTAGAGCCTTCAAAATTCGGCAATTAATAACGGGTCAAAATTTTATAATTGAAAAATCATGTTTTTACCTTGAAATCATTATATCAAAAGTGTATTCTCTAGTAAATAGATTTATGCCAAAACCCCATGTCATTTCGTGTCATCGTCATGACCATCATCATAACTATTGGTTGAATCACGTTAGAAGCTAATTGATTAGTTGTTTTTCTTTTTGTGAAATCCAATCTACTTTGATTCTTCAATAATTCACATCACTTTTGCTTAGGCATGGGTTGGATCAGATCTCAAGATCATTAATTGGTGAGACCCTTGCTGGAAACATTGGTGGCGGTCTTTTCAATTCAGTAAATGGTTTTAGTGGCGGCCAGTGTTACCCATCTAGTTTCAGGAAGCGCGCTTCCCACCTACCTAAAAAGCTTCCTGCAACACTGGTTGTGATATGGATGCATATATATCCTCTCTGTCTCACTCACCCAGTCCATTTATTTCCCTTGGGGCAACTCCCACTTACCCAGTTCAAAAAGGAAATTAAGGGGTTGTTGACTTTTTAAATATTTTTCTTTTTTTATTGGCAAATTAAAAAATTTTAGAAAAATTGGCAAGAAAATAAATAAATAAAAATGTACAAAATAAAAATACTTATAGGATAAGTAAACCGATAGGAGGTTGCTGATTTTTTAAGGACAATTGAACTGGGCAACTAACCAGCATGTTTCTTGTACGTTAGCAATTTCCCTTGTTATCTGATGGAATAGTCAATAATGAAGGGAAGAAACTTGAAAGTCATACGAATATCAGCTTATAAGAAATAGGGAAAGGAAAGAATTTTGAAGGAACAATGCGATTGTCTTTCGTCGTAAATCCTGAGTTATTTACGTCACACGTGCAGGCGATGACTTCATGAGATGGCCTCAGCAGCATTATTCGCAGTGAGAGGGTATCTTCTCCTTTCCCATGGAGATCATATTAAGAAACCACGGTTAAAATGCCTGACATTCCATCGTCACTTCTGCCATACTACAATTTCATATATATATATATATATATATATATATATATATATATATATATATATATATATATATATATGAGAACTAAGAGTGGCAAAAATCTGACACGACCCGCCAACCCAACCCAACCCAACCCGCTTCTTAGCCGGGTTCGGGTTCGGATTTGGCTTAAATGGGCTCGTATCATAAATGGGTCAACCCATCTAACCCGTTTATTAAATGGGTCGGGTTCATGTTAGGGGTATGCCAACCCGGCTGACCCGTTTAATAAATAGGTTAGGCGGGCGGGTCAACCCATTTACCCGAACCCGACTCGCCAACCCGTTTACCCGACCTGCTCGCCAACCTGTTTACCCGTTTACTTGAACCCAACCCGCCAACCCATTTATCTACTAACCCGCCAACCCGTTTACCCGACTCGACCCGTTTATTAAACGGGTTAACCGTGTTGTGTCGGGTTACCCGTTTAATAAACGGGTCGGGTTCGTGTTGAGGTATGCTGACCCGCCGACCCGACCTGCCAACCCGCCAACCCGACCCGATTGCCACCCCTAATGAGAACTGAACATATTAAGCCCGTTTTAAGTGTTTTAAACTGCCATAGTAAATTTTCAAGGCTTCAAATATCATTTTTTCATCGAAAACACATGATCCAGGTATGGATTTCTCGTAAATTGACCATGACCTACACATTTATGGGGTAGAAACTGTGAAAAAAACACCAAAAGAGTAGAAAACCCCATTAAACACGTAACATTAAGCACCTGTATATATAGAGAGAGATGGGGAGTTGGGTTACGTAGCATCAATAGTAGTACCATGTTATCCAATAAAGCCAGCTATTTTTTTATTAATTCATTAAGTGCTTCAAGGATCAAAATACGTGCTCTCTCCATCGAATATTTGGTAAAAAAACATGTTATAGCTAGGAATATCCGATGCATAAACAGGCTTTTTGCAGAGGTCACTTCGTCATTAAAAATCAATAGACCACAATGCACCTGAATTTTACAATATATTTAAAAAAAAACAGCCTAATTTTTATGTCAAAGCAACTTGATTCAAAGCATGATTTATAATATTAAACCATGATCTTAACGTATCTATGTGGTCCAAGTCAATGCTTGACCTTTAGAAAACGTTAAGTTACTTTGTCCCTGTTCCAGGTCTGAACATGATTATCGAGTAATGTAAAACATCCATTTTTAATTTGCTTTTTAATATTTTACTTGCAAGATGGCCGGCTGGATCTCACTATGGAACTAGATCCAACTCCGAGCTAGGAATACTCATAAACCGTTTCTATTAGAATTTGGATCCTGGCTAGATTATCCAAACAGATAAGCCTATCATGCCCATTAGCTGGGGAAGTCGCGAATCCAATCTTTCCGGCTTAGTTTTGAGTTTGTAACCATTAGGGATGGCAGTGAACTGGAGCCGAGGCAGGGGACAAGGTATCCACCCCCGCCCCGTCTCAAAATTCTGCCCTCCATCTCCGCACGGGTTTTGATTTTAACCTTCATCCCCATTTCATGTCCTTCATCCCTGATCCAGATGGAAAGAGGCAGGGCGGGACTCTGTTTCTCTCCAGTCCACTGCCATCCCTAAAGGTATTTTAGTTATTTTACTAACGGGGATCGGGGAAGGGGCAGGGCAGGGCGGGGCGGGGGAAAGCGTAAGTCCATCCCCGCCTTTATGCCCGCACGGGTTTTGATTTTAACCTTCATCTCCGCCTCCATCTTCGTTTCATATCCTCCATCCCCGGTACAAACTGAGTGAGGCGGGGCCCCGTTTTCTGCCCGGTCCCCCATCCCTAGTAACCATTCATAACCAGTACTACATTTTTCATTTTGAAGAATATTCTAATTATTTTAGAAATTCTTTACCTAATCTCTCTCTCTCTCTCTCTCTCTCTCTGTGTGTGTGGCATATTTGTATTTAATCTAGTAATTAAGGGCAATATAATCCACTATAATATTATAAAGACGTGATCTAACAAGGTTGCCTGTGGGATGCGTTACGTTGCCTAGTTTTTATTTTTTTATTGAAGCCATTAATCAACGTTTTGATAAGGGGCCCTCCTGAACTCATCTGTCTACGAAATTTAGTTGGATTGATAAATTGCATCTCCAAGTCACGCTGGTCAGAGCAATAAATTTCAAGTCTTAATTCTAACCTACTCTCAAACATACAATTATATGAGAAAATATATGGTGGTTGTCATGATGCCATACAAATAAACAATCTTGTTTTTTTTTTTAGTCTAGCTGGGGTTAGGCAGACCCAACTGTTGTGTGTTACACAACATACCATTGGGATTTGAACTAGCAACGTCCCAACACATGGTGACCTGCACTAACAGCTCCTACCAAACAAGCGGACCCCTTGTTGGTAAATAGACAATCTGGTTTGTATATGTGGATCTGACTAATGGTAGATCTGACCGCACAAATATGTTTAGCATAATTTATTTATTATATTAAAAGAGTTTTTTTTCTTTGGACACGCAAACTGGGGTTAGGCAGACCCTACCAGATATCTCTTAAGCCCCATGTGGCAGAGGGATTTGAACATGGGCCTTCAGCTTGGCACAGGACCCCGCTATAGTCACTAGAATACGGGAAATGAAAATATGAGAACTAATGTGTGAACCACAATTTTCATGATTTTTTTGTTCTTTTCTCCTCAATTTAACCGCACCGATGTGATCTACGTGCTTGGTTTTCTAAGAATCCGCTCTTCAATCATCCGATTTTGATGCATAAATGATATTTTTTAAAGGCTATAAAATTAATGGCTGATAATCTTCATAAATATTCAAGCATTCAAAAATAACAATTTTCATCGAAAATGCATGATTCAATGGTTGATTCCTAGCAAATTCACCATGCTAAGCACATCCACATGGTTGGATTTGCGAAAAAAGTGTTGGAAATACCCATATTTCTACTTCTCATATTGTAGTAGCTATATATATAAAGATAGAGAAAAATAAAAAAAATGGTAGTTGCTAATCATCGTGGCAGGCTTTCAAAGGATTTTTCTCATGTATTACCTAAATCTGACCATACAGTGGGGAATGTTAATGTTTGGGATATAGAGATGTGGATTTTGTGAAATAAATATACATAATACTCAAACAAATTTCCTATTTGGTTCTTAAATTTTAAAATTAGCATGCATGATGATTGTTTCAAGTTATAGGTTGAAAACATAGATTTTAGATTAGGTGATAAGCTCTCCAATAAACTCAAAATACATGAACTTGGTTTCGGGATGCAATGATACAGATTTTATAATATAATTATGTTTAAAACTATATTCATATTTGAGTGTATAAAATTACAAAACTAGTGTATAAGATGACTATTTTAGGTTTATAGTTTATATTTGTGTTATTATACTGTATTGGCATTGAAATTATATGTCTCATGCAAACATTATAACATGATTGCATTATAACCACATGTTGAACAACATAACATTATGTACAATATTAACCCTGTATGCATCTCATACACACAGACTTCATGTCATAGCATTCAATGCATTTATGACATCATATGCACATCATAAACATGTTATACATCATAAACTTACAGCATAAACATATGATGAATATTAAATCATCATGATCTTGCATATATAACAAACATTTTCATAATCATATGCACATTCACCAAATCAGTTTCTCTAAAATACCTGATTTTCCCCAAAATTCACATATCAATGGCAAGCAACCATGTCTTATGTCTGTCAATTTCAAACCTGAAAAAAAAATTGTAAACACTTCCAGATCACTGAAACCACTTTCCAAAATCTCATATTTTTAGGATTTACCATTTGGGAGAAATAATAAATTCTTTTGGGTCATTCGAGATAAAATTCCTCGTGACCTCACATATCTTCACAAGGATTCACCAAGCAAGCATAGGAATTCGTCCATCGAATTTCAGATTTTTGAACATCTCAAATAGAGTAAATTTAAGGGTGTCTAACTTGCTTTTCAAAAAGAATTTTGGACCAAAATGTCATTGCAACTCCCGAGTTTACCCGTATTTGTCAAAGAACACTCATTTTTTTTCAAAATGATATATCTTTAAGCTAAAAATGATTTCTCATAAATATTTTTCAGATGTTCAACCATTTATACACATTTAAACATGAAAACAAACTTGACTCATGTTGTTTATAAATTTATTAAATTCATAAAATAATCTTTAATCACATAAATGTCATATTTCCAAAACAAGACTTTAAAACACCATTTCGTATTTCACAAATTAGAATTTAGTTTTGAATGTTATATCAGTCATGCTCATATGAAATTAGACCTATCCTAAACATAAGTTAACATTAGTTGATCATATTAATTTGGCACAATCCATAAATAAATTCCTGTAAAGCGATTTCCTGAAAAAGGATCCCATAAACCCTAATCGGTACTAGCATACATGAACTTATGCATATTTTGTTCAACTATGCATACCGATATTAGAATAAATAGGAGTATAATCCCAATTAGATTGCACATGAACAATAATACATTTTACAATAACATAAAACCTATAAAATCATTATTTCCTAAAAGAGACCTCAAAACCCATAAATCAGTTTTCCAAGTGTAGGGTATTTTTTTTTTTGCATATCTATCAAACATGTATCATAGTTATCTAATTAAGCATGGTATTAACATCATACATGTTGATCACATTCAATCATAACAATCACCATTTATATAGAAACATCAACATGATTTTCAAAAATAACAACTATGAATTATAAGGTTTCCTCAAAACCATTTTTGTCAAAATCTAATTGGAGTTCATCAAAATTAACCTCCAATTTTGAACATGATGTCAGTCCATGCATGAAGCAAGGACTGATAACCTATCAATACCAATTCTGGGATTTTATCCAATATACACGTGTATGAATATTAAAATAAATTTACATCATACGTATGCTTATTTTAAAAAGATTACTAATCCATGCATTAAATAATTTTTTATTCATCAAATCATCATTTGCATACACGTAGTCACTAAGCATGCTGGTCTTACAAGAAACAATATCATAATAGTGTTCACACTCAAAATTTGTGAATCTCACAAAAATCAATTTTTTTAAAAAATAAGCATTTAAAAATACAAGAACCAGTGAGTTAAAGGTTGGATCAGACCTCCACATCAGTTTAATTATGAATATGATATACCAATACAGATCCCTCAAGCATATGTATGTATTAAACATTCAACTCAAAATTGATTCCAAGAAAAGAGACATGAATATAATGCCCCATAATTTATCCAATTTTTCAGGCAATTTTTTTTAAATCAATGTTCAACAAAAACAAACAAAATGAAGTTGAAAAATCTTGCGCAACTACATATGATTTTACCTTTGTTAAAGTTATAAAAAATGAATATCAACCTGTCAAGTTTAAAAAGTTATTACTTCAAATAAATCCAAATTTTTATGAGAATGATTGATCAAATAAAAGAAAATCCTAGTTCAGCAAGGAAAATGTGGTCTTCACGACTCCAGACCAAACATCTCACAACAACTCTTGCTCAATCATTCTGACCTGTAAAATCATAATATCAAGGGTCAGGCTTCACAAGTCTTAATAGGGAATCTCTTCCCAAGGCACACAGGTAATGAAAATTTTGACAAACAAGTAACATATTTAATTTAAGACAAACGATACCAAGCACAGGCATAACAGAAACCATATTGATTCATGTAAGTATTGTTTAAATGTAAAAAGTAAAATCGTGTAATAATAATTGTGTTTCACTTGATTAACCACTTGCAGGTACGCACAGTTTGAATACATTGAGACAAATATGATCAATTGGGGGTCTATTATTCTTAGGTAATTTAATACCCTGATTGACTATCTGAATTGGATTCCCAAAAGGCCAGTGTAATGACTAAGAGATAACTCCTATAGGCTGAGATAAACATGATGCATCCGACTTCTGTAGAAGTTACATGACCTACCCACCTAGGACAAAATTAGGTAGTCTGAGTCCCCTAACTCTATAGACAGAGGACCATCGAGTTATTGCCCCTCATAGCATAGTTTCAACATTATATACTTTCAACAACAACCTAACAAAGTTTGCACCATCCACCCTCTCTAAGGTAGTCAAGCACTGGATGAATATCTATTTCTTTTTTTTTATTTGATTCATTTAGGCTATTTGTACCTACCTCTTTTGGGGAAACCAGGGTTTCGAGAACCCAAGTATTACTCTAAGGTACACATTAAACTTGCATGTAAGACAAGAATGCAGACTACACAAAAAAGGTAGTAAAAATATTTATATTTTTATTTGGTACATTCAGATCACTCATCCAGTGTATTCATGGTGAATTTAAACCAACGAGTGTCAGAATCAAGCCCTGATACAATTAAACCAACTAAGCATTTATTTATGTTTGTGTGTTTGAGTTATTACATTTAATAACTTGGGTGTATGCATTATACCTCGTTGACCTTTTAAACCATATGCCCAGTCTCAGGCAAACACCTAGGTATACGAAGTACACCACTGAACCACAGTACAAAGTTTGTAAGACACATACAAAATATCATAAGTGCTCGTGTGGTACCACAAAAAGTTATATGGAACCCCATGTTCATTTCTAAGCTTTTCCATCAACAAGACCCTATAAGAGATTATTTTAGTGTAATTCATAAAAAAATCGTACATGATCTGTGAATGAGACCCAGTTATGTCATTCCATTTGCGAAGTATTTATAGTTAAAATAAATATCACAATTATTATATTTATGAATTTTGCACAACTCTTCAAAGAAGTAAATCATTCGTTTTAAGCATAATAGAAGCCATTGTACCAATTTTGTGAAAGTGCACCCGCATACACTATTTCACATGAAATGATGGCCAAAATTATCAAATTTCCATTTTTCTTTAGTTTGTCATCCAGAACAAACATTTTGGATATGTATGTGTTGATAAAAATTTTTGAGACTTACCTTTTAAATCACTAAAAACTCCTTTAAAAAGATGTGGGGACGTCATTTGAACTTCGACCATAATTCGCCAAAGGGAAGGTAAAGCTAGAGCACGCCTTTAGATTCTGTAGTGCAACTCATATAATAGATGATGCAAATAAATAAAAGAAACGTGTAAATATCTGCTCTAAACTAATAAAATTAACTTAATGAATAAAACAAACAAATAAAAGGAGTGAAAGGGAAAACAAACACACTTTTTTTAGACTTGAGGTCTGTTTTTGGATTTTGAGTTTTTTTTGCCCGTTTGGCAGCACTTTCACCAGAAAATGAGGGTTTTCTGCAATTGTTCTGGCAGAACCTTCACACAAGTGAGGAAGATCAAAGAGAGGGGTATCAACGATCTTGTGTTTGTTCTTCTCAGTGTCAGTGTTTAGACGTCTTCCTTCTTCCCCTTAATCATAGGGGTGGGCCCCTAATTATAAGCGTTAAGAGATGAGGTTAATTAGAAGGAGTCCTTGTGAGAAAGTTTATTCGGGGAGAATATTCTCTCAAAATTATGCAAAAGTGGTTGAAGATAAGACAAATGTGCCTCATTTGCTCAAAGTGATTGGATGACTAAACTGGTTTGTTTGTTCTCTAGAGAGGACAAACCAAATGTTGGATTGGCTTGACGGCTAAACTGGAGTAGTCATCTGAAAACAAGGCAGATGTTGGACGGCTAAATTGAGATAGTCGTCTAGATTCAAACGACTAAACTGAGATGGTTGTTCAGAGTCGGATGATTAAATTGAGATAGTCGTTCAGGGTCAGATGGCTAAACTGCGACAGTTGTCCAAACTGAGATAGTCGTCCAAGGTCGGACAACCAAATTGCTTTAGTCATCCATCGGATTCTCTCAGTTTTCTCATGTTATCTTCTTTGTGAACTCCAACCTGCAGCTTGATTCTTCCAAATATGTTAGTATTTTAAAAATCTTTGAAAAATTAAGTGTTTGTTGCTAAAATTTGTCTTTTTCGAAGCTTGCATTCAAAATATTTAATATATATATATATATATATATATATATATATATATATATATATATATATATATATATATATATACGCACACACACATAGACAAAGCTACTCATACTTTACATTTTGACACATATATGTATATATACCTATATTTTTTTATTATTTAGTTTTCTGTATTTTTTTTGTACGGGGTTGCAGTCGGGTTGCTTCAGTTAAGTAGTCGGGTTGCTTCAGTTAAGGTCACAACGCACCAGTAGGGTGGCACACCCTACTAGTCACCCAAGACCTAGCAAGGTGAGCTGGGGTTGATAGACCCCCACTTACTGCACCCCTGTGGGTGCAACACCTGCTGCCGGCTGCCCAAGGGAGCAATCGGTTCTGTTGTGTTCAGCCATGCAGTAACCACCCACTGCACACCACAATGGCAGTTGCCTGGGGTCGTCAGACCCAGCCGACTGGTTGTTAAACCTTATATATATATATATATATATATATATATATATAGAGAGAGAGAGAGAGAGAGAAAGAGAGAGAGAGAGAGAGAGAGAGAGAGAGGAAAACCCTAACAACCAAACAGTTGTGCCATGTGGGAAAAGAAAATAGTAATGTGACCTCTAGGGTGACATTGTGCCCGATGCGCCTAAATAACAGGTGGCAATAGGTTGTGACTGAGGTCAAAGTATTGCACTCAGCAGGCTGCGCACATCGGTCGTCAGCCATGCATATGACAAGTCAGCAGACTGGGGGCTTAGCAGACCCCAGTCAGTTGCCCCTTAAGTGGGTGATGGGCAGCAACAGCACTGGCAGGGTGCGCCCTACTGTGTTTATTATGCCTGGTTCAGGGCCAGCCGGCCCGTGTCACATCGGGTCATACCAGATTAGGCTGGGTCCGATTGGTCGGTCTGACCAACAATGCCACTATCCGGAAATGAGGTCTAGGGTTGAACTGACCCCTGCCCATTCCTAGATACACCCCTTTGTTTACACCCTTTGTTTTTTTATAACAATCAGACTATATATATATATATATATATATATTAATTTATGTGAGGTGTGTGTGTGTGTGTGTGTGTGTGAACATGTAAAAGCTACGCCACATATCAATCATGGAGGCATACTTCTTCTTTTTCGTAAGGAAAAGAATAGTCTTTAAAATGGTAAATCACAAATTCACGAATGTGAATATCACATGATGCTCGTGTAAAGCTATATATCTTTTTGAAATAATGCTTAAAAATCAAGCATATAATTATTACTGGTAGTATGCATTCACATATGTGTAAAAATTCTTTTTTCTTCATTTATAGGGTTCAAATCACGCACAAACATCGTGGGATTCAATCACACTCGATATGTCATCGATCTCACCTTGAGAAGTGGATTCACTAACATATCATAGTGTGGTCTGACATGGTCCTACATGCTGACTCGTTACTTATGCACACATAGTAAAAGATCCTACCTTGTACCGATCGAGTTGGCAAGGACCGAACATGGTTTTTGGTCAAGCCTCAGACGCGTGCACCCTCCTCCGAACTTCATTAATGGAGTATCCCCCACAGCCATATGGTATGGGTGAGAGAGAGAAGAAAAGAGAGAGAGAGCTATGGAAAAATAGAGGAAGAGGGTCATGTGTGTGAGGCTCCCTATTTATTGCGACATCATTAGTATGAAAAGGGAGGGAGAGACACCACATTTTCTTTATGGTGTCTCTTCCTTTCCCAAGGCACTCAAGTGGGTTTTTATTTATTTATTCTTTTGTATTTTATATAATTCCATAAAGAAGGGGGTTGGTTCACCCTTTCTTCTCTTCTTTGTTACAAAAAGTTAAAAATAAGACCACCAAAGGATGATCTCTCATTTATTTATGGAGGGGCCCACTAATGAGGGGTGACCCTCTCTTGTCCCCATATATATATTAGTTATTTTATCTATTTAATGGCTTAGATTAGATTTTAGGAAAACGTTAAGATAGTTTTTAGTCTTAGGTAATATATTAAGTAGACATACTATTTAAAATTAAATTTTAAAATATTTAATTAAAACCTTGATCTATGTTTTCAATTTGATCCCAAATCCAGATTGGATCTACTTCTATTTGGGTTAAACCCAAACCATATCCAAATTCCAAAGTAGATTTTGGATCCTCTCAAGATCCAGATTCACATACCAAATCCATCTACTTTCACAAATGGATTCTGAATCTACCTAAGATCCAAATACCAAATCCAACTACTTTTGTTAATGGAGTTTAGATCTAACCAAGATCCATATATATCCAAATTCCAAATTCAAGTAGATTGTGGAATTCAATTTCAAGTTTTAAAATTCCTTGAAACCTTTAATTTCACTCGAGTTCATAATTTTATTTTTTTTAATAGATTAAGTAAAGATAACACTCAAAAGTTAGGATAAATCCTCAATTATTTATTTAAATAATTGACGCAAATTCACAAGTCTTACAATTAATCCCTCCAAAAACCAATTTTTTCAAAAATCATTTTTGGAGAATCAAGATTCCTATATTACAGTGATATCAGCCCCACCATTATGATTGGTTGATATGCATATGGTGTTCATCATATGTGGACCGTCCACAATATGCACATACAACATAATACCATATACACATGCTAGGCTAAGTGTCAAAAAATAAAAAACTGAACACTGAAATGAGATTTTGCTACCATAAAGAGCCTCTACTTTTCATTGCTGACCTACTTTCAATATATGCATCACCTATAGGAGTGCCTCCAACCCTGGTCCAGACCTTAGATGGGGCATGGACTTTGCAAGAAGAAGAGAGAGATAGAGCTAAAGAGAGAATAAAGAAAGAGATATAGAGGGGGGCATGAATGCTTTCTTTTATAGGTCCTCATGGGTTTCCCAAACCCATTAGGTAATCCCATTCTTCTCTCTTGGTTTGAAAAATTCAATCCAAATTGGAATTTCTAACCTATTAGGATACCAAGCTAGATATATCTCATATTTTATTTTATTTATTATTTTTTTGCATTTAAATAGGTAGGTGCGGATGTCCCACCTCCTTTGGGATTCATTTACATATGGGTCCATTCCATATGTACTTACTCCCATGTAGGTGGGCCCACCTAGGGGGCGTCCCACCATAAAGTTCAAGTCAAATAAGAATACAACAAAAATCTCTTAAGTTCTCTAATTAATTATACTACTTAAATTAGATAAATTAGTAACTATCTTTGACTTTAATTCAAGGTAGTTTTCTAGGTGTTTTAGAAACTTAGAAAGTAGAATTTTCAGCCAAATATGATGGGCCCACAAGGGGCGGGGGGGAAGGGCGGGAATGTTCCACGCTCTTGGGATTTCCTTCTTACTTAAACTAATTAATTAGTTAATTAATTCAAATCCAAATTTAAATCCAATTGAGTCTATATTTCTAAATTTGAATCCAATTTAATTTTAAATCCATTTCAAATCTAAATCCAAACATTGAATCCAAATTCACACTTAATTAGATCCAAATTCAAATTCAAATTCATATTCTAATTAAATTCAATTTCAAATTCACGTTAAATTCAATTCAAATTTCTAATTCATGTTGAATTAAATCCGAGTTAAATTCAATTTAAAACCAAATTCATGCATGATTGACATGCATACTAGACTCTAATTTAAATCAAATCAAATCCATAATTGAGACATAGGAATTTATTTTATTGATTTAATAATTGTCAAAATTTTGTAGGTATTACAAGTTGATTCCTAAGCCATTCATTCTCTAATCAACCTCTCTTCTTTAAGTTAGTTGACATCTACTAACCGCTCTTGTCAAACTTCATCTCTCTTCTCAACTTTGAGCCCCTCTCTTTTGCCACACTTTTTTTGGAAAATGATTGTATTGTACAATAAAAATGATATGTTTTTCAAAAATCCTACATTTTTAGAAAATCTTCCTGATGTTTAAAATCACAAATGTTAAGCTTCAAAATGACCATTTTAACCTTTGCATAGTGAACTTCCTGAGGTTCACACAATATATTTGTTTGCTCTTCAGCTATTGCAAACAATCACTTAAATGTAGATTCACATGTTTTTTCTTACTTCACGAAGTTCGCATAACTACATTTGCGAACTTCTTATAACTCAAACCTGTAGAAGTTCGCAAATACTTCACTAAATTCATATTTATTATACAAAGTTTGCATGACAAAATATGCAAACTTCTAGAAACTGAAACCTAGAAACTTCGCAAATGTTTCACTAAATTCACATATATAGTTCAAAGTTCACATAGGGTCGTGCAAGTATCATTTGAGTAACTTATTATCAAAGAAATTTGCAAAAAAGTGATCTGTGCATATAATACGTTGTGAAGTTCTGTGAAATTCGCATGCTTGTTAAATCATATATAAAATTATTTTTGTACATTTTGTTTTTTTTCTCACTTATTTTTTAGAAGAACCCTAACCCTTTTTCCTCTAGAACCCTTGACATTTTTCTAATTCTCTTGTGGTGATTCCTATAAAAAAATTTGTTGCATTTCGTCAAGGTTGAGGTATATTTTGCATCACATCAAGTTCCCAAGTTAGGTCGAAATATGAGTTCCATAGCCCCTTGCATATTTGTGTTATTTCATTCTAAAGTTTTTATCTCATATGTAGATATGCGTATTTAATAGCTCCATGTGTATTTGTGTTTGATTGTTACTGTAAATATCTTTTGCATGTTTTTATATGTTTTATTTAACATTTGTCACTGGATTTACCATATTATGTTTAAGGTTTTTTACAATATGTTAGATGTTTTGCAAAATATATGTTAAGCATTGTTTAATTAATTATTTTTTTGTTTCTTTGTAATTATCTAAGGATTTTGAATGAACTTTTTAAATGTCTTATGTCTTCTATGTACATTTTAAGTGGTTCACGATCAATACTTATAAACATAAAGAAAAACATGACATCAGAAAAGGGATTCAAACCCCCATCTCCACCCCCAAGCAAGGACCCACTGCCTAAGGTATAGTCATTGTCATGTGTATATACATCGAGTGATACATTTTTATGTATATCTTTATATTCATTTTTCAATTGGTAATAAGAACAAGTTATTGACACATAAATCAAAGGGCCACCAAAACTGAAAGAACATGAATTTTACAAAGAAACTTTATTGGTAAGTGACGTAAGTGTTAGATTTTCATATTTGTTTGTTTGTTCCTTTATTATATTTATATATACACTCATTTGAATCTAACAATAATGTATCACATATTACTCTTATGTAGCATCTAACAAGATTCATAGAAAGATTCAAAGTAGCCTACAAGAAAGACATGGTAGACGAAAGGGAACTTTAAAAAACCATTTACCTTACCCCATATTTCTCTTTGAATATCGAATGCAAGGTTTTTGATATTTTTCTACCGACTAATAGAAACTAACTGGTAAACATTAATTGTTTACAATAAATGGTCAAAACTAAAGGGATGAAAGATGGAGCATGTTTATACTTGGAGACCGGTCAATTGTCGTATTCTTTGAATGAAGCTGACAAGGTATCCACTCGACAACTTTGCATACTTAGAAAACATAAATTTTCATGTGCACAATGACCTTAAACTTGATTTATGTTACAGATCTTATTTTTTGTTAATTGGGTCAACTAACATTGGGTTCTTTGAGAAATTAATATGAATGTGAAGGAGTTCAAGTTGTATATTTTCATGGGCAATACAACTAATACACATAAGAACATCATAACACCAGTACGATAACATTACTTATTTAGTAATGTGCTTATTTCTCTCTTCTACTCGGTAGGTTTAATGTTGTCATTGCATGTTAATTTTTTTGCAGTGTGGTTTGGCTACGATTGTTATACTAATTGGATGGTTTGTCCTATGGATGGTATTTCTGAAAAAATAGTGGGTAATTATTTTGCATATGTTTATTAATTGAATTTGTATATGTACATATTTTTTACTTGATATATGATTCTTACATGTTTAATTATAGTATATTTGTCTTACTATACATGCAGTGCTTGGGCAAAAATATGAAATTGAATTCACACAAGTGCATGTTTATATATGTTATTTTGTTAAGTTTTTTTTATATAATTTATAGTTATTTATTTGCTAATAACCTTTTTTAAGAATAAAGTAATAAAGTACAAGAAGTGTATGATTCAATTATATAAACTTATGAAGGAGGATATGGCTTCAAAGGATGCCAAAAAAAGGCTGAAGAGGAGGCAAAAAACAAAAAAGAACTGCAGTCAAAACAAAAAATATTCAAGGGTCAAACAAAAGGTGGATAATGAGACATCAAACAATGAGGTGTCGGAGGATGAGTCATTGAATAGTGAGGTGCAAGATAGAAAGATCTTAAAAGCTAAGCTATGGACAATTTTGGGAACTATACGTTGACTACTATTATAAAACATTGTATGTAAATTTGACATATTATTGAATGTAAATTTGATAGATTTTTTGTTATTTTTAAAATTATTGATGTTCTTTTAATATTTGATGTCTTGTACATTATGTTTTATAAGTTTTAGATGTTCAGTACATTATGTTTTGTAAGTTTTAAGTTTTCTTTAAATAGGTTTATATGTTCAACTTTATTTTAGGTTTAGTGTTTTGTAACAAGTACACATGCAAAATGTATTCGTCATTGTAAATCATTAAGTCATTGAATTGTTTTCGATTAAATTGTGTATATGTTGTAAATTAAATTTGAATTGAGCAGGTGGACTTAAATGTAAGAGGTGAATTATGTAAATGTTGCAAATTTGAATTGAGTAGGTAAATTTGAATGTAACATATGAATTATGTGAATATTATAAATTTGAATTGAGAAGGTAAACCTATAAATTTGTGAGAATGAAGAAGCTCATAAAAAATGTTGTGAAAATTTACCAAGATTTGTGAGGATGAGGAAGTTCGAGAAAAAGATTTGCAAAAAATCACCAATATTTGTAAATATGAAGAAGTTCGCAAATAACAAACGAGCAAACTTCACACTTAAGTCCATAAAAATAATTATGCATAGAATGACCAATAATTGCGAGGATGAGAAAGCCCACAAAAAATTTTACGAAGAGTAGGTCCAAGATTTGCGAGGATGAGGAAGTCTACAAAAAAGATTTGAAGCAAGAAAAATGGGTTGGAAACGGAAGAGAAAAAATTTTGCTTGTTTGTTTGTGTATGAAAAACTTTTCTTTTTAAAAACTTATCATATCAAAACTTCTCATAGACAAACTTTTATTTTCCTATGAGAAATTTTCTTGCTTTCAAGTGTGTCTTATCAGAAGTTTTCCCATTGGCAAACTTAAAGTCTAAGGTTGCTCACAGTATGTCAATATGATAATGCAATGAAGTTGAACAAATATGACCATTGGAGCTACCAAAGCACCTCACTTCACATTTTAAGAACAAATTTCAACTGATATGGCAAAATGAAACTGACACCCAAAAAATTGAACAAGTTTTTTTTTAAATGATATTGAAAACAAAACATAGTAGAAGAAACCTTGGTTTAGGAAAACTGATTAAAGAGGAAACATTCTCAACATTAAACCAGACTTAAGAGTTAAAATCCAACTAAGCTTTTTTATTTCATTCAAAAGGAAGTTCATTCATACATAGTCTAGTTACAAAATATCAAAATTCATTACAAGTGAAAGTCCCAAAATACACAATGGTCCCAAGACTAGAATGGATCCATGATCCAACTCCAGAGATACTCAGGTTCACCGCATCCATCGCCACCAAAGCATGCCTACCTGTGGATACCTAAAAAAGAAATAGTAATCAGGGGTGAAACCAACACATGTCTTAGCAGGAAACTTGACCTCTCATCTCGCAATAGCTAACATGGATAGGTCAATGAGCCTAACTGAACTCCAACCAAATGAACAATTCAGCACGATTCCAATGCCCGACTCACCATGGGATCTGACTCGACTTAACTTCTAACTTAAAAGAGAAAATAACACATGCACAACCTAGATGCATGAATATTTTTTAAATACTTTCTTCATTTAAGTTATTCTTTTGCATTTTACATGATGCAAATACAAATACTTTGTTTCAATATTAATTATTGTTTTCATGAGGGCACTATTGTCTTGGGCTGCTATAGTCTCACCGGTTTACATGAAGTGTATTTTCAAATATTGATATTTTATATCTTTTATTAATCCCAAGAGCACTCGGTTACACCATCACCAAGGTTCAAAACCTTTTGTCAAGGAATTTCTTTTCCTGGACAACATCATAATACACTACTGCTTGTGTACATAGCAGAACCTCCAATACAAAGGTGTATGTGTCCTGTAAGCCATTGTAGTTAGGAACTAATCCACCCTAGTGACCAAGATGGAGCCCATAACAACAACACACCATCATCAGCTAAGGAATTCATCATCAACTAAACACATCCCATGGAGTTGGTGTAAAGTCGCTCACTAGACGAGTACAAAGTCACTCAAGGTGACAGGTTACCCCATCTTTCAGGGCATAACACATAGCACTGTGTAACTTGTTTCTCTTTATCTTTAGTACCTTGGGCCCTTGCCCAAGCTACATCATGAACTTAAATAAACATTATGTTCTATTGCACATATGAGGTCACTCTTGTATCCCAATCTACATCATGTCATGCATATATCTATGTATTGCTCATCCTTACAGTACAAAACAGAATTTATACCTATATCGGCACTACAGCTTCATATTGCCATATTTACAAATATGAACCACAACCAAACAAGATCAAACATGCTTAAACCATGCAATGTCATACTTTCATTGCCATAACAACTTTTAATCAATAATACTGAAAAGAAAAGATCATGAATTACATTCATATGCATTATTCCATGCATGCATACTTGCATATATGAGCATCTCAACACAAACTGGGTCCCTTCTTGGACTACCAAACACATATCAGTGCATCACATTTAAAAATATGGTAAAAGTAGGTCTTCCAGCATGTTTTTAGGGTTATTTACTTGAATCTCAAGCTTAACAACCCTTACCCAAGCTCAAAACATCAGCAAACCACAAATTGAAATGCAATAGTCGACTCTTTTGAACATAGGATTCAGCCCTTAGGACAAACATAACTTAAACCATACACAAGAGTCGACTCTCCCAATTCAAGAGTCGACTCTTAGGCCAAACATCTCATAGGAGTGGACTCTCCTGGTTCACGAATCGACCCTTCTATAGAAGAGGTCGACTCTTAGTCTGCAGAAGTCAACTCTGCAGAGAACAAGAGTCAACTCTTTTGAAAACAGGGGTCAATTCTGTTAAAAGGAGCAGACTCTTCCAAATAAGAGTCAACTCTTTTTAAAAGCAGGAGTTGACCCTCTTCAAAGAGAGGAGTTGACCCCCAGGAAGCAAGAGTCAACCGTCGGGTCTTCCCAACTTCTACAAAGCAACATGGGTTGACTCTTATGCTTTGCATTCTACCTCACACAACACTAAATAAGAAAAACAATGAGGAGTCGACTCTTGTTCTGCAGGGGTCGACCCTCAAGTCAAACAGAACCTGCAAAATACACAATACTTGACCCTAGAACTGTAGGAATCGACCCCTAAGATATTTTATCTCGATTCCACACTTTTAGAACACTAAAATCTCAAGGTTTGAAGCATCCAACTCATATAAACACATCTAGGGGTGTCTCAAATCGGTTATCCATATCAACAACCACAAACATCACCAACAATCAAAATTTTCCAACATATGAAAATATTTGAAACATGATATTTCACAAACATTACAACACAACTACATGTAGTGCTAGCATACTCACTACCTACAAGATAGAGAATCGACCACCTACCTTGCAATGATATATCTGACAAGAATAGGGCCACACAAACACACAATATGAACCACAAACTCTCTATGCACAACTCCCACATGACACGAGTTTCCTCTAGTTGTAACCCATGAGCTAGGAAAACCGTCTACACCAAAACGGAGCCCTCCTGGAGACTGGGATACCTTCACACGTCATTCCAACTGCAGCAATACTCCTACGTTGGGGTTGTAATATCAAAGAAATTTTGTGAATATTTTAATATATTATTGAGGGATTTACTAGTTCAAAATTGAATTGTTAAATTTATAAAGTTTAAAAAAGTGTTTGGGTTTAGATCTCGATAAAGGATCCAAAAGGACCAACCCAAGTAGACTTAAGTTCAGAAATATCCAAACAGAATACACATGATCCATTGATCTTAAGAGAGATTCAAATTGTTTGACCCACATAATTTGGATTTGGATCTAGGAGGAGATCCAAATTGATCAAACTTACATGACTAGGATTTGGATCCAATTGGTGGATTCAATCCAAAGTAGAATTTAGTTTCAGTTTAGATCTTGAGGGAGATCAAAACTAATCAACCCACATATTTTGGATTTGAAACTTGATCCATTTAATAAACTCCATTCAAAGTAATTAAATAATTAATATACATTAAATATGTATATAAATACTTAAATATATATAATATATATAGTTTGGGGATCAGATCCAAATGGATCTAACCCAAACTCCTCCCCTCATTTAAACCCTCACCTAATGGATTGGGGTTGGATCTAAGAGAATCTAACCCAAGACCCAAACTAAACTTAAACTTGGTTTTGAATCCAAGAACCAAATGATGGGTTGGGATTCGTTTGGATGCCATCACTAATCACTCATCACCACTCAACTCCCTTTTTTCTCCTCATTTTCCTTCCTTTTTTTCCACCCTATGGCCACCCTATAGCTGCACCCTACACCCCTTTTCCCCCTTTCTCTCACCAACCATGTACTACCCTCTCTCTCCCTTTCTATTTAAACCCCTTCTACTTCCTCACTCTCAATCCTCTCAAATTCCCTCTCTTTTCATTGGTGTCATTTTTTTGGACTAAAAGAGCTCATTCTTTTCATGATTTTGAGAGTAGTCTTTAATTACACTCTATCTAAATTCACAAAATTAGGGTAACTCTCAAGTGTGGGAGCTCACTATTGAAGAAGTTTCTCATTTTTTGAGGTTTTCATAATCTTTAAACAAGGTACGAGAAAACTTACACTAACTCTGATGTTTGTTCGATTCTAATGCATGCATGTGAGTATACGGTTTTATACCAATTACTTGATAACTATATAATATTAAAATACATATATATGTATATGCAAGATTTGAAACTACATAAAAAGTACATGTGCATGACTTGAATGGCATACATAAGAAATATGTATGCTTGAGGTTTAGATGTTTCATATTATAGAATATGCATGCATGAAATTATAGGATTTAATATGCATGCTTCGAGGTTAAATTTATGAACATATGAATAGTATGAAATACAATGTTATGATATAATATCAAATGTGATGCATGTATAAAATAATTGAATTACATCATAATAGAAATGAAATATGTAACAATTACTTTTAACATGAGATCAACTGATTGATCGAGCCCAGACAGGTGGTTCCTGACCTTGTGTATGGTCATCTGAATTGATGTGTGTTGGTGCTCCAAAGTGGCGGTTGATAATCTTATATTTGGTTAATTGAATATATATATATATATATATATATATATATATATATATATATATATATATATATATATATATATATATATGCATGTACCCGAGTTGATGGTCATTGACCTTGTGAGCCGTTAATTGTGTTTATGCATGTATGGCAATGGATCCACTGAAGAACGGCTTCAAAGTGAATCTTTATGCATGACCAAGATCGGGTGATCCAGCATTGGCGGTAAATCTCTGTGAGGAGGTACATTGTTCGATATCAAGAAATCCTCTAGAACGGTAAATCCCAAACTCCCTGTGAGGTTGTACATTTTTAAGACCAAGTGATCCAGAATGAAATTTGTTTTCATGATACGATGAATTTCTAAGGATGAATACTGAAAATAAATTCTGATATACTAGATTAAGGATGTATGTTTATGATTACTCATGTTGACTATGATAGAAGGTTTAATTTGATATATTGCATGTGCCCTTGAGGTTTCATATCCTTATAAACTATGAACCTTGGCATGAGATTATGATTGAACAGGTTAAACATGTTAGTGAATGATACATCACACCTACTTAATTACTTTGAAAATAAATGTATTATGTTTTCCTGATTGAAATATATCATATATGTATACCATGTTTGGTATATATCGTGGATATCTGATTAAATGAATTATGTTATCATTAATGTGATATATGTATCAGCTTTGTACACTCACTATGTGTTATGGTGTATACATACTAAGCTTTCATGAGTTTAACTCTTTTTATGGGATTTCAGGTGATGGGTAGCTACAGAGTGGATATAGAATATTTAGGCGGCATTGAGAGCCAATCATTTTTCTTTTTCGGATACTAAATTGTGGATATATGTTATTAAAAATGTTATTGCTTATTGGGTTGCAGTATTTTGAATGCAAAAAGTTATCTGCATTAAATTTGATATAATCATTACTGTGAAGAATGAAACCTGTCTGAGGTTTTGAACCAAAGTTAAAAATGTTTTTGTTGATGATCATTTCAATAAAATAAAAAGGTTTAATTTTTTATGTGTTTTACAAGTGGTTAAAAATCTTGAGGAGTTACAAGTGCAGCTCGACCACAAGATTGTGGTGAAGCAGGTGGGTCATTCACCAAGGCAAAGATGAAGGTGAGAGTGTATAGAGAAGGAGAGAGTGAGTGTGAGAGTGAAGGTGGGCGAGAGTTAGCCAAGAGAGAGAAAAAATAGAGGCATGGCCTGAGAGAGGTTCAAATAGATCTCCCAACATAAATGGGTATGGATCCAGATTTGATTGGGTCCCAACTAGATATCAACCATCAAGGGGCGTGGGTTCCTTGTTAGCCCACTAGTTGGGTTAACTAGGTCCCAAACTAGTTGGTCTAACCCAAAAAGGAAACAACCAAAACAAGGGCATGCCACTTGGCATGGGTCTAGCTCACTCGAGCAGGTCTAACCTGTTGAGGTTGGCTGAGCTAGGTGGCAGTTGCAGCTGCTGTCTCAGCCACAAAGATTGAAATGCCCTAAAAAATAAAACCTTGGCCACACAAGCACATTAAACCCACTTCTAGCCTTTCCAAGACCCAAAATTACACAAATTCCACTCAAACAACTTAAAGAATTTTGGATGTGTCCCCCATGCAGTTGACTGACATGATCAACTTTGGATTGGATGATTATATCCTTTGGGATGAAAATGCCCTCAGAATAGCTAAGAATTGACCAAAATACCTCTGAAACTTGTGAGACATACTCTGAATTCGTTATAACTCCGATTTCAATAAAATAAAGATCGTTCTTCTCAAAAAAACTATAAGAACATAACTAAACATGTCAATTGCATGAAAAAATTATCTATATAGCAAATTTCTAAAAATTACAAAATCCAAGAAAAATATCAAATATTACATAAACAAATTTGCTCAAAAGCTACCAATTATTCTACCTCACTCAAAGAAAAGTTAAATTAATCTTTGCATCAATTATTACATGAAAAAGGGTAGACAATTCAAAATCACCATATAACATGGAACCATTAATTATGTTCATACCTTGCCAATTGTAGATGTGGTGTTTCCATCAGCATCAAGGGCATTAGTTCTCTCACAGATCCTATGGCTCATTTCAGCCATCTTAGCAATACCACCAGCATTGTCACTAGTAGGACCATAAGCACAAATGGCCAACCCAACAAGAACAATAATAATAAACATTAAACTTTCTTGAGTTGTTGATAGTTGATTAGCCACACATAGGTAGTAGGAAGAAATAAGGAATCAGATTGATATAAAACTTTAAAGCCATCTTTCATTCATTCCACCTTAAGATTTTTCCACTAAATTTTAGCAGAGAATCTTATTAAAATAGTTGATGCCTTGTGTTGAACATGCAAATGATCAAAAGCACTACTATGTGCAGAATTATGAAAATATATGTGCAAAACTAGGAAAATAAGGGCCACCCAAAATAGAAACATCACCAACAACTCCATCACCATCATCCAAAAATGCACCCCACCAACCAAGTGAAAGAAAAGGGGCAAATACAAAATCCAATTCATCTCATAACACATACGTAGTCCAAGCATTAAAATCAAAGTCATTCAAACTTAAACAACTATACAAATTTAACATTCATAGTCTTAACATTACAATCATAGTTTCTCATAAGTATTTTTCTTATAAATCAAGTAATTGTAAGACGTTGGTATTTTCTCAAAAGCATGCTTGCAATTCTTAAGCGAAGAACTTTATTTCTTCCTCACGCAACACTTCGAGAGATGACTTCAGCTTCTTTATTAGGATGATGACTTAGGTTTCTTGTGACATCATCTAGTTGAAAGTGGTCAGCATTTGAGTTTTGGTCAAGTATAAAATTATCAAGCACGCATGTTTCAAGTATTATATTTACTTGTGTCGCATACTTGTATGTTTTAAGCAAAGGAAAATAACCTTTCGATAAACAAAATTTTTGCTCAAAAGCATTCCTCAATAATGCATGACGATAATTAAATATTTCTTCCTTCTTTTTAGGTGAATGAGTTTCAAGATTTATGTATTCTTACAAATGGTATCGAGCTTTTCTAAATGGTGCTAGGAATCCAATTATATTGGGATAACTTGCATATACATGGTAGTACTTTCCTATACATATGAAAATATGTAAATGAACATGTCAATATAACAATTTGAACATATAACAAAACTTTTTTTAGATTTTAAAATATACCTTGAGGTACTTGGAGTGAGTAATCTCTTCTATCAAATTCATCATACAAAATTCTTGAATCAGATGTTGAATCCTCTCATCCAGACAATACATAGTGGAACTTTAGATCAAATCCTACTACAACCATCACATTTTTTGTGAGTTGATTATTTTGATTATAAAATCGCACTTGTTCTTTTTTTGGTACACACACAAGTATATGAGTCATGTCAATGGCACCGATGCAATCATGCAAAACAAGAATATTATTTGAGACCTATAATTATTATTTATTCAGATGTCCTATGAAAAAAGCACAAAAAATGTGTTTACCTTGAAATATAGGTAGAACCAATGATCACCACTTATTGAACATCTTGATTGCAGTGAACAAATTATAGTGTCTGGCATTCGAATATACTTTGTCTAAGTGAACAAATTGCATCTAACACTTCATTAAAATATCTGCTAATAGTTTCACTAGAATGCTAAAATACATATTGAACATCTTGATTGCGTTCATCATGTCCGAATGTTAACAAAAAAAAATGACAACCAGACCCGGACCATAACCGGTAAAATAATATTTTTTATCATTTTTACATTGAAAATTTATGGGTCTTAATAAAAACTTGGGTCAGGCCTGAGTCTGGTATAAAATTTCACAAACTATACCTGAGTCCATTTATTAATCAGACCTAGGTCTTCTTATTTGTCACCATACCCGAACCCTATAAGGTTTGGCCCTGGTAAACTCAACCCATTGACACCCCTAATAATGACTGGTGGAGGTCTGTCTAACCCCAAATTGCCTTTTTAAAAACAATACATATCGTTGATCACATAACAAACCCTTTGTTTTTAATATATTACATAATTCTTGAAATGTCACAGGCTCCATGCATAGTTAATCAAAGCAATTTTGACGATTTGCATATAACAAGTCCCGTATAATATCCACTCCCTTATGAATGAGATCATGGACAACATTTTTCATATAATTTGTTTGGTAGTAGCTCACAAGGAAAAGTATCGTAATCTATAATAATAATACAAATATAATATCTTTATCTTCATCTTCATGTCTCATTTTTTTTAATGAGAGAGAATATAATTGTTTATGAGTCTATAATGATAATACAAGTACAATGTCATCATTTTCCCTAATGAAAAAAGAGCATACCCATACATTTTAAAGATTATAGTAAAGAAAGCATGTATAAATTGCATTGCATTAATCATGACATACACATAATGAGTCGTCAACAACTTAGGCATATCAAAAAATATATGATAAATGTTTTTCATCCCCACCTTAGCCAAAATAACAAAAAGATGAACAACTTAAAACTAATACAAAATGAGGAGAAGTGCCCTCCATCACACAAAATATATATAAAATTTTTCATCTCCACCTAGATAATATAAAAATTTTAAAAACTTCTTTCATCTTCATATCTAGGTACAAAATGAGGAGAATGTCTTCTAACTCATTCAAACAATGGGTTCACTAGCCTAACTTATTAAACAACAAAAAAAAAAACTACGCTCTTCCTTTATGGCAAGAAAAGCACGTACCTTCCCTTCATTTTCAAATAATCTAACTCCATTGCAAAATGTTACATTGTTAAGGTTTATAGTTTCAAAAAATTCAATGCATTTGTCCATCTTTGATGTCCTTTGCTCTCTAACTAACTCTCACACAACTTCACCAAAATTGTTCACTGCATCTATAATGAAATCTTCGAATTTTATTTTTCTTTTTTATCCTTCAACCCTCACATTCCTCTCAAGAATATCTAATCATCAACCTGAATTGCTGCCCTAAAAGATAAGGAAACAAGGTCATCATTGTCAAATGTGATATGAATATATTGTTCTACTTGATCTTTCATCGGATTTAACGATGGTCAAACTTTAGGAGCACTCACTATAAAAGATTGGTATTCGGTCATCGACGAAATAGCAAACCAAAGGGCTAAATCCTCATAGTCAGCAAATGATGCATACCTAAATTTCTTATGCTTGGGATATGCCTACATGTAAGTGCAAAAATCTATTAGTCAACCAAACTATAAATTAATACATAATATAAACCAAAATCAAATTATTTTTTCATTGCTTACCATCATATATTCAATCTATATAACATTAGTAACTTCACTTAGCTTTTGTGTTAGAGTGTGTACACACACTACTCAAGCTTATAATCTGTAGCTGAATCGTGTATTTGGCCTTCAAAGTCTTCAACTTATTTCTTATGCTATCTTTGTTGTACTTGAGACTAAAAATTCATATGCATTGGTTCTCTATATCGGTATGAATCCTTCACTTATGAATCCTTTGGGCATCTTCCTTCCATCAGCTACTTGGTCTTTTATTGATTGAATATGAACATTATCATGTGTTTTGCTCCATATAATATTTTCTTTTTTTTAGAGCAATGAGACTACTCTTGTGTCTCGAGTACGCTCTCATTAATGTTAATTGCATCTTCAACCATCCATAATTTCACATTTATCACATGCAAATCTATGAATAATCATGAGAACTTTTTATTATAACAAAAGCATATGATGACTACATAATAACCAATCAATATGCCATATAAGACAAATACTTTAAATTTGTTTTAGACCTACGTATGATTGGATGAAAACCAAGTTTACCAGTCTAATCAGAATTCTCAAAATTATTTGCATGTGATGTTGCCCCCTCTTTTTGTAACATGTTAAGATTAAAAAAAAAACAAGTTAACATGCTACAAGTAAATGAAAATTAAAATCCAAGCAAACTGATCAAAACTCATCTTAGTGAATAAAGTCCAAACAAGAAAGTAGAAGAATCAACAATTCAAACAGATAACAAGAATGAAACCCATCTTTTTGAATTAAAACATTGAGTTTTGTTTGAGGTTGCTTAGGGTTTGATAGACATTGAGTTTTTTTTGCACTGCACAATCCAACTAAAAAGAGGGAAAAATTGAAAAGCACAAACATGTCACAAATTTAACAAACTAATAGACATGTCCAAACATTATTATTAATAAATCACTACATTTAAAACACCAAAACAATGCCCTCCTTTTTATCACTAATACAAGCTCCTAACCTATATAATGGATTTCAGTAATTGAAATTTCATTAAGGGACAAATAAACATAATATCATACAAGCCATCACAAATTTCTTGTTTGCCACCTTGTTGAACCATTTAGTCGAGCAAGTAGTGTGCATACCCTTCCACACGCATACACACACATAGAGACAAAAGCATGCACCTACAGAGAGAGCCAATGTATGACTTTGCCAAACGGTGCAGAGCTCCGATAGTGTAGGTTGACACTGGGAAGGGAATAAGATGAAAAGGTCCCATTGGCGTTAGAGATAAAAGCAACAATATGGCCAAACCGTTTGGAGGATATAGCCAATCGGTTTGTCCATCCTCTTTTGTTTTGATTATTTCCCAATGTCCAACTAGTTTGCTCTGAAGGAAGAAAACATCAGCGTTGGCGATGAAATACCAGAGAGAGAGAGAGAGAGAGAGAGAGAGAGAGAGAGAGAGAGAGAGAGTCACAAGTTACCTAAAGCTTCAAGCCAAGATGAACAAGGTCGCCAGGTTGCAGAGTGGAGGAGGCGCCTCTCCCTGGTATGCAACAAATGAAAGGGCTTTGCCCTAAGTTTAGAAAGTTTTTGATATGAATGATTCCTCCACCCCCTTGGAGTTATCTTTTCTATCAAAAAGGTACTTTTTAGAAACACTTTCATAGAGAAACATTTTCTATAAATTGAAAAGGTAAAAAAAACCATACATTTTTTTTACCTTGCTTCACTTCTCGTAGATGTTTCTCGCTTCCAAACATGCCCATAGGCAAACTTTTCTTTTCCTATGAGAAATTTTCTCGCTTCCAAACATAGTAGATTTAGAAAAAGTGAAAGTAGAAAAGAAAAAATTATAATTTTTTCAACGGTTTTAAATGAGAATTTTTGAAAGAAAAGTTTTTCTAAAAAGTATGATTTTTGATAAAAAAATTCCTCCACCTTGGAGGATGAAAGGATTTTTCCTATCAAAACTTCTTTTTTTATTAGGGCAAGCAATCACCCATAACACGATGTTTCATGGGGGCTGCCACAACAAGAGCTTAGTCTTCATCTTCCTCCCACCCACCACCATATTGATGTTTCTCTCTCTGTCTTGGGTGTGGTTGACCCACCTCTCTCTCACATTTTTCTCATGCTATACAAATAAGTGAAAACTTTTCATTTGAAAAAGTTATCATATCAAAACTTCTCATAAGCAATTTTTTTTCCTATGATAATTTTCTTGCTTGCAAACGTGCCCTTAAGTAACTAAACAAAATCAAATTAATTTAACTTTAAACCAAAATTTGCATTTTCCCAAGCCTGATAATTTTTTAGGAGCCCTTTTTTTTCATTTTTTTCCAGAGAACATAGTATAGGGTTGTCAACATATTGGACCTTCACCAGGCCTCAATGGGTTCAGACCCAGATCTAACTCTGAGGTGTTGTACCAGGTCCAACCAGACCTATCCTAAGAATAACCAAACCCTGGTCCTATAAAGATAACATAAACCAGACCCATGCAATCCATTTATGGTAAAATAATATTTTTTATGTTTTTATATTAAAAATTGCAGATCTTAATAAAAATTCGTGCAATGCCCAGGTCTCGTATGAATTTTGATAAACCATACCTGGCTCTATATACTATTTTGATCTCATCGGTTCAACCCGGATTGTAATCGGACCTCTTTGTTTATTGCCGAGCCCCAATCTTATTGAATTTGGTATGGGTCAGCATTGGTTCATACCCAACCCACTACACCTCTAACTTAGTAGGAACCTTTATCTGATCCCCAGTTAACTAAGTAACCAAACCTAGTTTAATCAAATGTAGGCCATTAACATTTGGACTTGGCTTTGAGATAAGTAGATCCATGTCCATTATACAAAACACATACATGAATCGAGATCGGATCTTGGTATGAAACATCAAACATAGAAAAATAGATGCAATAAAGGATAGGATCCAATAACTACTTGATTTTTTATGTGGGTGGGGCGGGCGATTTAACCTAATGCAGGACAATGTCCAAATCCCATGACCAAATACCAAAAAACTGGACCTAAATTAGGGTCTACATTAAATAATATGGATTTAACTCCAAACAGACCCAGGTCAAACCCCTAACTCACTTTTAACCCCATCTAAGCAAACCTTATTAAAGAAACTTGGGTTGGCCAAGGACATCTGGTTCACACCAAGTCATCTATATCACTAAAACAATACAATATCCAAGCCAAAATCTGATCCTTTGACATCACTAAACCGGACTATCTGAGTCAAGCCCAAGCAATTTGCATCACTAAACTATATTCATCAACTTAGCCTAGATTAGAACATGACCATTCATATGGATTCTGTACCAAGTTAGACCGCGCGAAGACCCATATGAGCCATGCTTGGTCTGCGAAATCCTATAGAAATGTGAAGCTGTGCATTTTGAAGCTTAGTTCCTATGGATTGGGACACATATCCAATTTGATTTTCATACCGATCTCGACAATTTATATAAGCAAAAGGCAATCTACAGATGGATCGGGTTTGGTTGGACCACCGATCCAACATTAGTACTTTATTTCTGCATATGGATTTTTAAATAAGATCCAAAGTTGTTCAAATGGGATTAGGGTTAATAGAAAGAACATTTTTGGATTAGAATAGGATTCAGGTCAGTGTTTTGATAATGCTCAACTTCATTTCAATGATTTACAAAACCTTCGTATACATAAACCACTGCCCTAGATCCCTCAGTCGTGCTTTTCTTCAGCACATTGATTTTGAGCTCCTTTGCAGCAAACATATCCTTCAGTTGTCTAATCTTCGCCTGCGCAAGAGCCAACTGAGTATTTGATCCACTTGTTGGATACTTTTCTCCTTTTCCTTCCCGTTCTTCTCTTCTTTCACCTCAACTCTCCTTTCAGAGGGACATAGCTACATGATCGTCATCATTAGTAATTATCATGGAGGACAAACAAATGTCTTGGTCGCCCTTGCACTAGTCTACAAGTTTCAATTGAAATAGGGTGGGGTAATCCTTTGACTTATCCTTGATTGTCATGAAGACAATTTTGCTAACTACAGTAAGGTCGGTTCGTTGGTGAACATAGCCAAGTTGGTTTTTGGCCATTTTGCCAAAAAGGTGAGAACAATAAAAAAGTTCATTTTATCACTAGATTTTGGCTGCTGATATTTGGCCTAAACACACGTTTTGTCACTATGGTTGGTTCAGATAATGGCTATTTGGACCATCAACAATTCACACCGATAACCGATAATTTCATAACATCACCAATTTATATCGTTTTACACACCTAGCAGATATTTTGCTGTTCTTCAAACACATAAAATACCCTTAATAGGGATGGAGGACATGAGAATGAGATGGAGGCAGGGATGGAGGTTAAAGTCAAAACCCGTGAGGGGATGAACTTATGCTTTCTTGCCCTACTCCGATCCCCCGCTTTGCCCCGCCCCGTCCCCAATCTTTTTTTAGAGATGACAATGGATCGAGAAAAAATGAGGCTTCATCCCATTTGAATCGGGGATGGAAGACATGAAATGAGGATGAAGGTTAAAATCAAAACCCCTACAAGAATAGGGAAGCAGATCAGGTCATGCCGAACATGAGCGTTTTTGCTCATGCTAACATCGTGGCCGTCTGTTTGCATTTTGGATGAATGCCACGTAGTTTTGTTGACTTTTTATCTTTTCAAAATACAAATCGGATGGCCATGATGTTGGCATGATAAAAAATGCTCATGTTCAGCATGACCTGATCTACTTCCCAAGAATAGAGGCAAGGGTGGAGGGTAGAATTTTGAGACGGGATGAAGGTAGGGATCTTGTTTTCCGTTCCATCCCTAAAAGGTACCTTTGCATGTACCTGAACCCCTCTCCCAACAGGAATCGCTGAAAAGTGTCCAGCGTTTGTTTTTGGCTCCCTTTCCTCGCGGAAAGAGAACCCCATGTTCGTTTTGCCACTGTGGGCCCAGTGAAAATGAATCGACTGTCGTGCGTTTATTGTAAAGCCGGCATACGAACGGAACCTAAAACTTGTAGGACATTCAAAGTTTTTTCCTTCAATATATCTTTTATATATTTTAAACGTTACAATTCCGATATTATCGCAATAAAAAAATTATTTTATTTTATCGCTAGGCCTTGTCGCACCGATAAAATCCCGATACTGAATTTGTGAGATTAGCGGGGTTTTCGCCACAAATGAGACAAACAACGTCGTCCTTTTTTTTTAAAATAACGCTCGGCGGAGAGCGCGCCTCTTTCCTCCGAATCCGTTTCCTTTAGGGTTAGGGTTTCTTCTCTCTCTCTCTCTCTCTCTCTCTCTAAGGTTTCCTCTTCGCTGTAATCGCTTCTAGGGCTCTCCTCGTCTCCTTCGCCGGGATTTTGGACTTGGCATTTTTTCGGATCTGCAACCCTAGGGTTTTCCGGCGATGGAGAGCCATCACTACGGCTACGATCAGGGTTACGGAGGACCGGGGCGCTCTTCCGTCTACTCTTCGCGTTTGACAGGCGCCGGTTCCGTCGCCGACCCTTACGGATCGGACGCCTCGCGTCTGTCGTCCTCCCGGTTCCTCTCCTCCGACCGCCCTCTCCTCTCTTCCGACTCGAGTTACTCTGTGTTGGATAGGTCTTCGTTGTACGCTGATAGTTTGAGGTACTCCGGCAGCGAGATCTCCGGAGCCGGGAGCTACTCGGCGAGGCCGGTGACTCCGACTCTCTATTCGCATACGTCCTGGTATGGGTTGGACAGCCACAGTATGCTGCCGCCGCCCGGAGTGGAGCAGTCTGCGGCGGGCTTGAAGTGGCCCAATGAAGGTAGCAAACCTTTCTTTCTTCTTTTTTTTCGCTTGTGAATTCCTCGCTTTTCTATTCGGCGAATTGTTCTGCTACTTTGGAAGGTTTTGGTAATTTTTTACGCATTATGGTTGCAAATTCACGTATCTGTGTCGTTAGTTGCTATGGATTTGGCTATTCAGCATACTTCATGAAAATGTTACGGCTAACTCTCTTTCTCTTCGTTTCTTTCACATGGCTTGCTTGAGTTGGTTTCACTAATTCCTGGAAATTACATGAATGTTCATCAACCTAAACTATGTTTGTTTTCCAGTTTCTTGGCGTGATTGTGAATGCATTGGGTGATCTTTTTATGTTTTTTTCCCATAATCGTGCTTATTGAAGGCTATCACTATCTTTTGTTCCTTAATTTTTTGAAGACCCGCTTCCTTGATTAGTGGTGTTCCCACCCATTTTTTTGGAGTATCTTGAGTAAGAAAGCAACGAAACATTGTACTTGGAGCTTTCGTTACGTTAGTAGGGTTTCCTTTGCATGTTTGTGTACTATTAGTCGCATTAGGGGTACTAGAGTTACCAAGTTGCTCATTATACATTCTTTGCACTAGGCCATCAAATTGACCAAAAAGGTCCACGCCACAATATGCCTACATATCATTATTCTGCTTGAAAACAGAGTATTGGCTGTTAGCTGGTTTGTGATATTCTTTTCCCCTTATTGTTCGATTTGTAACTTTCTGTTTGATTTGTGATCATGATGCTTGTATAGCACCTCATTTTCTGAGTTCCATATGGGGAAAGGGCTAAGACAATGTGATTCACTCTCTCCTCTGCCCTTTGATATTGCTTGCGAAGGTTTGTGTGCACTTTGAAAAAGTGACCTTGAATGGATTTATTATGGGATGAGGTGCAGGGGCATCCCCACTCACTCACTCACTCACTTTTTGTCGACGATTTTGTTGGTCCTTGATGAGGCGGAGGAAGAAAAATTTTGGAGAATCTGGCTATTGCTTTGATGTTTTTCTTTAGCATTGGGACTGCATAATAATGAGCCCAAAAGTGAGCTGGTTATGTTGGAGGAATCTCTCTCTCTCTCTCAAAAAAAAAGCAGCCATCTTTGAAATACCTGGGAGTGATCCTTCAATTGTATCTGCAGGCCTAAGCATTGAGAGAATGTGGAAGATGAAATCCTGGATGTCTGGGTATGTCTCATTCGCTGGTGGACCTAGTATTATCAAACATATCTTAGGAAATATCCCTTCCTATCTGCGTACTATTTTTCAGTTACTTAAGAAGATGGAGAAGCGGCTATCCAATTTTTTTGCATCATTCTTATTGAAAGGATTTAGCAAAGGAAAGAAGCTACTCTTAGTGAAAAGGAGCAAGCCTTGGATTCAGAAGATTGGGAATGATGAATAAAGTTTTTTTTTTATGATGGTGGTGCAAACTTATGATGGACGATTGTTGGTGGACATGTTTCATTAAAAGTAGATATGGTGTTGGGCTTTCCTTCTAAGTGAAATGGGTCTCTCAAGGGGAGCAAATGCTCAGTCTTATGGAAGGGCTGGTGTACCCATGTAGAGGACTTTAAGGATAAGATCTCAATAATATTCAGAAATGGTTTGAAACTAGCTGTCCAATAGATCCACGGGCTTTTGATGGCTATTTGCGGATTTGATTTCATACACATCTCAGGTTTGCTATTGAAAAAGGTATTAAATAATTAAAGCTGGGAGTTACTGGTTGAGAATGGCGTTTAGGACATCATCTTTTGAAGTAACTTACCATTGAGTTAGCTGGATGAGTGAAAAGATTACAGCAGATCCTAGTTAATATTTGTTCTAAGACTGAGGGAGTTACGGTTGTTTGGAACTGTGCAAAGCGTAGGATATTCATAGTAAGATCTTGCTACAGGTTATTGCTGGAACCCTTGAATGCACCTTTGCAGGGAAAATATTATTGGGCCTCACCCTAATCAGGTAGCGGTGGCATTTGTGTGGTTACTCTCGTTGGATAGGGTATTAGCTCAGGAAAATTTTAAAAGAAGCAGCTTCTATCTTTCTACTATGTGCCACATGTGCAACACAAGTTAAAATAATTCTTTCTGCCTGTTTGGGTCACACACTTTCTTTTCTACTTTGATCCATTTGGTGTGTCTGGGCTGGAACCCCAAGCAGGACTGGTAGATCACCACCTTAAGACAAGCTTTCTTTTAACCATGGTTTAATGGCAAAGGAAGGAAATGAAAAGTGTTGTGGTGCTGTTGTATTTGCTTGGCCTGGTGGTATGCTTGGTGTGATAAATAAAAGAACTTTTACAGGAAAGGAATATTCACGGGAGTATTCAAGCACATATTCAACTTTTTGTTTCAGGGAAATGGAATAATACCAAGCTACGGGCATCTTGTGGATCAGATGTTCTAGATTAGGATATTGGTGCTAACTGTTTTGCCTATGGTTTCATTTTATATTCCTTTGCTCTTTATTTTCTTTGCATTGTTGCCTTTGGTTTGGTGATTTCTTGTCACTATTTTACTTTAACTTCCTTTCTTTCCATAAAAAAAGTATCTCGATCTCCCAGTTACTATTTCTCTTGGTTTATCTTATCTTTTTTGTTGCTAAGGATACTATTATAAAGATGCACATAGATGTGTTCACTTTGTGCTTGACTATTATGTTTCTTTAGGAAAGGGGTGTTGATTTTTTTCCTTTGTTTTCCTATGACACGTGTTTAGAACTTTTACAGAGAATTTGCTTGTAATTGTTCTTGTGTTAATTATTCTTCTGGGATTTAAGAAAACCACCTCTTTCCTTGTAGTCGATTTATTGAGACCTTGTATAAACTTCTGACTAATTTAGCCAAAATGTTTGAACCAGTAATATATAGATCAAGGTCTTCTTTCTAGGATATATCATGCATTTTCCAATGAAATACCCACGCTAACATATGATGCTATTATTTATGAAATTTAAAGTGTTAAAAGATTTTTAAACGCATCATAAAAAAAAGAATCTGCAACTAAAGTATAGGTAATTAAAAAGTATTATGAAACTAAGTAGTTCAAAAAAAAACAAAACATTATAAAAAATGATTTATAAAAGATACAGAATGTGACTTCATGTGCATTTTTTGATGTGGTGTGCAAACACTTTGTTGTAAGAAAACACGTTCATTCTTGAAATTAAAAGTTAATAAATTTTACTATTTTCTTAGTTATTAGTGAGTACTCTTGTTAAGTTACACAGAAAAATAAATAATTTAGGTATAGTTTGATAACCATAATAGGAGATTGACTTCATAATTTTCATACTCACAGGGAGGGGACTAACTTTGATTTTTTTCTTCGAAAAAAGGTATAAAAATGAAACCGAAGCCTAATGGAAAGATGCTTTTTCTAAATAAAACCAGCTGCAGTGTAGTCTTCAAAGGAATCTTAAAGACATGAATGGATAACTTGTTAGAATGTATGCAATTTATTGCTGAAATTAGACTATGTGAGACCAAATAAAATGTAACACAATGGTTTATTTGCAGATTGGGTAGCTTCACCGTCACATCCTTTTATAGATCTCTATTGGAGCCAGGCTGAAGTTATTCTGTATATATATATATATATATATATATATATATATATATATATATATATATATATATAGAGAGAGAGAGAGAGAGAGAGAGAGAGAGAGAGAGAGAGAGAGAGAGAGAGAGAGAGAGAGAGAGAGAGCTGCTAACCACTTATCTAGTAAACCACCGGCTAACTGGGCTTTTGATGGGTTTTTTCTTTGTTTTCCTTAAATCTGACCGTACAAATGTGTTCTACATGCTTGATTTTATAGGAATCGACTTTTGGATCATCTGATTTCGATACCCTGGTAGGTTTTTATAAGGTTTAAACATTGTCAGTATAAGATTTTCATAAATATTCAATGCTTAAAAAATCATGTTTTTTATTGAAAAAACCTGATCCAAGTGTCGTTTCCTAGCAAATTAAGCATGTTGAACACATCTGTATGGTCATATTTAAAGAAAACATGGAAAAACCCCTTAAAAATCCGGTTAACTAGAAAAGTGGTTAGCAGCTACCACCTTCTCGTATGTATATATGGGGTCCAGGTCATTCACCGAGCTAAGTCATTTCCGTGGTTATCTCCTTGGATAAGGTGAACACTCAAATAAGTTTGAGGAGGAAAGGAGTTCAAGGGGCAAGCCAATGCATTCTTTGTTTGTTGAGGAAGAATGTACATCCCTTTTGTTTTAGAGCTGTATTTTTTTTTCAGGGATTAGTGAGCTGGATATTCATTTGGAAATGTTGGTTGGTAGATGGCCCAAAACTGATCTGTCTTACTTGGGCCCTACTTTTCCTCTTAAACCAACAGCTTAGTAGGCTCTTATTGAGTGATTCCTTCTCACCTAAGTTCAAGGGACTGTGCATAGTTATATTTCTATTAATGATACAGTTTTCTTTTCTTTCAAAAGAGTAAAAAAAGCTGATTGCAGTCTCTTATTGACTTTGCTTGAATGCATGAATAGAGAACATCGTTGTAGAAGGTCAAACATGGCCTCACCATATGCTAGAAGTTTTTACTAAGTTGGATAAAATAAGGAACATGAATATCTTTGGCTTTTCCTTTTATGCATTTGTGGCTGAATTTGTATAACATGAATAACAACTATAGGGTGTAATCATCTATGTGAAAGTTAGAAACATGGCCAGTCTTGTGAAATATCTAATTAGAATACGTAATCAGGCAATAATGTGAAGTGGTAAGACCGTAAGAGTAATGTGATATAGCTCTTATCCATTTGATTAGGCATGTAGTTTGCCTGACCACAGTTGCTAGAGCAGGAAGTGGGTGCAATACTGCAATTAGTGATTCACAAATGAGGTGAAAGTGAGCGATTCAGATATGGCCTAATGTGCAAAACCTAAGAATTTGAGAAGCATTAAGAGAAGTGAGTAGGAAGTGACATGGTAGTGGTAATGGAAGCAATAAGCAACTTGGGAGAGATATTTTACTTAAGTGCATTTTCCAGCCTTTTTACCAAAAAAAGATCCTTGTACTTTCAGGTTTCATAGGGGATTGTGTGGTCTTAAAGGGGAAGTGTGATTCCTCCAGCGAGGGGTGTGCACTACCAATATCATGCTAGAGGAATCACGCTTGAGTGGGCCCTGCTTTCATGAGGTGTACACTTATTAATCAGAAGCATACTTGGACTGGTTCATGTAGTGCTTGTTTATCTGCCCCACCTCTTCCCAAAACACACCAACACACACACACACACGCACGTCATGGTGCTTCTGGTTTCTTTCTCTCCATATATCTTAGGGGTGCTTTTGTTTATATTATTGTGCTTCTTTTGATACTATGCGAATTCTTCAAATGAATGGAAAATGCTTGAGCTGCAAACTAGAAAGTTCCATTCATTGGTTCTCAAGCAGATCATCTTATCAGCGTTCAGGACCAATAGTAGCTGTGTAGGCATAATTTTATATTCTTGAAATATCTTTCAATTTATCAATTTAAAGAAAGATAAATACAACACAACCAGGACTCAGCCATAGCAAAGGTAACTGACATGGATGCGCCCTCTCCCTGTCAGATGTATATTTTCATATGCAAGTCATATTTTTTTACTGAAAAACATGATATTTTTATATATTCATGGTACCGATAAATGGCAATGAAATTGCTAATAAGAATTTTCTTTTGCTATGTTATTGCTTCTAATTTTTTAACTGGTTTCTGGTATTATATGGTATGTTGATTAGGGTTTAATGTTTGTACTTTCATTAAAGATAGAATCTGGAAACTAGTCAAATTTGAGTAAATAGTTCTATATATATTACTATATTATCAAATATATAAAATTCTTGTTTCTTATGATATTTTCTCTCTATTATCTACATATAGCTTTGTACCACCAGAATGTATTGGGAACTCATAACAGTATTGCACAAAGTGAAGCTCTGTTTTCTACAAATCCTTTGGCCAAGCGTCCTAGAATTGAAAGTGCAAGCAGTCTTCCTATTTATCCTCAGCGTCCAGGAGAGAAGGATTGTGCTCACTATATGTTGACCAGAACCTGTAAGTTTGGAGATACATGCAAGTTCGATCATCCTCTTTGGGTTCCTGAGGGTGGGATCCCAGATTGGAAAGAGGTGAACTTTATTTTGTTTGTATAATATATATTTTATCTTGTAGCCGGATCTTTTGAAAATTGTGATATAAATCAGTGTTTCTTTCCTATTATTTTAATTTAGTTTTAGTTGGCCTTGGTTTATGGCACCCTTGCACTTGTACAGTATGCCTTGTATCTCTCTAATATATCTTACATCATTAAATAGTTTGAGATTATACATTTCAGCTTTAGCTGTAAAACCTACAGAGCCATATCAATATATTGGCTGTCAACCTGATTTATGTATTATGTAGTATGTATGTACTATGTGAACAAGTTGGTTGGTATTCAACAGTATCTTGGATGTTCTTTCTTAGCCCAGTATAAGAGCTTGAATTGTTGTATCCTGCTCTTCTGTGTGTTCCAGTTTGTTCCTTTTCCAACTCTATTTTATTTTAAATGTAAATATATTATTTATATATCTTATTTCCCTTTTTTGTATGCTGATTTGTGTATGACCTTTTTCCCTGTGTGGCAAATCATGGAACTTTTCATGTTCTATCTATATCTGACCAAGATGTTAACCATTTGTGATTTTAATGAGGTACTTAGGTAAAATTGGAAAATGCGTTACTAGGAGATTGATCCTACACTTGTAACACAGACTCTTCTAACAAGACACCGCACCCGCACCCATGCATGTTCGACACTTGGACATGACTTCTTTTGTGTTAGGTGAAATCAACCACACTAAGGTCCATTTCTGTCCAAAATTAGATTCAATTAACCCTAACCAAGTACAGTTTCATATATATATATATATATATATAAATACAAAAATGCACACACATGCACGTAGTGTTAACTTAAAATTGTTAAAAAATATATATACCCTCCCCGCAGCCGCAGCCGCACCTGCACCTATATGACAGATCCTACATGGTTGATAGGTGTTTTAACTTTTAACATGCATACTGTACATTAACAAATATACTATGTTATTTTCCATCATTGTTGCTCATGTATGTTAGAAACAAAACAAGACAACCTGGTCATATGACTTGCATAAGCTTGAGTTACGGCTCGTCTTGGATTAATTTGCTGAATTGATCCATTATTGAAGAAAGTCAGTGTGTTGTTCTAGATATGGTAATCAGGGTGGAATAGCAATCCCATCTTAAATTGTAGGCTTGGTTTTTATAATTGTAGGTTATGAGTGGCAGTGTTCATGTTGTCAGCTCATGGTTATCGTCTATGTCACCTGGGTATGGGTACGGAGGGTACAACACAGAAATTTCAAAAAATGAGGGTACGGGGACACGGTGATATATATATATATATATATATATATATATATAGTAGGGGTCCAATGCAGTTTTTAGTAAAAGTGGAACAAGTTTTAGTAAAAGAGGGAATTGTGGGATGATATTTTGAATAAAAGAGGGGGTGTAGGTAAAAAATAAATAAAGGGGTGTCTATAAATGACATTTTGAATAAATAAGGGGGTGTAAGTAAAAAAATGAAAAAATGAATGGGGGGGGGGGGGTTCTGAAATTTTAAAGATGAAATACAATAAGGTTATTCATTTTTTACTTAACACCACCTCCCACAGTTTCACCGCTTCTCTCTCTCACTCTGCTCTCTCTCTCTGGGTGTACAAAGAAAGAGAACAATGAGGAAGAAGAAGACGGAGGAGGTTGGTACTTCTCCCACCATCTCTCTCTCTCTCTCTTGATCGTTATCGTCGATCTAGGGTTTACCGATCGGGATGGTGTCGAAGGAGCAGAAGAGTTTCTTCGCATCTAGCCTTTCAAATTTCGGCAACGAGATGCACAAATCCTTCAACGGGTACACACTCAGAGCACTCCTTCTTCTTCTTTTTCTCTATTGCTGTCGGGGTGGGGCGCCCCCTTTTGACCTGGGTCATATTAGGATTTCGGGTCTGCGTTGGACCCGAAACCACAGTGTAGTGCAGGACCCGACCCTCGGCGTACCCGCGCTCGTGTCGACACGACTACGACTACGACTACGACTACGACTACGACTACGACTACCCTTTTGTTGTGTTGCAGTTACATAGGTTATCGTGGTACCTAGAGACCTCCATTGTCTGCGTATGCAGGGATAGGAACTCTATCTTAGAACCTGAAGGCTATACTTCAATTTAATATTGTTAAATCTTTTATATTAATGTTAGCAGCAATCAACTGATTGACCATAACACCCTTAAAAGCAATGGTATTTTTGAAAATAGATTGTTAGTTTTTATGGCTAACAGTTACTTACACTTTTCAAATTCAAATTCAAATTCAAATTAGTAAACTGCACTGTCACTTTTTAAACAATGTTTTTTGACTTTTTTGTTTTTTCCAAACATGACTCATTTACCCCAAAAGATATCCATGTATTTTAAGAATGTTTTGGTTATTTTAATTAGTTGAATCTAACATACTTTTTCACAAAATACATGTTTAGAAATAAGGACACATTTCACCCCCAAATCCTAACATTGATACCCCTTGTATTCATCATCATAACATTAAACTGGCAAGCTTGCTCTTAGGAGCAAATTTATTTCTTTGCAAAGAATCAATATGCATGAAACACTTGCACCCAAATGTGCGTTATTGAGAATAATCAGGATGATCACATGAGTATCCCCATGCTATAATCAAACGAATGCAATTAATGAGGTGCACAACTATGTGAAATGGCTCAATAGAGAGACCTAGCCTTAGCATCTTTCATTGTAGTGAGTGCAATCTTTGTCGATGTCATTTTGGTTTTGTCCTAGGGCAAAATATATTGTGCAAAAAAATATTGTTATCATGCAAAAATTGGCATAGACATTGGATACATATTCACTTCCACCATTATTACTCCATAGAGTGAAAGAGTTTCCAGAAAATTGTGTTTGCCTAAGACTTAAACCTTTTAAAGATGAATATCACTTTGTCTAAGTGTTATTAGTATTGTATCTACAATATGATTGTTAAAATATATGTATACCATATGTGTATATATAATTTCCCTTTTGTCTTTTGTAATGCCCACTAGGGGCAATTTAGTCTTTTCCTTCAATCTAAAACATGCATGTCCATTAGGATTATTTTTTTATTTTTCTTATTTTTTGTTTTTATTGTTTAGTTAATCAATTTAAAGGGGCCCACATTAGAGCCATTGGGGGCTCCCAACGACTCTATGGGAGCCCCCTAGTGTCCCATTCTTTTTATAAATAGGGGTGAATACTCCCTTCATTCTTAATGTTTTTTCAAGCATTTCTTAATACATTGTTACTTATATTTTTAATTCTCTCTTCTCACTTTATCAGTGTTTGGTGTTTGCCCTTTGTGGTATATTATATTTGGTTCATTAGTGATTTCTTGCTTACGCATTTGTGCCATCTTGGAGTCACTTTGTGACATAGTTTTTGTCCCTTGTATTTCATTACATGGTATCATAGCTCCTAGGTGTTTGAACACAACTTCTTTCTTTTGTATTTGAGTGTGATTAAGCCTCACATTCTTGTTCTGCTTCCACTCTTTCCTTAATGGCCGACATAGATGCAAAGATTGATCTCTTATTCAAATTGAATGAGGCCAACTATAGAATGTGGGCGACTATTATGGAAAACAACCTTAAAGGCAATAAACTTTGGGGATATGTATGTGGTACCGTTTCAGAACTACAATTAAAGCTCACCAAGAAAGAAGGGAATGTAGAAAAAACTTTGGGTGATGAAGAAAAAGCCAAAGCTATTGAAGAATACCAATCTAAAGTTGAAGATTGGGAAAGTGAGCATGCCAAAATATTGGCATTGTTCATGAATAACGTGAAGCTCAAGATTTATGCTAATCTAGTCAAATCTAAGAAGGCAAATAGGATATTGCTAAACATTTATTTATATAAGAAAAAGTAAGAAGAACCAAGTAAGGGGATATGTGTATTAGAGACTATTATAATACTCTATCTCTTCTATGGGATGAGCTTGCTCTCCTTAACCTCAATGGGAAGGAAGGGCTATTGCCATGAGGCAGGAGCAAATAAAGGGAGACTGTTATAATACTCTATCTCCTTTATGGGATGAACTTGCTCTCATTGAAGCTCAATGGGAATGAAGTGCTATTGCGGTGAAGCAAGAGCAAATGGAGAGATTTTTTTTTCAATTTATTCATGGGCTTCGTCCCGAATTTGAACAACTAAGAAGATCCCTTCTTCATGGGGCTTCTACTCCTCTTAGTCAAGTTCTCGCTGATTTATGCCAAGAAGAAACTTGCTTGGCTCTTAAAAAAGACTTTGATGAGGTTCATGCGGTATTTAAACCGGGAAATAACATGAGGACATATAAACCTCCTCACTTTTGAAAAAAAAAACAATGGTGGCATAAGAAAAATTGTTTGTCACCATTGTAATGAACTGGGACATCCTAGACTTGATTGTCTTAAGCTTAAAAAGAATGTGACTTTCGTTTTAGATAGTTCAATCAATTCAAGTGAAGAATCAATAAGAGATGGAGACATAAAAGACTCCATTGCTCAACTTACAGAAACTCTCCAACAATTCATGAGAAACAACTCTTCCACACTTTCCACCTCCGGTGTTGCGGTTTCATCAACTCTTGGTATGTCCTCTTGGATCATTGATTCAGGTGCTTCTTTTATGACTCCAAATGTATCTCTTTTATCCAAACCAAACCTTAATTCTTTTAAATCATTCGTTTCCACGTCCGGTGAAACATTATTAGATGTTAAAGGAACGAGAAACCTTGAAAAAGCTTTAAGCAAAGACAAAGAATTTTATATTCTAAACATTAGAATCATTCTAAAACTTAACTTAAATCTTTTCTTTGTTTATCAAATAACCGATTTTAGATGTAGTGTCTCTTTTTGACCTACCAATTGCTATGTGCATGATCTTCGGTCCGGAAAGTGGATTGTGTAAGGCCACAAAAGAGACCTATATTATATGGATTTTTTGTCTTTGCCATCCAAATCATTTTGTAATCATGTCCAATCTAAAGATGTCACTTGGCACAAAAGGCTTGGTCATCTTAGTGTCCTTACGCTGTATCTTTTCCTTTTTCGGAAAAATTTTATGATGAAAAAGAATTTACATGCAATGATTGTATTTTTGAAAAAATGTATTATCTTCCTTATCCACGTAACAACTTTATTTCTAAGAGTCCATTTGAATTAGTGCATTCGGATGTATGAGAACCGACACTCGATATGTCTAAATGAGGATATTCATATTATGTTGTCTTTATTGATGTTTTCACTAGATACAATTGAGTTTACTTTATTAAAAACAAATTCGATGTGTTTTCTATTTTTAAAGAATTTTATATCCTTATCCAAAATCAATTTCAAAACAATATAGCAATTTTTAGATTCGATTTCGGAGGAGAATACATATCAAATGAATTTCAAAACTACCTTATACAAAACGACATTATTCTTTTAAGATCTTGTCCTAAAACTCCCGAACAAAATGGCCTTGCCGAAATAAAACATAGGCATCTTATTGAAACAACAAGAACTTTTATTATTTCTAAAAATGTTCCAAAGAACTTTTGGGCCGAAGCCGCTCTTTCCGCAATTTATCTTATAAATAGGAAGCCATCCTCATCTTTAAATAATGTCCCTCTGAAAAATTATTCAAAATTTCTCCAGATTTCAAAAGACTAAGAATTTTTTGTTGTAAATGCTTTGTTCTTTTTCAAGGACAAGATAAACTTTCATCAAGTGCTTTTATTTTCTATGGTAAAAATCAAAAAGGGATATAGGTGTTATGATGTTAAAAGTAACAAACTTTATATTTTAAGAAACATAACTTTTCTTGCAGAACAAAATGGATTTGAATATCAAAAACCAAATGAAGATATTGATTATTTTTTTAATCTTTGACTTATTACCTAGAAATGAGTCTAAAGATTCTAATGATACTATTTGTGATAATGTTTGTTTGGACAATTTTCATCAAAATGATGATTCTCTTAATGAGAATCCCAATGATATCTATGTGTATACTCGGCGAGAGGGAAATGAACATAAAAAATGCTTTGACATGTACTCAGAAAACATTTCCTTAGAAGACCAAGTAAAAGAATCCCTACCTAAGCGATCTTCTAGAAGTAGGAAACCTCCTCAAAAATTTGTGTCATGATTCTTGTTCCCTAAATTATAGAACTTGTCTAACGATGATTCACTCCTATCATGAGCATTCCAACTTTAAAGAAGCCAAGCAACATCCACATTTGATTTATAATATGAAACTTGAACTAGAAGCACTCAATAAAGCTAACACTTGGACAATCTCTTTAGAAAAAAAGTCTATTGGATGTAGATGGGTTTATAAAGTCAAAACAAAGAGTGATGGGTCATTAAAAAGATACAAAGCTAGATTAGTTAGTAAGGGGTACGAACAAGAATATGGTATTGATTATGAAGGAACCTTTGCTCTAGTTGCTAGGATGACTAGTGTAAGAACTTAATAGCCTTGGCATCTATTAAACAATGACCTATCTACCAATTAGACGTCAAAAATGCCTTTTTAAATAAGAACTTTTGTGAAGAAGTCTACATGGATCCTCTGTCGAGTCTTGAGAATGAGAAAGAAAAAAATTCTTAAACTTAATAAAGCTCTTTATGGTCTTAAACAAGCACTAAAAGCTTGGTATGATCGCTATAGTAACGTTGTTATTGATAGTGGTTTTACTTCTAGTTGTACTAATATTGTTCTTTTTGTTAAAAATGCATGTGATCACATAACTATTTTATTGTTTATATGTTGATATGATCATCACTGAGAATGATAAAAAGGGCATTGATATGTCTGACCTTGGATTTCTAAGGTATTTTTTAAGGATTGAAGTTGCATATTCTCCCCAGAGATATATTTTGTCTCAAATGAAGCTTGCATTGGATATTATTTCTAAGTTTGGCTTAACTGACGAAAAAAGAGTGGAGATTTCAGAAGTCATCAATGCTAAGATGAGAGTCAATGGTGGACCTCTTTTAAAAGATCTCACTCCTTATCGTCAATTAATCAGATCTCTAGCATATTTGTTTATTACCAAGTCAGACGTTTTTCCTGTTGTACACAATGCAAGTCAGTTCCAGAATGCTCCTACTACTATTCACATGGCAGCTGTCATGCGAATTATCAGATATCTGAAGGAAACTATAACAAAAAGGCTATTATTATCTTTTTCTTCATCTCCAAATTTAATTGCTTATACTGACTTTGATTCGGGTGGAAACTCCAATGGTAGTATTTCTATATCTGGTTATTGTGTTTTTCTTGGAGAATCGTTAATCTCTTGGAGATGTAAGAATCAATAAAAGGTTTCTCTATCTTTCACAAAAGCCGAGTATAGGGCAATGACCACCACTACAACTGAACTTGTTTGGTTAAGAAGTTTGCTCAAAGATATGGGAGTTATCATCTCTATTCCTTTGAAGCTATGCTTCGACAACAAAGGTGCCATCTACATTGCTAGCAATCATACATTTCATGAACGGACAAAGCATATTGAGATGAACTGTCATTATATTTGAGATGTGTTTTTATGGGGCACTATTGATCTTTCATACGTCACTTCTGAATTCTAGCTTGCCGATTTCTTTAGCATCTCCTAGGTTCTCCTTTATTCTAATCCAACTTTCGGTGATCTCACTGTCCGTTTGAAGGGGGGTGTTAAAATATATGTATACCATATATGTATACCATATATGTATATATGTTATTTTTCTTTTATCTTTTGTAATGCCCGCTAAGGAAAATTTAGTCTTTTCCTTCAATGTAAAACATGTATGTCCATTAGGATTGTTTCTTTAGTTTCATTTTTTATTTTTCTTATTTCTTATTTTTATTATTTAGTTAATCAATGTAAAGGGGCCCACATTAGAGCCGTTGGGGGGCTCCCAACGACTCTATGGGAGCCCCTTAGGGTCCCATTCTTTGTATAAATAGGGTTGAATACCCCCTTCATTCTTAATGCTTTTTCAAGCATGTCTTAATACATTGTTATTTATATTTTTAATTCTCTCTTCTCACTTTGTGAGTGTTTGGTGTTTGCCCTTTGTGGCACATTATATTTGGTTCATTAGTGACATCTTATGCATTTGTGCCCTCTTGTAGTCACTTTGTGACATTGTTTTTGGCATTTGTATTTCATTACAATGATATGGTGTATTGTATTATTGCTTAGCTCATGTACACCCCCTTGAATAAGAAAATGCAGTGTATCGGTACATATCAAGCATGTCTTAATACAGTGTTATTTATATTTTTAATGCAGTGTATAGGTACATATCAAGCATGTCTTAATACCTTTTTCTGTTTGAAAATATATCAATCAGATCGTCTGATGATATCGGTGATTGAATGGACCTTTTTGGGGGAAATGTATATTTGTTTGGAGGGGAATCAAGTGTGATAATAATTCTGGTTTTTTTCTTTGGAGAAACTTAATGTGAGATTGATAGGAACAATGAAAGGAGAAGGAGCAAAAGAGGCAAAATGTTTGAAAGAGGAATAAGAAGAAGAAATTTAACAAGTGAAAATGAAGGAAAAAAAATAAGGGAAATGCTAAAAGACAACAAATATAGAAAGAATTCAGCAGTCTTGACGTGATTTGGGACTTGCCGCTTGTACTAGAGATGAAAAAGAAGAGAAAGAAGAGAGGAAGGAACAACGAGAATCAACGTGGACATCCTCTGGGCCTCCTAGGGCTGTTATCTCCGGTTAACATTAGAATAAAAAGATAATTTACAGAAGTGTTCTTGTAGTTGTATACAATGATGAAGTGTATATGTATCCCAATATAACTTAAAAGACAAAAATACCCCTGCATTATATACATAATGCAACTTATTCTCAACAGATTTTGGAGTCAAAACACTCTGTGCAAATAATTAAATATGTAAAAGTATGCCTGTTGCGACTTCCATAATGCTGCCTTTTCCTTTTCCTTGTCAAATATGCCTGCCGGAATCATGTCCTTCTATGTGTTTAGGCAGATGAATTGGACAAGGTGGTGGTATGTTTCTTAATAAGCAGGTGCCTCTTGTTTACAAGATTGCAGCAAGACTGATTCTGTATGCTTGTTGATGGGTAATGGAGAAGTGAAAGAGGGAGTGCATACAATTAAGATGCATATCTGGATGGATATTTTGGAACATATATATCAGAGAATACTTGGCTAATAATGAATACAAATGCATTACAGAATATTTGGAACTAACATCAATGGAATGGCAGGGAGTTAATGGCTTGAGTTTCGATCTGAGCTATTTGTTTTTAAGAACTGGGAAATGGAGGAAATCAATGAAGACTTGTAAGCAGACAACAAGGAGAAATATGAAGGTTGTGAGGAGATCCAGTTTTAAGCTTTCAGTCAAAGTGTGACTTACATGCACATACATCACTTTATTATAAGTGCTGTTTCAAAAATATCGTAAAAGGAAAATATCATAAATATATACATACCACAATATTATTGCTATATCTTCAGTTTTTTTGAATTATCTTAATTTTTTATATTGTCGATACAATTTTATACATACAATCAAGTAGAAGACACCACTTTTGTCAACTTTTTTTGCTATGTTTCGGTGGATAGATCCTTATATATGTGAATAGAAAATAGGTTTTTGGTCATGTATTTGCACCATGCAAGCAGTTTTTTCAAGGGCTTAAAAAATCAATGGTCCACTCAAAAGTCATATTTTTGTGTCAATCAAATAGGATCCAAGTTATGTTTTCTAGCAAACAAAATATGTTGAACACAGCTATAATGCCAGATTGAGTGAATACAACTTGCACCTATGATTTTCCCACTAGATTACATACTGTAGAGTGTATACAGTATGTATATGTATAGGTAGATAGAGAGAGAGAGAGAGAGAGAGAGATTGTTACTGCAGTAATTATCCCTGTGTTAACTTTTTTATTATGGTTCGACGTCATCATAACTCTACTTTATTTTGGACTATCTGTACATCTATGTCACAGGGATTCGGCTAACCAGGTGCCGCACCCGTGTCGACGCGACACGGGTGCGCGTGCGGCACCTGGTACAGTCAACCCGACCCTATGTAAAAAAATGAAAAAAGAAGAAGAAGACCCAGGAAAGAGAGAGGCGAGAGGGAGCTCACCTGAAAGGGGGCCGGAGACCGGCGTCGGGTGGCTCACTGGACGTGGGGCTTGCCAGCGTCAGGTGACCGGAAAACGAACGGGATCCTGCAGCGGGGGGAGAAGGCGAGCGAGGAGAGAGAGTGAGCAGCATGGGGAGGGGGAAGCAGATTAGGTTATGCTGCGTGGCCATCCAATTTGTATTTTAAAAAGCTAAAAAGTCAACAAACTACATGGCATTCATCCAAAATGCAAACAGACGGCCATGATGTGTGCATGAGAAAAAACACTCATGTTCACGCTCATGTTCAGCATGACCTGATCTGCTTCCGCGTGGGAGAGGACCCTACCTGCGTGCTTTAAATAAGCACGGGTTTGGATCTGGGTTGGATCCGAATCCGACCCGGGTCCATTTTTTTGCTGCACCCCGCACCCATGTTTTTTAAAGTGCCGCACCCGCACCCGCACCCGCACCCATGTGACATAGCTGTACATCATGTATTTGTTCTTTGATCTTTCTTTTCTTTTTTTTTTTCCTTCCAATTTTCATCTGAAGATTCTCCCAATTCTTCAACATGCTGTATGTGAATAAATTCTTTTTCCTGGAATACAAGTGGCTTTCATCTCTTTGATCTGCTTACAAGCATTTAAACAGTTAATGTGTATGTGTTGGCTAACAATCTTATTGCATTTGCAGGTTCCTTTTGTTCCCAGTGATACACTACCAGAGAGGCCTGGAGAACCTGATTGTCCTGTAATATATAAAACTTCCTGCATTATCTTTTTGTTATCTTTTCCTCTGTTTTGGTAGTATTGAAATTTATCCATATATGTATAGATTGTTGATCATTAGAATTTATAAGTTACTAAAATATTTGTTCATCTGAATGGATGACTCTAATAGAGCAAAAAATAAATGAAATAGAAATAATGTCAATCTGGATTTCTGAGATTAGCTTAATTATATCGGCAAGATAGAAAGAAAAGGGTGATTGCCTGATTTTAGAAAATAAAAGGTAACTGCTTTGTTGACTATCAATTTGATGGGAGAGACAGAATATATGAAGGAAATGCCAATGGAATTGCCTCTGATATTAATATTTTTTAATTAGATAGGACTAATTGGTTCCTTTTTCACTGAAATGTGAGCTATTCTCCCCTTGATGAGAAAAGGGAAGCTATCTTATTCATCTCTCTCTCTCTCTCTCTCCAGTTCTGTAAGCAATAATACTCAAAGATGTAACAACTTATGCTTGAGGGGTGACTTATCTTTCTTTAGTAGAAATAGGTAATAATTCTTTATTAAGGGAAATATATTCCAACTATATCATACAAATATAGAAGATTTTATATTGAATGCTAGTACTTATCTTTTATGAAACCAAAAAAGTTTATTTGACACCTTGCTGATATGAAAAAAAGATGGAGTTTCTTTCAATTTAAAGGTTCTCATCATAAATTTCTTATAACAAATAAGATAATACATCTCTCTTGTAAATTAAGAACCAAAGTTAATATATTTGAAAAATATGATAAAAAATTAGATTGATGAAAAAATAAGAAAAGTAGAAACTTTTGAAGGCTTAGATGCTGATAATGCTTGACATCAAGTTCTTTAGGTCTTGAAAATTAGTTGAAACCATTGCACTTGTTTTTATGGATTTAAGTGGAGATGAAAAAGTAACACTTTTTTTGTTGCTAGTTCTCAACAGCTAGCTTTTTCATTGAATAATGCTGTCCGGAATTCTGTGAAAAGCATATTGTAGTGTGTTGGAAGGCTCCAAGAGATGACTTTATCTTACTATGTTGTAAGCTATGTCACATGGGTGTGGGTGCGGCGATGCGGCACTTGAAAAAAACTTGGGTGCGGGCGTGCGAAAGGGCAAAAATATAAAAAATTATATATATATAATTTTTAAGTTTTAATAGTTAACATTAATGCAACTTGATAACAATAACATTAATGCAACTTGATATATCTAAGTATTTAACTATTTACAAAATTTTAACAAATTTTAGGTAGTAGACTAGTATGTTACTAAAATTTTAACTAGTAACAATAACAAATTTTAAAAATATATAAGCATTTAACAATAACAATAGTAGACTAGTAGTAAGTTAGTAATAAAAATATGAGCATTCAACCAAATTTTAAGTAACAAAATCAGTAATAACAATCAAATTACCTAACATCAAGTCATCAACAAATAATACACATTATAAGCAACCATTTGTCATAGAAAAAACTCAATTTGGCTTGGATGGGCTTGTGAAAACTGAGTTCGGGCTTGGCTGGGCTTGTGAAAACTGAGTTCGGCTTGTTTGGGCTTGTGAAAACTCAGTTCGGCTCATTAATTGGGTTTGGTGAGCTGAGATAGCCGGCATGTTTTGCAAAATGGTTGCTTAAGGCAGCAAAATATTTTTTGACAGACCCCCATACGGGCCATACAATTAGGATTCGAATTTGCAATGCCCCAAGAGATATATTATGTATAATGTTTATATTACATAGGTTTTACATGTAAAAATTCTTAAAAGATAGAAGTGAGTTTTCCCTAAAATGGATATAATATTTTTTTTTTAAAAATAGGCAACAACGGTGTTTAGCCGAGATTGAGAGAGAGAGGTACACATTAAGGGGAAATAGATTGAGTTGAGAGAGAGAGGCACAGTTTGAAAATGGGGAACATATAGAGAGGTAGCCGAGTGATTGAGATTGAGAGAGAGAGAGAGAGAGAGAGATTGAAGGAAAGAATGAGAGAGAAAATGTGTATTTTGGAGATGGAGAGGAGGCGTCGCCGGACGGTGGCAGCTCGTAGGCGTCGCAGACTTGCAGGCTCGCAGCATCGGAGTTGGGAGACAGAGGAGAGGGCAAAAATGTTTTGCCTTAATCCTCAAAAGCCCATTTCATCGGGCTCTTTTTTTTAAAGTCCAAAATTTGGACATATATGACTGTGTGCATTGATCGCACCCAGGGTCGGGTTGACCGCACTGGGTGCCGCACCCGCGTCGACGCGGGTGCGGCATCTGGTTGGCCGAATCCCTGTGACATAGGTTGTAAAGTGCAAACAAAAGGGATTAGTAATTTAAAACCATTATTTTCTAGAAATTTTAAAAAGTTTTAAATTTATTTATTTTTGGATATAACTAAAAGTTAAGATCTTGTGACAAAATATATGAACATTAGTTAGAGGATAAAGAGAATGATACAGTATTTAATAAGACAAAATATCAACGGTGTAAACAAGCATTATTTGTAAACATACTATTAGTAAGACTGCTTAATAACGTATTCACAAAGATGCAAAGAGCAAATCAGCCTGATCAGGACAGTAGTGAAACATAGTATAAATAATTGCAAATAAAGGTTTTTTTTGTCAATTTTTAGTACATATGAAGCACAACATTTTAATTAATGATAGGAGATTTTCTTGGCATCTCTTATTAATCACTTTCACCAATCATGACAATGACAAGAAAAATAATGGTTCTTAAATTTGTTTTCTTCCTCTCCTCTTCCTCATGCATATTCACTATAATAAGCAATGACCATGGTCCATGAATTTAGTCAATACTTATGGAACATTAATAAAGTCACATTTGTTATTGAACTGTCTTGTTATTATAAATTGCAAGGTATTTTTTTTGAAACATTTTAGATTCTAAAGCCAAAAAGGAGCCTTATCTTACAATATGTGATATCATGCCTTGTTGTGGGATATGGTACCGTAGCATCTCTTCTTTTGGGTGAAGGGTGTATTGCTATGTTACCGGGATACTCCTGGAGTTCTAGCATCTCCCTGTTAGCCGTGTTTGATGCAAATACTTCTTGAAAATGGCTTGGATGTGTATTTTCGAACTTCAAAGTGTCCAACACTATTGGACATGCTGGGCATGGTGCATTTAGTGTTTGGCACTTCATTTGTGGGTGTATAAGCACTTAAAAAATAAAGAAGTGTCAGATATTTTATAAACTACTTTTTGTTTTCTCAAGTATTGACTATATGATAAACAATAATCACCTCCAGCACCAATAGCTTTCTAACTTTCATCTTCTAAAAGACCATATCAATTTTCCATCTAAATTTCATGGATTTCACAACTTAGATATTTTTGTTTTCTCTTGCATATGTTTTTTCTATTTTTCTTGGGTTTCAAGTTCAACATGACTCTCTCTCACTTCGTGTCATGACGTGGGGTTCCTATAATTGAGAATTATTGACCTCTTTTTCTCTTGTCTCACATTTTTCTCTCTCTCTCTATGTATGTACATCTTTTCTCTCTCTTTTCTCTCCCTTTGGCTATAAGGTGAGAGTTTATTGCCATTTTTTTCTTTTATGTGTGTGTCCGTAATACCTAACTTTTCAAAGTTCAACATGCCTAACGCTTCATGTCCATGTCCAGCACCGACACTTGTATTAGTGTCCAGGAATATAGGTGTATTGTATTATGTGGAGTTATGGTTCTATTACTTGCGGTATTGTATCATACATATGATGTCTTGTTTACAACAGTGAATGAAATACCAAATCTGGATAATGCAAAATGATACATGGTTCATACTTCATTGCACACACACACACACAGGTGCATGATTGTGCATTTGTATATCTTCATCTGAAAGGGTGACAGAATCTCAATTTATGTACTTCAATGTTTTTAGTGGTAATTAGTCTTGTATTCTTTTCCTTGGAAAAATGTTTATGCTCTAAATGTTTTGATCCTGTTTGATTGGCATTTCAGTATTTCTTGAAGACACAAAAATGCATGTATGGGTTCAGGTGCAAGTTCAACCATCCAAAACAGATAGTGGAAGCCCCAGTTTCATCAAGTGTAAGTTCAACCATCCAAAATGTGTTCTCTGTGCTTCACTTGTGAACTGTTTGTTAAAATTTTGAAGTTCATTTAATTTGAATTTTTTGTGGATTATATGTAGATTGACACAATTGATAAAACCTTGCTTCCGGAAAGACCATCCGAGCCTACATGCGCGGTATAAGACATTAGAGTTTATTTTGGTGTTCCTTCTTTAATGTGGTTAATTTTGTTTCCTTTATATGTTATCTCTTTGTGATATTGTTAATATCTCCTTGTGCACTGCAGTTCTATATGAAGACTGGAACATGTAGATTTGGAGCTACTTGCAAATTTCATCATCCAAAAGATCACACCGTACCTACAGCTGAAAATGATCTTAATGCCGAGAAAACTGAGCCGCTGAAACAAACTGAGAAGGCAGTACAGCCTGTTGCTTCTTTTGCTCCTGCACTTATGAACAACTCCAAGGGGCTGCCGATTCGACCAGTAAAACTCGTGTTATCTGATGATTTTTTTGTACACTTTGTTATTTATTTAGGTTATGAATGTTCACACGCGTACACATTTAAATTTCTTAACCCGAGTTATGCCATATATTTAGGGCTGGTAAACGAGCCGAACGAGCCAACTTGGGTTGTTCGGGCTTGGCTCGTCAGGGGTACACCCAAGCTCAAGCTTGTCACAAGCCCAACTGAGCTTGACCAGCTGGCTCGTTTTCTTTAAAAAATTATTTTTAGTTTTTTTTTTGAGCTTGATAATGTATAACATATATATCTAATGTATATAAAATACATATAATATTTATAATAAATGTACAAAACACATATAATATGTATATTATATATAATATATGTGTAAAATATATAATATATAAGTATTTAATATGTAAAATGAGCTGAGTCGAGCTTGCCATGTTCTTGCTCGACTCATTTACCTAAACGAGCTAGCTCAGAGCTCAGCGAACTCAATTTTCGAGCCTAGCTGAGCCGAGCAGCGAACTGCTTGTCTCGTTTCCCCGCCTTACATATATTAGTGTCCGTCAAGTCAGTTTTTTAGTGTGTCCCAAGGTAACTCTAATTGGGGTATGGTTTGTTTTGTGCAAATTTGTCATGTGATTCTGCATGTTGACATCTGATCTACATGTTGCCCTTTTTCATAAAAGCATAGGGCATTAAAGTGGCATATTTTGAACTTGCTTTATTCTGTTTTTTTATCAATTAAAATTCTGTTAATTCTCAAAGGCACAGAATTTTAAAAAGTTAGGTGGATTTTGATTGCAGCTATTTCTTATTTACCTGCTAATTCACCATTTGTGGCCTTTTAAACAGGATTCATTAGGTTGTTGACTTGGACATGCTTTTTTCTGTGTTGGTCATGTAACAGCATTGGACCTCTTTGTTAAGACCTGGCATATTTTATTATATGCATTGCACACCTGATTTATGCAATGGATTAGTGTGTAATATCAAGTTTATTTTGTAGGTTAATATCAAGGGCAGCATTTAAATGAAACAGAAGAAAAACATGTTAAAAGTAATATCTTTTTGGACTTGGCCCCTTCTAAATTTCCTAAAGTAATCTCCATAGATTATGACTTCTCAGGAAACACAGAACATTCATAAGTTATGTAGGTTATAGTTCCACATTTTTTAATTATTTATCTGCTAATTCTTCATTTCTGAAATTTAAACAGGATTAGTTGAGCTGTTGACTTAGCATTTAGTCTATTAGTTGAGATTTAATGTGTTTGTTATGTTTAAATGATTTTTGAATGATCAAAGAATACTATACCAAACCTTTTCTTTTGAAGTGTTCTGTTGGTATTTGTTATTAAAATTGATGTATTCAAGCACCATTCTTGCACCTTTAAGTTGGTCTCTGCTCAGCTTGAAATTATTAGTGCTTATGGTTGGTGTTTGATGTATTAATTGTTGTCAGAGGTTGCTTTCATCAAGACTTGAACATGAAGGTTGTGATCCACCAATCACCTAAGCGATCATGAAGTGAAGAAGAAAAAAATGAAATGGAACTAAATGCTGTTGACTTAGCATTTAGTCTTTGAGACTAGTTGCATATGGAAATGCAAATGCACGTGTCTTAGCTGTAGTGGTGGATGTGCACATTTTAAACATTATTGTTTTGTTTTTCTTTAAGCACGTAGAGTTCCTGAAGCTAAAAATGTTCATTATTTGTATTAAAATGCTGTCTGTGGTAATGGTGATTAAACTGCTCTTATAATCTTATTTTATTTTCTGTTGTAGGGTGAAGCGGATTGCCCGTTCTACCTCAAGACTGGCAGGTTCAGGCCTTTTCTCGCTTGTGTTCTACTCTTTTTTATTTTTCATTCCAGTTTTAGCTGGAACTGCCATTTGCAAGCATAATGTTGCATTGAAACGTGCATGTTTGTGTGTTTGTGGTTCAGCTGCAAATTTGGCGCAACGTGCCGGTTTAACCATCCTGACAGGAAAGGTCAGAATTTTACTGGAATATCTTAAAGAAGTTGCTTTCCTTATTCATGCTTGACCTTGTCATTTTTGTGGAACGTTATGCAGCTATCAATCCTCCAGCGACTGCTCTCACCCAAGCAATTATCAATTCTTCCGTTCCCTTGGGAGTTGTGAATCCTGTTGCTGCTACCCTGCCTCAGGCAAATCTTGACCCTTGGTTGGCTCAATCAGCGGTAACTAAACTGAGCCTTCATTTTGCTTTGATCTAGCTTCACGCTATGTTGTTGGTCATGTCCATTGATGTTCAAACTGTCGAGGACCTTTAGAGACCCATGGGGCAGGCTGAGCCTTGTATTAATACGGCATTTGGCTCATATGGTTGAATGCCTCTTTCTCAAAATTCATGGACTTACATGAGTTTGTCTACTTCAAACTTGCCAATAGTTGACAAATTTCATGAACTTACATGAGTTTGTCTAATTCAAACTTGCCAATAGTAGCTGGATTCCTTGTATTTTGACTTGAACACTGAATCCTTTTAAACTCAAAGGGTTTGGTCTTCATGTTCACCTGCATAAATTAACTAGAAAACTCTTGCTAATAATCCTGGAATTTATCTATATGCCATCTATGTGATGGATAAATCTCACATTTTATGAGGTCTTGGCCATTATGAGACAGCTTCATTTTTTAACCCATTATGTTGGTGCAGGTGAATTTGGGTGCTACTGTTTATCCCCAGAGGCCAGGACAGCTTGAATGTGATGTAAGTATCGTGTCTTTATGTATATGTATGAACAGCTAGCTTTAAGGTAGTTTTATCGCGTTTTCAAGGTTCATCACCCAGAGGCTTTGATGCTAGTAAAGTCCTCGGTAGGGTAGGCAGGTGTTCCACCATTTAACATTTAAAAATCATATTGATCCAGAAAGCACTTTCCATTTTTATGAATGATGTGGGGCTTACCTGGATGTTTGTGATGCCAATCCTATACCCCACATTACCTGGCTATGTTTGGATGCACCCAGTTCTCCACTAAAATAGGATGATCTGGGATATTTCATTGTGGAGAAGAATCAAATACCCGAACAGTGTTGTGAAAAGCTAGCGAGGCGCTCCACCAAAAACCGAGGCGAGGTGTAAGCCTAGAGGCATAAATCGTAAGCCTCAATTTTTTTTTTGAAAACTTTAAAAAAATTATATAAAATATCTAAAAATACAAATAAATAAAGAACTGCTTTATTGATGAAATAACGACCAATAAGAAACAGAAAATCTCAAATAAGTACTAAAAAATATGAGATTAACATATAAAAGTAACTAAAAACTGATTATATAACTGGAAAATATATGAGATTAACCAAAAAAGTTAAAATTTACTAAGAAACTGATTACATAACTGAAATAACTGGAAAATATATAAGATTATTCTAAAAAATATGAGATTAACATATAAAAGTAACTAAAAAATGATTACATAACTGGAAAATTTATGAGATTAACCAACAAAAGATAAAATATACTAAGAAACCGATTACATTACTGGAAAATGTATGAGATTAACCAACAAAAGTTAAAATATACTAAGAAACCGATTACATAACTGGAAAATATATGAGATTAACCCACAAAAGTTAAAATATATGCGATTATTCTAAAAAATATGAGATTAACATATAAAAGTAACTAAAAAAACTGATTACATAATTGGAAAATATATGAGATTAACCAAAAAAAAGTTAAAATATACTAAGAAACTGATTACATAACTGAAATAACTGGAAAATATATAAGATTAACCTACAAAAGTTAAAATATATGAGATCATTCTAAAAAATGTGAGATTACCATATAAAAGTAACTAAAAACTGATTACATAACTGAAAATATATGAGATTAACCAATAAAAGTTAAAATATACTAAGAAACTGATTACATAACTGAAATAACTGAAAAATATATGAGATTAACCTACAAAAGTTAAAATATATGAGATTAACATATAAAATTAACTAAAAACTGATTACATAACTGAAAAATATATGAGATTAACCAACAAAAGTTAAAATATATTAAGAAACTAATTACATGACTGAAATAAGTGAAAATATATGAGATTAACCAACAAAAGTTAAAATATAGTAATATACTAATAAACTTATTACATATCTGAAATAAGAGGAAAATATATGAGATTAAGCTACAATAACTTTGTTGATTATGTCTCTGAAATCTTGTTGTAAAATTATTATTTTTTTGCGCCTCAGGCTTGCGCCTTGAGGCACAGAGGGCCGCGCCTTTTGCGCCTCAGGGCGAGGCGCGCCTTTTGCGCCTCAAGGCACATTTTTGATAACACTGTACCCGAACATTATCCTTGGTTTTTTTAGGTGTATGGCTGCCTGTAGCAGCCTTTTCATCTGACAAGGGCTCCCAATTTGCATAGATATGGCGTCTCATTGTTCTGTACATCAGTCATGATTGGCAGTAGAACAAGTCACCACTTTCTTTTATATGCATGTGATATCTCATATTTTGCTTGTGAACTGTCAATGTAGTACTACATGAAAACTGGAGGGTGCAAGTTCGGGGAGAGGTGCATGTTCCATCACCCTATTGATAGGACGGCGCCATCTATTGCAGCAGTAAAGGCTGCTGAAGCGCCTGTGAAGTTGACTCTTGCTGGGTTCCCAAGAAGAGAGGTACTTGTCTTGCACACATATTTAAAAGCAATAGTATTTTTGAAAATACATTATTACTTTTTGAGATTAGAAAAATGTAAAAAAATGTACAAATTCAAATGTGAAAATTGAGTAATTTTTTAACTTAAAAAACCAGCCATATATTTTGATAAATCATTTGCATGTGTGTGTTTTGGTCATTTCAATCTTTCAATACAACTAAATATTAAACAGAACTAGTTTAGTGTTATATGCATGTGTGTGTACGTTCGCTATACAGAGTCAAATGTGATTGACTGGAAATTGCAGGGTGAAGTTGCTTGTGCCTTCTACATGAAGACTGGGACCTGCAAATTTGGACAAACGTGCCGATTTGATCATCCACCTCCAGGAGAGGCTGTAGCAAAGGCAGTTGCTTCTATTGGAGGGAATGAAGGGCAAGCCTCTTACGCCGAGGAAGATGATAAAGATGCTCAAGATTAAATACGTGGAGAACGGACCTCCATAGTTTTGTTTGTGATCTTGTGAAACTTGTTGCTTCAATTTCAGAGATTATTTTAAGTTGGTTTTTCTTGCTCAGATGAGGTGGATGGCCTGATGGTTAGTGTCTGAATACAAATGGTTCGTAAGTTTTGGATTATGAAGAGTACAAGAATTTACCTTTTTAATTAATGTGTGTGCAGGTGACAGGGGATACTGAATAGGGCTTCGATAGACTTCTTTTTAAAACACGTGTCATTTTTTTTCTGTAGAAGACCCCCACAAACTTTTGGAGCACCTCAATATGTCAAAAGCGTCACAAGGCCCCTAATACTGTAGGGCTCTCTTCTTTGCCTCTTTCCCCTATATCACATCCAACGGCTTCACCAAATGATATTGTTGAAACTAGCATGGTCACCCAAAAAACCAACGTTGCCCCTGCCTTCTTTTCCGTAATCTACCTTGAATAATAACAAATCAACCTGCCTAAAAATATTTTCTACGATTCTTCTCGGCCTGCACTTTCTTTTTGATATTTGAAAGATTGTTTTTAAGTTGTATTTGTGGCTTGTCAATCTTATGGTCTCTGGTTACCTGTGATTTTCCTTGCTCCCATCTAAAGATTGTTTGTATGTACAAGACATCGATATTTGATGAGACATCCAAGACGTAGAGTAATAAGATTTGCGTGACGTGCTCCCTGTCTCTCCTTGTCCCGCTTTCTTGTCTCTAATGTTGCACTTAGGGATATAAAAATATCTTGTAGGCCCATTTTCTGCTAATCTGATAGACCTTTCTCTTCAATAAAGGTTTTTTCATTTCCTATGAATTGCAATTTTGTTATTACTGGCTCCTATCTTAGTATTGTAATATTGAATTCAAAAGCGTTTAATTTGCATATTGTCGTTTATATTTCAATGTGGAAACATAAAATGTAATTTCTAAACTCTCAAAGCCTTCAAATCTCTTTGTAGTTACCATCTTTCTATTTTGTGATTATTGATCAAGCCATTTTTGCTTCCATTGAACCTGAACAAATATTAAATATCTGGGTAATGTTTCATCTGGCCAACTTTTTTTCCTTTCTAGGTTGCTGCAACGTTTGCGAAGCTTTATGGTTTTTCTCACGAGTAGAAAATTTTAATTTTGCTGACAGTGTTTTTGGTTTTTGTATCTTATATTTTTATTTGGCTTTAGAAAGATTAGGTTTCAATATATTGTATGTGGTCAATCGATGACAAATCATAATTATTGTTTTTATTTTTTAAATGAAAACGAGATTCATTAACATAAATAAAAAATACTTGAAAAAACTCATGATGATCTATAAGAAATGGTAGCGTTAAAAATAGGATTTAAGACTAATGGTTAAATCCGTAGTTGATGTGGAAGAGTAAGGTAACGAAAAGGATTTTTTCCATATTGATTCTTGACTTGTTTGCCAAAGACGAATCCATCCCTGCCTTACCCCCATTTTCCTAATCATCCTAGGTTATAAAAATTATCTCAAAACCGTGTTTCTTCATAATTCTTTTTAATACTTTCTGTTAATTCAGGCTACTGAAACTTTCATCCTTTAGTTAAATGACCAATTTACCTTGAAAGACAATCATAAAGAATGAGGCTTTAGATCTCAAAACCTTGCTTCAATCAAAGTTTCCCTAACCTACCAAAAAAGTCCCAAGGGGTTAGTTTTTTTTTTTTTTAATTTAGTTACACGGAGAAACTCACAGGCTGGCAACGGGTAGATCATAGATTAACCCCCATGGAAGAAAACTTAGGCTTATGCAAGGAGGTGACGCCCACAAGAATTGAACCTTGACCACCCGTAAGATAACCAAGGCCCAATCCCAACCCCCTTTGGGGCAAGTCCTAAAGGTTAATTACTGTCAATGCAGGCGACGGAAACTTTCATCCTTTAATTAAATGACCAATTTACCTTCAATGGCTCCCTGTTTGTAATAGATTAGGGAAACTTTGATCGAAGCAAGGTTTTGAGATCTAAAGTCCTATTCTTTATGCTTGTCTTTCTCGTACTAATTGTGTACTCACAGCCTATGTTTGGGCCACACTGATGTCGATTTGCAGTAATAGTTTTCGAAAGTAGCTTTCCGAGCTAGGTTCTATTTTAACCTAGAGTGATTTGCTTGCTTTCTAGGATATGGCTTTGTTATTTGTCGAGTATTTTTTTATGAATTAATTAAATATAACTTTATGATAAAAAAATAAAGTAGGTTATGACGATTTTTTGTTTATTGACCATGCATCTTGCAACATCATCTTCCCATGAACAGAAAGGTTCAAATTGATGATTCACATTCTCATTTAACACCAACATTATATTCGGTTATATGTGACCCCTGGACAGCAAACATTCCAGTTCATGTGTGTGTAGGGTGGCTGGGTCCTTGCCTGTGTGGGTGTGTGTGATTGTGTTTGTAGGTATTCCAACTGATCGGATGTTGTTTGATGTCTGACCTGAATCCAACACCAAACTCCAATCTGTGAAGCAAACCTAGGGGTGGCCCTCGGACCAAGTACCCGACGGCTGTCGGTGCTCACCTTGTTAAGGGTCAGGCCTGGGATGCAAATGCAGCCCATGCCCGATTGAACTTGGGCCCAAAACGGGCCAAGCCCATGTGTAAAATACACAGCCCGACAGACCCAGCCTGTTAAGTGGGCCAGGCCTAAGCGCAAGCATGATTATATCCGTGTCAGGCCAAGCTCGGGCCAGGATATGTGTAGGGCCTGTCGAGCTTGATGGCCACCCCTATGCAAATAATCTGATTAATAATTGGATTCGGTTTCGCATAGGGATTTGCCATCCAAATCTGATGGTGTCCATACCTAAATACATATAATGAGCTATATTAGACTTTCACTTTTTCCGATCAAAATCTAAGTCTGGCTGACTTTTTGTGGATGATCCAAGGGAAACTACCTCCTTCACTGACCGCACATTGGCTGGCCTCCAGTTGGTAAAACCCTTGAGGTCCCGTGCCCACCGGGGAGTACACCCAGCTTCGACCTTACGGCAAGGGATGCCACCCATGTGTCTCAAACTTGTGACGTTCCGTCAACTTGGTGACATTCACAGGGGCGGAGCCCTTGTGAGCCTGACTCTGGCTTTTTGTTACACTATGTAACATTGTTTTTCTAAATATAAATTGTCCGAAGCTTGAGCATCTTTTTAATTAAGGGTTATTTACAAAAGCAGGCTCAGTTTTTTTTTCATAATTTAGATTCATACATACAAACAAATTTGGTAATTCAAATGCATACTCATAATCTTTGTCATGCATGAAAGGTCAAGGGCGATTGAAGAATTGTCAAAATGCAGGGGTGGCTTTTGAAAAATGCAGGCCACGATAGAATCACAGATCATATGAGATAACCATGGCAACTTGCATCAACCTGACCATATATATATATATATATATATTTCTTTGTTTAGCTAGACCAAGGAAAAACTTCCATCACTGACTGCACATTGATAGGCCTCTGATTACTAAAACCCTGGAGGTTCCCCTGCCCACTGGAGAGTAAACCCAGTTTTGACTATAAACGCTTTCATGGGTGTCAAAACTACATTCACAAGTAACCTCTACTAGATGAACGGAGCCTTTGTGAGCACATATTTAGCTTTCCAGCAACCCTGATGCAAGTGGAAATACCTATGCAAGGGGGTTGGCATATCCTTTTCAACATTGTCACCGTCACCCAGAGAATATTACTTCTTTTACCAATAAAGAAGCCAAAAGGCCTTGTTTTTTTGAAGAAATTCATGCCTAAAAAAAAAAAAAAAATCGTCATCAAACCATGATTGGTGGACACACAGATAAGAGAGAGATGTGAGTATATTTTCCTCCAACTTCATGTTACTTCCTCTCTACACTTTTTGACTTTTTACACGCAGCAACAATACCAACGGTCTGTAGAATCTCCCAGTGCTCAGGCCATCACTAGTCATACATTTACAGTTCATCAGGACCTTAATCAAGTACTTAAGAAATCAAATCAGTTGATAGTGTTTCATGATAGACACATTGAGAAGCCTTCACAGCATCACATCCAAACTGTTACCAAACTAAAAAGCTGAAATCCGAGTCTTCCAAATCCCACCAGAAACAAACATACTGCAGCAGCATCTGAGCAATAACCCAGTTTTTCCTCCAAAATGAACCCCAACTGTCTCAACCACACTTCTTACTCCACCAAAACCTAACATAATACACCAACAGTTTATCACCAAACAGGAACCATAACTAATAGGCCTTAACTGTACTTCAATGCGTTTATCAAAAAAAGAGATCACCACCACCTTGGTAGAAAGAAAGAATAAAGAGAGAGCCAGCTTTCAACCAACATGTAGACTACGGTTGTGAGAATCTGCATGAACATTAGTAGCCCACAATCGAGTAAAACTGAAATGCTAGCGTAGCATTTGCTGTAGCTGAAGCACTTGTTGCCTCTGCTCTAGTGGTAGTAGATTGATCTGTTCTGGTGTGAGGCTCATTACTTGCTGGAGCAATGCCTTTTCTATCTCAGGTGATAACTGCGGTCCATAAAATGAAGTGAAAGAGCATTAGAGAAGTGGTCATGGCGCACAACATGCACCCTATGCATAAAACCAAATCAATGGACAGAAAACCTGTGCAGGACGAGGAGCTTGACCGACTGAGCCAATTTGATTTGTCATTACTGTTGGTGGTCCTGGTAGCTGAATACCACTTGCAGAACTGTCTGGAAGAGCAGTCATCCAAGGAACTCCATGCCCTCTTTCTACTTGCATTGAACTAGCACCCTGACTGCCCAAGTCTCCACCCATACGTGATCCCACCTGAGAACAACACCATAAGAGACTTCCAGAAGAAGAAAGAGCACTAGTCCCTGTTGAACAAAGGCATGTTATGCATTGCCTAGCCTCACTCCCTAAGTGGATACTATAGTAAAGGGCCCTAGCACATCATTATGCCACCCAGAAAGACAAGCAAATTACTTTGGGAAAGAACATGTTGATACCTGATGCTGCTTCATAAGTGGTGGTTGACTTGGCAGAGGGGGCGCCCCTTGTGGGAATGAACCCCCAAGGCTAGCTGAAGGGTTGACACCAGGCTGTGAAAGTCATAAAAATTAACAAGAAATCAAATATTTCCTCATCCACAACACATCATTCAGACAAGGTTTAGATGTTACCTGATATATGGGTTGTGATGCAAGCTGATGAGAAGCATTTGAAGATTGAAAGCCATAGCTGGAAGGCATGGGAGGCTGCAGTTGGTGAGAAAATGGCAGAATGGCTGGCCTTGGTTGCTGTGGTATGGGTGGTTGGTGCAAAACACCTGGGTTCATCAGTGCCGGCTGTAATTGGCTAGAAATGATTGGAACTTGAGGTTGAAGAACGGTTGACTGTGGAGCAGAGTAATGTGGCACTATTAGCACATTAGGAACCTGGGAGAGTTGTGGAAGAGACATCGAGCTTGCTTGGACATTTAGGCTGCCCTGAGCTTGCTGAGCTGCCGGCACTGGAAGTATGCCCTGTGATTGCTGGATTGGTGGTGGCATAAAAGCAGATGACGCTAGAACAGATGATTGCATTATAGACTGTTGTCTATTCTGAATCTGTGGCTGAGATGAGCTGGCCGGATCCTGTACTCCAGGATTAGCAAGAATGGAAGGCATGGCTTGAGCATTTGGTTGCAGTCCCAATGATGAAGATTGTTGGGGTTGCTGAGATGGTGCCTGCGGGATATTTGGCATCTGAAAACATACAAGCCTGATTAGATGTACCAAAACAAAGGAGGGAAAAAATCACAAAGAAAGACAATGATGAAGCAATATGAAGAAGATACCACTTGCGGAGGTTGCACCATACCAAGCATAATTTGAGCCTGCAAGAAACACAAATAACAACATAAACCTAACCTCATAGGCTTAGATCATAAAAAACAATAACATACAAAATATAACACTAATACATGTAAAACCAAGAAAATGTATCCAGCGCAGGATGACGTGAATGAATGCATGCAACTAAAACTAACAGATCCAACAATCAAATGGTTTTTTTATAAGCAATCAAATGTTTATCACAATGATACTAGAGAATGCATATTTCCACGACATTGTCTATGTTAACCCTTCCATCATATGTATATTTGGGGAAGATTGGTCGGCATCCGCTTTATGTCTTTTCCATTGTTACTTTGTGTCTTAAAGCCTCCAATTATTCATGAGAATTCTAGAAAACTTTGGTTGTGGGGTCAGCTATACAACTATGACAGCACACAATACTCTCATCCCATGTAATATAGGTACTTCAAAGTGTATTACATACACTCGTTGAAGTCAGTATCACTGGTTGCTGACTGGTATGTATTGATGCTTCTATACCTTGTTGTACTCTTGTATCCTTCTTTTGCTAAAGTTGTATCGGTTTACCATTTCATACTTTGCACCTGTGACCATATCCTTGTGACATAGCACAATGTGCCAGAAAACAAGGGAAGGGCATGAAGAGAATGAGGGCTTTGACTCTTTGGGGCTAAATCCTGAATATGTGATCATTAAAGCTATCATGGGGGGTAATTATGAGTCACCTCCCCCTTGAACCTTGCAACTCCTTTTACAAAGAGATACAGAAAAGCAGGAAACCTAGTGGGATTTCAAGAGATGAACATTGCAAGATTTGGAGTCCCTCTCTGTCTTTGACTCTTTGAGGCTAAATCCAGAGTATGTGATCATTAAAGCTAGCATGGGAATTAGTGATAAGTCACCTCCCCTTTGAATGTTGCAGCTCCTATAAAGAGATACAGGAAAAAGCAGGAAACTTGTGGAATTTCAAGAGATGAACATGGAAAGATTGGGACTCTCTCTCGCTTTGTGTGTGATATATATATATATATATATATATATATATATATATATATATATATATATATGTCCTAGAAAATGGCCCATCCTTGCTCAGATAAAAGAGGAGAAAAATCTCTGTTACCAAATTGTATAGTAGTTTCTTTCAATGTTAACACACAAAAAAATAAAGAAATAGCACAAAATAGAATTTTTACTAACAAAACCTATGGTGCAAGAAATTGCCAATTCTCACAAAGTGTTCCATCTATATCAACAGGTGACCCATCTTTTACTTCTGAGCCAAATCCCCAAATGTAACAGTGTTCTGAACAGAAAACTCCATAAGAGCCATGTATCCTCTATCCCACAGCCATATCCATATGACTTGGGCGCTCCATTAAGAAGACTATATGGAGACACCTTACAGGAGTACAATGAAGTAGCCTTGTCATGCTTATCAAACAGATAAAAGAGGGCATAGCAATTAATCAATACCCACAGTCATTACTTTTACGATATTTTGGGTAGCACAATGTAACATTAGCTACTTCACAAGACATTCCGAGAAGATAATTGTTATCCAAAAAAAATACTAAAGATGCAGAGAAGATGCTTAAAATAAAATGATCTACAAATTATAGGTGGTGCTTGATGCAAATCTTGGGCATAACAACAGAAAAGATGATGAAGTAGGCCACAATTTTGACTAGTAATATTCAAGGAAAATATAGCATAAGATGCCAAGAGATGCAAAAAATGACTCATCCCCAAGCATCATGAGAACATAGCATAGAGATAAATAAAACTGAAATGTTGCCATATTTTAATTCATCTGACATCTAATTAGCATATCTCTATTAAAAAAATCATCAGAAGAATTGACAATGAATCATAAATTGGCATTATGGTGAAACAAGGACTAATAACATATACATGCTCCAAACAGAAGAATGTGATTCACAACAATAGAACCAATCAAGGAATACCTGAAACAAAGCCTTTGTCAGTGAAGGATTTGCAACTAAAATTTGACGAGCTTGAGACGGGTTCTGCTCAATTAGAGTCTGTAGAAAAAAAAAAACAAATATCATTTCATAATTTTTGAACATTCGGGCTTAATGATTTTTAAACCTGAAGGATGGAGCTACCTTCATCTGGGACATGACATCATAAAGCTGGTTCTTAGACATGCCCGCAAGATGAGATGTAAAACTAGCACCAGGATTTTGCTTGTGAGAAGCAGTGAAGTTCCCAACATTGGCAGCCATTACTATTACCCTGATTTAAGATTATAACATGAAACTGCAGCTGCAATCAAGAAACAACAAATTAAAAGAGACATAGATCGTAGGATTATGATCCTTCCAAGCACTTAAACAGGTAAACATTTCTCTAAATCATCTAATTTTTCCGGTTTTGAAGTTCTATGGATTTTAGAACCATGTTTCTTTTTCTTTAATGATCAAATTTATAGTGTTATGATATACCTAAGAATTAGTAAAAAATATCCAGTGATAACTCTCTGCATATTATGGAACAAACAACAAAGGGTGTCTTTGAATACCATGGTTCTCACCCTGACATCTATGGACATGCCAATCAAGGTTGGATCAATGTTACTACAATAATTCTCAGTCAGGGACAGCCTTCTAATTCGTAACATTGTTTTTCATATTAAGTCTTTTTTTTAACCACTTACTGGAGGCATTGATGAAATTTTCTATATTCGGTATTTTGTTTTTGGCATGTCACTTAATGTGGTAGCATTGTAATTTTGCAAAAGAATCAACATTGCCAATGCTCCTTTTTTTTTCTCAAAAATTTCCAACGATGGCCTAGGATCCAGAACATTCAAATAGATCCTAACAAAGTTACAATGAGCAAAAAGTCCACCAAAATGCCCTAGGTTAAGGTTTTTTTTCTTTTCTTTTTTATTTTCTCCTTCTTCTAGTTGTCTCCATGCATAAACATGCCCCCTTTTTTCCCTTTTTTTGTTACTTTTGGTTTTGATTGTATAGAACTTGTAAATTCTTGTGTTGTTTGATGTGTTTGTGGGGATGACGCCTTGTTGTTATAAGTTGTCGTCTTTGTGTTCCTTTATTATGAAGACAGTAGCTGTTGGTTACAGCTTTTGAATACAAAGAATTACCACGAGTCATAAGAATTGTGATATTCCCAATTGTTGTTATGTTTTTTGCCTGCAGTTATTTGAAAATATTTGTTGAATTTATAATAAGTAATTTCAGATATCCCAGATTTGCTGAGAACATTGAAGTTCACAGGCTACAAAGATCGCTAGGCAGCAACATGTCCGTGTTTGCCAAATATGAATAAAGAACATAAACAAATTTAAGATCGGTTTAAGCGTTAAAGTATGTGTTTTAGATCTCGTTATGGTTTGGATGTGTTGCATTGTACATGGGTCATGTTAAGGCTAACTTAAAATAATTTTACTTGGCATGATTTCCTGATGGATGCATATTCCCGCGCCTTCCGGGTACGCATACTCCCTTTCTGTTGGTCACCGCCTCTTTGAGGCATTCTGTCGAATAGTTGGTGTGCATGATTCTCTTTACACATTTGCCCTCAAGCAGACAAGGTCGAGGCTAGAAGTTAGTCCCCTCCATGACAAATAGTCAAACAGGTGGTCTGCAGATAGAAATCTGCACAGCAAAACCCCTTCCCACACCCTCTCTTTAAAGGTGGTATCAAAAAACAAATACACGCATCTGTTACAGAGCGCCAGCGTCCTCTTTTTGTGGTCTGATCCCTTGTTCTTAGACTAGGGTTAATCGTTCAGACTCACCTGCAGTGAGACCCCTACTTGGTCTGATTCTCAGAGTGAGAAACAAAGAGAGAGGCCGGCAATTCATGGATAAGCCAGAAACGTAGAGCCGGATGCCGAGCACCACGCTGGTTCCAGTCAACATTTCCGGCGATTAGGCTGAACCAGAGAGAGAGAGAGAGAGAGAGAGAGAGAGAGAGAGAGAGAGAGAGCTCCCGTTACTGCTGGTTTGTTCGGCCACAGGTTGCCGACCGGACGCCGGGCTCCGACCGCCGTCCTTCCTTCGTTAGAGTTTCCGGGATGAGAGAGGGTCGGGATTCGGGAGTAGAGATAACTACAAGAAAGGGATTTCGGTTTCACATGCATAAAATAAAACCAAACAAGAAAAATGAGAAATTGAGGGAAATTGGATTCCAATTCCCTGAATCCAAACAGGAAAGCAACAAAAGTTGAAAACAACTAATAAAAAGTCGTCCACAAGTCCCAATTTCAAAAGGTGGAGGCAACAAGTGATGCGATCTTTGGTGGGTTTGTATTTGGTACTAATGAAGGTACAAAACTAATGTACTGAAAATCATAGGTTTAACCAATATTGATTCAATCAGACCACATAGATTGTTCCACATGGTTTTGAGTGCTAAGCATATCAAACCTTGGATCAAGTTTTTTCAACATAAAAATATGATTTTTTGAGCCTTGAAATCAAAGGAGCGGATAAGTGTCATATATAGACAATCACATGACAGCATTGTATGGGGCCCACAGCTACATAGTGCAGGCCCCCACATGAAATGCTGTCATGTGATTGGCTGTGTCGAATAGTCATGGCACTAATTAGCCGCTCTATCAATCCCTGCTCGTGAAACTTTGGTTACATTCTAGCTAGGCTGCTGATTTTTAGAACTCTTACGCTTATATGTCACAATCACATGACTCAAAGCTCATTTTCTACTAAACAAACCTTATAGTTCACATCCATAAGGTTCAATCTGCAAAAAATCTAAAAAATATGAAAAGAAACTTTGGATCATTAAAAATTGAAAAACCGGAAGAAATATCCAAAAAAAATAAAAAATGAAAAGCTATTTTGAGTTACAATCTTTTCAAGTCATTGGCTTAGCTCACATTGGCTGCTTTCTAATTCCTGACACCATTTGGGTGTGTTTGAATTCTTCATATTACATCCGAGGGATCAGGATGATTCAAATGTTGAATCTTATGCTTTAACTTATAAAACACTATTTTTATTAAAATATTTTTAAAAAGCATTAAAATTTATAATATAAAACTAATATCTGCACATGTCAAAGTGTTTGGTGTGTCCGGTTGGTGCGCTCATGACACGCACTCTAAATGGCAAGTCATTGTGGCATAGATCCAATCCAATAAAAACATTCATAGGTAGCTTTTGTATCCAACCCATGGCAAATATCACAACGTTATGCACTATTTTCACAGGCTCCTATATTACTTTAAACAATATGATAATTTTAAACAATATTGCCTATTTTAAAAATATCATCTTTTATCATGATAAAATAATATTAAATATTTTGATATATATATATATATATTATATATATATATATATATATATATATATATATATCTGTGTGTGTGTGTTACACCAAAATGGTTGTTACTCATGAAGGTATAGAAGAAAATTATTGATACAAGCCGTATTGAGTCAATCTGACCACATAGATGTCTTCACCATGTCAGACATTGGATCGTCTCATTTGAGTTAGTGCTTTTTGGTGCATTATGGGACATTGGTTTTTGAAGCCTTTGATAATCCTGCTTACACTCCTAATTTAAATCTTCTTTTGTACTATTTATCTCACATCCTTAGGATCCAAACTACCAAAAAAATGAGAACAAGTGATTTTTAAACAATAGTTTTATGTATTTTTCAACTAAAAACTGGATTGGAACCAATCAATTTATGAAAACCAGTGTGACAGATTTTCAAACCTGAGCCCTTTTCGATTTTTACTGAGTCACGTAGTTGGTACTCTGTTTGCAATGACAAATTGCTCGATTCATTTTTCACATGATGAGTTGCGCCCGAGTTGGGTACTATGTGTCGCATTGGCTGATGGATTGATTACATCTTTGTGATTCTCTTGTTTCAGAATTTATGAGAGTGGGTTGAGTTGAGAGTGATGTTCTAAAAGCTTTGTATTCATCAGATAACCCTCTAAGGAGTTGCATTACCATCCTCCTCCGACACTGGTCTTGAAGCGATTGCAAGCTGATGCACAAGCAGTTTTTTTGCTTTTTGAAAGTATTCGTCAATGGTATTGTTTCATTTCCTAAGATCTTGCATTTGACCTTTCAACTGCATAATTTTTGTTTAAGAATTCCAAGCATTTGAGAGTAGATGGCTTCAATGAGAGAAGAAATCAGCCAACTTAATAGAAGTTGGCCATGTTTTCATCATGAAATATATTTGGAGTTCAATTCATTTTTCTTGGTTCCTTAATACTTGTTGGCATGGGTTTTGACCCATAGACTAACCCCATTACAGCGTACTTATTAAGCAAGGAAAGAAATTGAGATTCTCATAAGAGATAATTGTCACTTGACAATTTCATAAACAAGAAGTAATGTCAATTTGATGAGGCAACAAAGAGTGATTCAATGGGTCAGTCCTGTCATTCTTTCGTGACGATGAGTCCATTGGAAAACAATCTCACAGGAAGTTGGTCATATTTTCACCATGAAATATATTCTGGGTTCAATTCGATTTTTAATGGTTTCTTATACTTTGCTGGCATGGGTTTTGACCTATGTCACAGGGACTCGGCCAACCGGGTGCCGCACCCGCGTCGACGTGACTCAATGTGATGCAGGTGTGACACCCAGTGCAGTCAACCAGACCCTGGGTGCGGTCAATGTACCCAGGTAGAGTCGAGGGAAGGAGGATTAGGGTACCCGAGTTTTTATCCTGCCCGAGTATAATTCCTTCTGAAGCCGACAACGACCCCGACCCCAAAGCCGACGATGACTCCTTCCGACCCCTCCTCCTCAGGTACTCGCTCTCTCTCTTCTCTCTCACTGCCTCTCTTCTCTCTCTCTCTCTCTCACTCACTTTTTGTCTCTCACTCTCACTGTCTCTCTCACTCGGCAGACATATTTTCAGTAATATATTTTAGTGATTATATGTTTACTGAAGTGTATTGTGAACTATTTAATTCTGTTGCCATTGGTCAAGAATCTAGTTTTGGATAGTGTAGTTTTGACCAAAAAATGCGACTTTTGTATGCTTCAATATTTATGAGAATTTTGAGCCATCGATTTTTAAGCCTTATAAGATCTTGCTTGTGCAATGTAATCGACCAATCCAGCAGCTGGTCCCCGTAAAACCGAACACATACATTGCATTTGTATGGTCAGATTTAAGAAAAAAAAATATGAAAATCTTGGTTCATACACAGGTAAACGTATTTCTAGTAAGTGTTCTAGAATAGGTTTACTTGAAATACGTTTTCCAAAGAGTGAATTAGGTACCTCCAATGCTTTTCTTTTTGAAAATTCAATGAATTGATTTGATGATATTGTGATAATTGTTTTTTATTTCATTAGTGTTAACGTTGTTAACGGTTAAAACTTAAAAATTATATATATATATATATATATATATATATATATATATATATATATATATATATATATATATATATATATATATATAGCCGCACCCAAGTTTTTTGAAAGTGCCGCACCCCGCACCCACACCCATGTGACATAGGTTTTGACCCATCCCCATTAAATCATACATATTCAGTAAGGAAAGGAATTGAGATTCTCATGAGAGATAATTGTCACTTTATAATTTAGTAGACAAGAAATATTGTAAATTCGATGGAGGCAACCAAGAGTGATTCAATGGGCCAATCCTGTCATTTTTTCTTGATGATGAATCTATTGGAAAGCAATCTCATAGAAAACAGACACCAAATATTCTAGCACAACAATCACTTACCAACTAGCTGCCAAATACACTCTGTGATGGCTGCAACAGCAAAAAAACAACACGATCTGCAGGCACCCATAACCACTTAAACCTGCAACACTACTTGAACAGGACTGGCAAAGGCAAAATCATCTATGAAAGACTCAATAGATGATGGCACCCTGGTACGACTCTGATACTATATCAGAAGAGCGCACACATAGTAAGATCGACACACATTTGTGTGGTTAGGCCGTTACAGCAGCCTACATCCATGGTGGAAATACTCTCCTCCCTCTCTCTCTTTCTCTTCAATATCATCAAGATGATGTTCAATTTATATAGGTTTAGAGCACATCATGATAAATGAGAGATTTAACGTAGGAGTTATCTTTACATATGATTCCTTGAGGGATAGTCTTTCCCTCTTCATGGAAGTTGCCATCTTCACAGGAACTCTTTCCTCTCTCATTCATCTTACCATCTTCACAAGGGGCGGGATTATCTTGGAGTTCTCCTTGATATGCGTTGGGTTGGACCTTGGAGATGGATCAGACCCTTGAGCTCCAATACCCTCCCCCTCAAGGTGAAGGGTCGAGAGCTGATGTGAGAGGCTTGGTAAAAAATATCGACAAGCTGATCGTAATTAAGTAAAAATATACCGAACAATAAGCTCATGCTTGGCCATTCTGTCACGAACGAAACAAATGTCAATTTCAATGTACTTGCTGCAGTGATGGAAAACGAGATTAGCGGACATGTATGTGGCGCTCAAATTATCACACCATAGAACAAGGATCTCACGATAAAAATGAAAAAGCTCAAACATCAATTATTGGACCCAAAAAACTCAGCACAAGAACACGATATTCAGCTTCCGTGCTCGATCTGGCCATGTTGTTTTTGAGCACTCCAAGAAAGAAGGTTTGAGCCAAGGTAGAAGTGAAACAATTTGAACCAAGCTTAAGCTTGCTCATAAAAAAACACTGTTCCAAAGCCTGAAGAAATAAGATTTTATCTCTAAAAAACTATCGCTTGGAAGCCAAATACTTCAAACTGTTTATTCACCACTACACTATCTGATGTAAAATAGATCTCAATTGTTACTACTTAACGAGCCTATACGACTCATATACGGTGGAGGGCCAACTAGCCATGGGTTGGGTCCCACAGTTTTTTAAGTATGAATTGCATCAAAGGCACCTAATCATGACAAAGTTAACTTACTTGAACATCTCTGTTAATTGAGGGCTCTTGAATTGGAATTTCAACATAAGTTGTCACCCAACCTTCTACATGAGAGAGAGTTTCTTTTTGAAAGGCCAAGCTGGGGTTAAGCAGACCCCTACCAGTTATACAACTATATCATTGGGTTTTGAAACTGCAATGTCCCAACACACGGTAGCGTGCACTAGCTGCTCCTACCAGACAACCGGAGGCCTCATTGGTAAAAGAGAGAGAAAGAGAGCTTTGAATGACAAGCAAATTGCAGTAAAAGTGTTTGTTGGGATGGGCTGCACCGGGGGTTTCTTTTTGGTGCTATGTAATGAACTGTAATTGTATTACTTTTTGGCACTCTCTTTTCTGTAGCTGCAGGTGATTCTTCTTCACTAGATGCAGCAGCTCTGTAATGTTTTCTATATTTGAATTAAATCTATTTTCCTTCAAGAAAAAAGAATGGCATGCATATTATTTAGAGCCATCAGGTATATCCATCCAAATTCATGTAAGATGTTATCCCTGAAAGATGAATGTGCTCATACTTTTATGCAAGATGGATTTGTAAGAACTCTTTAATATTTGATATACTGATAATTTAAAATAAATGTAGCAGGATAAAACTATTGATGACTTACAAGACAGGATAGAACTCTCCAATGGGCTAAATAATCAACTTCTTAATGTACTCAATAAAAAGTAAGGGTTGCACATTAATAGCATATAAAAAAGCACTTAATGAGCCAAATATCAAGCTCAAGCTTGGTTTGTCTAAATGAATTTAAGGTTAAAACCAATGTTATCAAAATCGAATTGATTTGGCCTGAATCGGCTGATTTTAATAGAAATGGGCCCAAATCAATGTGCTTCAATGTCAAATCAGACCCTAACTCAAAAATCCATTTTTCCCCGGATCAGTAGAATCATGCTCAATCTGCCCAATTCGAGCTGAATCAGCTTTAATTTACTTATTTTTTTAGTTTTTATCTTGTTTAATTTTATGATTTTTTGAATTTTAAATCGACCGATTCAGCTCGACCCAATTAGGGCATGAATGGGCCCATTTCTGAATCTTTTTGAAAATTGATCCGGTTCAGAAACTGTTTTGCACAACATTTATTAGAACTTTGATGTGCATAAGAATTTTGAGTAAAAGAATGGTGCACCTTTCATCTAGAAGTGCTAAACATGGTGATCCAACCAAAGTGACCACAACACAAGTGACCTTTCATGGTTCCTGTCCTTCACCCATAAAATATATCCCAAAGATAATTCGTTTGACTTGAATCCTAACTAATCCAAGTCCAATTCGATAAGGCTTAAGGCCAGATCAAGAGTCATCTGGTAGGACCGGGTCTGGCGGATTTAGTGCATCGGACCTAGGGCTGCAATTGCATCAAACTCGGGTAAGGTTAACATATCTCCTCGTCTTACCATAAGGCACCACTTTTGATCCGTACTCCACAACAGACCGGATCCACTGAAGTTGGTAACATTATGGATGTCAACTGATATCACTGAATCCAGATCCAATTAGTTGGCGGTAAAGCAAAAAAGGATCCAAGTAATAATTGGATTCAGATTCAGTATTTAGATTCCCATTTGAATCATGAGTTTGAGCCCAAAGTGAATTAAAATCCGATAGACTATATCCGACCCAATTACATATAAATGTATATATGATTAGCTAATCGGATTTGGATTCAGTATTACCTTTTCCCCACCTGACTCTCAATCTGATTAAGCTAAATCCCATAGGGTCGGACTCGGTAACGCCGAGTCTGACCTGTTTACATCCTTAGATAACATGCACCAGATTGCGCATTAGTTATGAAAACCACAAAAAAATCATCAATACTTCATCATGATCATGCATTCTATGCAGATTTGGAAGGCCTTCCCGGAGAGCTCATAATTGTGAATGCACTGCTACATGCACCAAATGTATGTAACTATATATGATAGGCCAATTGGTGTCTATGCCAATAGAGAGGCCACCTGGTATATACCGATTCTTCTGTTATATTCAATCCCCACCACACATCTCACCTGAAGGAGATGGCACAATTTCCAATTGAGATGCGCAGTGAAGATTGCCAAGTGAGATGTGCGGTGGGGATTGAATACAACTGTTGATCAGTTATATACAGGATGACCTAATCTGTTCCAACATGCCACATTTTTTTGACATTCATCGAGGGGAACTGGTGGAGCTGGGGCGGGATCGAAGCTCTGTTGTATAGCCCACCCAGAGACGGCCTGTGTTTTATGGGGCCTGAGGCGGAGGGAAAAAATGGCCCCCCTATTAATAGTAGGAGTTTATGGGCTCTGGATTTTTTTTAAAGAATTAAAATAACAATAAAATTTGCATTCACATTAAACAAATATAATATTCTAAATATTTACATTATATTAAATAAAAATTGAAGAAGACGAGGGGGCATATGGGTTTTTAATGTTTAATCGGATCCGGGTTGGGTAAAGGATCCGAGTCTAATCCTTTAACCGAACATTTTCTAAACAAATGGGAAGCTCAGGCCTTAAAAATGGGCCCCTAAATTTTTTTTTGGGCCAGGGGCCCTGAGGCCCAAGCCTCATTGGCCTCTTTACAGGTCCGGCTCTGAGCCCACCCCCAAGCACTTAAAACCCCACGGCCGGGCCCTTGCCCACCAGGGAACCTATTGCGCCAACATGTAACAACTTTGGTTAAAATTGTGCATAAACGATGTGTGTGTGTGTGTGTTCTACCATTCTTCCTTCTTCATGCATTGGCATACTCAGAGTTGGTTAGGTTTGTTAGAAAGTCATCTTAATAAAAAAAAAGGTTTTACTGACACAACTTTTGTGTCAATAAGTCTTTACTAGCGCAATCGCTGCAGCAGTAAAAGCTTCCGCGGTAAAGGTTTTACTGGTGCAATTTACGTTCACAGTGAAAATGTTTTTCACTGACGCAAAATTAGCGCCAGTAAAGTCTTACTGGCATTAATTTAGTGCAAGTAAATAACGTACTGATGCACTTGTTTAGTGCGCCAGTAAAAGTGGGGAAAAAAATAGTGTACACCTGAGATTGAGGCGCACCTCCCCTTGAGATGCACGCCTCATAGCGTACGAGGCGTACGACTTAGGGTTCATGAACTCCGTACTAGAAGCTTTTACATTAATGTAGAGTTCAAGAATACAGAGAGAGCAGACTTGCAGAGAACAGATTTCTGTTGTAAATCCCTCATAAAACCAGTTCTAGCATTGTCATGGATAGTTCAAATTTTATGCCTGAACCTATAGTATTCAAGAAAATTCGTGCCAAGAACTTGCATAAACTATGCCATAAGGAAGGATCTAATGCATACACAAAGGAGAGAAAGTCGGTGTATAGCACAATATCATAGCTCCAAAAGAAGGTTTCATGACACAGATATCAGAGCATATCTGGAGAGAGGTAATAGCCCACATTATTCTCCTCCAAGTGAACTTGCCTCAACTTTTTGTAGTAGCATAATTCATATGACCACATGTAAAACACGTGTATGCACAACAATTAATGCATTTCTTTTATTTCTTCCATCTTGAAAGGAAAAAAAAAAAAAAACAGATATCCAATGGCTAGTTTCTTCATTGAAAAAAACCTATCATCCAAGATCTTGAGCAAAAAGATAAAAGCATCCATGTGAGAGACAAGGATAATAAAAACACAGAATGATTTGAGCTTTGCCATTGGGTAATGAATGATCAAAATATACTTGAACTTTGCCATTGGGTAATGAATGATCGAAACATACTTGGAACTTTTCCATTGGGTTCTCCACCAAAGCATGGTGGCATACAATGAAAGCAACAGCGTCCCAGCCATGATAACTGCTAGGCCATTTTCTAGCAAAAACCGAACTGCAGACGCATAAAAAGGTCAAAATTTTAGTGGGCACTATATTACAACAGTCTTATAAATCAAGCTATTTAAGGAGTATAAACATAGCAGATGATGCAGAATAATTAGAAATTCTCATGCTGATGAAATTGCCAAAGAAAATCCTCATTACACACACGCACACAAAATTGCAGGAACTCCCATGCTTCAGAAAGAGAGGGGAAAAGAAACTTTCAAACCATTCACATGCAACATATCGGACAATTCCAAACCTAGAGTGAGAAGACCTGCAGCATAAACATAGCTATAACATGCAGAACAAGACATTGAGCGAATGTTGTTGCACAAAGACCTATTATGGCACCGATAAGGAAGGTTGACATGACACAAATGGAAGGAATTATGAAAGAGGAACATAATTGAAGACTTGGAAGAAGGCAGTTAGAGGCGATATGAAGGATTATAAAAAGATTGAAGTAATTGAAGGATTACAACGCTTGCCAGTCAATCATGTAAATCTCCAGTACACATTTTGATTATGCTTTCTTAGAACTCAATATAGATGAGAATAAGAGCATTCACAGGCAGTAATCTGCTGATTTTAGTGATTCATTTTCATCACCAAGTAGCCATAAATATTAGATCAAACAACAAACAGTTATAAGCCTAAACAACAGGCATAAGTAATCAAAAGGAATGCACTCTAGACCAACAACAGATCTCATAGCAGAAAGTTATAAAATAGGACTTGACAATCTGTTGAAATGTTCTTTGAGAAATGGTGAATCAACAACCAAAAATCTAAAAACTGAACTTCTTAGTGTGAAATTTGATATCACAAAACTGTTGTGTCAATACACATTTCCAAAGTAATTTGCTCCAGATTACTTAACCATGATTGTGGTTAAAATATTGGTACTTTTCATGTACATCTTGATGTATAGGCTAATGTCGTTTTTATTGCCTTGTGTACAACAGGTTTCAAAATTGTCACAACCTTGTAACAAAACTCCAAATTAGAAAAGCTAACTGAAAAGGCTTCCTACAATACCATGCTAATGCAATCCCTGCAGAATGCATCACAAGCCATTGCCTGCATTTCATAGTTGCACCTAATAACAGAGACAAACACAAACAATTCCAAATACTCAAAATAGCTTCACTCAGGAAACAAGTTAAAACACACTTTTTTTTGAAGAATTATAGCCTTGGAAGAAGGCAGTCAAAGGCGATATGAATGATTATAAAATGACTGAAGTAATTGATCAATAATCAATAGCACATGGTGAGATAAAAAAATTCTGACAGAGATCCACCTGAGTTTAGAAAGCCCAGACAGACAGGGGTATGTGGTTTCTCAATGAGGATAATCAAAAACCAATTAATACTGCATGAAAGAATTTCACAATAAATGAAACTCAGGGAAAAAGTTTCTGATTTTTTGTTGGAGTACAATCAGGAATCCCTCATGCCATTGAAAGGAGGCAGTATGTGTAATGACATGTTCTGTCAAATTTGCAGCTACTTTATCCCTTTAAACATTAAGAATCTATACCATTCGAAATTAAACCATTTGACATTCTGCAAAACATATAAACCATCTTAATAGAACAAGAAACAAAAAATAAAAAAATAGAAATAAAATTCAAATTTGTACCTTTTGCATCAAAGAGAAGAGTTTCAACTCACTTTTGGGAACTCCATATGCCAAGTAAGCCTCCAACAAGCCCAAAAAATAAAAATAGAACAAGAACTAAAATTCAGCTAGTAGTTCATCATGAATAGAAACAGCTAGTAGATAATCTCATAATAGAACAAGAACTAAAATTCAGTTGCCAATAGCATCATAGACAGTTCACATCAAACTAACGCAGTTATTAGAACAGAAAATGTTTATTCGTGTGTCTTGGATATGCAACTTACAGTTCTCCTCACATTAATCTTCACCCAATCTTCACTAGGCCCAATATCAACAACTGTTGTGTCCATTTAGCATTTACGACCAAATATCTGGGTCAGTCCAGATGAGACATCACTAGCAAACATAACATTAGCAATTTTTCGAAAAAAGAATTCCTTTCAAGTATTCTGGCTGTCATGACCAGAAAAGAAAAGAAAATACAGAGAAATCTCAGCCTTTTCTTCTTTCTTCCCCTTCTTCATTTCTCGCTCTCTCCCCCTTCCTTTTTCCCCCCATCTCTACAAGAACAACCTAAACCATTTACAAAAAATTTCAGTCACTTATTATGTGGATGACTTTCACCCGACTTTCACAAGGATGAAAATCTAGCATCCCCGTAACTTATAAAATTTAAACCCAATCCCAAATTTCAGGCCTAACCATAATCCTACCATTTCATTCAGATCAGGAAAATGAATCGATGCATCAAAAACATTAAATACCAACTATTTCAATTTATGCAGATTGCCCCCTTTTTTCCGAATAAAACTAAGCACTGTGAGTGTCACGCGCTTCCTTTTTTTCAATAAGCTAGTACGACGCGATGGTCCTTCTTTACCGCCGCAAGCCTTTCTATCGCTCTGTCACAGTCATAGAATGCTTTGCAAACCCGCGATGTGTCAAGCTGCCCAAACTGGCCAGCCTAACAGCCAAAAGCTGCGTACCAACACCTTTCCATGTGCTGAATCGTTTTCATTGGCCCTGCGCACAACCCAGTGCGCAGTTGCCTAACGGAAGCTGATCAAGCGCATTTTCAAATGGATATTCTATGTAGTCCATGCCATTCAGTGCATAGTCATCTTATACCAGCTATCACTTTCGAAAGAGGCACAAACTTTGCCTTAGCCTTGCATGCCATGGAGCGTATTGCAACTCCATGCGCACAACACAACAAAACCTCACCACCAAAAGAACAAGACCTTGTGGCCCCCAATCCGAAGACCAGTTGATGATTGAACACCATAGCGAAGAGCACCACTCAGACTCATTCGTCGATGCCTAAGCATTCACTTGCCTAGCCCCAAGTTACCGTACTCGGTTGAAACCACCTAAGGTGATTCTTGGGAGAATTAGTCCTAACCCATATGGTCCCCCGTGCGTCCAACCGTTACGTGTGGGACATCTCTTGCAAGTTGAGTGGTCCTTAACCAAATCTCCAAAAGCAACATCATCTGATCTGCTGGCACTGCTTAACCAAACAACGCTCCACGTCTGTGTTGCCACACAACGATGCACTAACGACGATACCGATACTTATCGCATGCCGTGCTACCACCGCATGTCATCGATCAAGCGAACACACATGTTGCACGTTCCTACACTCGATGCATTTTCCACTAAGTAGAGCTACTCACTGGACACACTCAGACAACATCCCCATCATTTAGAAAAATGAGAACCCCAAGACAACAACCCAAGTTTTCAAATCTAACCATACGTTCAAGAAAAAAAGAGGGGAAGGAGAAGGAGAGGAAGAAAGGTCACCAGCTTGTGGGCAATGGCGGAATCATTGTCCTCAATCTCAACCATGCGAGTGCAGGGGGCTTCCCCTTCTTGCATTTCTCCTTCTTCCCAGCGGACGTTTCCAACTTGCACATGGCGACGATCCGAGAGTACTTGCTGTGGAGCCCCTTGATCTCGACCGTCCATTTCTGCTTGTGATCCAGCCCCTTCCTCCCCTAGGAGACGTCTCGCCCTCCACTTCCCTCGTGGACGAGCCTGGGTTCGGAGGATAAAATCTTTCTCTTCTGAACCCCAGTTTGAGGGCGAAGATGTGATCGCTCAAGCACATTAGTACCGCGTCCATGTCGAGCTCGACCGGCAGCAGAGGTTGAATGCGAAGAAAAGAGACGATGGTGAAGATGGTAAGGACAAGTGGTGACACTCCTTCCTGTACCTCCTGAGGAGGAGGGTGTCCTGGATTTCACTGCCGCAAATAAAAAAAAACTGATTTTTTCTGGCGCACTTCTTCAGCGTGCCAGAAAAATTAGTACTACAAGAAAAACAAGTTTTACTGGCGCACCCGCAGCGCGTAAAGTTGCTTTTACTACTGTAGAAATTAACTGCGCTAAGAAAAAGTTTTTTTAGGCGCAAAAATTATGGAGCAAGTGGTTTCTCCGGCGCAGCTCCAGCCTGTGCCAGTAAATCCCCAAAAAAAAAACGTTTTGGATGGCGCACACTGACATTGCATCAGCAAAAACTTGGTTCTGCCACAGCTCCAGCCTGCGCCAGTAAATCCCAAAAAAGTTTTCGCGAGGGGAAAACATTTTTCATTTCTTCCTTTTCCCCTCTCCCGTCAGGCGTCTCTCCTCCTGAGCAGCAGTGAGCTCCCTCATCGTCGCCCGCCATTAACGACAAGAGGGGAGGTTCCCTCTCTCGTCATGATCTCTCTCTCTCTCTCGTCCGCCATTAACAACAAGAGAGGAGGTTCCCCCCTCTCTCTCTCCATTAGGGTATGGGCTTGGGGATTCCTCTTCTCTGCGCCACTACCCTGCACCAACACCTAAATCCCGCGGCCATTGCCTCCAGCGTCCACCTCCCTCTTCTTTGTCCCTCACCGCTGCTTTGTTGCCGCCTCCCACACCTCTTCGTTGTTACCTTCCTCACCATCAACCCACACAAGGTTTTTGCTTGGGATCCCTCTTCTCTGCGCCATTACCCTGCACCAACACGTATTGCTGCAGCCATTGCTTCCATCCCACTGCTGCCATTGCCCAACCCCAGTGGAGCACTGAACCTCCTGCGGCCCCTCTACATTCATATTCGAATCACACAGGCAAGCAAGAGATCAAACCCATTCGTCTCCGTCTTTATTTCAGGTAGAAAAAACCCCCTCTTCGTCGGTTTTTTCTTCTTCTTTTTTGTTGCATCTCTGAAGATCTGTAACTCGACTTTTCTGAGAAAAAGAGTAATTGACAAAGATTTTGTTGGCATTTATCTGTTTTTCTTTAGGTTTCCTTTTATAAATTTGATGGATTTTGTTAGATATTTTTTAGGTAATTTCTTTCTTTTTCTTAATTAGGGCTTCAGTTTATTTTCATTTTATAGGCCTATGATTTATGAAGGCGGATCTTGTAGTGCTTGTTCAGGAAATTGTGATCACAGTATTCTATTCTCGTTTGGGTTCATTCCTGTATGCTCCTTGGACAATTTTGATGTGTATGGTTACTGGATTTCAAAAGGAATTGATTCTCTTTCATTTTTTCTTTTTTTTATTTCATGAGTTTCCATGGGCTGTATGCTCCTTGGACAATTTTTTTTATAGATAATGTAGTTGAGGTCCGTAGGAAGGGTGATAGAATTTTACTTATTAAATTAGTATTAGGTACGGATATTATTAATATTATTAGTGTTTATGCACCTCAAGTAGGTTTAGATGATTCCATTAAGCATCAATTTTGGGAAGATTTAGATGGAGTAGTACAAGAGACATCTTATGGAGAAAAGCTTTTCATCGGCGGTGACCTTAATGGACATGTAGGCATTAGTAGGGATGGATTTGAGAATATCCATGGAGGCTATGGTATAGGAGAAAGAAATGAAAGTGGAGAAAGGATTTTAGATTTTTGTTTGTCCTATGATATGATCTTAGCAAACACTTGGTTTAGGAAGAGGGAGTCTCACCTAGTAACATTTAAAAGTGGGGTTAATACGAGTCAGATAGATTTTTTCCTACTTAGAAAGAGAGATAGGGGTTGTTGTATCGATTGTAAGGTTATACCAGGAGAAAGTGTAGCTACACAACATAGAGTCTTAATTTTAGATCTTAGAATTAGACAATGCCGCAAAAGGGATAGACATAGGATAGATCCTAGAATTAAGTGGTGGGCACTGAAAGGAGCTAAACAAGGAATGTTTGTAGAGCAGGTAGTTAAGGAAGTTGATTGGTGTCTCGAGGAGGATTCAGAATCAATGTGGAATAAGATAGCGGGTGGTATGAGAAAAGTAGCTAAGGAGGTATTGGGTGAGTCTAAAGGCGGTGCACCACTAGGTAAGGATACATCATGGTGGAACGAGGATGTCAAATTAGCTATTAAGGTTAAAAGAGAGTGTTATAGAAATCTAAGTAAGAGTCGTGATAATGAGAATTTGGAGAAGTATATGATAGCAAAGAAGGAAGCTAAAAAAGTTGTTCGAAACGCGAGGGCTAAGGTATATAAGGAGGTTTATGACAAGTTGGATACCAAAGAAGGCGAGAAGGATATTTATAGGCTTGCAAAGATGAGAGATAGGAAATCGAAGGATTTGGGTATGGTTAGATGTATCAAAGATGAAACGCAAAGGGTTTTAGTCAAAGATGAGGAGATTAAGGAGAGATGGAAAGATTATTTTGATAAGCTATTTAATGATAGTCATGCTCAAGATCTTGGAGACTTCTCCATTCTTTTTCATGAGATAAATCGTGACTTCATGCGCAAGATTCAAAAGAAAGAAATTGCAGAGGCTTTGAAGAAAATAAAATCAAGAAGGGCAGTTGGCCCAAATGGTATACCTATCGAGGCTTGGAAATGCTTGTGAGAGAAAGGTTTAGAATGGTTGACAAATCTTTTTAACTTGATTTGGCGAACAAATAAGATGCCTAATGAGTGGAGGAAGAGTACTTTGGTGCCTTTATATAAGAATAAGGGTGATATACAAGATTGCACAAACTATCGTGGTATAAAACTCATGAGTCATACTATGAAACTTTGGGAGAGGGTGATTGAGTCTAGGTTGAGGAAGGTTGTCATGATATCGGAGAATCAATTTGGTTTTATGCCTGGAAGATCAACTATGGAAGCTATACATCTTCTTAGACAACTTATTGAAAGATATAGAGAGAGGAACAAAGATTTGCATATGGTTTTTATTGATTTAGAGAAGGCATACGATAGAGTACCTAGGGACGTTCTCTGGTGGACAATGATGAAGAAAGGTGTTTCTCTCAAGTACATTAGTATAATTAAAGATATGTATGAAGGAGTAGTAACCAATGTCCGCACTTGTGGAGGGGTGACAACCAATTTCCCGATAACGGTTGGGTTACATCAAGGATCTGCTTTAAGCCCTTTCCTATTTGCAATAGTGATGGATGAGCTTACGAGATCAATTCAAGAAAATGTACCGTGGTGTATGTTGTTTGCTGATGATATTGTTTTGATTGATGAGTCTAGAGCTGGGGTTAATGCTAAGTTAGAATTATGGAGACAGACATTGGAAGCTAGAGGTTTTAAGTTGAGTAAGAGTAAGACTGAATATATGGAATGTCGGTTTAGTAAGCAACGAAGTAGTGATGGGAGTGTAGTGAAGCTTGGTGAGCAAGATATACCGGTGAATGATTATTTCAAATATTTGAGATCCATCATTCAAAAGTATGGAGAAATTGATGGAGATGTAAATCATAGGATAAAGGTTGGGTGGATGAAATGGAAAAGTGCTACTGGAGTGCTGTGCGATCGTAGAATGCCATTGCGGTTGAAGGGAAAGTTTTATAGGACGACTATTAGACCCGCTTTACTATATGGTACGGAATGTTGGGCTGCCAAGAGACATCATATTCAAAAAATGAGTGTAGCTGAGATGCGGATGCTTAGATGGATGTGTGGAAATACAATAAAAGATAAGATTCGGAACGAAGAGATACGTAAGAAGGTAGGTGTTGCACCCATTGAAAATAAGATGCGAGAGAATCGTTTACGGTGGTTTGGACATATTCGGCGAAGGCCTAATGATGCTCCAGTTAGAAGGTTGGAGAAATGGGAAAATATATTAGTTAAAAGAGGTCGGGGTAGGCCTAGGAAGACTTGGATGGAGATGATAGGAAAGGATATGAATGCTTTGAACCTCACCGAGGACATGGCGTTGGATAGAAATGATTGGAGGAAAAGGATTCATGTGGAAGACCCAAAATGAATTTCTTTTTTGGTTCATATCGCTGACCCCAATTGTTTTGGGATGAAGGCGTAGTTGTTGTTGTTGTTGTTGTTGTTGTTGTTGTTGTTGAGTTTCCATGGGCTGTTAGGACTAATTAAACTAGAACAAGAACATTCATCCAAGCCCATGGCTATGTTAACCAAAAACAGATGCATATGCCATGGCTATGTAAACCAAATGCAAAAACCAACATAGTATTACATCAAATTGGAAGTTAAACCAATACCCACATTCACTAATTTTCATCCCCATCACAATAACCTACAAACCACCATATTTTAGTGCAGATTCAGAGAGAACATATGAAAGAATCAAATGTAACTTCATTAGATAACCAGATCCCACATCAATGTATATTTCACCACTTCTTATAAAGCCAAAACCTAAAAAAGGAAAATTTCTCAACATTCTCATTTTGTTCAAACCTGCACAGTAATAGACATATCTATACTCCAAGTTTCATTATTGTAAACCTCTAATTCAAATAAAAATAATTCAATTAATAAACTATCAAAAACTTCATTACAACTCCTCAGGACCTTACAAAAAAAATTGCATAGGTGCATCTTGTTGGCCTTCTTTCTAATGAATTGCCATGGATCCTTTTCCAAGAAATTGATGATAGTGACTGCAAGGTGGAAGCTGGGTGTACTCCCCCCCCCCCCCCCGGTGGGTAGGGGGACCTCAAGAGAAAATTGAATGTCCTTATGATCATTGAGTCATGCAATATTCAAATCAAAATAATTGCTAAAAAATATATTGGGAGGTCATAAAGTGTCTTTTATTGGTCAATTAAATTGATCAAGTCAGTGCACTAGTGTGGCGCAGTCCATTCCTGTTAGTGCATTTGTTTTTTTTTTTATTGCTTATTCTTCGCTAATTCCACTCCTGTTAGTGCATTTGAATTCATGTTCTACTTGTGTTAGACAACGTACTCGTGTTGATTCCTTTGGTGACACATTTGGGAATTAATTGTCTTGAGGCATAATGTAAATTTTATTTGCATATTGTTACTGCGTATGTCATTTTTGTGATGGTGAATGATTTACTTTTGGACAAACATGATTTTGCATTTATGAGAATTGTTTATGACATGCTTACAAGCACATGGAGGTAGATCTTTTTTTTTTCTTTCTGCCTCTACAATTTTAGCTTACAAACGCATGGAAAAACATGATTTTGCATTTATGAGAAATGTTATTTTATTATTAACTACTTTCTTGATTTTGTTAATAGATATAAAGATGTGGGGACATGAAGTTTCATTCAGAAAATATTGCATATACATAAAAGTAAAATTTCTAAAGTGCAACTATTGTGGTGTCTGTTTTATGGATGGCATCATTCCTTTCAAACACCACTTGGCAATGAAGTGTCCCTTACCTCACCTTCAAACATATGTTAGAGATGACGCTAATGACACGTTTAACACACTAATTGTTTCGGATTTTGAAGAAGAAGAACAAGAACAAGGAAATAATGATGGTCCACCATCACATGAAGCACAAGAACCACAATTGTCCAAAGATGACATACCGATAGCAGACTTTGAATAAAAATAAATAATTATCCAGGATACTAATGACCAAAATGAATTAATTGTCCCATATACTAAGAATAAAGAGGAAGTAATCGTTGCAAAATGTGAAGAAGGAGAAGAACATGGAAATCCACTGACACGGGTAGATTCGAAAGATGATAGGCTCTTGGGTAAAGAATATTTGGATACCAGTTATAAAAAAAATTGTACTAGTGTGCTATAATTTTTTTTTGGAAACCCTTCTAATCAGGTAAACTTCTAATGTTTTCATATTCTTTAATGATAAAAGGCTTATATATATGTGTTGCTATTGTAGGTTATGGAGGGCATGGACATGGTAGTGGATCGACATTGAGCTTTAACATTGATACTAGTGTCCTTTTTTTGTTACAGTTGTGCAGCAACAGGGATTTTGGATCATTATTCAGAACGATTGGTTCTATTTGAATGGTTTGTCAAAAACATTGGGTCGTTAGTTGTTTGCATTGTTGACATACTTTGTCACATATACTGGGTTGTACATGCTATGGTTTGAGTACTTTTTTGCTAGCTATAATATTAGCTTTTCTAACTTTTGCTAATGGATACCTATCTGCTGCAATTTTGTCATCATTTTCTGAGACATCTGAGTTGTCTACAATGTCATTAATCCAAAGCCTAGTGGTTGAATTGCATTATAGTGGAGATGTTCTTGCAGATGAAGTCAACAGGCTTACAGAAGCATTTTAGTTCAACATTAAACTTTTTTCAGGATATTAAATCTAAGCAAAGGATTTAATTCATTTTCTGTTCCGATAACTACGTTTGAGTTTGATGTGAACTGTCTATGATGCTTTTGGCTGCTGAATTTTAGTTCTTGTTCTATTATGAGATTATCTACTAGTTGTTTCTTCTATTCATGATGAACTACTAGCTGGCAATTGGGTACACAATTGAAGCATCCATTAGTATGATGTGAGTGTTAAAATGTACTCTTATATATATATATATATATATATATATATATATATATATATATATATATATATATATATATATATATATATATATACATATATATATATATATATCAAACCCGATAAGGGTATTTATGTAAATTCATGTATTTTATGCATATTTTCACTGGAGAATATGTTTGTACCTTTTTATTTTTCAATTCCTTTTTGTATTTTTCTTTTTACCTTTTTTATTTTTTTTTGTTTGATGTGACATGAGGGGGCCACCCAATACACATGTTGGAGCCCCCTTCAACGGTTACATTTCTAACCGTTGGAGGGGCTCCAATGTATGTATTGGAGCCCCCCCCCATGCCTCCAATACTTATAAATAAGGGTGATCCACTTTAGGTTTTGTTATGCTTTTGTAAAGCCCCTCTTGGGAACCAATATATTAAAGTTGATATTTTTTATGCTCTTGTGCATTTGTATCCGTGCCTTTGTGCACTTGTGAGAGTTTTCCTTTGTGCATTTCGTGCTTCTAGCTTTGTGTTTATACAGAAAATCTTTTTTTATAGAGATTTTCACATGGTATCAGAGCAAGGTTGCTTGAGAAAGAAAATCTTGTAATTTTTTACAATATTAAGTACCTCAAAAAGCGTGCCTTTAATTTTTTTGTGATTGGCGTGAAGACTTCTCTTCATCAAATATTTTAGAAGATTACTACAACAAGAGTGAGTTAAAATCTCTTCGTGTTGCATATTTTTTTATTCGTCTTATCTCTCTAATGGGTGAAAAAGACTTTCATTTCTCTCTTGGCTTTAAGCTCAATGACTTCAATTATCACGTATGAGCCTTTAATATGGAAGCCCATATTAAAGGAAAAGGGCTTTGGGGTTATGTTCAAGGATCGATTTCGGAACCGGAGCCTAAAATTACTTTGGTTGAAAGAGGAGAAATCAAAATTCTTGAGGGAGATAAAAGAACAAAGGCTCTTGAAGAATATAGCAAAAAACATGAGGAGTGAGAAATGAATAACTTTAAGATTTTGTTGTAGATTTTCTCATCCGTTGAGACTAGAATCAATGCCAATATCATAAAGTTTAAAAAGGCTTCTCAAGCATGGGAGTACCTTAAGAAGATGTACACTTCTAGGGACTTGTCCCATAAGTATTACCTTCAAAAGAGAGTGGTAACCATTCTTCAAGGGGAAATGACTATAAGAGAATACTTTGTCGAACTCTCTTCCATATGGGATGAACTTGCTATACTCGAAGCCAAGTAGAGTGGTGAAGTCATAGAGCTTTGTCATAAACAATTAGAAGAAGATCAATTTTTTAACTTTTTGAATGGGCTAAGGCCTGAGTTTGAACAAATTAGATCTTCTCACTTATCGTTCTTCACATCTCCCTCTCTTGAATATGTCATTACCAAATTAAATGGAGAGGAAACTCGTATGGGCATTAGCAAGCAAAATTCAGGTGTTCATGCAATGCGAATCAAGAAGAATGTGATGAAGTAAATATCGTTTTTAGGCTCGGTAACAACTTGAGAACATATAAACCTCCTCATTTTAAAAACCAAAATCAAGGATCTAATGGTGGTCAAGGCGGAAAAAGGGATGCAGGTTAAAATCAAAACCCGTACAGGGATGAAGACGGGGATGGAGGGCAGAATTTTGAGATGGGGCAAGGTGGAGACCTTGTCCCCCACCTCTGTCCCAGTCCACTGCCATCCCTAGTTTTCCATGTAAATATATTTAAAAAAAGCCAAACATGAACTATAGGTGCTCAGCTTATCTTGGCTCATGTAAGCACACTAAGATATATTTGGATATATTTTACATCATAGAATATAACTTAGAGCAAATTAATGATTTGAAGCATTTGATTGCAAGGAGTAGATTTAGAGATAAAATTGGTTGCTTTCGGCTCTGAAATAATTTATTTCTTTTTAATCTTAAAGGTCTGCCCACTAGGTTTTCTCCCGAACAAAGGGTGGACAAAAAAACCTTATGCCCAGCTCGAGGAAAAAGTAAGTTGATCTTGTTTTGTGCGCCTTTTCTAGTTTTATTCAACATAAGTTTAGAGGTCCTCAAAGTAAGGTGTGCTTCTTGTCTCTTTATTGAGCACTAATTATTTTTGGGTACGATAGTAGGCATGGTGGGACTTAGTTCATGGCATATATTAGCATGCATTGTTATTTTAAGTTAAAGTTGTCATGATCATTATTATATGTTTAAGTCATAGTTTCATGATTATTAAAATAGTCTTTGGCTTAGGATATGAGCTTTGTCCGTGTTCTTGTATGGTCAGGATACCTAAAGCATGTTTAATAATGGTGCATGTTAACCATGTCATTTAGATATGAGAATCAACCATGAAACCGGCTACATGCATGGTTAATCAGTAGAGTCGTTAAATTTTCACCATCTACTTATATGTGTTATTTACATTGTAAATATGTTAATTCTAGTTGATTTTAAAGTCTAATACGCTCATCATGAGTAATTATTAGTTTTGTCTTATTAACATTTGTATATGATCTATGTTTCATGATAGCATGTGTTGCCAATTAAAATAGTAATAATATTAAGTTTTTCATTATCAAAATTTTCAGCTTTACCTGGCTATAAGTGTAGTTTTTTTATATCTAGCATGGCCATCACATACATGATCAGAAACAAACATGATCATAACATCAAGAGATAGGTATGTGTTTTATCGATTATAGTTGTTGCCTTATATATTGTTTGAAACCGAATACTCAGTTCCATGGAACGATTAAATGACTAAATTATTTTCTGTTGTTTATATTGAGCATAATCATGTATAGTCAATATATGACTATACATCACATGATTCATTGAGATTAAATCATTGATCTTGTGTGTAATCAATCATGTTTAAGATCATACTCAATAATAAAATAGGTATCAATTTATTTCCTACGCTTGTTACTTCTATCTCTAAAACACTGTATTTTGTCTGTAAACAAGTCTGCTTGAACTCAATTAGTTTAGCTCGAGTTTGTTATGAGCTTGAACTAAGCTCAGCTTGTCCCAAGAATGAGCCAAAGCTGAGTAGGTGAACCTCAACAACTCCAGCTTGTTTACAAGCCCTTCACATCATCTTGAAAGCTTAAAAGCTAATATGCCACCCCTTAGAATCTGCTAAAGTAGGTCAGTAGGCCAAGCCTCCTATTTTTTTATGACGAGGAACTCTTGCGGAAACGAAGGAAAACCCCGGTGGGGCCTCACGACCACCCTTCCTTACTTGGTCCACCTCTAAAAGCTACTGATACGCCAGTGGGGTTTGATCCGGGGCCAAGGCTCCTATTGACCATCTAGGTTTGTAGCCATAATCAATGGTCTTGTCAAAAACCAACATCTTACAATCACACCTGACACTGTGTGGAGCATATTGCAGAGATATCATTACCCCAAAATCCACACCAGAGAATCCAAATCCATGTGATGTGATGAACTGCATACAGAATACTATCAGTTTGTTTTCCTTTCATTTTTTTGCACTGCTGATGCCACTAATCTAAAAGATAAATGGCTTCAAAAAAAAAATTTTTATGGTACCCATCTAAGAAGCAAGCTATTTATTCATGGCGTTCTGGTTGCCATTCATCACATGGATGAACGGCATCCAAGGACAGCTCCAACAGTATTTTGGCAAGAGCTGCCTCTCTCAATAATTTAGATTACTGTTCTGTTCTTGCACTCCATACGCCTGTGTTTAAAAAGATAAGCATATGTTTGAAAGAAAAAAAAATTACCCAATCACCCTTTTGGGTTCAATCAATCAGGGAGGCGAGCCCATTAAGTGACCCAGTTCTTGGCGAGGGTTTTCATTGAGCCCCTTGTGGACCAAGCTACTGAGAATAAAGGGTCTGGTTTTTGTTTCTATCATGAAGAAAATCCAATCTACACTATTTTGTTAGGGAACATGAGTTCACAATAACCAGTGCTCATGTGATCATTTTGGTTGGTATTATTGTATCAGCCCTTTGGATCATAGAAATTCCAACGGTTTGAGATGATACCAATATTGGGAACATGGGGTACTGCAGCAGCATGGCCATTGTTCAAGCCCTCTACATGTGCAGCATGCACATGCAAGGAATCCTCTTTGTCAAAACTTGCTGGGTTGGTGGGTTACATACTTCATTAATGCATCTTTAGGGCACGTTTGGAAGCAAGAAAAATCTGTCGTAGGAAAAGAAACTTTTGCCCACGAGAAGTTTTGATATAATATATTTTCTAAAGTGAAAAGATTTTCACTTGTTTGGGTAGCATGAGAAAAATAAAATGAAAAATCTTAAAAAAATGAGAGAGGAGAGGGGTGCTGGTGAAGCTTCTCCAACGTGGTTTTTTGGGAGGTGGGTGATGGTGGGCGGTGGTGGAGATTCTCCGGTGCAGTTTTTCGGAAAGTGGGTGATGGTGGGTGGTAGTGGTGGTGGTGGTGAGATGGATGGTAAAAAATCGTGAGGAGGGCGGTTTTTCGGGAGGTAGGTGATGGTGGTGGGTGGTGGGTGGTGGTTGTGAGATGGATGGTCGTGGTGAAGATGGATGGTAGTAGGTGGTGACGATGGTGAGATGGATAGAGGACTCACAAAATTTTCCTGAAAACATTCCTCCACCTTCTCTCACGGAAGAATGTTTCCTATCAAAAAGTGTATTTTTTAGAAAAAACTTTGAAAAAGTTTCACTAATTTTGAAGGGTTGGAAAATCCATACGAATTTTTCATATTTTATCACTTTTCCTACATCTTTCTCACTTCCAAACATGTTCTTAGAGAGAGAGAGAGAGAGAGAGAGAGAGAGTATCGATTCCGAATGTGTATCCTGCATCTCTAATGCAATCCCGCACCAAGATTGCAAAGAAAACTATTGCTATGACTAAGCTAGCTACACTGCCCTAAGCAATAGAGAGGAACTAATGGAAAATAGATTGCAAACTCAGTAAATCACTCAATATTCATCAACCATCTTCAATAGAGACTCTATAAAAAGTATATATAGAAAAAAAAAACTCAATTATAATATAGATCCGAGATGAATCCAAATCCTAACTAGAATCCAAAATTTTAACCTAACTATCCAATATCCAAATAATAAAAATAAAAATAAACATCAAAATAGATCTGAACGGTTCCAAATGGTCCTAGTTGCGATATTGCCCCATTATGCATTAATTTCAAACACACATCTGAGTATTAATTCCTTGTAAATTTGTATCAGCAAAAATAAATAAAGTTCAAAATAAAAATATACTTATAATAAGAAATAAAATAAAAAAGTTTAAAATAAATTTCCTTGAGTTTACGAAAAATAGCTGATAAAAACATGAATGTAGCAATAAAGCACGATACTTTCAATTTAACAAAAATATCTTGTTATTTTTTGTTATTAAAAAAAAATCTTGTTATTTTTGGCATTTAACAATGACCTAAAATATCATGTTTTTTGGTGATATTTTCAGCCCATATTTGTCACACGGGTTAACGATCTTAACCTACCTCAGTTGAGTTTTTTTTCTCGATTAGAACTGGAGAAAACCACCCCCGGAGTAAGTGCTGGTCAACCCTGCGAGCCTAGGACCGGGGCGCACCCCTCGCCCCTAGGGAGTTGCCATGCTTCGGCAATATGCAAGGGAGGTGATGCCCATGAGAATCGAACCCTGACCCTCTTGGGACTCAATTAACTAGAGTTTGCAGACTAGTCTGGAGCTGGACCTATATGTGACCATGTTTAAAACCATAGGGTAAGGATGTTGATGGATATATGTTATTTGGATTCATGACCTTCCGGTTTCACTAAAAGGCCTTTCCAGATCCAATTACCCAAAACGTCAAAACTAGTCTAAGGTTTTCAGATCCAAATCCGGAGAAACCCGATCCCACTAAACGTGTATGTCCGTTTGCTTGGCCTCAGATGAGAATCCCACTCTCACAAAGGTGGGAGAACAATTGTTGTTTACCCCATTTCTCATGAGCAAGCAAACATGAGAAAACGGGGGCATAGAGATTCATTCTAAATCGCATTTGGGGTCTTTTTTCTCACATCTCATGTGATTCCAAATCACAATTGTCCAAACTCCACACTGATTTGGAGCAGCCATGTGAATTGGAGTCACGTGAGAGGGAATTACATGTGATTTAGAATCACATGAAACTAGTAAATTAATATTCAATTAAAGTAAAAAGTTAACGAGATCTAAATATGAACAGTTTCTTTAATTGTATCCAAATCAAAAGAGAACAGATTGGATTGGAAAGTGGCAACATGCCCGCATCCAAACAGGATCCTAGCCCGCCTTCAATCTGTAACTTAAACCTATTGAAGTTGGAAGTGAAGGCAATCTAGTACAATTATGTTGAACAGGATTGGTTGTGTAGGTTGTTCCTCTTCAGCTTTAATCGAATTTGGAGAATCATTTGAAAAACCTTTTTACGATAATGCCAATTAATTTTGTCGCCTGTTTGTGTAATGTAAATATTTAATATTATTGAAGGTACAAAACTATTGAGCTGAAAATTATAGGTTCAAACTTTATCAACTCAATCTGTAGCCACATAGACCACATACACACACATATATATATATATATAAAGTCACTAGAATGTGAGAATTGAAATATGAGAACTAGAAATATGGGCATTTTCAACATTTTTTTGTAAATCCAACCATGTGGATGTTCTTGGCATGGTGAATTTACTAGGAATCAACCATTGGATTGTGTATTTTTGATGAAAAAATATGATTTTTGAATGCTTGAATATTTATGAAGATTATGAGCTATTGATTTTAAAGCCTTAAAAAAAAACTCATTTGTGCATCAAAATCGGACGATTCAAGAGCGGGATCTTATAAAACCAAGCATGCCGGTTAGATTCAAGAGAAAAGAACAAAAAATTCATAAAAATCGTGGTTCACACATTAGTTCTCATATTTTAGTGATTATATATATATATATAGAGAGAGAGAGAGAGAGAGAGAGAGAGAGAATGATAGGGTGCTTAAGAACACCTACTCTCACCTAATAGAAGCTTTAATTTTTCAAAATTTTAGAGCTCTTTTTATTGATTAGACCCTATGGATATGATTTACAGATATTTTTTAGTAAAAATCAAGTTTTGAATCATGTGATTGTGACTTATATGTAGTTTTTTCAAGACTTTCAAAAGTTGACGGCTTATAATGTATCAAAATTTAGCTTTTTATTTTTTTGAGCTCTTTTATTGATCTGACCCTGTAGGTATGATTTAATGGTATTTTTTAGTATAAAACAAGTTTTGAATCATGTGATGGGTATCTATATGTAGGATTTTCATGACCTTCGAAAGTTGATGGCTTATTATATATCAGAATTTCATGACAAATATTATTTTGTATATGATACAAGGCTTGGTTCCTATCAAATAATCTGTGCGGAATGCATATATGAAGTTTGATTGAGAAGATATGACTTAAACATGTGGTTTCTATGAGGCAGGTGTAGGTGTCCCCAACACACATACATGGGTTTTTCTAATATTAAACTAGTTACATTAAGGATATATAGATACATTTAACTGATTAAAATGACCAAAACAAGGCTAAAATGTATGTGTACTTTTGAAAATATATGAATACTTTTGGGGTTTTTAAAAAAGTTACTTTTATTTTTAAAATTTACATCTATATTTTTTTAATTTTTAAAAAATGTAATTGACTTTTAGTTTCCCTTAAAAAAAGATTATTTACTTTATCATAAAAATAAACCTTGTATTTGATAAAGCACCAATGTATTTAATTAAGGGTGTGTTAAACTTTTCAATCAATTGAACATAGCTAACTTCAATTTTCTTTTTCAGTTTTTTTTTGTTGTGGATTAGGAGGGAAAGTTAGCCGAGTCTTCATAAACATAATTGTTCCTTAGCGGACTACAAAATATCCAATCTACTCGGGGTCTCATATCAACGGTAAATATGAGACCTTAGGGATTTAAACATCCGGATATGGGATGGTAACATGGATTCTTTTATGGTATTTTCACACCTGAAACCCAAATCCGAATCTATGTCTCACTCAAAGTCCAAAAAGATCCGATCCATTTCCATCCGATTGGGGCATATATCCCAATCAGATTCAAATCTGGTAACGCTTCTCTCCTTCCTGCTACGGCTTCTTTTCATCATTAGACTCCGAATCCGCTTACAATATTTGGCCCAATTATACCTGATTGGAGTCCAGCCCGAGTCCGACCCATTTACAACCCTGTCCAACCTGGCATCCACACCTGGACGAGCGAAAGGGGGCATGAGTAGGGTTGAAAATGGATCGGATTAGGTTGGATATCGGATCTGAATCTGACATATTATTCTAGAATTCGGTCCTAAAATAAGATCCTAATATAAATTTGGATCAGATTCAAACTCACATAACCTGACATTTGTAGATTCAGTTTGGATTCACAGCATCCTTTTTTGATGACCTATATCCGGATCCAGATAAAAACAATATAATCTGTGATCAGATTTGAACTTATGTAATCTGACTTTTCCATATTCAGTCTGGATTCACGTCATCCTTTTTTTTTTATGAACCTATATCCTGATCCAGATCGAACAAATCCATTTGCACTTTTAAGTGTTCTTAATCCTCTCTTTTTTTCGTTTGAACATATCATTTTCGGACCTGAATTGGACTCCGTTCTACCGGACCTTGTCCGAATTTGTGTCGGACTCGGATCCTCTGCATAATGTTCGGATTCCGATACGGGTTCATTATGACCCGACCCGTTTTCATTTTTTTTTCACCAGAGATGGGGGGCCTTGGCATGCACAAACTGGTGATGGGGGCGACCGGTTCGGTAGGTCACGAGGCCCGCATGGGTGCGGGCTAAAACGGTCAACTGTCTGTGGGACCCACTTAGCCGACGCCATTGGCGGGATTCGCACGAAGGACAGAAAATGACGCGCCGAATCTGACGTGGCAACTGCCAAAAACCGACGATAACTCCCATTCCCCCACCCTTACCTCGTGATCTTTGCCCTTTTTTTCTTTGTTTTTTTTTTAACAAAAAATTTCTATCCGGCACCAGTTATTTTAAAATAATTCAAAAGCAGTCCTAGCTTTTGAAAAAGGAGGTCTGACCACACGGATGAAAAAGGAGAGAGAGGATCATTTCAGAGGCACCTTGGATGCCGTTCATCTAAAAAAAAAAAAACCACACCCCTCAAATAAGACTCATTGGGAGCCGTTCATTTTAAACCATTCAAATGCCGTCCATCCAAAACACGAATGACATCGGGAAAAAAGTGGCGCCCATCCGAGTGATGGACATCTCATTCGTACATGTTTAGACGTTCATCTTGAGATCAATGGCATCCAAAGGAGCCCTGATGGTATTTACTGTCAGAGCGCATCTGACCTGACTGCGTCTCGATGAAAAATATACTATGTATATTATTTTAAGATTGAATTCAGTGACTTGATCGTGTAATCCATCGATCAATGTGATTTATGTGCTTGATTTTATAAGAATTGACACATGAATTGTCCGATTATGACAAGTGAGTAGCTTTTTTTTAAGGCTTCAAAAATCAATGATTCTTAGATTTTATCGATAAAGCCGTAGATGTCACTAACTTTTATCACCGTTCCATGTTTTGGCCATGATCGAGAAAATATGACGAACATGCCCATTTTTCTTTTTACTTGATGGGTCGGCTCTTTTGTCACTTAAAAAAATGAGGCACCTTGGGTAGGGATGGCAGTGGACAGGGGGACAACGGGGCTCCACCCCGCCTCGCTCCGTTTGGACCGGGGATGAAGGGCATGAAACAGGGATGGAAGTTAAAATCTATGCCCGTGCGGAGATGAACTTAAGCTTTTTCCCACCCTGCCCCATCCCCGTCCAAATCCCCGCCAAGCCCCGTCTCCAATCCTTTTAAGGGATGACTATAGACTAAGGGGAAATGGTGCCCTGCCCCGCCTCTCCCCCCATTGGACCAGGGATAGAGGACATGAAACAGGGATGGAGGTGGGGTGGAGGTTAAAATCCATCCTCGTGCAGGGATGGAGGCGGGGATGAAGGTTCGGATTTTGAAACGGGAGCTGGTGGAGACCTTGTCCCCCGCCATCCCTAACCTTGGGTTAAGATCTAGCTTGAAAAAAAAAAAAACAGGTGCCTTGATTTGAAAGGTAAGTGTCATAAATTCTAATCGGCAGCCAAACTATCAAGAAAAAAGTAAGTTCGATCATGTTTGTCACACTTTATAGTCCTCGGCCAATTATAATATTGTATAGCAGTGGACTTGAGAGGAAATGGGCCCCCCACCCCACGGGGATTTAGTGTCATCTATTGCTAAGGATGGCAGTGGACTGAGAGGAAATGGGCCCCCACCCCGACATGAAATGGGGATGGAGGCAGGGTGGTGGTGGGGGGTTGGGGGGGAGGTTAAAATCAAAACCTGTGCAAGGATGGAAGCGGGGATGTTTCGGCCGCGCTGCCCGGTCCCGCCTCCACTCCTTTAGGGATGGCAGTAGACCAAGGCAAAATGAGGCAGGGCCACCGGGGATAGAGGACATGAAATGGGGATGGAGGTTAAATTCAAAACCCGTACAAAGACGAAGGGTAGGATTTTGAGACGGGGCAGAAGTGGAGACCTTGTCCCCCACCCTCGCCCTGGTCCAATGACATCCCTATCTGTCATTGTCTAGAGATTTTTTGAAATTTTAAGCTTCAAAAATCATTATTTTCATTGAAAATCCTAACCCAATGTCAATTATTAAGAAATGGACCATGCTGAACACATTGTGGAATCCGAAAAAAAGGGCCAAAAATGCTCAATTGGTCAAAAGTTCACATCATTTGTGGTTTACACTTTTCAGTTACCGAATTACTACTAATCTATCTATAGTTAGTAGAAAACCATTATAATTGCTTCATTTTTACCCTTCGACAGAATTTTTTTTTTCTACATAGAAAGCTGAGGTTAGGCAGACCCTTACCAGTTATACAATCATCCCATTTGGGGTTCGAACTTGCAACGTCCCAACACAAGGTGATTGTAGTGAGGGTAGTGTTTAGTTCTATTTATGTTTGTCTTTTTAGTAGGGATGGATCTTGTTTTTATTTTTTTAAAAAGGTTTTAATTAAAAACATTGTAATTTGCATAAATAAAGTGCAATGTGTATATATATATATATATATATATATATTAATAAAGTATTTAAATTTATAAATCATGCCAAACACATGCCACAGCTTTTTTTTTATGTTTCTAAAGCTTTATAAGAAATAGGAAGCTTGTTTTTTCCAATGTGAAAAAATGAAGTTCCTTGATATGGAAATGTTTTCTCATGTTACCTACTTCCTTTTCATATCTTTTTAATATAAATTACACATATATAATGAATATTTCTAATAAAAAAGCTTAAAATTCGATTGAAGTAAGAAAAAACACTGGTTTCTGTAAACACCCCAAATTTTCACTCACCTCCCCAACATTTCCACCAAGCATCAACATCCAGCCTCTGAAATCGCTGGAGGGCAAAATGGTCATTTTCTGAGCCCGGACCTTGCAAAAGTCTAAATTTCATCTGCAACTCTCAAAATTTCTCTATTTTGTCTCAGATAGTCAAAATCTTACTCCTGACAGAAGACAGGAATCCTCAAGTCTTGGTTCAAGATTATATTGCATAAGACATGTCATTGCATATCATTGCATGAGCATTTCAAATCACTGCACTGCACAGCATGTCATTTCGAGGTCCAGAACTCTCGATTTCAAAATCTTCAATCCAGATTAGAATTTTAACTCTTTTCAAAATTGATTTCAAAACCCTGGGTCTTCAAAATTATCAATTTTTCCCATTTTACCCCCAGGATTCTGAATTTCAAAATATTTCCTCAAGAAAACCATCTGGATAGTTTTCAATATGGATTTGAGTCACTTCACCTCAGATTTTGCCCTTTTTGACAATTTCAAATATCTCCTTTTTACAAAATCGCCCCACAAGGGCCAACTCTTTACAAAATTCCTGTTTTGCCCATTAGTCCAGATTTTATGAAAATTCCAAAAAGAAATTGTTGTTTTATCCTTATTTCAATAAAGAAGCAATGTGGGACCCACACTGAGGTGGTGTCACACAAGCTTTTCTTTTGAAAATTTGAATTTTGAAAAACCCAAAAATATAGGAGCCTTGTCCCCTGGATTGGTGCCACTTGTCATTTCTCTCTCCTCCCATTTTCATGCCAAGTGTCAGTGTGGGGCTACTTTCAGAAGCCGCCACATGTCTGCCATGTGTCAGTATCCATCCTGCGCCATGTGTCATTTCAAAGACTACCAGAAGATGCCAAGTGTCATAGGTTGTCCTGTCTAGAAAAAGTGGAGTTTGTCTCCTCTGAGGTGGCGCCACTTGAAGTGTGTCTCCTGCAGGGGACACGTGTCAACCCCTCCTTCCTTCTAGAAAAGTAGCCTGACACATGTCCTCCCCCTATTTTTTTCAAAAAAGTAGGAGACATGTGTCACTCCTAAATTCCTACAGAAAAGGTAGGCTTGTCTCCTCTGAGGTGGCGCCATCTGGAGTGTCCCCTGCAGAGGACACATGGCAAGCTCTCATTTCCTCAGAAAAAGCAAGTGCCATGTGTCATTTTCTGCTTTCTTCAGAAAAGCTAGAATTCAAATATTCAAAAAATCCCCATAGGTGGCGAAAATCAAGAACTCCTACCTTTTTCATCCTGTCTGAGATGGTGCCACATGTCCCTTGGCCCACCTTCTCTCCCCTCTGCCACGTGTCATTCTCTGCTTCTTTCAGAAAAAGTAGAGGACACATGTCTTCTCCCTACCTCTTTCAGAAAAGTAGGAGACACATGTCACTCCTGGCCTTCTTCAGAAAAAGCAAACCATTTAAAATTCAAACAGGGCACTAGGTGGCGAAAATCCAGAGCTCTGATTTCCCAGATGGCCTATGAGAGCGCCACATGTCCCTTCCCTCTTTTTCCTCCCTCTTGCCACATGGCATTGTAGGAGCCACCCTGAGGTGGCGCCACATGTCCATCCTCCATTCCTCCAGGGCCAACCTCCATTTGAATTTCAAACTTCCCCCTGAGGTGGCGCCATTTGAGAAAGCCTCTCCAGACATCTGACACTTGTCCGCCACATGTCCAGATCTCCTTTCTCCAGAAAAGGTAGAATTCAAATTCCTCTGAGGTGGCGCCTTCTGAGCCCACTGCTCTGACCTTCTGACATGTGTCAAACACCTTTTGAGGTGGCACAATTCCAGGACTCCACTTGGCTCCATTTTTATTTTTTATTTTATTTTTAATAAAGGTAGCCCACCATGAGGTGGCGCCACCTGAAGACTCCCTACAAAAAGTGAATTTGAATTTCAAACTCCAAGAGAGCACCCTCTGAGGTGGCGCCTTCTGGGAGCTCCCTACAGAGAGAATCAAGCTAACTTTTGAAAAATTCCAAATTCCCCCTGCTGAGGTGTCTCACCCACAAAATTTCCATTTTTTTTATTTTTCTCAAAAATTAAAACACCTTTTGAGGTGGCGCCACCTGAGGGCTCCCTGCAGAAGACAAATTCGAATTTCAAATCCCTCAGATGACACCCCCTGAGATGGCGCCACATGGAGGGCTCAGATTGAACCTGTTTGAATTTCAAAAATTTTCAGAAAAGTTATAAAAACAAGGGTTCACGCCCAGCCTAAAGAGAGATCATTTTTTTTAGCTCTTGTGAACTTGCAAAATCCGACCTAGCCTTCCTAAAATCCGATTTTGAACTTTGGAAATCGTGCCCCCATTGGCGCATTGAAGAAGGTCGAGTAAAGCTCGTGCTGTGGCGAATTCGATTCCAACAGAGGTCGATTTTTGTGAACCATCCGAAGCCCGGAGCAAAGGACGAAGGAAGCTCGTGATAGCTGCCCCTTTCAAGAGCTCCTACGCCGCGTAACGAAGCAAGGTGCACTTCTTTTCCCCTTGATGTGATTCTATAATTCGAATCGGGAGTCGTTTGAAGAAAGAGCTCATCCGAGGGATGGATTGAGCTATTCTCATAAAACGACATATATAAAAATGTTTTGTTATGCTTTCTTGATGATTTTTAACATTCATATAGTTAGCTAGGTTTAATTTGCATTTTATTTCATTCATTTAGCATATTTCATGAATTAATTAGGATTAATTTAGCCTTTATTTCAATTCTGCTTATTTTCAGTAGGTCTCTGTTTTTGTCAGTCAGTCCACATGTCATTTCATGCATTTGTTTTTTATTAAAAATCCCAAAAAAATCAATGAATGCGCCCTTAGGTGTCCCTAAAATTTTGCCAAAAATTCGGAGCCATTTGGATTTGTTTACTACGGTAAACATTCAAAATGGCAAGTCGGGTTTTGTTACCCGGGATACGTTTTGAAAATCATTTGCCGACTTGTAAAATCGAGATATCCCTCATGGGAGATCCGATTTTCAATCTGAAATCGGTTATGAACTTTGGAGCATGTCTAGTTTTTAATATGATTTTTTTAGATTTTTCTGATTTTTTTTAATGTCTGACAAAAATCCGAGATGTCGGTACACGTGTCAGAGCCTAATTTGGGCCTCTGAGATCTTGTATCGACTTAGGGCTATGGTTTCTCTTTGTGTGTTGCTCCAAATTCGAAACTCTAAAAAGTGAAAGTGGTGTCCGAGATGTCCTCTGTTTGAATCTAAAAGCCTGTAATTTTTAGAACAGTGTTGACCCCTTCTTCGGATTTTTCTTGTCAGCCCCCTGTTTTGCTACATTTGTCTGTTCTGTTAGTTTAGGCAGGAATAGTTATATTTTTATCTGTGTTTCCGTTGATCAAATGCCAAAGTCATAAACATGAAAGCTGTTCATGTAGATGTCGTGCATAACTCTGATTAATTTCATAAATTTCCATGGCCGTTTTGTATTTCTTTAGCATTTTTCATCAGATTAGTGTGATTTTTACCTCTGTCAGAACTAAATCTCTGTTATTGAACTCACCATGGCTCAAATCCCAAGGCTGTAAAAACCAAAAATGTTCCATTTCGGGTCTTTTAGCAGTCTGCAAAATATCAGAAGTTTCCATGGTGTAAATCTTGCATTATCATATTAGGCATTGCATTTGGTTCGGATCCATAGGCAAAATCCATCATTTTAGGACTTTCCTTGAATTTTAGCATTTAAATCATATCATTTCATGATTTTTAGCATTCTAGGTTGTTTATCAGAGTGTTTAGATGCTTAATACCGAATTTGGTGCAATTTGGAATCCATTTGAGGTTCGGATCATCCATAATACCAAAACAGGGTCCCGCAGGACCCCGATCCAAGCGAAAAACAAGCGAAATTCGTTATTTTTGATAAATTGCAAAATACCAAATTCTGATTTTACTGTCTTAATGTGTCTAGCAGCATGTCATCATATCTCTTACTGCATTTCATCATCATTTGATTCAATTTGAATTTTAAAATCTCAATTTTACCAAGTTTTCCTTCAAAAAACCCTGATTTTAAAGATGTAACTTTAATTTTTGGGGTATTTTGGTCATTTTAACCTCAATTCCGAATTTCAAATTGTTTTTCACTGAATTTCTAGCATTTTCATCATTTCAAAATATCAAGGAAGCACGAGAATAGGGTTTATATCCAATTAAATCCAATAATTTCATAATATTATTGGAAAATCTTGGAAAAACCCACATATTTGAGCTAACCCAATTTCAAGTTTGGCAGGAACAATCAAAAGAAGGAGCTGAAGTCTGCAAATTTCTTTTATTTCCTTTATTTAGTGAAGTAATAATTTTGGAATAAGAGAGTTAATTTCCTGCTTAGACTAGGATGCATGTCATATAGTTTGAATTTATGCAATATCCTGATTATATGATTCATGCATTTTATTTCAAAAGCACTATGGATGTTCACGAATGGCACGTGCACCAACTCTTAGGGAGTTGATGGACTCGGTGGGATCCATATTTACGGCCCTAGTCGGAATATGGACGAGACCCAGATCCGTCATCTTTCTACTAGTCACATTGAGCCTACACTCTTAGGCTATCTTAAAATGCACATCATATTTCTGAAATTTTCAAAATCATGTGCATCAAATCAACTAAATTCTGAACATATTCATGGCCACAGTCAGAATATGTGAAGGATTTATCTTGACTTAATGCATATTTTTCCAACAAATCTCTTAGAAAATCTTTTCAAAGTGCATTCATTCACTTATGTCATTTGCATCATAGAATCATTGATTTTCTCAAGATTTTCTCAAGAAAACTTCATTCTCAAGAAATCGATTTCTCAAGAAATTCTAAGGATTTTTCAAAATCGGTTTTCCAAAGACAAGCTTTTCCACAATTTTCCCAGGAAAATGATATTTTCTTAAGATATTCAAAAGAGTTTTCCAATCTTTCTTCAAGATCCAAAATCGATTTCCGAGTATTTCAAAAAGGTAAAATTCCCAGGATTTCGATTCCCCAAGTTTTGAATTTCCTTCTCCAATGAGCTTTCCTATGAATTTCCATCATTTTCCTAAGAAAACTCTCAAAGTCCAAGTTTTCCTAAGAAGTGCTTCCCTTTTCAAAAAGTCCATCTTTTCTCAAGAATCACTTCCATTTTCCCAAGATTTTCAACTATTTCTGAATTTTCCACATCTTTATAAGCTTTCTCATATTTTCAAAAACCCCTTTTTTATCTGAGTTTCCTGAGAAATTGACCTTTTTCCTGAGAGATTCTTTCCAACTCCAAATGTTTTTCTAAGCATACATCATGTTTTCCAACTGGCATTTTCCAAAATCTCATAGCACATGCCTGAATTCTCTATGCATTTAGGATAGAACATAACTTTGATAATTTCGCTAAGTCAAGCATAGTTTTGGTCCTTGGTTCGATTACCCCTGTTAAAGGCGGCAGGAACGGTCGAACCTCGTACCGACAGGTCGAGCCCCATCCCATGGATTTTCCCGCAATTTTCAAAACGGAGGCGAGTATTTCAAAACAATTTCCAAAATCCGGTCAAAGTTTGAATCGCGAAAGCGTTTCTCTCTTTTTCTCTTCCGCAAGGAAGGGAAGGCGGGGGAAAAATTTCGCGACGATAACAGGTTTGGCGACCGTGATGGGACCTGTCCTTGTCTGACCTAAATTATGCTTGACTTAGTTCAATTATCAAAATTATGTTCATAAAATGTCAGCTCTTTTACTTTCAATATCATGTGAGCCTAGGAGCCTAGATTCTGACCCAGCTGACATTGAATGCATATAGCTTAGGCATGGTTTGGTAGGACCATATTGAGGAGATATTTTCATGCTCACATAGACTTAGGTCTAAATACAATCCTCCTCAATTTAGGATCTGAATGCAAACAATGTATGCTTCTTCAAAGTTTTCAAAATCTATCTCTCTAGGACTTAGAGCCCTCTATTTCTTGCATGTGATCATTTTTTCAAAACCTCAATTACCTATCATTACCCGGTCTTCACGTTGCTGGGCTCTCTTCCAGAACCATAGTTCGGGACAGAGCCCCACAACTGGACCAACTATTTGGGTTAACACCCCCTACCACGTACCGCGGGCCACAGTCCGAAGTATATCGGTAGGCGCTCAAGGATGTTGGAAAACCTTACCTTAGAACCGGAGTTGAAACTCTATGCCACGTACCTTGGATTTCGATTCGGGTATATCGGCATAACTGGATTGGACAAAGATGATCTGAACCTAGAGTTAGGATTAAGGTCCTACAGCTGTTTTCAAATTGATGCATCTAGAGTCAGCCTTTTAGGAAGTGCTGAATGTGCATAAATGTTTGTGCAGGATGTGATTGTATGTGTATGATTTCCTCAAATTTTTACATTTCCCAATATTTTCCAACTTATTAGGCCTTTTTCAAAACATCCTTATTTTCCACGAGATCTTTTCTCAAACCCTGGATGATTTTCTCAAATATCCCATTTCTTTCAAAACTCCAGGTGATTTTCTATTCCTCTGTTCTACTGGATCTCGGATTTCCAACCTTATTCCATTCCTGCCTGCAAATTTTTGAAATTTCAAATTTTGCTTCGAAAACTTTTCCATATCTCCCAGTATATCTTCCAAATTTTATCCAAATTTTTGACATGTCCTTCCAATTCCATCATTTGTTTTTCCCTCAAGAGTGTTGGTTTCAAAATTCTTTTTTCCCATCAAGCTAAAACATCCCATGTTGTTCTGCAGAGGGCATTGGCATAGTTGTGTGATCCTGACAAGATCAAAGACCGTGCGTGCTACTTCAGCACATTAGTTACAGACAGTGAGTGAGAAATGGATTCCATAAAGTCTGTCAAAGAGGGAGCTCAGACCATCAAGGAGGAGATTGATCCCGCCATATATCGGTTGTTCAAAAGAATGATGATTGAGATATTATCCGAGCAAGCTGAAGCCAATTTCGGAAAAGTTCCTGTTAAAGAAGGGGCATCGATCACCATCCCTATGAGCATCATTGGAGATCACAACAGGGCAACCAGTTCTAAACCCAGCAACAACAGAGGCAGTCAAAGCAGCAAGTTAGAAGAGTCTAAAGATTTGAAAGGAAAGTATTCTAGAATCCAGAATAGACCTTTTCAATCCAGCCCTCAGCAAAAGGAAAAAAATCAAGGAAAACCAAAGCGCGGAAACTGGAGCGGCGATCGAGATTTCACTCCTATAGACAAGCCACTCGACGAAGTCCTTGAATACATGTTGATTAAGGGATTAGTGAAGCTCCCAAAGGCCACAAGTCCTCCCACCATCATGGGAAGGTTCAAGAATCAGTTTTGCAAATTCCATCGGGCAGTAGGGCATGGCACGGATCATTGTTTTGTCCTCAAAAATATTGTACAAGACTGTATTGATAAGAACCTTTTTGTTGAAGGCAGAGAAGAAGAACATCCAGTAGCCCTAACCAAGAAAGAAGTCAAAAGAAGTCAGCATTCAACAGAAATCCAACAATCCGAAGAAGATAAAGCGTGATGGTTGGAGTTATGATCGCGAGTTTACTCCTTTAGGTGAGCCAATCGAAGAAATTCTTGGATATCTGCTCGCGGAGGATATGATCAAACTTCCAAGGATTGTGGATCCTCCCGTCACCATGGGGAAATGGAAAGATTGTTTCTGCGAGTTCCATCGGGCAATGGGGCACGATACTGAATGTTGCTTCGTTCTAAAAAATATTGTACAGGACTACATCGATAAAGAGCTTTTGGTGCCGGAAGAAAGGGAGGGACGAGTTACAGTCCTGACCAAGCCTCTCCCAGATCACTCTGAAGAATGACAATGCCAATGCCAATGCCTTCTCATTTTGTCAGGACGATATAGTCCTAGTGGTTTTCCTTTTTCAAGTCATCATCCTTTTTTAGGCATCAATAAAATCATCAACTTTTCTCATTTAATTATGACATTCTTCTTGTGGTTGTTCTGTTTTGTTATTATTCTCTCTCCCCCATTACACTGGGACATCCTTTTGAAAATTTGTTTTCAAGCATTCTATATGCAGGCAGGATAAACAAATTCCTCATTTCATGCACTTGTGCATTCATATGCATTAACTCATATTCATTTGCATTCAATTGCATTAATAACAATCTGGTCGGTATTGGGATTTCAACAAACAGTCCCATCACAATTCCTAATGATCCAAAGACCATCGCCAATACTGAACCAAAACCCAGCACTCGAACTGGTATTATTTCAAAATCCAGTATTCAAGCTGGTACATTTTCAACTTTTTGGAAAACCGAGTTCCGACTCGGGTTTTTATTCAAATCATTTTCCTTTGTTGATCCGGGTTCCGACTCGTGATCTCTCTACTTTATTCGAGCCTTGACTCGAACTCTTCATTTTCCTTTGTTGATCCGGGTTCCGACTCGTGATCTCTCTACTTTATTCGAGCCTTGACTCGAACTCTTCATCTTCCTTTGTTGATCCGGGTTCCGACTCACGATCTCTCTACTTTACTCGAGCCTTGACTCGATTTCTCCATCTTCCTTTGTTGATCCGGGTTCCGACTCGTGATCTCTCTACTTTATTCGAGCCTTGACTCGATTTCTTCATTTTCCTTTGTTGATCCGGGTTCCGACTCGTGATCTCTCTACTTTACTCGAGCCTTGACTCGAACTCTTCATCTTCCTTTGTTGATCCGGGTTCCGACTCGTGATCTCTCTACTTTATTCGAGCCTTGACTCGATTTCTTCATTTTCCTTTGTTGATCTGGGTTCCGACTCGTGATCTCTCTACTTTATTCGAGCCTTGACTCGAACTCTTCATCTTCCTTAGTTGATCCGGGTTCCGACTCGTGATCTCTCTACCTTATTCGAGCCTTGACTCGAACTCTTTATTTTCCTTTGTTGATCCGGGTTCCGACTCGTGATCTCTCTACTTTACTCGAGCCTTGACTCGAACTCTTCATTTTCCTTTGTTGATCCGGGTTCCGACTCGTGATCTCTCTACTTTATTCGAGCCTTGACTCGATTTCATCATTTTCCTTTGTTGATCCGGGTTCCGACTCGTGATCTCTCTACTTTACTCGAGCCTTGACTCGAACTCTTCATTTTCCTTTGTTGATTCGGGTTCCGACTCGTGATCTCTCTACTTTACTCGAGCCTTGACTCGAACAAATCATTTTCCTTTGTTGATCTGGGTTCCGACTCGAGATCTTTTCGAGCTTGTCATTCTCTTTTGTTGATCCGGGTTCCGACTCGTGATCTCATTACCTTACTCGAACCCTGAATCGAGTTCTTCATTTTCTTTTGTTGATCCGGGTTCCGACTCGAGATCTCTTTATCTTATCCAAGCTCTAATTCGAGTCCTTCATTTTCCTTTGTTGATCCGGGTTCCGACTCGTGATCTCATTATCTTATTTGAGCTCTGATTCGAGCCTTCCTTTTTCCTCTGTTGATTCGGGTTCCGACTCGTGATCTCTATATTTTATTCGAGCTCTGACTCGAACTCATCATTCTCTTTTATTGATCCAAGTCATTTCAATCATCAGGGTCTGTCAATTGCTCAAATTTGATATTTTGCTCTCTAAATTTCAATTTAAATCCTCAAATCAGGCAATTCTCCAATTTAGACCTCTGATTTCGAATTTCAATTACCAATTTCCAATTCTCGACCTGCGGGTCAACCAATTTCCAATTTTCGACCTTCGGGTCAATCAATTTCCAAATTTCGACCTCTGGTCAAATCGATTCTCAATTTCGACCTTCGGGTCACACAATTTCGACCTTTAGGTCACTCAATTCTCAATTTCGACCTTCAGGTCACAAAATTTCGACCTTTCGGTCAACCAATTCTCAATTTCGACCTTTGTGGTCAAATCAATTCTCAATTCCGACCATCAGGTCATCCAATTTCGACCTTCGGGTCATTCAATTTTCAGCAACCAATTTTCCAATTTTCCATTTCGACCTTTGGGTCAATCAATCTCAATATCCAATTTCAATCATTTTCTCTTGCGAGAGACCCTTTTAGGGAGAGTTCGAGGGAGCTCGTTCTTTTCGCATGCTATCCAATTCGTTCACTTAGCCCCTTTTCAGGGAGAGTTTGAAGGGACTCGCGTCTTTGTGAACCGTTTGCAAAACAATTTCCAATTTCACACAAGAAACCCTTTTTAAGGGAGAGACTCGACGGAGACTCGTTTCCTTGTGACCCCCCCCCCCCCCCCCCAATTTCATACTAGGCCATTTTTCGTCATGAAAAGACCCTCTTTACAGGGAGAGTGTGATGGACTCGTTCCTTTCATGACCCAATTTTCAGACCTCACTATTATCGGCCCCCTTTCCATAAGAGAAGCCTAATATTAGGGAGCTTTGACGAAAGCTCAATTTCTCTTCGAAAGTTCGTTTTGCAAACACCTCCTCTTTAGGGAAGAGAGGAGTATTTCCCATTTCCCATTCAGGTAAGGGCTAAGCCTGAGTCTCTCTTTTTGGGGAAAAAGAGAGGAGAATTTTCGTCACGGATGCGTTGAGCCGGATTTCAAATACTCACTTTCACTAAGGATTTCAAGAAAATTTTGTTAATTTGTCAAATTATTTGTTGATTTCATAATCTTTATTGCACTAGTCAGTTTACCCTCAGCATCACTTCCAAAAGAGCGAAGCTTTTGCGAAAAGGGATTCAAAATTCAAATTCTTTCTATTGGCCAACCAAAAGGATGAAGGATAAATCCTCGATATGGCCAGAAAAGAAGATTCAAGGTTATTGAAAAGCCGTAGATGATCGATATTGATCGCAGTCAATGGCGCATCGTTAAAGGCTATTCTTGTAAGGACGAGACAGTGGAAATATCCTGAGTGCTAGAAAAGAGAGAATTCACCCAAACCCTGTCTCCTCAGAATCACCTAAGCTGCAATTAAATATCCGCAAAAGGGATCTCTCACCTGTCGTCAAGATGAAGGCGAATTAGGCGAGTAGACCCCCGGGGCCAAAGAAGATTCGAAACATCTCCAAGATGACGGAGTTTGTGACGGATCCTTCCAGGGAAAGTCCAAAGCACTGTCGAGATGAAGGCAGATGCGATGAACCTCTCGACAATCCCTAAAAGATATTTAATTTCAGCTATCGCCCAAAGATCTCCAAACCCATCATCCAAGAAGGATCGAAACATCTCCAAGTTGAAGGAGTTTGTGACGTATCCTTCCCAAAAGAGAGAAAGAGAGGAAAAAGAAAGAGAGAAAAAGTCAGAACATCTCCAAAATGAAGGAGAATGTAGCAAAAACCCAGAGAGCCAAAAGAGTGCAGAAAGATTGTCAAGAGAGAAGCTCCCAGGATATCAAACTGCCCAATTTATCAAGAATCCTCTTTAACTTTGTGAAATTCTATTATCAATATTCTTTCATCAATTGCTTTCATAATATCAAATTCTCTTTCCTGCTCATATCAAGGAAATTGATAACTTCCTTGAAGAAGGTCAATTGCAAGCAATTTGGATTTCAAGTCTCGATTCTACAAAGTGAACCTTGTTTGGAGGTAATGCTTTAGGTAGAAAAGAAGGAATATCTTTGCAACAATGTGCAACATTTTCAAATATTTTGAATCAACAGCAAAATTTCCAACATTTTGACAATATTTTCTAGCTATCCTGACATGAAGTGAGAGCTCGATATCCGTTTTCGATGCATCCTGACACCAATTTTAAATCCCTCCTAAGGACTTGATTCCTTCCCTTCTTTGAGAGCATGAACTCTCAAATTTGCACACTTCCCTGTGTCCCCACTGTCCCACCATAGACAGTCCCATTTTGGTTCGAGGTCGAACCACCAATCATTTCCCGCAAAAGGCAATTTCAAAAGCTGATTTTAGTCTCAGCAATGAGACGCCCAAAACCAATCCCTTTTCAAGCTTTAGGGACCCCATTTTCCTTCCTTTTGCAAAAACCCTATTGGATTTATTGTGCAAAATCCAAAGGTTCCATCATGGTCTCTTCCTTCGAGGATTCCATCCATTTTCCGCCCGATCAGGATAAGGGTACAAACCTGAGCCTCAATCAAAGAGGTATTTCATTTTATGCCCAATCAGGATAAGGGTATAAACCTGAGCCTCCTTTGATGAGGTATTTCCATTTTCCGCCCGATCAGGATAAGGATACAAACCTGAGCCTCAATCAAAGAGGTATTCCATTTTCCACCCGATCAGGATAAGGGTACAAACCTGAGCCTCAATCAAAGAGGTATTTCATTTTCTGCCCGATCAGGATAAGGGTATAAACCTGAGCCTCAATCAAAGAGGTATTTCATTTTCTGCCCGATCAGGATAAGGGTATAAACCTGAGCCTCAATCAAAGAGGTATTTCATTTTCCACCCGATCAGGATAAGGGTACAAACCTGAGCCTCAATCAAAGAGGTATTTCATTTTCCGCCCAATCAGGATAAGGGTATAAACCTGAGCCTCCTTTGATGAGGTATTCCATTTTCCACCCGATCAGGATAAGGGTACAAACCTGAGCCTCAATCAAAGAGGTATTTCATTTTCCGCCCGATCAGGATAAGGGTACAAACCTGAGCCTCAATCAAAGAGGTATTTCATTTTCCGCCCGATCAGGATAAGGGTACAAACCTGAGCCTAAACCAAAGAGGTACTTCATTTTCCGCCCGATCAGGATAAGGGTACAAACCTGAGTCTCATTTCGATGAGATATTCCATTCCCCAATCAGGTTAAGGGTCAAAAACCTGAGCTTCGCTCCATGCGAGGTATTTCTGTCCCATCAGGTTAAGGGTCAAACCTGAGCTTCGTTCCATGCGAGGTATTTTTGTCCCATCCAGGTCAAGGGCATAAACCTGAACTTTGCTCTCACAGAACAAATCTTTCCTCTTCATTCTCCGTTTCATATCTACCATCTTCCTCGGGCTAATTTCTTCACACTCAGTCAGATCCTTCTAACTGGGGCATTTTTTTATATATAGCCCAAATTTGGTGTGTTTTTCTTTGCCACTAAGCTCGGCCATGAGCCGGCTTAGTAGCAAAGAGGGGCATCTGTAAACACCCCAAATTTTCACTCACCTCCCCAACATTTCCACCAAGCATCAACATCCAGCCTCTGAAATCGCTGGAGGGCAAAATGGTCATTTTCTGAGCTCGGACCTTGCAAAAGTCTAAATTTCATCTGCAACTCTCAAAATTTCTCTATTTTGTCTCAGATAGTCAAAATCTTACTCCTGACAGAAGACAGGAATCCTCAAGTCTTGGTTCAAGATTATATTGCATAAGACATGTCATTGCATATCATTGCATGAGCATTTCAAATCACTGCACTGCACAGCATGTCATTTCGAGGTTCAGAACTCTCGATTTCAAAATCTTCAATCCAGATTAGAATTTTAACTCTTTTCAAAATTGATTTCAAAACCCTGGGTCTTCAAAATTATCAAATTTTCCCATTTTACCCCCAGGATTCTGAATTTCAAAATATTTCCTCAGGAAAACCATCTGGATAGTTTTCAATATGGATTTGAGTCACTTCACCTCAGATTTTGCCCTTTTTGACAATTTCAAATATCTCCTTTTTACAAAATCGCCCCACAAGGGCCAACTCTTTCCAAAATTCCTGTTTTGCCCATTAGTCCAGATTTTATGAAAATTCCAAAAAGAAGTTGTTGTTTTATCCTTATTTCAATAAAGAAGCAATGTGGGACCCACACTGAGGTGGTGTCACACAAGCTTTTCTTTTGAAAATTTGAATTTTGAAAAACCCAAAAATATAGGAGCCTTGTCCCCTGGATTGGTGCCACTTGTCATTTCTCTCTCCTCCCATTTTCATGCCAAGTGTCAGTGTGGGGCTACTTTCAGAAGCCGCCACATGTCTGCCATGTGTCAGTATCCATCCTGCGCCATGTGTCATTTCAAAGACTACCAGAAGATGCCAAGTGTCATAGGTTGTCCTGTCTAGAAAAAGTGGAGTTTGTCTCCTCTGAGGTGGCGCCACTTGAAGTGTGTCTCCTGCAGGGGACACGTGTCAACCCCTCCTTCCTTCTAGAAAAGTAGCCTGACACATGTCCTCCCCCTATTTTTTTCAAAAAAGTAGGAGACATGTGTCACTCCTAAATTCCTACAGAAAAGGTAGGCTTGTCTCCTCTGAGGTGGCGCCATCTGGAGTGTCCCCTGCAGAGGACACATGGCAAGCTCTCATTTCCTCAGAAAAAGCAAGTGCCATGTGTCATTTTCTGCTTTCTTCAGAAAAGCTAGAATTCAAATATTCAAAAAATCCCCATAGGTGGCGAAAATCAAGAACTCCTACCTTTTTCATCCTGTCTGAGATGGTGCCACATGTCCCTTGGCCCACCTTCTCTCCCCTCTGCCACGTGTCATTCTCTGCTTCTTTCAGAAAAAGTAGAGGACACATGTCTTCTCCCTACCTCTTTCAGAAAAGTAGGAGACACATGTCACTCCTGGCCTTCTTCAGAAAAAGCAAACCATTTAAAATTCAAACAGGGCACTAGGTGGCGAAAATCCAGAGCTCTGATTTCCCAGATGGCCTATGAGAGCGCCACATGTCCCTTCCCTCTTTTTCCTCCCTCTTGCCACATGGCATTGTAGGAGCCACCCTGAGGTGGCGCCACATGTCCATCCTCCATTCCTCCAGGGCCAACCTCCATTTGAATTTCAAACTTCCCCCTGAGGTGGCGCCATTTGAGAAAGCCTCTCCAGACATCTGACACTTGTCCGCCACATGTCCAGATCTCCTTTCTCCAGAAAAGGTAGAATTCAAATTCCTCTGAGGTGGCGCCTTCTGAGCCCACTGCTCTGACCTTCTGACATGTGTCAAACACCTTTTGAGGTGGCACAATTCCAGGACTCCACTTGGCTCCATTTTTATTTTTTATTTTATTTTTAATAAAGGTAGCCCACCATGAGGTGGCGCCACCTGAAGACTCCCTACAAAAAGTGAATTTGAATTTCAAACTCCAAGAGAGCACCCTCTGAGGTGGCGCCTTCTGGGAGCTCCCTACAGAGAGAATCAAGCTAACTTTTGAAAAATTCCAAATTCCCCCTGCTGAGGTGTCTCACCCACAAAATTTCCATTTTTTTTATTTTTCTCAAAAATTAAAACACCTTTTGAGGTGGCGCCACCTGAGGGCTCCCTGCAGAAGACAAATTCGAATTTCAAATCCCTCAGATGACACCCCCTGAGATGGCGCCACATGGAGGGCTCAGATTGAACCTGTTTGAATTTCAAAAATTTTCAGAAAAGTTATAAAAACAAGGGTTCACGCCCAGCCTAAAGAGAGATCATTTTTTTTAGCTCTTGTGAACTTGCAAAATCCGACCTAGCCTTCCTAAAATCCGATTTTGAACTTTGGAAATCGTGCCCCCATTGGCGCATTGAAGAAGGTCGAGTAAAGCTCGTGCTGTGGCGAATTCGATTCCAACAGAGGTCGATTTTTGTGAACCATCCGAAGCCCGGAGCAAAGGACGAAGGAAGCTCGTGATAGCTGCCCCTTTCAAGAGCTCCTACGCCGCGTAACGAAGCAAGGTGCACTTCTTTTCCCCTTGATGTGATTCTATAATTCGAATCGGGAGTCGTTTGAAGAAAGAGCTCATCCGAGGGATGGATTGAGCTATTCTCATAAAACGACATATATAAAAATGTTTTGTTATGCTTTCTTGATGATTTTTAACATTCATATAGTTAGCTAGGTTTAATTTGCATTTTATTTCATTCATTTAGCATATTTCATGAATTAATTAGGATTAATTTAGCCTTTATTTCAATTCTGCTTATTTTCAGTAGGTCTCTGTTTTTGTCAGTCAGTCCACATGTCATTTCATGCATTTGTTTTTTATTAAAAATCCCAAAAAAATCAATGAATGCGCCCTTAGGTGTCCCTAAAATTTTGCCAAAAATTCGGAGCCATTTGGATTTGTTTACTACGGTAAACATTCAAAATGGCAAGTCGGGTTTTGTTACCCGGGATACGTTTTGAAAATCATTTGCCGACTTGTAAAATCGAGATATCCCTCATGGGAGATCCGATTTTCAATCTGAAATCGGTTATGAACTTTGGAGCATGTCTAGTTTTTAATATGATTTTTTTAGATTTTTCTGATTTTTTTTAATGTCTGACAAAAATCCGAGATGTCGGTACACGTGTCAGAGCCTAATTTGGGCCTCTGAGATCTTGTATCGACTTAGGGCTATGGTTTCTCTTTGTGTGTTGCTCCAAATTCGAAACTCTAAAAAGTGAAAGTGGTGTCCGAGATGTCCTCTGTTTGAATCTAAAAGCCTGTAATTTTTAGAACAGTGTTGACCCCTTCTTCGGATTTTTCTTGTCAGCCCCCTGTTTTGCTACATTTGTCTGTTCTGTTAGTTTAGGCAGGAATAGTTATATTTTTATCTGTGTTTCCGTTGATCAAATGCCAAAGTCATAAACATGAAAGCTGTTCATGTAGATGTCGTGCATAACTCTGATTAATTTCATAAATTTCCATGGCCGTTTTGTATTTCTTTAGCATTTTTCATCAGATTAGTGTGATTTTTACCTCTGTCAGAACTAAATCTCTGTTATTGAACTCACCATAGCTCAAATCCCAAGGCTGTAAAAACCAAAAATGTTCCATTTCGGGTCTTTTAGCAGTCTGCAAAATATCAGAAGTTTCCATGGTGTAAATCTTGCATTATCATATTAGGCATTGCATTTGGTTCGGATCCATAGGCAAAATCCATCATTTTAGGACTTTCCTTGAATTTTAGCATTTAAATCATATCATTTCATGATTTTTAGCATTCTAGGTTGTTTATCAGAGTGTTTAGATGCTTAATACCGAATTTGGTGCAATTTGGAATCCATTTGAGGTTCGGATCATCCATAATACCAAAACAGGGTCCCGCAGGACCCCGATCCAAGCGAAAAACAAGCGAAATTCGTTATTTTTGATAAATTGCAAAATACCAAATTCTGATTTTACTGTCTTAATGTGTCTAGCAGCATGTCATCATATCTCTTACTGCATTTCATCATCATTTGATTCAATTTGAATTTTAAAATCTCAATTTTACCAAGTTTTCCTTCAAAAAACCCTGATTTTAAAGATGTAACTTTAATTTTTGGGGTATTTTGGTCATTTTAACCTCAATTCCGAATTTCAAATTGTTTTTCACTGAATTTCTAGCATTTTCATCATTTCAAAATATCAAGGAAGCACGAGAATAGGGTTTATATCCAATTAAATCCAATAATTTCATAATATTATTGGAAAATCTTGGAAAAACCCACATATTTGAGCTAACCCAATTTCAAGTTTGGCAGGAACAATCAAAAGAAGGAGCTGAAGTCTGCAAATTTCTTTTATTTCCTTTATTTAGTGAAGTAATAATTTTGGAATAAGAGAGTTAATTTCCTGCTTAGACTAGGATGCATGTCATATAGTTTGAATTTATGCAATATCCTGATTATATGATTCATGCATTTTATTTCAAAAGCACTATGGATGTTCACGAATGGCACGTGCACCAACTCTTAGGGAGTTGATGGACTCGGTGGGATCCATATTTACGGCCCTAGTCGGAATATGGACGAGACCCAGATCCGTCATCTTTCTACTAGTCACATTGAGCCTACACTCTTAGGCTATCTTAAAATGCACATCATATTTCTGAAATTTTCAAAATCATGTGCATCAAATCAACTAAATTCTGAACATATTCATGGCCACAGTCAGAATATGTGAAGGATTTATCTTGACTTAATGCATATTTTTCCAACAAATCTCTTAGAAAATCTTTTCAAAGTGCATTCATTCACTTATGTCATTTGCATCATAGAATCATTGATTTTCTCAAGATTTTCTCAAGAAAACTTCATTCTCAAGAAATCGATTTCTCAAGAAATTCTAAGGATTTTTCAAAATCGGTTTTCCAAAGACAAGCTTTTCCACAATTTTCCCAGGAAAATGATATTTTCTTAAGATATTCAAAAGAGTTTTCCAATCTTTCTTCAAGATCCAAAATCGATTTCCGAGTATTTCAAAAAGGTAAAATTCCCAGGATTTCGATTCCCCAAGTTTTGAATTTCCTTCTCCAATGAGCTTTCCTATGAATTTCCATCATTTTCCTAAGAAAACTCTCAAAGTCCAAGTTTTCCTAAGAAGTGCTTCCCTTTTCAAAAAGTCCATCTTTTCTCAAGAATCACTTCCATTTTCCCAAGATTTTCAACTATTTCTGAATTTTCCACATCTTTATAAGCTTTCTCATATTTTCAAAAACCCCTTTTTTATCTGAGTTTCCTGAGAAATTGACCTTTTTCCTGAGAGATTCTTTCCAACTCCAAATGTTTTTCTAAGCATACATCATGTTTTCCAACTGGCATTTTCCAAAATCTCATAGCACATGCCTGAATTCTCTATGCATTTAGGATAGAACATAACTTTGATAATTTCGCTAAGTCAAGCATAGTTTTGGTCCTTGGTTCGATTACCCCTGTTAAAGGCGGCAGGAACGGTCGAACCTCGTACCGACAGGTCGAGCCCCATCCCATGGATTTTCCCGCAATTTTCAAAACGGAGGCGAGTATTTCAAAACAATTTCCAAAATCCGGTCAAAGTTTGAATCGCGAAAGCGTTTCTCTCTTTTTCTCTTCCGCAAGGAAGGGAAGGCGGGGGAAAAATTTCGCGACGATAACAGTTTCATGCTTATCTATATTGTTGTTTCTTACTTTGCTTTACCTTCAACCTCCACGCATTAAGAGACTGGCCGCTTCTCAATTCACGCTTCACGCATCGCTTCATCATCCAGTAAACAGGTGCTTGCAATTTTTGCCATGTAACAAAGGTCTAATTAATCTTATTCCCCTCTCTCTTGAGGTTGTCAACTGGTTGGGTTTGTGGTGCAGAAGTGGAATGACACATATTCGGATATTATTTGAGATCCATATTATTTTGTTTGGATATTTTCTTGTTTAGATTATTATAATAGATATTGGGTCTTAATAATTGATTCATATTCTATTTTAGTAGTTTAGTAAAAAAATAGGATGGGTAGTTGCATTTTTGGATTTGAATTCTTTCTGTTTATTTGGATGTTTGAATCTTATCTAAGATTCAATGTAGGGTAGGGTATGCTGTTTTGCTATAAATAGTTATAAGGGCTCCGGAGAAAAGAAGAGAGTTGAGTGATTGATTATTGTTATTTTTATTGAATTTATGATTTTTTTTTTTGGTATTTCCTGTTTTTCTCATTTTTTGTGCATATGAGTAGTGTAACTTAGTTTTTTTTTTGCGAATCATGTACTTGATTTGCATCAGTTTGTATCTGGTACTAGATCCGACCCAAACCCGAATTCTTGAGTATGTCGAATCGAAACTTAGTCAAGTTCATGAAGTGAACTTGTACCAGCAACTAAGAAAATGTTGTCTGTTTTGATGACGAGGAACCCTTGTCAAAGCGAGAAAATACCCGAGTGGGGCTCTACTACCACCCTGCCTTGAGTGTCCTACCTCTAAGACTCCAACGTCCTATGGTGGCACTGGCTGCCATGTAGTCAAAAGCTGAATTTTCATCTTGGAGAAAAAAATAGTGAAAATGTCCCAACCGAGATTGGATCCGAGTCACACCTGACATGGCATCACGTGTTGCTGTTTCATAGTCGTTTCACAATGGTTCTCACCATTGGTATGCCTACCACCAGTAGAGGTATCAACAGCTTGGGTTTGGTTCGGACTTAGCTGAAACTAGACCTGGCCCCGATTTTTGGGGTATGGTATTAGGTTTGGACTCGGGTTTAATTGAATCCACCATAAAAGAAACTGTATTGAGACCCAACAAGAACTACATAAAATTCGGGCCATACCCGGTAAGACAATATTTTTAATTATCATTTTCACATTAAAAAATTGTGAGTCTTAATCAGGACTTGGGTCGAGCCCAGGCCTGGTATAAAATTTTATAAACTATACAGGGTCTGTGTATTAATTGGACCTTTGGGTTTGGACCCAGGTCTTCTTATTTATCACCATACCCAGACCCTATAGGATTTGGTAAAGGTCGGATCCTGGCAAATCCGACCCGTTGACACACTACCTTCCACCATTGAAACTGTATTGGTGGGTAGCTGGCCCGGGAGGGCTCTCAACGTGTAGGGTTCCTGTCAGGTACCCGACCCAGGCCCAGTTCTATCCCTGATGTACGGATATGAACATAAAAACACCCCTATGTCACAATGACACGGGAGTTTTTAATTGTTAATATAATTTACATGTACAAGATAGAAACTGATCAGATCCAGTACAGGTTTAAACGTGGATCCGATATATGCTAACTCAAACCTCGGATCCAGATCAGAGCAGAAAATCGGAATAAAATTCAAACAGCAATTGGATTCTACTTTTAGATCCACATTCAAGTAAAAAAAAAACGTCCATTTTAGTTTGGATATCCAGCTTAACCCGATCCATTTCATCCCAAGCCCGTCACACTCCCGATTCGAGTCTTTCGAATTGTATCGGAAATCTCGAGCCGGTACTTTCGCTTGTGAATCGGCGATGTGGGCCAGAAGGCAACGTAAGCAGGTAAACGACAACAAATCGCCACGTCATCTCCTCGCTTCCCGTGAGCGTTTTTCATGGTATGCGCCACTCGGTGGTGCCCCACCTAACCTTTTCTGGTGGGTCCCACCATCAACTGCCATGTCTTCAAAGGGTCGTGTTAACACGTCATTTGAAGACGTGGCGGAGAAAATGCTGATTGGCCGAGTTGACGTGGCGACAGATATTTTTGGATGGGGATTAATTTCGAAACACCCTCACTTACTTTGCAAAATTACTTGGTCACCATCCATTCGGACCTAAAATGTCTTAAATGCCCTGAATCATTTCCTTTATCTCTTGCTTGAGTCCGTTGGTGGCATTGCGGCCAAATTCATGTGGTTTTGTTCAAACCTATCGACATTATTTTGCCCTAGGAGGATTGGCGTGGTGGGATGGGGTCCTGGCTGCTAGGCAGGTGGACAAGGTTCCATTTTCATAGGCATCTTCTCTCAGCGTAACCCGACTTCGAGGGCGGATGTCCTAGCCTTGGAGTTTTATGCTGCCGGATGCGCTTTTTTTCAAGTAAAAAAAAAAAAAAAACTTATCGGCATCATTTTTTTTAAAAGTATTGTACAAAGCCATATTTGAGCCACCATTTAAAAATTAACATGCCTTTGATTTTTGTCAGCATAATGTTAATAAGGTATTAATTATTTCAATTTTTTGCACATTCTGTAATCTATTTGTTTTTTCATAATTTTTTTATTTATTGTTTCTTGCAACAGCTTGATGAACTATCTCCTTAAAAATCTTTGAGCAAAATGCAGCAAAAGATACAAAAATCAGTGTCTCGACCCTATTATTTTCATCGGCTTATAAGAAAGAAAAGAAAAGAAAAAACATAATATAACAAGATTTTTTTTAAAGTATCTTGATATTTTCATGGTCCATAAATTGACATTTAGGCTATGTGTTTGGCAGCATTGCAATGGAATGGAAACACGGTATCATTGCATCGTTTTTTACAATGTGTGATGTTGAGAGATGGAGTTGCCAAAAGCATCTTCTTGTGAAAGGTGTTGGGCCTGCTAACATCAGTCTCAGTACATTGTTTCAGCTGTTGTTCTCAAACAGAAAGGGAGCATGAGAGCATGTAGAAAACCACAATAGAACCTCATATTCAACACTCCCAAACAAATCCTTAAAGTCGGGCAAAGTAGTAGGTTTATGTCATGTTCAATGATAAGTTTGATGTTCAATCACCTTACAGTTGGGCAAGTCTCATTTCTTATTTTTTCTTTAATTACTTAAATTTTAAATATTTTTTAGTTTTTAGATCCAATCCAAGATCCATATATCTGGGGTTAAAATCCATAATGTATTTGTTAAAACATGTGAACTCACATGGTTGGACGGATTGAGTTGTGCTATCCAAAACGAAGTTATCCATCTCATTATCTGTGTGTATTCATGTTTTTCGCATACAGCGTTTGTTAGACACAAGGAACACTTCTTGTATAATCGAAACAAACATTGGCCTTAGTTGTCCATCTGTTATGTTTGTTTCTTATGTTCAGTTATGGATTAGCCATCAAACATGCCCGCAGGGACTATGTGAAGTGAGTGAGGTTTTCAGAAAACCACGGATTTATGGGGCGCTAACGGTCATTTTGTGAAATTTAGTGAGGGTTTCGGAGATCGCGCTTCCTCGGGGTTGGTGACATAATCTGACGTCGGATGTGGGGGCCAAAACCAAAACAGCCCGCCCCAGATTGCAACACGTCAGCATTTCAGGCGATCGACTCCGCTTTCAACGAAATTTGGAGTCCACACGTTCAACGGATCAAAGAGCCCGTTGTTTTACATTAATTTCCGGTTAAGGTATTAATTAAATTAATATAATCTAGCAAGACGTGACATTAATTGGTAACTTTGGATCTACTCTTTTTCGATTAAACTAATAGGGTTAATCTAATCCACGGGACAATATTAATAAAATAACTGAATTGATGACGTACAGGTAGGCCAAAAAAAAAAGGACAAGAAAAATTAAAGTGGGTTGAGCATTATCTTAACTTGCTCCTCACTGGATTATCCTAACTTATCCCCTTTTTTCTAGATAAGTGGGGACATTCATATGCTTGCTAAAGAGGTCTACCTTAGATGCCTTCTCCAAAACAACATCCTTTGTGCTGGAACGTTGCCCTGCTCCAAGATAAGGGCGGTTAGGTGTATGGCCCCACCCACCTAATCCTAACCACCATGAGTGGTGTTAACCGTTCATCTCCAGAGATGAAGGGCTATCCACGCCTCATCTGATCACAATGGTCAAAAGGGAGCCAAACAAATATTGGGCAAAGCCTCGGTCAAAGCTTAGACAGTTTGATGAGAGGAAACAGAGGCATGTCTTACGAGGATTGAGGTTTATGGTTGTCCCTTTTTCTGTGTGCTAAGCAGGGTGGGGCCCCTTGTCCATATTGTGTTTAAATTCTGGGAAAGGCACACCATGTGATCATTATTTTTTTCTGAAAGGGAATCTCTTGGTATTGAAACTTAAAAAGAGGATTTTTCTGTTAGGTCTCTCTCTCTCTATACAGGACCAAACATGGGCTCAGCTCAGATGGTCATATTCCACAACCCACCTCCAAGATAAGGGACCATGGAGTGTGAACCCATTTCACATTCCGGTTTAAATGGTGGGTCCCTTGTACTGACTGTTGGGTCCCTTTGTACAATAAATTATAATTGCCATGAATTAGTCCTTTTATTATCCTGCTGGGGAAGAATTAAATGTGGAGATCCATTCATTTAGTTGTAGAGGTTTTTTTTTTCATGAGGAACCAGAAATCACCCCATGGTTGGAAAGAAACCTTTTGTGTTAAAAAAAAACTTGTTTTACTAAGCCTGGAGTATTGCTTATCCTTTCATTGTAAGTCTTAATAAAATTAATGTTCACATCACATTCTTTTAATTATATTAATTTTATTATTTTTTTATGTACACACATAATGAATCTATCACTAATATTTTTGCCTCCAGATTGGGCACCTTGATCCAAGCTTCAATGCAAATAATGCTTTTATGTCAAACATGCAAATTGTATCACATTCACTTTTCATTCATGTATTCATTCATAAGCATTGAATATGATTAATAACATGTATCTATACATAGTCACATGCCATACAACAATGCATATGCATATACAATTCATAGTAGTATTATTCATTCATTGACATGCAATAACAATTCATCTGATGTTATGCTTATTAAGAAATTAAAACATGCATTTACACAACATTTCAAGTCACAATTGCATGTTAATTTAGCATTCAAATTCATGCATTAACATAAGGAATTCATATTTCACATAACTTAACCGGCCCGTATTTGATTCAGGATTTGGATAGGCAAGATTTTTCTTATTATTACAACAATCATCGTTTTGTACACTAACTGAGACCAAAACTCGTTTTTATACATAACATGCACTTTTTTGTTATCTTTCATACACTGCAAACCATTCATAAAAATTTCTCTGGATGAATGAAAGACAAATGTTTTATCGGGTAGTAGTCAGTATCCAAACATAATGATGGGTTTGCTCGAGCAGGTGAAAGAGTCAAACCATGTCATGTGTAGTTTTCTTTTCTTTTTTAGTCATAATCCATATAACAAAGATTTTCTCACTGATATATAAACACATATGAAGTCACTTATCATGCACAACAATCACAAAAACAATACATGACTAGAATTAATAACGCATGCAAAATAGACATTTCTGGTCTAGTTGATCTAAAGGTTTTCACATAACTAATATTAAAATTTAATTTAAAGTATGACTAACATATTTGAATTCATAAAGAATTATGTCATGACTGAAGCATAAGTGGTTCAACCCTCTACAACAGAACAAATTTAAATTCATCATAAACACTCAAATGATCGGCAAAATGCCTATCATTTTTTCCTTTTTTTAAATCTTATTTTATGTTATTTATTTTTGAATAAATGAATCTCAGCATGGACCGAGATTGGTCCAGACTGGTTTGTTCCAAAGAACTACTCGAAGTTAATCCACGAATGGATCAACACCTTCTATTCAAACTGCGACATATGATAGGACCTGTAAAACCCGCAAAATTTTGATAACTATAAAAATAAATAAATATTACAATTCTTTGAAATAAATGTGATAAAATGATATAGAGTCGATCTAAATGAATCTTGAAATCCAAACTAGATCAAATGGATCTAATATTTAGATTCAGATACGATGAATGGATTTGGATCCAAGAAGGATTTGAAACCCAATTAGAATCTAATTGAATCTTAATAGATCCAAATATGGTTGGATCTCAATCAAGTTTCAAAAATGCAGTAAGAGTTCGGAACTCTCAGAAGAATGATGTTGTAATCGAACGAGAGGATAATGAAAAACAATAATATCAAGTGGTAAGGCAGGAAGGGATGTTTCATGATTGAAACCCCAATCCCTTGGGTGACATAACACCCAAGGGATAAAGGAATTTTAGTTGAAGCGTCAAAGAGGATAAAGGAATTTTAATTGCAAGAAAAAGCAACTAAAGAGGAATTGGCATAGTGGTAAGGACGATGGACTCACAGGGTTGAGGTCACAAGCTTAAATCCCTTGGGTGACATAACACTTTTCATATAGAAAATATTTTGGTTAGTAACACCGTTCATCCATAATGTGATTAAATACATTAATGTTGCAAGGAATTGCAATAAAATCAATATTGGTGTACTGGTGGGGCTCGTTACCCCTTAGAGAGGAGACCCCAATTCAATTCCCCTTGTGTGTCAATAAGGAATAATCCTTTTACAAAAGAAAAATAATATATAGTGATTTATTTTTTTTTGGAATTTGAATGGGGGGAGGCTGGATGTTTTTTTTATAAGGAAGGAAAGTTGGACGTTTTCCCAAATGGGAAACCCAACCAAATGCATTAATGAAAAAAAAAATATTAAAGAGGAAAGCCTTTGGAATTTGAATGGTGGGCTAGACATTTTTTTTTAGAAGTAATTCATTAACTATAATAAACATTGGGAGAGCCCTTCCCCGTGCATCTTAATGGGAAAGGTGGAAGCAGGTGCATGGGAAGATGAAGAGACAACATGAAATAGAGCTTTGAATGCTCACATTTTCTTTTTAGGAAAGTAAGGATTCTACTTTTCAATTCACGTTCTTTTATGAATGAAGGGTTATAGGGGCTGCCATAGGGGGGAGGCTAGATGAATTAATTTCCAGCATTTGGAAGTGAGTTACATGGAAGAAAAAAAAACGTGGGGCTAAAGAGCTCCTACGTTTTAGCCATTCACACCAACAACAAAAAAAGGAAAAAATGTGGAAGAGGTTATTGATATCTCTTGTTTCCACTTTTCCATGTTTGTAGAGGAATCCCACCAAATGGGATGATGGGTACCACTAAAGAAAAAAAATTAGAAGTTGAAGAGACTTGTACAAAGGAGAGGAGTGGGTAGTTTTGGAAATTCCAAGCAACCACTAAAAACGTGGGCTGGAGGATTAGAGTTTGAAAAATGAAAATTTCCTTTTTCAAGAGAAGTTAAAGAAGGGGGCTCAAGGAAAAACGTGTAGCACCCTTCTCTCTCTCTCTCTCTCTCTCAGCCCAACCGTGAGGCATACCTGGTTGCTTCCACCATTTTTCCTCTCTCACATTTTCATCTCCCAGTCCAGCCGTGTGGCTCATCCTCGGGCGCTTTCTTCCATTACTTCTGGCAAGACGCTTGCTTGAGGTCATTCAATGCACCAACGAAGGAGGCACGACTACCTTCAGATTCGATCTTCATCGAGAGGTAAGGGCATTTGTCATGTCACAGTCATGTGAAAGCTCAAAATCGAGCTTGCAGTCTTGCGAGACCATTGTAGTGCCATACAAGCACTTGTGAAAAGACGTACTTGAGACATGCTTTATGAGTGCATGGTCAGTGTGGGGTACAAAACGTACACTCAAGCTCATAAATGAAACTTTAAAATGCTTAAGTACAAGTACTCAGCTCATAGATGAGCCAAAATTATGAGAAATTGTGGTTGGTGCCTATGAGGCATTTGATGGGTAATGTGCATACACTGTGATCACCCCGAGTGTGGGTTGGGATTTTGGAAATCCCTTGTGGTGCAATGACTTGCACATAAGAATAAATAAAATAGAAAATATGCACACATAACCTAAATGTGGGATTCTGGGTATACCTGAAAGACAATATATGTTATCGGTTTCCCGGAATACTGGGTATACCTGACAACGGTATATGTTACTGGTTTCTCAGGGCTCTGAGTACACCTGAAAGATGGTGTATGTTGCTGGACTCATGGTCTACCTTGGAATGGGTAGGTGGTGTTACGACAATGAAGTCGTACACGATACTTCAAGTACAGGGTTTTGATGATGAACACGTGAATCAATTGCATTTCAGCTAAGGCAATGAAGAAAGATAACAAGAATTCAAGAATTCAATAAAGAATATTTGAAGACTAGTGTGCAAATGTAAAATTCATTAAATGTCTTACATTCTTGTAAGAGCCTTACTTAGAGTGCATATTTCAATTGCATTTCACCTAAAAAGTCTTTAGAAAAACTTTTCTAAAAGAACCTTTCATGAAAATTGTTTTAGAAAACTCTTTACTTAATTTTTCATGTTTATTAGTCGACCAACAGACTCACCAGTCAACCAACTTTTTTGCGCCAATTTTTTCTAAGCTAAAACGTCAACTGTCTGAATTAGTCGACTAATTGACTCTTAGTCGACCGAACAGAATGTCTGTTTTCTGGAAAATTTAGCAGCAGTCGACTGAAGGTTTTATCAGTCGATCAGACAGAACGTGTGTTTTCAGAAAAATCTAGCAGCAGTCGACTGAAAGATTTTTCAGTCTACTGATGATTTTTATCAGTCGACTAACGTTTCTTTAGTCGACTAAGTTTCAAACTTCAGATTCTTAAATGGCTTTGTTAAACACATTAGTCGACTGATGATACCTATCAGTCTACTAATATTTGATTTCAGTCGATTAACTATTGTTCCAGAAGACTAATTTTGTCATTTTTCCTAAAACTTTTAAAAGGCGTGTCTTTTCATTTTTCAAACATTTTGATTGTTCAAAAGTAACTATTTTGACACTCTTTCATACCCTTAATATATGGAATCTTTTAACTATAAATATGAGTGCATTCCACACTCAAAAACATCGAATCATATCGAATTACATTGAATTACAAAGATTAAATTCTTTGTTTTTCATTCTTATTCATTCAAGTATTTGTTTTCTCACTCACTTTATATTTTCACTCTAGTTTTTCACTCAAATTCTTTTGAGAGCTAGTGAATTCATGAGTTGAGTATTTCAACAACCTCAAAAGTCAATTGCATTCCATTTGTATTTATAAGAAGGGCTCGTAGGTTGATTATAAGTTTGGTTATATTTTTCTGTAAAAGGAAAGGACTTCTTGGTTTAAATGAGTTGTTTGTTTTCAGTAGGTTTGTTACTGAAAGTGAGACCGAATTTGGTCTGTATGTTCTTCTGTTTACACAAGGTTGATAGTGAAAATCTCAAGTGAGTTTTGCTTGGGGACTAGAAGTAGGTCTGGAAGACCGAACCAGGATAAATTCTTGTGTCCTTTGTGTGATTGCTTTGCGAATCTCAAAATTTTAAAGATGATATTTAAAAGCACTATTCACCCTCCTCTAGTGCTCGTTGCCTCGATCCTACAACACTTTTATTTAGTATCAGAGCAGGTTTGCTATATTTTGATCTTACCATCATCTAGCATGGCAACAACATCATCTCAGCACAAAGAAGGATGCTCCTTTGTTCATCCTTCTCTCTTTGATAGAACAAACTATGGATATTGGAAAGTAAGAATGATAATATTTATACAATCCATGGATCTCAAAATTTGGAGAGTTGTTTCAGAAAAGTATCAAACACCATCAACTGATTTTAGCCTATGGACCGATGAAGAAAAGAAGATTGCTTCACTCAATGCCAAAGCTATGAATGTGATGTATTGTGTTATTGACAAGGTAGAGTTTAATCGCATCTCTCAATGTTCCACAATAAATAAAATTTGGCATACTCTTCTCGTTACTTATGAAGGTACGTTAAAAGTAAATGAATCTAAGATTGCTTCTTTAGTTCATAAATTTGAATTGTTTAAAATGAAGCAAAATGAGTCTATATCGGATATGGTAACAAGAATGACTGATATTACTAACACTTTAAAATGCCTTGGAAAAGAATATTCACAAGTGGATTTCGTCAAAAAAATCCTAAAGTGTTTAACTCCTGAATGAAAGAGAAAAACTACAAAAATAGATGAAGCAAATGATTTAAACACCCTTTCTCTTGAAGATTTAGTTGGTAACTTAATGGCATATGAAGTCCAACTTCATGATAGACAAGAAGAAGAACCCAAGAAGAAATCCCTTGCTTTTAAGGTCACTTATGACTCTGAATATTTAGAAGAAGATGAAGATATTGCCCTCGTCACTAGGCAATTCAAAAGATTCATCAAAAAAAGAAGATTTCAAAGGAAGGTAAAGAAAATTGATTCTTCTAATCCTAATGAAGTCAAGTGCTTTAACTGCAAAAAGGCAGGACGCATCAAGAAAGGTTGTCCTCTTCTCAAAATCAAGACTAATAACCAATTCAAGAAGAAAAAGGCATTTCAAGCAAGTTGGGATGATAGTGACTCCTATCCTGATGAAGAATCTAATGAAGAAGTCACCAATATGTGCTTTGTAGCACAAGAAGACTGGGTAAGTCAATTTGAGTATGATGATTTATTAGAAGCATTTAATGATTTATATGCTAAATTTAAGAGTCTAAGTTCTAAAAATAAAGAGTTAAAAACTGAAAATTCAACTCTTGACTCTTAAAACAAAGTGTTACTGCAAGAGATAGAAGATCTCAAAAAGAAAAACTCTTGTCAAGCATCTGAGATAAAAGGAATTGGAATTAGAACCAATATCTTACAAGAAGAAATATAAAGTCTAGAAGAAAAATCAAATGATCTTCTTTCTATAGTGACTAAGTTCACTAATGGCCAAGATAATCTTGAAAGACTTCTTGGTTCTCAAAGATGCTCAGTTAACAAAACCGGATTGGGATATAGCTTCTTTGATACTCAAAATAGACCAAACTATGTGGTGAAGAATCAAAGACAAAATTTTCAATCATTGATTCAAAAAACTCAATTTTCTAGTCATAATAAAAATACATCTAATCATGGTACTTATAAAGCTTATAAGCCTAGACATGATTACTCTAGAAATGCTAAATCTTTTTATAGAAAAAATATTTATTCTCAAAGGAAACCAAAATCCAAATGAATATGGGTTCCTAAGAACAACTCTCATGGACCCGAAAATAGAAAGGGGTCAAATGTTTTGTCTTCTAATTTTGTTATAGGTACACAAAATAAGGAGCAAATAGATATTTGACAACGGTTGTTCCAAATATATGACTTGAAGGCCGGAGTTATTTTTCACCCTCCAAAGTAAGGATGGAGGAACCGTCACCTTTGGTGACAATAACAAGAGAAAAGTAATCGGTATTGGTAACATTGATAATCCAAAATTTCTCTTCATAGAAAATATTCTTTTAGTAGATGGTTTAATGCATAATTTATTATCCATTAGTCAATTATATGATAAAGGTTTTCTCGTTTCTTTTGAACATGATTTATGCTTAATTTCTTATTTTCAATCTAAAAGAATCATTTTTAAGGGTAAAAAAAGGAATAATGTATATGAATTTTATCTAGACGAGTTACCCACTTTTAATGAAAATTGTCTTATTGTTTTAAATGAAATTCAATCGTTATGACACAAGAGACTTGGACATATTAATTTTAAATTAATTTCTAAGTTATCCAAGAATGATCTTATTAGAGGCCTACCTAGAATACCATATAAGAAGGATCACTTATGTGATGCTTGCCAAATGGGTAAACAAATCAAGAGTTCTTTTAAAGCAAAAGATATAATTTCAACAAAGCGTCTTCTTGAACTTTTACATTTAGATCTATTTGGACCATCTAGAATTCAAAGTTTGAATTGTAAAAAGTATGCTTTTGTTATAGTAGATGATTATTCTTGATTTACTTGGGTGATTTTTCTAAAAAACAAAAATGATGCTTTTTCTGAATTTTCTAAACTTTGTAGAAGAATTACAAATGAAAATCTACATCTATTATTACAATTTGTAGTGATCATGGTGGTGAATTTGAAAATGAATCTTTTCTAAAGTTTTGTGATTTACATGGTATATCTCACAACTTTGCTTTTCCTAGAGCGGCTCTACAAAATGGAGTTGTTGAAAGAATGAATAGAACTTTGCAAGAATGTGCTAGAACCATGCTTCAAGATAAAAATTTACCAAAATACTTTTGGGTTGAAGCAATAAATAGAGTATGTTATGTTTTAAACCGTGTTCTCATTCGATCATTTTTACATAAAACATGTTTTGAATTGTATTATGATTGTATACCAAAGATCTCATATTTTAAAATTTTTGGTAGTAAATGCTTCTTGTTAAATACCAAAGATAATCCTGATAAGTTTGATTCAAAATCAGACGAAGCAATATTTCTTGGATATTCTTCCTGAAGCAAAGCTTATCGTGTTTTTAATAAAAGAACATCTTGCATTGAAGAATCTTTACATATTGCATTTGATGAGAATTGTGAGCAGGTTATACCTCTAAGCAAAAAAGAAGAAGTCATACTTCAAGGAGAACCTTTGATAGAGAACACTTCTCAAGAAAATATTTCTATTCTACCGGTTTGAAAAGAAGTTCTCAATCATCCACATGAGTAGATTATTGGAGAAATAAAGAGTGGTGTCCAAACTAGAAGGCAATTGAAAAAATATATTGCAAATATTACTTTCATATCTAAAATAGAACCAAAGAATATCAATGAGGCTTGTGATGATGAATTTTGGCTTTTGGCCATGTCTGAAGAACTAGGCATTTGTTCATTATTAGACTTATAATTTTTTTTGAAATTTTTGTTTTGCTTGAAATTTTTTAAGACTAACATTTTTCTTGAACTTTGTTTACTGATATTGCTTTGATAAAACAACATTACTTTTTATGAACTTTGATAATTTATGGGTTGTAATATCTTGGACTTGAATTTGCATTTTGCTTATACTATGACTGCACTTACTCCTTTTGATTATGACAAAAGGGGAGAAAAAGACCAACATGAAGTAAATTGTAAACATAGAAATTACATGTGAAAGCATTGAAAATTGCAATGCATGAAGTAATGATGAAAATGCAAAACAATCAATATGTGATATATGTGCTTTGATTGTGCTAACTTCTTATGTTTTGCAGCATATTGATAGGGGGAGTAAAATCTCTATCTATGCATCTAAATGCTCTATCTTTGACTAGTTTGTCATCATCAAAAAGGGGGAGATTGTTACGACAATGAAATCGTACACGATACTTCAAGCACAAGGTTTTGATGATGAACAAGCGAATCAACTGCATTTCAGCTAAGGCAATGAAGAAAAATGACAAGAATTGAAGATTTCAATGAAGAATCTTTGAAGACTAGTGTGCAAATGTAAAATTCATTAAATGTCTTAGATTCTTGTAAGAGCCTTACTTAGAGTGCATATTTCAATTGCATTTCACCTAAAAAGTCTTTAGAAAAACTTTTCTAAAAGAACCTTTCATAAAAATTGTTTTAGAAAACTCTTTACTTAATTTTTCATGTTTATTAGTCGACCAACATACTCACCAGTCGACCAACTTTTTCGTGCCAAATTTTTCTAAGCTAAAACGTTAACTGTCTGAATTAGTCAACTAATCGACTTTTAGTCGACCGAACAAAATGTCTGTTTTCTGGAAAATTTAGCAGCAGTCGACTGAAAGTTTTATCAGTCGATCGGACAGAACGTGTGTTTTCAGAAAACATTAGCAGCAGTCGACTGAAAGATTTTTCAGTCTACAGATGATTTTCATCAGTCGACTATTTTTTCTTTAGTCGACTAAGTTTCAAACTTCAGATTTTCAAACGGCTCTGTTAAACACATTAGTCGACTGATGATAACCGTTAGTCTGCTAATATTTGATTTTAGTGGACTAACTACTGTTCCAGTCGACTAATTTTATCATTTTTTTCTGAAACTTTTAAAAGGCGTGTCTTTTCATTTTTCAAACATTTTGATCATTCAAAAGTGACTGTTTTGACACCCTTTCATACCCTCAACGTATGAAATCTTTCAACTATAAATATGAGTGCATTCCACACTAAAAAACATTGAATCATATCGAATTACATTGAATTACAAAGATCAAATTCTTTGTTTTTCATTCTTATTCATTCAAGTACTCGTTTTCTCACTCACATTATATTTTCACTTCAGTTTTTCACTCAAATTCTTTTGAGAGCTAGTGAATTTGTGAGTTGAGTATTTTAACAACCCCAAAAGCTAATTGCATTCTATTTGCATTCATAAGAAGGGCTCATAGGTTGATTGTAAGTTTGGTTACTTATATTTTTTCTGTAAAAGGAAAAGACTCCTTAGTTTAAAGGATTTGTTTGCTTTCAGTAGGTTTGTTACTGAAAGTGGGACCGGATTTGGTCTGTATGTTTTTGTATTTACACAAGGTTGATAGTGGAAATCTCAAGCGGGTTTTGCTTGAGGACTGGATGTAGGTCTGGAAGACCGAACTAGGATAAATTCTTGTGTTCTTTATGTGATTGCTTTACGAATCTCAAAATTCTTCAAAATTCCAAAGACGATATTTAAAAGTACTATTCACCCCCCCTCTAGTGCTCGTTGCCTCGATCCTACAACACTTTCAGGTGGTACAAGCTTCGTGGTCATTCTTGTTTTCGTGAGAGCTAGGCGTCTCACCCGGTCCCCAGTGCACAGAGTTAGGGGGTCGGGACTACCAATACGTCCTAGGTGGTAGATCCAAGTCTTTTGCAGAAGTTATCAAGGTGCATCCTAATTCTTATTCTAGTCATTGGGGAGCACTCTCTTGGTCATGAACCGTTCACTTTGGACCTCCGTACGGCTAGTCACACGGGTTATAAAATAATAGACCCTCGTGTGGTCTCGGTCCGCTACGATGTTGAATGTTTGTGCGTACCCACAGGGTAATTAACATGATGAAATATAAAGTTAGTGCATTAAGAAAAATCTTCAAGTAGTTGCATAAGGCTTGATGTTGCAATAAGTTGTGATTCTTGTAGTGCATGACTCAATTTAGTTTTTCTTTATATGAAAAATGTGATAACTTATAAATGATGTATTGAACATTGGCGTTTGTGCTTTATGCAAACTTTACATGAAATGCTTCACTCAAGTCAGGTGTTCATCCACATTAGTTTCAAAGTTGTTATTACTTATATAATTATGATTCATGCATATATCGTGCTTTGATGTTGATGGAATTATATCATGAAATACTTGACTTTAGTGACCTGTACGTTTATCACTTGTTAAATGGTTAATAGTTCTATCTAAACATGTTGCACATATACTTATACACATGACACTGTGCACATTCATATGGATATTATGTTTCTTACTCAAACGTGGTAGTCTGACCCTTCAAATTTAACATTTTTCAGGAAACAAATAAAGATGGGCAATTGCAGTCGTCGTTGCGGAGGGGCCATGAGACCATATCTTCTTTGAATGTCCTGAAGAACCTTGTTTTAATAAATTCATTAAACTTGTCAATTTGACTTGTAAAATTTTAAGGCAAGATTTTGATTTGCCTAATGTTATTGAGTTTGTGCTATCACCTGTAACTCACCCAAATTATTTGACTAAGAGATTAATAAAATATTTCTGCTGTGGTTTTAAAAAAAATTATTCCAAAATTTTCAAGTTAATTATTTGGGGCGTTACAGCTATGGTATCAGAGCACGACAAGAATATATGGTTCATGGCCTTCCAGCGACCCTGCAAAAGTTGTGTAAGTATTTAGTTTTGTTTTCTAGTTGTAGAAAAAAAATAGTACTACATAATTTTCAAGAACCTAGATATATTGCTAGGGACACTATTAGACTTGCAATTATAGTTCGGATAAATAGAGAAACTCACTACATTTTATTGCTTGTGTAGATGACTTGGGAAGCTAGGTGTGATGACCTTCTCGAATCACTAAACATGCTAACTAGGGTGGTGACAAAACGAACTTCGACAATGCAAGTCCTGGAAAACAGACTTTAACAATTGTTGCATGGTAAATGCCACGCGAAGAGGTGTGGTAGTCGATGGAGGAAGAGTAAAAGGACATTCAAGGGAGAAAGTTTTATACTAGTTGGACCAGAACAAAAGGATCAAGGAAACTACCAGAATAACCAACCCCAAAAAAAGGCGCAACACCCAAAGGCTCATTACACATGTAGACGATGCCAGAAGAATCATCCTCATGGAGTTTGCCCTCTTTATGTGGGCAAGTGTTTTAAATGTGGTCACCCAAGACATATTGTGAAGTTTTGTTTGAAGTACAACAAAAAGGAGCAAGCAGGTCTTCGGGACACAACTGTTTGTTTTTACTGCAACAAGACAGGTCATTTCATTCGTGAGTGTCGTAGGAAGAAAGCTGATGAAAAGAAACAACTCGTGGTGAATAACCCCATTACTACTGCCTTAAACTCTATGGATCCCCATAGTGCACGGGAAGCTAAAGAAGGCAAGCTAACTACAGAGAACGAATAAATGCGGAAGGTCAATCCAGATAGCAATTGTAACAACAACTACCAGGTTAAGTTAGAATAAAGGACACAGAGTCTTCAAAAAATAAATTAGACTTAACGATGTTATTATGAAGGTTCTTCGGGAACCAAGACGACTATTTTGATGAAATGATTCAATGGAATGATTTTAAGTTTAAATACTTGGATTTATTTAATTTAGAATTCTATACCAGATCTTAATTGAATATGATCCAAAATATAGGGCCTGACGATTCAAGTTTCGATGCGCATTGTATATCAAAGATAATTGATCCAATTGATATATAAAGATTATGTATCACTCTATAGTAAATAAAGACTATGCCATTAAGGGGTCTAAATAGGGACTTTGCTACTCGAAATAAGACCCTAAACGAGATGCATGGTTTAAACTTCAATTGGATTTTGAAGTATTGTTTAACATAAGACACATAGTAAGACACAATAATCCATTTGATTGGTCTTTGTAATGAATTTCGCGGACGAAATTCTTTTTAGGGGGAAAGGATGTAAAACCCGCAAAATTTTGATAGCTATAAAAATAAATAAATGTTACAATTCTTTGAAATAAATATGATAAAATGATATAGAGTCGATCCAAATGAATCTTGAAATCCAAACTAGATCAAATGAATCTAATATTTGGATTCAGATACGATGAATGGATTTGAATCCTAGAAGGATTTGAAACTCAATTAGAAACTAATTGAATCTTAATGGATCCAAATATGGTTGGATCTCAATCATGTTTCGAAAATGCAGTAAGTAAGAGTTCGGAACTCCCAAAAGAATGATGTTGTAATCAAACGAGAGGATAATGAAAAACAATAATATCAGGTGGTAAGGCAGGAAGGAATGTTTTATGATTAAAGCCCCAATCCGCGGAAAGAGGTCTATGAAAAATGTTCATGTAGGGGCTTTAGATGGAGCATTAAAGAGGATAAAGGAATTTTAGTTGCAAGAAGGAGCAACTAAAGAGGAATCGGCGTAGCGGTAAGGACGATGGACTCACAGGCTCAAATCCCTTGGGTGACATAACACTTTTCATATAGAAAATATTTTGGTTAGTAACATCGTTCAGACATAATGAGATTAAATACATTAATATTGCAAGGAATTGCAACGAAATCAATACTGATGCACTGGCGGGGCTTGTTACCCCTTAGGGAGGAGACCCCAGTTCAATTCCCTTTGTGTGCCAACAAGGAAGAATCTTTTTACAAAAAAAAATATATATATAGTGATTTTTTTTTTTGGAATTCGAATGGGGGGAGGTTGGATGTTTTTTTTTTATAAGGAAGGAAAGTTGGACATTTTCCCAAGTGGGAAACCCAACCAAATGCATTAATGAAAAAAAATATTAAAGAGGAAAGCTCTTGGAATTTGAATGGTGGGATGAACAATTTTTTTTAGAAGTAATTCATTAACTATAATAAACATTGGGAGGGCCCTTTCCCATGCATCTTAATGGGAAAGGTGGAAGGAGGTGCATGGGAAGGTGAAGAGACAACATGAAATGGAGCTTTGAATGCTCACATTTTCTTTTTAGGAAAGTAAGGATGCTACTTTTCAATTCACGTTCTTTTATGAATGAAGGGTTATAGGGGTTGCCATAGGGGGAGGCTAGAGGAATTAATTTCCAGCATTTTGAATGGAGTTACATGGAAGAAAAAAAAATGTGGGGCTAAAGAGCTCCTATGTTTTAGCCATTCACACCAACAACAAAAAAAAAGAAAAAACGTTGAAGAGGTTATTGATATCTCTTGTTTCCACTTTTCCATGTTTGTAGAGGAATCCCACCAAATGGGATGATGGGTACCACTAAAGAAAAAAAAATAGAAGTTGAAAAGACTTGTACAAAGGAGAGGAGTGGGTAGTTTGAAAATTCCAAGCAACCACTAAAAACGTGGGCTGGAGGATTAGAGTCTGAAAATTGAAAATTTCCTTTTTCAAGAGAACTTAAAGAAGGGGGCTCAAGGGAAAACGTGTAACACCTCTCTCTCTCTCTCTCTCTCTCTCTCTCTCTCTCTCTCTCTCTCTCTCTCTCTCTCTCTCTCAGCCCAGCCGTGAGGCATACCTGGTTGCTTCCACCATTTTTCCTCTCTCACATTTTCTTCTCCTAGTCCAGCCGTATGGCTCATCCTTGGGCGCTTTCCTCCATTACTTCCGGCAAGACACTTGCTTGAGGTCATTCAACGCACCATCGAAGGAAGCGTGGCTACCTCTGGATTCGATCTTCATCGAGAGGTAAGGGCATAGTATCTTTATGCATGTAAACAATGCTATGGCACAAGTATGTGGTGCACCATCTTCATGTAGGGGTACAGTTCTTTCTACATGCGTGCAACGCCATTTGATCTAGTGTGTATGCGTGTAAGAGTATTATATTCCAGCAAACATTGATGTAGCCATAGTAATGTAGCCATCATACTCCTTATGAGCATAAGCATCTTCATCAGATTCGTCTCACTGAGATTTGATTTTTCTTGGGTTTACATACCAGCATCTCAACCATATTTGTGTTATTGATAACATATTTAGGATATGCATGCAAGTTGTTCAATCAAATTTGTATTAGTAATGATGTTTAATGTTCTTGCATGAAAAAAAAATGTCAGAGGGATATGTGTTACACCTATAGATATGAATACGTGATTTACAATACTTCAAAAACGTATTTAAAAAGAACAGGAAACTTCTAAGCATCGGGTTACGCTGCTGCATACTTCGGCCTGTATACCCATGACAAAAATTTCTTGGTGTTCCACATCGGATTTCGAGTTTTGATTGCCCTCCTATTACGGTACGACATAGGTCAGACCCAATCAGCCTGTATGCCTTCGGTTGTGGATACACAACCACACTGTTAAATTTTTGAGAAGGCTTAATTGCACATTCTAAACCTACGACAGTCCAGTTTAAGTTCATAAATTTTTTTTTTACCAAGGACCGTGATACCCTGTTAGCCACTTAATAGACACTCTGTCTATAACAGCCTCCATCCAATTAGTTCATAAGATCAGAGATCAAACTAAAAAAAAAATGTAACGTCAATTTATGTGGTAGAGTTGAATTGGCCTTTGGATATTTCCTTTCCACATGATGGAGGGTGTGGTATATCAAGTAAATTAGATTCAATGTAATTATATAGATGTATATGAAAAAAAAAAGATTGTCCAGATAGGTGATGTTGTGGGCATGGTATTTACATGAAGCATTGAAACATGGTTCAATGCATAAACTAATTGAGTATATGCAGTTGTATCAAAGTAAAATTTCAATTTCCTTATGTCCAGACCCATAGTGTTTCAACATTAGTGAAAAGGGTCATTCAGTTAACCCAACATCAATCTGTTAAAGTCGGGGCCGAATTCGAGGTTTTATTTCCCAACCCAATAATACTTTCGTCCATAAATAAAATGGCACTCAGACCTTACCCTAGTGGTCGGTTTGACTGGATAGAGCTCAGCAGACCCAGCTCACTACTGAAGCCGTGGTAGCAAAGCTGAGTACTATGACAACAGTGACCGGCCCCAGTAGGTACTTCTGGTGGCTGCTTGGGACATATTAGGTGGACATACTGCTTCACAAATGGTGGTGATTGCAGCTGACAAATGGCTCCATCGTACGAGTTACAGCAGACTCCCTCACGCCCTGCTGTGAGATGGTGGCTGGACCATTATGGCAGCAATTAGCATAACCATGGAGGTGTTGTAAGCTGGGTCTACCAACTCTAGCAATGGGCTAAAATTTTAGCATGTCATTTTGCCCATGTACCACCCACTTACATTTGAAATTTCATAAATTTCATTCATAAATAGCATACCCCCAACATGTACCAACTTATGGGGATTATATATCAGCCATTGCATTAATAAGTGTCTTACAGCCGCAAATGCGAACCCGATATGATGGTAAACCTGTCATTGCACTTGTGATTGTTCTACACCACTATATGCACCTTTTGCCAAGGTAGTTATGTCTGAAAAATTCAATTTGTGAGTACGTATGTATAGGATCGTCAATGGACTATGGTACACATATCGCGAATCGATAAAAAACTCACCAATTTATATATATATATATATATATATATATATATATATATATATATATATATATATATATATATAAATATATTGGTTATAACATAACAAGCTACAATGCTCATAGTCACTACCATTTCAATTATCTTCTTTTGAAAAGAATGTATGTGATTATGGAAAATGAATGAGATGAAATTGACGCAATCATGTTGCACATAGTTTTGTGTGTGGTTGACATAGATATGTTGCGACCAATGTTCAATTGCATGAATCACATGTAGAACCCTTGTGGTGCCATAAGGGCACTTATAATGCAAATTGATTCACATATAAACTGGATTGTAATTGCATACAGATGTTATGACTTGTTTTTGTGCGATATATGCTTGCTTTGCAAAGATTGGCTTAATACAGGGCATTTGTCATGTCACGATCATGTGAAAGCTCAAAATCGAGCTTGTGGTCTTGCGAGACCATTGTAATGCCATACGAGTACTTATGAAAAGACGTACTTAAGACATGCCTTATGAGTGCATGGTCAGCGTGGGGTACAAAACGTACACTCAAGCTCATAAATGAAACTTTAAACTGCTTAAGTACAAGTACTCGGCTCATAGTTGAGCCAAAATTCTGAGAAATTGTGGTTGGTGCCTATGAGGCATTCGATGGGTAATGTGCATACACTGTGATCACTCCGAGTGTGGGTTGGGATTTTGGAAATCCCCTGTAGTGCAATGACTTGCACATAAGAATAAATAAAATGAAAAATATGCACACATAACCTAAATGTGGGATTCTGGGTATACCTGAAAGACGGTATATGTTACCAGTTTCTCGGGATACTGGGTATACCTGACAACGGTATATGTTACTGGTTTTCGAGGGCTCTGGGTACACCTGAAAGACGGTGTATGTTATTGGACCCATGGTCTACCTTGGAGAGGGTAGGTGGTACAAGCTTCGTAGATATTCTTGTTTTCGTGAGAGCTAGGCATCTCACCCGGTCCTCAGTCCACAGAGTTAGGGGGCCAGGACTACCAATGTGTCCTAGGTGGTAGATCCAAGTCTTTTGCAGAAGTTATCAGGTTGCATCCTAATTCTTGTTCTAGCTATTGGGGGGTACTCTCTCGGTCATGAACCATCCACTGTGGACCTCCATACGACTAGTCACACGGGTTATAAAACAATAGACCCTCGTATGGTCTTGGTCCGCTACGATGTCAAATGCCTGTGCGTACCCACAGGGTAATTAACATGATAAAATATAAAGTTAGTGCATTAAGAAAAATCTTCAAGTAGTTACATAAGGCTTGATGTTGCAATAAGTTGTGATTCTTGTAGTGCATGACTCAAGTTAATTTTTCTTTATATGAAAAATGTGATAACTTATAAATGATGTGTTGAACATTGGCGTTTGCGCTTTATGCAAACTTTACATGAAATGCTTCACTCAAGTCAGGTGTTCACCCACATTAGTTTCAAAGTTGTTATTACTTATATAACTATGATTCATGCATATATCGTGCTTTGATGTTGATGAAATTATATCATGAAATACTTGACTTTAGCTACCTGTACATTTATCACTTGTTAAATGGTTAATAGTTATATCTAAACATGTTGCACATATACTTGTACACATGACATTGTGCACATTCATATGGATATTATGCTTCTTACTCAAACGTGGTAGTCTGATCTTTCAAATTTAACATTTTTCAAGAAACAAATAAAGATGGGCAATTGCAGTCGTCGTTGCAGACGGGCCATGAGACCATATCTTTTTTGGATGTCCTGAGAAACCTTGTTTTAATAAATTCATTAAACTTGTCAATTTGACTTGTAAAATTCCAAGGCAAGATTTTGATTTGCCTAATGTTATTGAGTTTGTGCTATCACCTGTAACTCACCCAAATTATTTGACTGAGAGATTAATAAAATATTTCGGCTGTAGTTTAAAAAAAAAATTTATTCCAAAATTTTCAAGTTAAATATTTGGGGCGTTACAGGACCCATGCCTGTACTCGATATCACATATGGGTAACATATCTCTATTTTTTTAGTTGTCATGCAGGCCCGTAACAACAAATAAAACATGGTGTCACAACTGCATTTTAGTTGCTATGTGCTTTGTGCAAGATCACAATGCAATCCGACTAAGGTGTGCCAACAACATCGCTCCTTACCGACCACCGGGGCTGTTATGCGAACTGGGGTCAGGACAACTCGAGTCTGCTGTGCATACATGGTGCAACCATGACTTAATCAAAACATATGTTTTTTTTACAGCACAAGCATCAACAACTACTTTTCTAAGCATCTATCAATTTAAATAATTATAGGTGGACCTTGATCTTTGAAAAACATAGTTCTACTAAATGATGAAATATATGAATGGATATAATTTAGCCATCTTAAAATTTAACATATTGTATGCTTCTAATAATGAGAGCAGATAGTCAAATTGAAGAAAATCATTAAAAGTCATGAGTACTTTGAAGAATGTCAAGAACAAAATGGTTTTGTCATTTGTGAAAAAGGAAAAATATTTAAAAACATATATATCATATCTTGGCCAATACAACAACATGATTTTCCTTCTTTGGATGACTGAACTTTATACGTTTTGGCTCCTCAAAATAACAATACGGTCATGATAGATTGAGGTGTAAAAAAAACAAATTAGGAAACATAAGACGTGGTGGATTGGGGAGCAACCAACCATCACATATGCTTAACCTTGTATCTCCTACCTTGCAGTTGGTTATCTGAAACATACATCTAAAACTAATCTGAATTAAACATAACAACACATTTGCAATTGTCATACAATTTAAAAGAAATCAAATTCACAATTCTATGTAAATATTGGAACCAAGACCATTACTTAACTCGGGATGCACTAGGCATAGACCCTTATGAGATATATTCAATTTATATATTATTATTATTTTTAACTGATCAGTCCCAGCCTTTACAAGGACTGATCTGTACCCTTGTGAAATAATGGCATGACTGATCCAAAATGGATTAGTCCTATACTACGGAGTTTTGAGTTTTAAGGATGCCATATTTGGGCGTTATTACCTATAGTGTATATATATATATATATATATATATATATATATATATATATATATATATATATATATATATATATATATATATATATATATATTATTACTATTTTTTTTTGTTTTGAAACCGAATTAACCCAACCCATTTAAGGATTGGTCTGGTTCAATCTTAATGGTTGCTTATAACTAATCCATAATTTTTAGAAATATTAAACTATGCAAGCATCACTAAGCACAAAAGAAATATATGATTATACTCATAACCAGAACTCAACATCCTAGTCAAAACTTCCTCTCGTATATTATTAATATTATTTTTTTATGTTTTGTTATGGTCATGAATGAGACCAACTTGAGTTGGTCCCAATTAAGTCTGATCCAATATTTACTGTTAAGATGCCTTTAGTTGGGTCTCTGTTTGAGCCCTAGGTGACTTACCGTAGGTAGATTCATAGTCACAATCTTGGACTATAACACCTCTATGGCTAGATTGCTAGTCTGGACCAGAAATACCCAAGGGAGCCTTAAGTGACATTAATAGTGGGACATTAGAGGTACATCCCTAACCAACTTTCATAGGTTTAAAAACTGATAAGCATTAAGTAGACATCTGGTCGATTAAAGCAAACCTAAATAATCAATTTTTTTTTAAAAAAAATCATGAACCGGTTTGTCTTAAGGCCATAAGGACTGATTTGGTTCAGTTTATGGGGTGTACGACTATCAAATTTTAGTCTACTAATTTTTTCTGAAACATTTTGAAGAAAAATTCATCCCAATACCGAGATCAAAGTCATTCACCAAAATCGATTTCGGTATTCGTGAAATAAAAACCTATATCAGTCCTAACAAAGACTGATTTAAGGTTCCAATATCAACCAATTACCTCAAAGTATGCTCATGTATACCGACTCTAATATAGAAGCATTGGTTTAAAACCCCTACCTTGATTCGTCGAAACTGTTGGACGCGAACACTGAAATTAGATGGTCATTGGCTATAACCAATTAGCACCTTCTAACTGTGGTTGTACCTCCTTGATCAACTACCTCTCTAATAACGTTTCAGATCTCCAATAGAGGAAGGAGAGTAGACAAGAGAGAATGAGAGAGAATACTAGAGAGAAGAGAGTAGAATAAGGGTGGTGGTGTGAGCTCCTCCTTTAGTTTTTTTTTTCTTTTTCAACTTCCAAACCTTCTAAATCCTTTCCCTATTCCACCAACCTCTTTCTAAAATTTATTTTGAAAGTTCCTAAATTAATTATCTTGTAATTCTCTTGTTTTACTTAGCTATATTAATTTACCTAAGTTCTAAATATTATTTTATGTAAACTACATATTATATTTATATAACCTACATAATAATATATTTGACTTACCTTATAGAAGCTTCAACAAGGCACATGAAGGCCCACAAGCATGGGACGTCCCCTCTTGTGCTATACTTTCTAAAACATAACTTTGAAGCTTATATTTTAATACACTAGCCATAATTTTTTTTTTAAAGTTTTGACTTTATTTTCTTGCTTTTTTATTTTTTTGAAATGGAATTTCATCCACTCCAAGAGGGCCCACTTGGGTGGACATCCCACTCTAGGGATCCTTTTTTTCTGTATTAATTAAAGCCTATAACTATCTAAGTTTAATACTATTACTAATAGACATAAATTTTTTTATTTAGGCACCTTGTAATTTTGTTGATTTTTGTTTCAAGGTAGGTAGCATCTTAGAAAATTTCAGAACTATCTAATCAATGGCCTTGCCAAGTAGGATGGGCTCACATGAGGGGATGTCACATCCTCTTGGACCCCTACTCTCTATTAATTCTAATCAAATTCTCAATTTCTATTCCATTAGATTACTTGTTTAAATTTTAATGGATTTTCAAATTGGATTCCAAATCCAATTTATATCCAATTAACTTAGGCATATCCACATCCAAACCAAATCCATATTTGCTTTCCAAAAATCCAAATTCACCTTAAATTATATCTAAATTAAATGCTAAATATAAATTCACTCTTAATTACATTCAAATTCAATTTCAATTCTAAATTCGATTTCAACAAAGATTCAAATTATTGTATAATTCAAATTTCAAATTGATATTCAATTTAATATAAAAACTTGAATCAAATTCAAATTCAATTATATTATCTAAGATCATTTTATTAAATCCAAATTATATCTAAATCTGATCTAAATTTAAATTCTAGAAATAAAAAATCAAAATTCAAGGAGACTCTAATTTCATATACACCATAAATTCAAATTCAAACTAAAATAAAACTCAAAATTCAATTCAAAATAAACTCCAAAATTAGATCCAAATTAAACTCAACTTAAATCCAGATTAAATCCTGTTTAAAATCAACACCCAATTCAAAATAAATGTTCAGCTTGAGATATATCCAAAATCCATTAATTAAATTGTCTTTAAATTCTAAGCAAAATTCAAATCTATTTTAACTTCATATTCAACAAATTCTCAAACTTTACTCAAATGATAGTTTAACATGTAAATTTAAATTCTACATTGACTTTAAATATTTAAAATTTATATTTTTATTATTTAATAATTTCAAAAAATCATAGTTGTTACACTTGGGGGTCGCTTTGTCCCTGTATCAAGATGTCCCTTGTTTAAAACACATTAAAGCATAGGATAAATGATCCCTTGCTTGGGTCGCTTTGTCCTAAAATCTTAGAACACAAATGTTTTTGCCAACACTTTATCCCCTAACGCAAACGTGCCCTCTCTAATTCATAAATAAGATGTGTTGCTATTAGAAAACTAAACTGAATACTTATTGTTCATATCCAGTTTGTCCAAAGAGTTTTATGTTGCCAAAACAATGATCGTAGTACAATAGGTAGAGCCAATATGGCTAGGCCTCTGATCTTGGGGGCAACTTTTCTATGTAAATATATAAAAAAAATATCCAACTTGTCCAACTTATTTTATGAGTTAGAATGAGCACTTTATGAACTGATATGTTAGTTCTTGGTATCATATTAAGATATGACCATAAGGTCTTACAAGAGGAACCCTAAGAGCCACAAGAATGGTAGGCTCATTAAGCCAAATTATGAAATATAATTATGTGTTTATGTGCAACATGTAACCTAAAGAATGGTTATGGAGAGTGGTTATTGGATTTTATGGGGCACTGTGAACACCCCAAATTTTTCAAAATTTTGTAAAAAAATGACCCTTTTGCCCCGACTCTATTTTCTGAGAAAATCAAAGCAGTTTCAAAGCTCATTCTTTAGTCTTTCTGAATTAAATTCCACATTGGTATATTCAAAATTAATTTCGGATCCGAATCCAGGATTTTAAATCCATATTTCCTCAAAAACCGGATCCAAACCCATTTCTGAAGAAATTTTCTCAAAATGGCTTTAAAATTTTCAGAAAAATTCTCTTTTGTAAATATTTTTGCAAAAACACCAAAAATTAGTTTTGACCTTTGGTTTCTCGTAAAACTCTAGGATTTCTTTTAAAAAATACAAAAAAATGGAAAATTTCAAAAAAAAAAAAATGAATAAGTTTAAGCTTTTTAAAATCGATTTTGCTAAAAAAAAAAACAGTTTTAAACCATGTTTATGAATTTTTTTTTTTTAGGGAGCCTCTTTTTGGAATAAACCAAAATTTTTTTTACAAAACAAACCCTAATCGCCCCCCTCTCTTTCACTCTTGCCTCTCTCCCCTTCTCGGTTTCCATCTCCAAACCCTCCATCGCACGAACCCTTCCTTCCTCCGCTCATCTCCAACGACCTTCTTCTCGAATCCTCTTCCCTTCCCTTAAAAGAGCACGCAAGGCTCTCTCTCCGGGGCCCGTTTTTTCACCTCCTCATCGTGTTCTTCTCAATTCCCTCTTCTCCATCTGTCTTATGCTTCCTCTCTTTGGCGTTTCCCCTCTCTACTGAAGAGATCCCCTTTCAATCCTCTAGCAAAATCATGCGAAAACAAAGTAAGCTGAAGAAAGTCGGCCTCCCTTGCAAGAATCTCAAGCGATTAATCTACAGTTGAGCTTACCTCCCAGGTAATCGTGAAATATCCCCTGGCTTTCCCCTGGACAGCTGAAGGAAGCCGACGAATCCCACAGCAAAGCCACGGTAAGGATTTCTGGCCGCTTCCCTCTTTCTTTCTGTTTTACGAATTTCTGAGTTTTTTTTTTTTTTTTGCATTACGGGTGGGATCGACCTGCATATAGCAGAATCGACCCCTCATTGCTATAGCAAATGGAATCCCCTATTCCGACATCTTACCTTTTTTTATTCGTGATTTGCCTCGATTTTTATAGCTTTTCTTTTTATGTATGTTTACTGCTCAATTTTCTGTATTTTCATTCCCATTGTTGATTCATGGTTATGCATAGCCCTATAGTTAGGTCGATGGCGTATATCTCTCCATCTTCATGATTTACGTGACCCTCTGTTTTATCTTTATTTTTTTCTTTTTCTTTTTTTTTCTTTTCTGCCTTCATTTTTATTTTATCGCATTTATCTCCTTCATCGTACTCGTCGGTATGCCTATCGTATTTTATTCATTTTTTTTATCACATGTGATTATCTCACGGTATGCATTTCTTAATGTTTCATAACAACACATATCTACATGCCCTTGCATCAGCGGTGGCTTTATGTGGCACCCATCAACTTTTTTTTTTGCATCTTTGATTCAGCACAACAGCATCCAACATAGTTATTTGTCATTTATCACAGTCATGGCTCACTGCATTTGTAAGGTTTTTATCTTAAATGCATTACACATTTTGCTTATTATCCTACACTTTAAGCTTTTCAGTTCAACGTGTTTATCCCTTTGATTCTCATGTTAACCAAGGGGGTTACACATTTTATCAGAACATCAGATGGCACCAGGTATGGCATGCTAATCCTAGTTTCCTGTTTTATGTGTGGAATCCAATTTATACATGTCTCCTACAGTGTTGTAAATGTTGTTACATGCTTTATGTTCCAGCTGATATTTGGTTTTTTTTTAATATCACCTGTATTTTATGCTCCTGCATGTGCTATTTGATTGGTTCTTTCTAAAAAAAATTTGGCTAGTGACAAGAATATTGAGTTAATGCTCATCCGTTCATTATGTGATGTTGTAGTTGGCAATAGAGGTGTAGTTAGTTTTCTTTTAGAATAAAGGTTAAATGTTGCTCACCTTCCAAATCTAAGTGAAGAAGAAAGGAAAGTTATTTTTCATTTTATTGTTGGTGGAGGTCTCACTGGGGTGGAGTTTGCTGCAAAATTGTATGACTTTGTCTGTGAGGATTTGGTGAAGTTATACCCTGTTATCCAAAACTTGGTTAAAATAACAGTTGTCCAGTCTGGAGATCGTAGTTTGAACATGTTTGACAAAAGAGTCAGCACATTTGCGGAGCAAAAGTGCCAGAGAGATGGTATTGATGTGAAAATAGGGTATCGAGTTGTTGAAGTAACTGACAAGTCCATCAATATGAAGAGTAAGGGCAAGAAAGAGTTATCATCAATTCCATATGAGAAGATAATCTGGTCTACAGGTATTGGAGCCTGTCCTGTCATAATGAGATTTCATGGATCAAATTGGTCAGCATGATAGATGGGTTTTTGCTATAAATCCATGGCTGAAAGTCGAGGGATGTGACTATGTATGTGCAATTGGGGACTGTGCTACAGCACGTCAATATAAAATCATGGAAGATATTTCAAATATCTTCAAGGTTGCAGATACAGATGACTCTGGCACTTTGAGTGTTGAGAAATTTCAAGAAGAGCCATGTGAAAGATATCTTCAATTAGAGAGCTATATGAAGAGAAAGCATATCCGAAATATTTATAGATCTATTACTGGGTGACAAAGAAAGCAGTGAGGACCAATCCCAAGCATTGAGGATTCTCTTCGCCAGTTTCTGCAACCTCTTGTTGGTGTTCTGTATTTTTCTTTCCTGTTTTACATTTAGTTGTAATTTTCATGGCTATGACTTCCGCTGAGTCACCACATATCATTTCAGTTTTGCAATATAACATCTATGTTTGGTATTCCGCTGTATAATATTCATGTTCTACTGTTAGCATAGAACATTTGACAGGTTCTTGTCTATGGTATGTGATTTGATCTGATTGTTTACCTAAGCATCATCCACTTTATGTACAAATCTGATGTGTTATAGATATGAGATTTCAAAATTTTTTAATCTGGACCTGTTTAAACCTCCTGTAGCATCATAACAGCTATTCCATATTGCTTTATTGCATTTTTTTTCTATTTTTTTTATTTCTTTTTTTTGCTTATTGAACCTCAGCAAGTCCAATGTCTAACTTGACAATCGGTTGTTCATCTAAGCCTCATTAGGCCCAGGCCGACTCAATGGAAATTTTAGTTGCCTCCATCTGTCAAAAATTTTTCTTTCATTGGAAGGCTACTTGTCACTGCGAAGAGGAGAAACCATCTGGAGTTTGGAGGATTAGCTGATCAAGTCTTTTATATGAACCAAACCTCTCAATATCTCCTTTTAGATATCATAAACCATTTCAAGTGGAGGTATAACTGTTCCTTTCTCCTGATGTGAGGAAAATTGCAAGTATATCAAATGGTAGTAAATTGGAAAGTTTTCTTTTTCTCATCTTACAGTATATGTCATTAGTATCAATTCCCCTACATTCATTGTATTAATGCAGCCATCATACATTGTCACGATGCCGTTGATGGTCGATTTGTTGCTGCTGAAGGAGGCTCGCCAGGAGAATATGTTGTGATAAATTGATTCGGCAATTCGAGTTATCCACCCGCTGAATTTGATTTATCAATTTATTTGATGGTTCGTTTATTAACATTTGCATCAGGTTAGGCACTCCTGTGTTGGTCATTCAAATATCCATCTGTCTCTCACTATATTCCATACATGCCCACCTCATCGACCACCTTAAACTTTCTCCACTTCACTGCTCGACTTATACAGCAGTTGGGCCGTGGTACCTGCACTTCCACGTACTACTGTTACCTTTGCCAACATGATTTGCAGCCTCCCTGCTACACAGAATTTCTGTGCATCTACATTAGCCCTATTCTTAACCCATCATCAGCATTCTTCCACCAGCTGCTGTCACCAGCTGAAATGAACACCTTCACTGCTGCACCTAGAAATTCACATTTTTCCGACATCATGTACCTCACTTTTTTTGTTATTTATCACAAACTGCCTTCATTACTGAAAGGGGTTGCTTGCAGCAACCTGGACATAATCTGTCCCTCAGCACATCTCTCCATTGAATATATCTCTATATGTATATATATGTATATATGCCTATACATTGATATATATATTTATGTGAATATACCTATATATATGTATGTATATATATGCATGTAAGTATATAGATATCTTTTCCATCCTTTTATCATTTCCATCATTTAATTTTCATATATATATGATTTTCCCTTTTACTAACCTGGTTATTTTACAGGAAATATGGAAAAGATATCATCACTTAGGGTTGTACATTTGATTTTATCCATTGTAATAGTTAGATTGGAATAAAAATTTACATTTCCTGCCTTAGGTAGAATGAATGAGCATTGTAAAATCATGATTTGCTTGTTTTCATGCATTTTTTCTTCACTTCTCAAATTCCCACAATGGTGAAACACGAATGGCACGTGCACCATCTCATAAAAGGTAAGTTAATTCTAAGTTGATGATTTACACCAACGGCCATAGTCGGGGTGTAAACAAGACTTAGTATTCTTATCTTTTATGAAATAATACTAGATCCACACTGGATCCTCTTTCAAAAATCATCATATTCTTCAAATATTTCACCTTTTATCAGAGCTTAACTTAGAATTAATTCAATATATATACCAATGGCCATAGTCAGGGTATGTTGAGAGTTAATTCCATTTTAAACTCTATAAAAGCACAAAATATGTTTCATTCTTCACCTGAGTTTTAATATAGATTATTATATGATACATTCAATGACCATAGTCAAGGATGTATTATATCTTCAATCTTATTTCAATTCATGTAAAGAATGAAATACAATTTTCAAAATCTAATTTCAAAATTTAAATTCATTCATCATTTAGGGTAGAACTGCATCATATTTTCAAAACTTCCTTTTTAAAATTCAAAGTGTTTCTTCTTCTTCATCAGATCTTATCCAATTCTATAAAGATTCAAGAATTCAATTTCAAAGACCAATTTGACTTTGAAATTTCAAAATCATTTCATATTCAAAACTTCAGCTCAAATCAAAATCCAAATTCAAAGTTCAATTTAAATTATCTCCTGATTTCAAAAACCAAGTTCATCCCCTTATCTTCAATCAAGGTTTGGATTCGAATCTCAAGTTTAAATTTGGGTTTCTAAAACCCAGATCCGTCTTTAAAGGTCCTATTTGGACTTTTCATAAACCAAATCCAAAATCCATCCAAATCCTTATTACACTTTTGGATCTCCGATTATAGGTCCAAATTTCTTTTAGGATCCAGATCCTCATTCTACCATTGGATCTCAGATTCAGATCCAAATTCCAATTCTTAGGATCCAGAAACCTATTCTACCATTGGATCTCAGATTCAGGTCCCAATTCCAATTCTTAGGATCCAGAATCCAACCCTGCTTTGGATCTCAGACTTCAGATCCAAAATCCATTCTTTAGGATCTAGAACCCAATTCACCTCGGACCTCGGATTTCAGATCCAAGTCCAGTTTATGATCCAGAATCCAATTCTACTTTGGATCTCAAACTTCAGATCCAATTCCATCTTAGGATCCAAAGTCCAATCTTATCTCGGATCTCAGATTTCAGATCCAAATACCTTCTTGGATTCCACATCTTGAATCTAATTCCATTCAAAATTCCAAGTCCAAATTCCACTTTGAATTCCAATTCTCAAAGCCAGTCCCATTTTTCATTCAAACCAAAGTTCCTATTTCAGATCCTAAATCCAAAAAAATCAACTCAAAACTCTATTCAGAATCCAGAATTCGGATTCGGATTTCATCTTGAAATTCCAACTGTTCCAAGTCCCATTCCTCAATTCCTTTAGATCCCCCACATTTCCTTCTAACTTCAAAAAAACTTCAAAGTTAGAATTCAATTTCATTCCAAATATTCATCCAAGTTCAAACTTCCAAATTCAAAGTCCATTTATGACTTTGAAATTTTCTTTCTTTCAGTTTTAAGATCATTCCTCTCAAAGATCCAAATTCATTTTCCTAGGCTCTGATTATTCTAAAAACTTAGAACTTCAAATCTTAAGTTCTAAGTTAGAAAACATTTCTTCACTTTATCTGATTCACTTGGAAATTCTTCAAAATATTTTCAAAAAGAGCATACATCTTTGCATTTGCACAAGCATGATTCATTGTACATTTTAGACTTAGGATAAATACTTAGAAAAAAATCATTGCAAAGCAAAAGGCATTAATTCGACCCTTGGTTCGATTACCCCTGGTAAAGGTGCCAGGAACGGTCGAATCTCGTACCGACGAGCGGATCCCTTCTCCCAGTTTTCCCGCAAATATTTCAAAAACGGAGGCGAGTTATTTCAAAATATTTTCAAAATTAAGGTCAAGTGAGACCCGCAAAAGAGCTCCTCTTCTCTTCTTTCTTTTCTCTTCTCTCTTTCTTTCCGTCTTTTATCCTTCTCCCTTCAAAAAGGAGGAAAATAAGAGGTTAGAAAGGAAAAGAGAGGGAAGAGAGAGAATATTACAAGAGGAAAATTTTTGCGATGATCACAGTTTTGGCGACCGTGATGGGACGCGTCTACCGTCCGGTTGAATTATGCCTTTTCTTTTGCTTTGACATTATCTAAGTCTTTATCCTTCATATGTCAGCTTCATTTCCATGCAAACCTTAGGAGCCTAGATCTTGTCCTAAGCTGACATCATTGCATATAGGATTTAAGTATGGTTTGATAGGACCATATTGAGGAGATTATTCCATGCTCACATTAGACTTAGGTCTTGAATACAACTCTCCTCAATTTTAGGGATTGAATGCAAAACGATGTATGCAAGTGTATGCTTCTCTTCATTTTAATCTATCTCTTTAGGACTTGCATTAGAACCTTCTGATTTCTTGCATGTTGAGCATATTTTGAAAACCTCCTTACCTATATTGTCCCGGTCTTCACATTGCTGGGCTGTCTCACTGAACCATAGTTCGGGAGAGAGCCTCACAACTGGACCACTTATTTGGGTTCGCGCCCCCCTACCACGTACCTAAGGGCCATAGTCCGAGGTATATCGGTAGGTGCTCAAGGATGTTGGGAAGCCATTATCTTAGAACCGGAGAAATATTTCTATACCACGTACTTCAAGCTTCGGCTTGGGTATATCGGCATATCTTGATTGGAATCAGATGATTTGAACCTTAGAGTTAGGAGTAAGGTCCTACAAGCCATTTCAAATTTATTACATTTTAGGGTCAGCCTCTAGGGAGTGCTGTTTGTGCATCCTTGTTTGTATATCTACGATTGTATGATATTTTACATTTCCCTATATTTTCTAAAACCCTGGGTATATATTATTCAAAATTTTCTCCTTAAAACCCAGGTGTATTTTCCTTTTCTTCTTTTTGATTTCTTCTAATTCTTCTTGATCCTGTCTGCAATTCTTCAAAATCTTTCTCTTTTATATTCTATTCCTCAATAAAACATCTTTTTGTCAGGATATGTCCTTTTCAAAAATTATCTTTATTCACATTTTTTTACTTGTCTATCCTTTTTCAAAACAGTGCGGTTGTTGCAAATTTTGGTGACAACCCGATCCCTCGTAATGGGATGTTTTCATTATGATTTCCTCCTTTATTAAAATTTCTTCCTAGATCTTTTCTAAAGAAGACCCATTTATGCTCTACAGAGAGCATCGGCATTATCAGTTGAGTCAGGCAAAGCTCAGAGACTACACTGCTCTAACATCCCAGTTACAAGCAGAGAGAGTAAGGAATGGATTCTCGAAAGTCTGTCAGAGAGGGAGTTCAGGACAGCAAAAGTGAGATCGATCCTGCGATATATCAATTATTCAAAAAGATAATGCTGGAGATATTATCCGAGCAAGCTGAAGCCAGTTGTGGAAAAGCTCCCACAGAAGGAAAGGCACCTGTCACTTTCCCCATGAATAAGCTCAGCAATATCAGTATAGGAAATTCCAAAGCCAGCAGGGGCAGCAATCAAGGCAACCAGGACAGCAACTTGAGAAAGTGTAAAGGCCAGATTGGGAAATATTGTGAAAAACATGATAGACTTCCTCAATACAATCCTCAGCAAAAGGACAAGAAGCAGGAAGAACCAAAGCGTAAGGATTGGAGCAAGGATCGAGATTTCACTCCTTTAGATCAACCGCTCGACACAATCCTCGAATACATGATGGCAAACGAATTACTCAGGCTCCCAAAAGCCGCCAGCCCTTCTACAGTCATGGGAAAATATATAGACCAGTTCTGCAGATACCATCAAGTAACAGGGCATGACACTGAGCATTGCTTCATCTTCAAGAATATCGTTCAGGATTGCCTCGATAAGAATCTCTTTGTCAAAAACGAAGAAGAAAGGCATCCAGATCTCCTAAAACATGCTCAGTCCAGCTATCAGGCAGGGGTCAGCACTCAGTGGAAGTCAAGCAAGCCTAAGAAAGCAAAGCATGAGGGTTGGGGTTATGATCGTCAGCTTACCCCTCTAGGTCAGCCAATCGAAGAAGTTCTCCAATACCTGCTCGAGAAAGAAATGATCAAACTCCCAAAGCAGGATGATCCCTCTGTCACCAAGGGGAAATGGAAAGATCGCTTCTGCAAGTTTCATCGAGCAAGGGGGCATGACACGGAGCGCTGCTTCGTCCTCAAAAACATTGTGCAGGACTACATTGATAAAGAGCTTCTGGTACCAGAGGAAGGAGGAGAGCAGACTGCAGTTCCGCCCGAACCATTTCCATACTACTCAGAGAATTGAGAATGCCAAGAGTTTTTCGCTTTCATCCCTTTCTGTCAGTCGCTTTGTAGGGGCAAGTCAGCCCAGTCTTTGTGACTTCTTTCTAGTTAAAATACTTGTAAATATTCAGTTCTGTCATCAACTTTTGCTTATCAATGAAATGTCGATTTTCTTTATATCTTTGATATTCAATACTTTCTTCCTTTTGCTATATTGGGGCATTAAAATTTCTTTTTTTTTTTTCGGGACAATCCTGACATCATTCATGAGAGAAATGATATTACCTATGAGGGTCTTTTCAAACCCCATGAAAATCTTAGTTCAAATATTTTATTATCACCTTTTTCAAAGATCAACCCTTGTGTTGATCCTATTTTTCTACAAATTTATTTTGAATCATGGCATTTCAAAGATCAACCCTTGTGTTGATCATATTGATTTCGAAGTTATTGCATTTCAAAGATCGACCTTTGTGTTGATCATATTTTCTAAAGATTTGGTTTTCAAAACATTACATTTCCAAAAGATCAATCCCTTGTGTTGATCTCACTTCCTAAAAATCTGATTTCATTTCATTCAAAGATCAATCCCTTGTGTTGATCTCATTTTCCAAAAATTTGATTTTATTTCATTCAAAGATCAATCCCTTGTGTTGATCTCATTTTCCAAAATTTGATTTCATTACATTTAAAAAAAATCAACCCTTGTGCTGATCTCATTTTCCAAAAATTTGATTTTTATTGCATTCAAAAGATCAATCCTGGTGTTGATTATGTTTTCCAAAAATTGATCTCAAATCATTACATTCAAAGATCAACCCCCATGTTGATCATATTTTCTAAAAAATTGATTTCAAATCATTACATTCAAAGATCAACCCCCGTGTTGATCATATTTTCTAAAAAAAAATTGATTTCAAATCATTACATTCAAAGATCAACCCCCGTGTTGATCATATTTTCTAAAAAAAAAATTTGATTTTGAATCATTGCATTCCAAATATCGACCCTCGGGTTGATCATATTTTTCTACAAATTGATTTTCAAATCATTGCTTCAAACAATTTAACCCTCATGATGATCTCTCATGAATGATCCCCTTTCAAAAATTAGCTCTCGTGGTTAATCCTTTCTTCCAAAATGATTTTCTCATCATCTTCTCTCATTTTAAAAGATCCCACATGCAGGCAGGATCAAATTCTTTGCTCAAACCTTTTGTTTATCCATTTTTTTATCAGTTTTATCAATTTTTATTCATTTTTTATCCATTTTTCTCCTTAATTCTTATTTTCAAAAATACCCTTTCAGGTTAAGGGATAAACCTGATGCCTCTTTTCCCATGAGGTATTTCTTTTTTCTTCTTTCTTTATCCCCCCTTTAGGTTAAGGGATAAACCGAAAAACCTCATCCTACGAGGTCTTTCTTTCCTCAGGATAAGGGATAGTCCTGAATGTCTTTCTCTTTTAAAGTTTCATTAATCTCCGCTAAATCTTTTTCTTTATTCAATTTTATCAATTTTAATTCTTCCAATTCTTTATCAAAGCCTTTTTATCAGCTTTTGCTTAAATTTTATTTTCTTCCCATTCAGGATAAGGGATAATCCTGAAACCCCTCATAGGAGCGACAATGCTACCCGTGAGAATTCTTTTACAAAGATGATTCCCATAAAATCTCCTTGATTCTTCTCCTTTGTCAAATCTCCCATCAATTTCTATCTCTTCTCATTTGTTTTTTTTGTTATTTTCTCTCCAATCAAGATAAAGGGGCAATCAGATCATTCAGTCCCCTAAATGGTCATTCTCAATCCCAGGTCCGGTCCTCGCACTCGCAAATTTCCAAAACTCAATCTCTTGTCAAAAACCCGAGTTTTCACTCGGGCTTCTCCCTTTATTCTTTCGTTCGAAGTTCCGAGTTCCGACTCGGACCTCCTTTTGAATCCAATCCTCGCATTGGAAATCTTTCATCCCTTTGGAAATCCGCATTCCAGCTCGGGTTTTCCTTCTATTATTTTCAATCGAAGTTCTGAGTTCCGACCAGGACATCCTTTTGAATCCAATCATTGTATTGGAAATCCATCATTTCTTTGAAAATCCGAGTTCCAGCTCGGGTTTTTTTTTTTCTATTATTTTCGGTCGAAGTTCCGAGTTCCGACTCGGACTTCCTTTTGAATCCAATCCTCGTATTGGAAATCCTTCATCCCTTTGGAAATCCGAGTTCCAGCTCGGGTTTTCCTTCTATTATTTTCAATCGAAGTTCTGAGTTCCGACCAAGACTTCCTTTTGAATCCAATCATTGTATTGGAAATCCATCATTTCTTTGAAAATTCGAGTTCCAGCTCGGGTTTTTCTTCTATTATTTTCGGTTGAAGTTCCGAGTTCCGACTCGGACTTCCTTTTGAATCCAATCCTCGCATTGGAAATCCACCATTTCTTTTTCCCCTTCAGGATAAGGGATAAACCTGATGCCTCCTGCTAACGAGGTATTTCTTTCCTTCTTTCCCAATTCAGGATACGTGGATAAATCTTGAAAACAGACCACATGCAGTTAGGATGTGATGGTCCATTGAATCCAGAATTTCTCATATTTTACTCATCTTTACAACCCAGTCCTCGCACTAGGGTATTTCCCAAAATCTTCAATCATATGTTGAGCTCATTTGGAAAATCCGGTTCTCGCGCCGGTAACCTTCTAAATTCAGTGCTCTGATCAAATTCTTTCCTTTTACAAAAATTTAAGATCTGACTTAAATCTGATGTATTTCCAAAAGATCCAGCATCTCACTGGTCATGTATTTCCAAAAGATCCAACTTTCGTTGGTCATGTATTTCCAAAAGATCCAGCTTTTGCTGGTCATGTATTTCAAACGTTCCAGCTTTCTGCTGGTCATGTATTTCAAACGCTCCAGCTTCTGCTGGTCATGTATTTCAAAGGTTCCAGCTTTTGCTGGTCATGTATTTCCAAAATCAAGAAATTGCGACTCAAGGTCTCATCAAAATCTATATTGAGTGATTATTTCACAAAGAATTCATGAAAACTTTGCCAATTTGCTAAAAGCATTTGTTGATTCTAAATATTCTTGCTACACGAAAAGAATTTTCTCAGATTACCTCCTGTATTTCCTTTCAAAAGGTGAAACTTTTTGCGAAAAGAGGTAAAATTCAAATCTTTTCCTGTTGATCAACCAAAAGGATGTAAGAAATATCCTCGATATGATCAATAAAAGAAATCTTCAATGATGTTGAAAAGCCAGAAGCGAATTGATATTGATCTTGGCTATGGCGCGTGTTTTAAAATGACTTTCTGGCAATCAGGCAGTGGAAATATCTTGAGCTATAAAAAGAATTCACTCAACCCATCTCTTCTCATTTTCGTTTAAAAGTTGCAATCAAATATCCGCAAAAGGGATCTCTCAATTGTCGTCAAGATGAAGGCGAATTAAGCGAGTAGATCCCCGGGGCCAAAAAAGATTTGAAACATCTCCAAGATGACGGAGTTTGTGACGGATCCTTCCAGGGAAAGTTCGGATCACTGTCGAGATGAAGGCAGATGTGATGAGCCTACCGACAAACCCTAAAAGATATTTGATTTCTGCTAAAGACCTTTTTGAGCCAATGTCATCAATAGAATCCCTGAGATAAAAGAAGGATCGGAACATCTCCAAGATGAAGGAGTTTGTGACGTACCCTTCCCTGAAAAAAGAGAGAAAAGTCAGGACATCCAAATGAAGGATGATGTGAAAGACCGAGAAAGCCCAATGACTCAAAAAGAGTGCAAAAAGATCATCGTAGAGAAAACACCCAGATATCAAACTGCCAAAGTTGCCAGAAGTCATCTTTTCTCATGCAAAATTCTTTTATCAATATCTCTTCATTTCTTGCTTTTATGAAGTTAAGAATATTTCTTTTATTCTCATATCAGGGAAATGGATAGCTTCCTTGAAGAAAATCATCAGCGCTAAATTTTGAATTTGACTCTTAGAACCGAGAAGCTAACCTCATTAGAGGAAATACTCTAAGTAAAAGAGGGAATATCTTTGCACATACATGCACATTTAGAAGCATCTGAATCTACTATGATTTTATCTTATTGGCAAAACTTTCTAGCTATTCCAAGAATTAAATAAACATTCAATATTCACTTTGATGCAACCTAGCGTTGTTTGTATTTCCCAAAAAGAGTTGCCTCAGAAGAAGTATCTCCTCCTGTCCCATCACGGTTTTCTCATTAACGAATTTCGTATGGATGACCCACTCAGGATAAGGGTCAAAAACCTAAAATTTCTTGCGAAAGATTCTTTGATTTCAAAAGCTATTTCAGTCTCAGCAATGAGATACCCAATTTCTTCCCCTTTTCAAAGCTTTAGGGACTCTATATTTCCTCCTTTCGCAAAAACCCCTCTCGGATTTGTTCGTCCAAATTCCGAAGGTCCCATTATGGTTTTCTCCATTTTTGAGAAACCTGTATGGTAGATTTCCCCCACTCAGGATAAGGGTTAAACCTGAACCATTTTGCGAAAGATTCTTTGATTTCAAAAGCTATTTCAGTCTCAGCAATGAGACGCCCAATTTCTTCCCCTTTTCAAAGCTTTAGGGACTCTATATTTCCTTCTTTCGCGAAAACCCCTCTCGGATTTGTTCGTCCAAATTCCGAAGGTCCCATTATGGTTTTCTCCATTTTTGAGAAACCTGTATGGTAGATTTCCCCCACTCAGGATAAGGGTTAAACCTGAACCATTTTTGCGAAAGATTCTTTGATTTCAAAAGCTATTTCAGTCTCAGCAATGAGACGCCCAATTTCTTCCCCTTTTCAAAGCTTTAGGGACTCTATATTTCCTCCTTTCGCGAAAACCCCTCTCGGATTTGTTCGTCCAAATTCCGAAGGTCCCATTATGGTTTTCTCCATTTTTGAGAAACCTGTATGGTAGATTCCCCCCACTCAGGATAAGGGTTAAACCTGAACCATTTGCGAAAGATCATTTAATTTCAAAAGCTATTTCAGTCTCAGCAATGAGACGCACCATTTCTTCCCATTTTTCAAAGCTTCAGGGACCCTATATTTCCTCCTTTCACAAAAACCCCTCTCGGATTTGTTCGTCCAAATTCTGAAGGTCCCATCGTGCTTTCTCCATTTTTGAGAAACCCGTATGGTAGATTTCCTATCCAGATTAAGAGTTAACCCGGAACCTCGCTTCGCGAGGTATCTTCCTTGCAGGTTTGGGTTAAACCTGAGTCACATTCCAATGAGATTCCTCGTTTTTGACAAGATGTTTTCTTCCAGTTCCATCATGGTTCTTCCCGTCAAGGAACCCATGCTCTGTATATCCATCCAAGATAGGACTTCACTCAAGCTTCAATTCACGAGGCATTTCTCAAAATGTCCCATCAAGGTCCTCATGTATTCCTTTCCTCATTTCCAAATTCATTTTTGATATATCTTCGTCCCATCCAGGTTAAGGGCTAAACCTGAATCATTCCAAAAAGAGTATCTTGTCTCACCCATGAGACCTGATCAAAATTTTCATTTCCCACCATTTCGGAATTTTCATCCAAAGTCTCATCACGATTTCCTCATTCTCTACTCAATCATATCATCTTCGAGGATTTCGTCTCCCCAAAACCATTCAGGATATGGTTTCAAAGCCTGAAAAAAAAAACCATATTTTCAAAATAATTCTTCCACATCCAGTTCAGACCTGCTGACTGGGGCATTTTCAAAATTTGGAGTGTTGTCTTTGCCACTAAGCTCGGCTCTCAACCGGCTTAGTAGCAAAGAGGGGCATCTGTGAACACCCCAAATTTTTCAAAATTTTGTAAAAAAATGACCCTTTTGCCCCGACTCTATTTTCTGAGAAAATCAAAGCAGTTTCAAAGCTCATTCTTTAGTCTTTCTGAATTAAATTCCACATTGGTATATTCAAAATTAATTTCGGATCCGAATCCAGGATTTTAAATCCATATTTCCTCAAAAACCGGATCCAAACCCATTTCTGAAGAAATTTTCTCAAAATGGCTTTAAAATTTTCAGAAAAATTCTCTTTTGTAAATATTTTTGCAAAAACACCAAAAATTAGTTTTGACCTTTGGTTTCTCGTAAAACTCTAGGATTTCTTTTAAAAAATACAAAAAAATGGAAAATTTCAAAAAAAAAAAATGAATAAGTTTAAGCTTTTTAAAATCGATTTTGCTAAAAAAAAAACAGTTTTAAACCATGTTTATGAATTTTTTTTTTTAGGGAGCCTCTTTTTGGAATAAACCAAATTTTTTTTTACAAAACAAACCCTAATCGCCCCCCTCTCTTTCACTCTTGCCTCTCTCCCCTTCTCGGTTTCCATCTCCAAACCCTCCATCGCACGAACCCTTCCTTCCTCCGCTCATCTCCAACGACCTTCTTCTCGAATCCTCTTCCCTTCCCTTAAAAGAGCACGCAAGGCTCTCTCTCCGGGGCCCGTTTTTTCACCTCCTCATCGTGTTCTTCTCAATTCCCTCTTCTCCATCTGTCTTATGCTTCCTCTCTTTAGCGTTTCCCCTCTCTACTGAAGAGATCCCCTTTCAATCCTCTAGCAAAATCATGCGAAAACAAAGTAAGCTGAAGAAAGTCGGCCTCCCTTGCAAGAATCTCAAGCGATTAATCTACAGTTGAGCTTACCTCCCAGGTAATCGTGAAATATCCCCTGGCTTTCCCCTGAACAGCTGAAGGAAGCCGACGAATCCCACAGCAAAGCCACGGTAAGGATTTCTGGCCGCTTCCCTCTTTCTTTCTGTTTTACGAATTTCTGAGTTTTTTTTTTTTTTTGCATTACGGGTGGGATCGACCTGCATATAGCAGAATCGACCCCTCATTGCTATAGCAAATGGAATCCCCTATTCCGACATCTTACCTTTTTTTATTCGTGATTTGCCTCGATTTTTATAGCTTTTCTTTTTATGTATGTTTACTGCTCAATTTTCTGTATTTTCATTCCCATTGTTGATTCATGGTTATGCATAGCCCTATAGTTAGGTCGATGGCGTATATCTCTCCATCTTCATGATTTACGTGACCCTCTGTTTTATCTTTATTTTTTTCTTTTTCTTTTTTTTTCTTTTCTGCCTTCATTTTTATTTTATCGCATTTATCTCCTTCATCGTACTCGTCGGTATGCCTATCGTATTTTATTCATTTTTTTTATCACATGTGATTATCTCACGGTATGCATTTCTTAATGTTTCATAACAACACATATCTACATGCCCTTGCATCAGCGGTGGCTTTATGTGGCACCCATCAACTTTTTTTTTTGCATCTTTGATTCAGCACAACAGCATCCAACATAGTTATTTGTCATTTATCACAGTCATGGCTCACTGCATTTGTAAGGTTTTTATCTTAAATGCATTACACATTTTGCTTATTATCCTACACTTTAAGCTTTTCAGTTCAACGTGTTTATCCCTTTGATTCTCATGTTAACCAAGGGGGTTACACATTTTATCAGAACATCAGATGGCACCAGGTATGGCATGCTAATCCTAGTTTCCTGTTTTATGTGTGGAATCCAATTTATACATGTCTCCTACAGTGTTGTAAATGTTGTTACATGCTTTATGTTCCAGCTGATATTTGGTTTTTTTTTAATATCACCTGTATTTTATGCTCCTGCATGTGCTATTTGATTGGTTCTTTCTAAAAAAAATTTGGCTAGTGACAAGAATATTGAGTTAATGCTCATCCGTTCATTATGTGATGTTGTAGTTGGCAATAGAGGTGTAGTTAGTTTTCTTTTAGAATAAAGGTTAAATGTTGCTCACCTTCCAAATCTAAGTGAAGAAGAAAGGAAAGTTATTTTTCATTTTATTGTTGGTGGAGGTCTCACTGGGGTGGAGTTTGCTGCAAAATTGTATGACTTTGTCTGTGAGGATTTGGTGAAGTTATACCCTGTTATCCAAAACTTGGTTAAAATAACAGTTGTCCAGTCTGGAGATCGTAGTTTGAACATGTTTGACAAAAGAGTCAGCACATTTGCGGAGCAAAAGTGCCAGAGAGATGGTATTGATGTGAAAATAGGGTATCGAGTTGTTGAAGTAACTGACAAGTCCATCAATATGAAGAGTAAGGGCAAGAAAGAGTTATCATCAATTCCATATGAGAAGATAATCTGGTCTACAGGTATTGGAGCCTGTCCTGTCATAATGAGATTTCATGGATCAAATTGGTCAGCATGATAGATGGGTTTTTGCTATAAATCCATGGCTGAAAGTCGAGGGATGTGACTATGTATGTGCAATTGGGGACTGTGCTACAGCACGTCAATATAAAATCATGGAAGATATTTCAAATATCTTCAAGGTTGCAGATACAGATGACTCTGGCACTTTGAGTGTTGAGAAATTTCAAGAAGAGCCATGTGAAAGATATCTTCAATTAGAGAGCTATATGAAGAGAAAGCATATCCGAAATATTTATAGATCTATTACTGGGTGACAAAGAAAGCAGTGAGGACCAATCCCAAGCATTGAGGATTCTCTTCGCCAGTTTCTGCAACCTCTTGTTGGTGTTCTGTATTTTTCTTTCCTGTTTTACATTTAGTTGTAATTTTCATGGCTATGACTTCCGCTGAGTCACCACATATCATTTCAGTTTTGCAATATAACATCTATGTTTGGTATTCCGCTGTATAATATTCATGTTCTACTGTTAGCATAGAACATTTGACAGGTTCTTGTCTATGGTATGTGATTTGATCTGATTGTTTACCTAAGCATCATCCACTTTATGTACAAATCTGATGTGTTATAGATATGAGATTTCAAAATTTTTTAATCTGGACCTGTTTAAACCTCCTGTAGCATCATAACAGCTATTCCATATTGCTTTATTGCATTTTTTTTCTATTTTTTTTATTTCTTTTTTTTGCTTATTGAACCTCAGCAAGTCCAATGTCTAACTTGACAATCGATTGTTCATCTAAGCCTCATTAGGCCCAGGCCGACTCAATGGAAATTTTAGTTGCCTCCATCTGTCAAAAATTTTTCTTTCATTGGAAGGCTACTTGTCACTGCGAAGAGGAGAAACCATCTGGAGTTTGGAGGATTAGCTGATCAAGTCTTTTATATGAACCAAACCTCTCAATATCTCCTTTTAGATATCATAAACCATTTCAAGTGGAGGTATAACTGTTCCTTTCTCCTGATGTGAGGAAAATTGCAAGTATATCAAATGGTAGTAAATTGGAAAGTTTTCTTTTTCTCATCTTACAGTATATGTCATTAGTATCAATTCCCCTACATTCATTGTATTAATGCAGCCATCATACATTGTCACGATGCCGTTGATGGTCGATTTGTTGCTGCTGAAGGAGGCTCGCCAGGAGAATATGTTGTGATAAATTGATTCGGCAATTCGAGTTATCCACCCGCTGAATTTGATTTATCAATTTATTTGATGGTTCGTTTATTAACATTTGCATCAGGTTAGGCACTCCTGTGTTGGTCATTCAAATATCCATCTGTCTCTCACTATATTCCATACATGCCCACCTCATCGACCACCTTAAACTTTCTCCACTTCACTGCTCGACTTATACAGCAGTTGGGCCGTGGTACCTGCACTTCCACGTACTACTGTTACCTTTGCCAACATGATTTGCAGCCTCCCTGCTACACAGAATTTCTGTGCATCTACATTAGCCCTATTCTTAACCCATCATCAGCATTCTTCCACCAGCTGCTGTCACCAGCTGAAATGAACACCTTCACTGCTGCACCTAGAAATTCACATTTTTCCGACATCATGTACCTCACTTTTTTTGTTATTTATCACAAACTGCCTTCATTACTGAAAGGGGTTGCTTGCAGCAACCTGGACATAATCTGTCCCTCAGCACATCTCTCCATTGAATATATCTCTATATGTATATATATGTATATATGCCTATACATTGATATATATATTTATGTGAATATACCTATATATATGTATGTATATATATGCATGTAAGTATATAAATATCTTTTCCATCCTTTTATCATTTCCATCATTTAATTTTCATATATATATGATTTTCCCTTTTACTAACCTGGTTATTTTACAGGAAATATGGAAAAGATATCATCACTTAGGGTTGTACATTTGATTTTATCCATTGTAATAGTTAGATTGGAATAAAAATTTACATTTCCTGCCTTAGGTAGAATGAATGAGCATTGTAAAATCATGATTTGCTTGTTTTCATGCATTTTTTCTTCACTTCTCAAATTCCCACAATGGTGAAACACGAATGGCACGTGCACCATCTCATAAAAGGTAAGTTAATTCTAAGTTGATGATTTACACCAACGGCCATAGTCGGGGTGTAAACAAGACTTAGTATTCTTATCTTTTATGAAATAATACTAGATCCACACTGGATCCTCTTTCAAAAATCATCATATTCTTCAAATATTTCACCTTTTATCAGAGCTTAACTTAGAATTAATTCAATATATATACCAATGGCCATAGTCAGGGTATGTTGAGAGTTAATTCCATTTTAAACTCTATAAAAGCACAAAATATGTTTCATTCTTCACCTGAGTTTTAATATAGATTATTATATGATACATTCAATGACCATAGTCAAGGATGTATTATATCTTCAATCTTATTTCAATTCATGTAAAGAATGAAATACAATTTTCAAAATCTAATTTCAAAATTTAAATTCATTCATCATTTAGGGTAGAACTGCATCATATTTTCAAAACTTCCTTTTTAAAATTCAAAGTGTTTCTTCTTCTTCATCAGATCTTATCCAATTCTATAAAGATTCAAGAATTCAATTTCAAAGACCAATTTGACTTTGAAATTTCAAAATCATTTCATATTCAAAACTTCAGCTCAAATCAAAATCCAAATTCAAAGTTCAATTTAAATTATCTCCTGATTTCAAAAACCAAGTTCATCCCCTTATCTTCAATCAAGGTTTGGATTCGAATCTCAAGTTTAAATTTGGGTTTCTAAAACCCAGATCCGTCTTTAAAGGTCCTATTTGGACTTTTCATAAACCAAATCCAAAATCCATCCAAATCCTTATTACACTTTTGGATCTCCGATTATAGGTCCAAATTTCTTTTAGGATCCAGATCCTCATTCTACCATTGGATCTCAGATTCAGATCCAAATTCCAATTCTTAGGATCCAGAAACCTATTCTACCATTGGATCTCAGATTCAGGTCCCAATTCCAATTCTTAGGATCCAGAATCCAACCCTGCTTTGGATCTCAGACTTCAGATCCAAAATCCATTCTTTAGGATCTAGAACCCAATTCACCTCGGACCTCGGATTTCAGATCCAAGTCCAGTTTATGATCCAGAATCCAATTCTACTTTGGATCTCAAACTTCAGATCCAATTCCATCTTAGGATCCAAAGTCCAATCTTATCTCGGATCTCAGATTTCAGATCCAAATACCTTCTTGGATTCCACATCTTGAATCTAATTCCATTCAAAATTCCAAGTCCAAATTCCACTTTGAATTCCAATTCTCAAAGCCAGTCCCATTTTTCATTCAAACCAAAGTTCCTATTTCAGATCCTAAATCCAAAAAAATCAACTCAAAACTCTATTCAGAATCCAGAATTCGGATTCGGATTTCATCTTGAAATTCCAACTGTTCCAAGTCCCATTCCTCAATTCCTTTAGATCCCCCACATTTCCTTCTAACTTCAAAAAAACTTCAAAGTTAGAATTCAATTTCATTCCAAATATTCATCCAAGTTCAAACTTCCAAATTCAAAGTCCATTTATGACTTTGAAATTTTCTTTCTTTCAGTTTTAAGATCATTCCTCTCAAAGATCCAAATTCATTTTCCTAGGCTCTGATTATTCTAAAAACTTAGAACTTCAAATCTTAAGTTCTAAGTTAGAAAACATTTCTTCACTTTATCTGATTCACTTGGAAATTCTTCAAAATATTTTCAAAAAGAGCATACATCTTTGCATTTGCACAAGCATGATTCATTGTACATTTTAGACTTAGGATAAATACTTAGAAAAAAATCATTGCAAAGCAAAAGGCATTAATTCGACCCTTGGTTCGATTACCCCTGGTAAAGGTGCCAGGAACGGTCGAATCTCGTACCGACGAGCGGATCCCTTCTCCCAGTTTTCCCGCAAATATTTCAAAAACGGAGGCGAGTTATTTCAAAATATTTTCAAAATTAAGGTCAAGTGAGACCCGCAAAAGAGCTCCTCTTCTCTTCTTTCTTTTCTCTTCTCTCTTTCTTTCCGTCTTTTATCCTTCTCCCTTCAAAAAGGAGGAAAATAAGAGGTTAGAAAGGAAAAGAGAGGGAAGAGAGAGAATATTACAAGAGGAAAATTTTTGCGATGATCACAGTTTTGGCGACCGTGATGGGACGCGTCTACCGTCCGGTTGAATTATGCCTTTTCTTTTGCTTTGACATTATCTAAGTCTTTATCCTTCATATGTCAGCTTCATTTCCATGCAAACCTTAGGAGCCTAGATCTTGTCCTAAGCTGACATCATTGCATATAGGATTTAAGTATGGTTTGATAGGACCATATTGAGGAGATTATTCCATGCTCACATTAGACTTAGGTCTTGAATACAACTCTCCTCAATTTTAGGGATTGAATGCAAAACGATGTATGCAAGTGTATGCTTCTCTTCATTTTAATCTATCTCTTTAGGACTTGCATTAGAACCTTCTGATTTCTTGCATGTTGAGCATATTTTGAAAACCTCCTTACCTATATTGTCCCGGTCTTCACATTGCTGGGCTGTCTCACTGAACCATAGTTCGGGAGAGAGCCTCACAACTGGACCACTTATTTGGGTTCGCGCCCCCCTACCACGTACCTAAGGGCCATAGTCCGAGGTATATCGGTAGGTGCTCAAGGATGTTGGGAAGCCATTATCTTAGAACCGGAGAAATATTTCTATACCACGTACTTCAAGCTTCGGCTTGGGTATATCGGCATATCTTGATTGGAATCAGATGATTTGAACCTTAGAGTTAGGAGTAAGGTCCTACAAGCCATTTCAAAATTATTACATTTTAGGGTCAGCCTCTAGGGAGTGCTGTTTGTGCATCCTTGTTTGTATATCTACGATTGTATGATATTTTACATTTCCCTATATTTTCTAAAACCCTGGGTATATATTATTCAAAATTTTCTCCTTAAAACCCAGGTGTATTTTCCTTTTCTTCTTTTTGATTTCTTCTAATTCTTCTTGATCCTGTCTGCAATTCTTCAAAATCTTTCTCTTTTATATTCTATTCCTCAATAAAACATCTTTTTGTCAGGATATGTCCTTTTCAAAAATTATCTTTATTCACATTTTTTTACTTGTCTATCCTTTTTCAAAACAATGCGGTTGTTGTAAATTTTGGTGACAACCCGATCCCTCGTAATGGGATGTTTTCATTATGATTTCCTCCTTTATTAAAATTTCTTCCTAGATCTTTTCTAAAGAAGACCCATTTATGCTCTACAGAGAGCATCGGCATTATCAGTTGAGTCAGGCAAAGCTCAGAGACTACACTGCTCTAACATCCCAGTTACAAGCAGAGAGAGTAAGGAATGGATTCTCGAAAGTCTGTCAGAGAGGGAGTTCAGGACAGCAAAAGTGAGATCGATCCTGCGATATATCAATTATTCAAAAAGATAATGCTGGAGATATTATCCGAGCAAGCTGAAGCCAGTTGTGGAAAAGCTCCCACAGAAGGAAAGGCACCTGTCACTTTCCCCATGAATAAGCTCAGCAATATCAGTATAGGAAATTCCAAAGTCAGCAGGGGCAGCAATCAAGGCAACCAGGACAGCAACTTGAGAAAGTGTAAAGGCCAGATTGGGAAATATTGTGAAAAACATGATAGACTTCCTCAATACAATCCTCAGCAAAAGGACAAGAAGCAGGAAGAACCAAAGCGTAAGGATTGGAGCAAGGATCGAGATTTCACTCCTTTAGATCAACCGCTCGACACAATCCTCGAATACATGATGGCAAACGAATTACTCAGGCTCCCAAAAGCCGCCAGCCCTTCCACAGTCATGGGAAAATATATAGACCAGTTCTGCAGATACCATCAAGTAACAGGGCATGACACTGAGCATTGCTTCATCTTCAAGAATATCGTTCAGGATTGCCTCGATAAGAATCTCTTTGTCAAAAACGAAGAAGAAAGGCATCCAGATCTCCTAAAACATGCTCAGTCCAGCTATCAGGCAGGGGTCAGCACTCAGTGGAAGTCAAGCAAGCCTAAGAAAGCAAAGCATGAGGGTTGGGGTTATGATCGTCAGCTTACCCCTCTAGGTCAGCCAATCGAAGAAGTTCTCCAATACCTGCTCGAGAAAGAAATGATCAAACTCCCAAAGCAGGATGATCCCTCTGTCACCAAGGGGAAATGGAAAGATCGCTTCTGCAAGTTTCATCGAGCAAGGGGGCATGACACGGAGCGCTGCTTCGTCCTCAAAAACATTGTGCAGGACTACATTGATAAAGAGCTTCTGGTACCAGAGGAAGGAGGAGAGCAGACTGCAGTTCCGCCCGAACCATTTCCATACTACTCAGAGAATTGAGAATGCCAAGAGTTTTTCGCTTTCATCCCTTTCTGTCAGTCGCTTTGTAGGGGCAAGTCAGCCCAGTCTTTGTGACTTCTTTCTAGTTAAAATACTTGTAAATATTCAGTTCTGTCATCAACTTTTGCTTATCAATGAAATGTCGATTTTCTTTATATCTTTGATATTCAATACTTTCTTCCTTTTGCTATATTGGGGCATTAAAATTTCTTTTTTTTTTTTCGGGACAATCCTGACATCATTCATGAGAGAAATGATATTACCTATGAGGGTCTTTTCAAACCCCATGAAAATCTTAGTTCAAATATTTTATTATCACCTTTTTCAAAGATCAACCCTTGTGTTGATCCTATTTTTCTACAAATTTATTTTGAATCATGGCATTTCAAAGATCAACCCTTGTGTTGATCATATTGATTTCGAAGTTATTGCATTTCAAAGATCGACCTTTGTGTTGATCATATTTTCTAAAGATTTGGTTTTCAAAACATTACATTTCCAAAAGATCAATCCCTTGTGTTGATCTCACTTCCTAAAAATCTGATTTCATTTCATTCAAAGATCAATCCCTTGTGTTGATCTCATTTTCCAAAAATTTGATTTTATTTCATTCAAAGATCAATCCCTTGTGTTGATCTCATTTTCCAAAATTTGATTTCATTACATTTAAAAAAAATCAACCCTTGTGCTGATCTCATTTTCCAAAAATTTGATTTTTATTGCATTCAAAAGATCAATCCTGGTGTTGATTATGTTTTCCAAAAATTGATCTCAAATCATTACATTCAAAGATCAACCCCCATGTTGATCATATTTTCTAAAAAATTGATTTCAAATCATTACATTCAAAGATCAACCCCCGTGTTGATCATATTTTCTAAAAAAAAATTGATTTCAAATCATTACATTCAAAGATCAACCCCCGTGTTGATCATATTTTCTAAAAAAAAAATTTGATTTTGAATCATTGCATTCCAAATATCGACCCTCGGGTTGATCATATTTTTCTACAAATTGATTTTCAAATCATTGCTTCAAACAATTTAACCCTCATGATGATCTCTCATGAATGATCCCCTTTCAAAAATTAGCTCTCGTGGTTAATCCTTTCTTCCAAAATGATTTTCTCATCATCTTCTCTCATTTTAAAAGATCCCACATGCAGGCAGGATCAAATTCTTTGCTCAAACCTTTTGTTTATCCATTTTTTTATCAGTTTTATCAATTTTTATTCATTTTTTATCCATTTTTCTCCTTAATTCTTATTTTCAAAAATACCCTTTCAGGTTAAGGGATAAACCTGATGCCTCTTTTCCCATGAGGTATTTCTTTTTTCTTCTTTCTTTATCCCCCCTTTAGGTTAAGGGATAAACCGAAAAACCTCATCCTACGAGGTCTTTCTTTCCTCAGGATAAGGGATAGTCCTGAATGTCTTTCTCTTTTAAAGTTTCATTAATCTCCGCTAAATCTTTTTCTTTATTCAATTTTATCAATTTTAATTCTTCCAATTCTTTATCAAAGCCTTTTTATCAGCTTTTGCTTAAATTTTATTTTCTTCCCATTCAGGATAAGGGATAATCCTGAAACCCCTCATAGGAGCGACAATGCTACCCGTGAGAATTCTTTTACAAAGATGATTCCCATAAAATCTCCTTGATTCTTCTCCTTTGTCAAATCTCTCATCAATTTCTATCTCTTCTCATTTGTTTTTTTTGTTATTTTCTCTCCAATCAAGATAAAGGGGCAATCAGATCATTCAGTCCCCTAAATGGTCATTCTCAATCCCAGGTCCGGTCCTCGCACTCGCAAATTTCCAAAACTCAATCTCTTGTCAAAAACCCGAGTTTTCACTCGGGCTTCTCCCTTTATTCTTTCGTTCGAAGTTCCGAGTTCCGACTCGGACCTCCTTTTGAATCCAATCCTCGCATTGGAAATCTTTCATCCCTTTGGAAATCCGCATTCCAGCTCGGGTTTTCCTTCTATTATTTTCAATCGAAGTTCTGAGTTCCGACCAGGACATCCTTTTGAATCCAATCATTGTATTGGAAATCCATCATTTCTTTGAAAATCCGAGTTCCAGCTCGGGTTTTTTTTTTTTCTATTATTTTCGGTCGAAGTTCCGAGTTCCGACTCGGACTTCCTTTTGAATCCAATCCTCGTATTGGAAATCCTTCATCCCTTTGGAAATCCGAGTTCCAGCTCGGGTTTTCCTTCTATTATTTTCAATCGAAGTTCTGAGTTCCGACCAAGACTTCCTTTTGAATCCAATCATTGTATTGGAAATCCATCATTTCTTTGAAAATTCGAGTTCCAGCTCGGGTTTTTCTTCTATTATTTTCGGTTGAAGTTCCGAGTTCCGACTCGGACTTCCTTTTGAATCCAATCCTCGCATTGGAAATCCACCATTTCTTTTTCCCCTTCAGGATAAGGGATAAACCTGATGCCTCCTGCTAACGAGGTATTTCTTTCCTTCTTTCCCAATTCAGGATACGTGGATAAATCTTGAAAACAGACCACATGCAGTTAGGATGTGATGGTCCATTGAATCCAGAATTTCTCATATTTTACTCATCTTTACAACCCAGTCCTCGCACTAGGGTATTTCCCAAAATCTTCAATCATATGTTGAGCTCATTTGGAAAATCCGGTTCTCGCGCCGGTAACCTTCTAAATTCAGTGCTCTGATCAAATTCTTTCCTTTTACAAAAATTTAAGATCTGACTTAAATCTGATGTATTTCCAAAAGATCCAGCATCTCACTGGTCATGTATTTCCAAAAGATCCAACTTTCGTTGGTCATGTATTTCCAAAAGATCCAGCTTTTGCTGGTCATGTATTTCAAACGTTCCAGCTTTCTGCTGGTCATGTATTTCAAACGCTCCAGCTTCTGCTGGTCATGTATTTCAAAGGTTCCAGCTTTTGCTGGTCATGTATTTCCAAAATCAAGAAATTGCGACTCAAGGTCTCATCAAAATCTATATTGAGTGATTATTTCACAAAGAATTCATGAAAACTTTGCCAATTTGCTAAAAGCATTTGTTGATTCTAAATATTCTTGCTACACGAAAAGAATTTTCTCAGATTACCTCCTGTATTTCCTTTCAAAAGGTGAAACTTTTTGCGAAAAGAGGTAAAATTCAAATCTTTTCCTGTTGATCAACCAAAAGGATGTAAGAAATATCCTCGATATGATCAATAAAAGAAATCTTCAATGATGTTGAAAAGCCAGAAGCGAATTGATATTGATCTTGGCTATGGCGCGTGTTTTAAAATGACTTTCTGGCAATCAGGCAGTGGAAATATCTTGAGCTATAAAAAGAATTCACTCAACCCATCTCTTCTCATTTTCGTTTAAAAGTTGCAATCAAATATCCGCAAAAGGGATCTCTCAATTGTCGTCAAGATGAAGGCGAATTAAGCGAGTAGATCCCCGGGGCCAAAAAAGATTTGAAACATCTCCAAGATGACGGAGTTTGTGACGGATCCTTCCAGGGAAAGTTCGGATCACTGTCGAGATGAAGGCAGATGTGATGAGCCTACCGACAAACCCTAAAAGATATTTGATTTCTGCTAAAGACCTTTTTGAGCCAATGTCATCAATAGAATCCCTGAGATAAAAGAAGGATCGGAACATCTCCAAGATGAAGGAGTTTGTGACGTACCCTTCCCTGAAAAAAGAGAGAAAAGTCAGGACATCCAAATGAAGGATGATGTGAAAGACCGAGAAAGCCCAATGACTCAAAAAGAGTGCAAAAAGATCATCGTAGAGAAAACACCCAGATATCAAACTGCCAAAGTTGCCAGAAGTCATCTTTTCTCATGCAAAATTCTTTTATCAATATCTCTTCATTTCTTGCTTTTATGAAGTTAAGAATATTTCTTTTATTCTCATATCAGGGAAATGGATAGCTTCCTTGAAGAAAATCATCAGCGCTAAATTTTGAATTTGACTCTTAGAACCGAGAAGCTAACCTCATTAGAGGAAATACTCTAGGTAAAAGAGGGAATATCTTTGCACATACATGCACATTTAGAAGCATCTGAATCTACTATGATTTTATCTTATTGGCAAAACTTTCTAGCTATTCCAAGAATTAAATAAACATTCAATATTCACTTTGATGCAACCTAGCGTTGTTTGTATTTCCCAAAAAAAGTTGCCTCAGAAGAAGTATCTCCTCCTGTCCCATCACGGTTTTCTCATTAACGAATTTCGTATGGATGACCCACTCAGGATAAGGGTCAAAAACCTAAAATTTCTTGCGAAAGATTCTTTGATTTCAAAAGCTATTTCAGTCTCAGCAATGAGATACCCAATTTCTTTCCCTTTTCAAAGCTTTAGGGACTCTATATTTCCTCCTTTCGCAAAAACCCCTCTCGGATTTGTTCGTCCAAATTCCGAAGGTCCCATTATGGTTTTCTCCATTTTTGAGAAACCTGTATGGTAGATTTCCCCCACTCAGGATAAGGGTTAAACCTGAACCATTTTGCGAAAGATTCTTTGATTTCAAAAGCTATTTCAGTCTCAGCAATGAGACGCCCAATTTCTTCCCCTTTTCAAAGCTTTAGGGACTCTATATTTCCTTCTTTCGCGAAAGCCCATATCCAGGATGCGATCCAGGGTAAATCCAATCGTGCAGGACTATCAGGGTTCAATTGGATCTCTGCCAACCCAGACCCATTTTGATTATCGTGCTACAATATCTGAGATATTTTGCATCTTTCTCAGAGATTGTATTTTTATTATTCGATTCCATTTTGGCATGTGAGGAATCACATTAAATATGTTTTTATTTATAATTTTTTTATTTTTTATTTTTTTTAGGAGCCGAATGCTACGAATCCGGATAGTTCTGGTGCTCTATAAGATCTTTTTGTGGTACTAGAGGGTGTATGGAGAATGCAGGTAGTTTTTTATTTTTCATATTTGCATTTTCTAATATGTTTTAAAACATATAAACAATAGAAGGAAGACATTATGAATATGAAAATGTATACAAAATTGTTAATATCATGTTATTATCACAATAATATATTATTAAAATAATGATATTTGAAAATAAGCTATATTTTAAAAATATCAATATTTTAAAGAAATTTGTTTTGAAAATATTGTGATAAAATCATGATATTTTTTATAATATGACCAATAATGATTTATTATGGGTACAATAAGTGATGCATGAACCATGAAGAGAGAAGCCAATGTTTAAGAAACACTTTACTAATGAAGACAAAATAGCTTAGGAAGAGCATAAGTGGAAGATGAGATATATAAATCTTTCAAGCATTTTACCATTTTACAAAATATGCCAAGTATGGCATGTTTTATATCGAAAACATAATTTTTGAAAATATAGTGAGTTTTTCAATCATGAAAAGTGCACTTTCAACATGAAAAAAAATATTTAAAATCGGGATAAGCTTTTTATTCACAATAATTAAACTTCGCATAAAGTTTCAGAAGTGTGAAAGAAGCGTTTTTGAAAGGCAAGCTGGGTTAAGCACATAGTGACAAATATCGCAATATTTTCATAAATCTCACGATAATATCGTGAAAAATTGCTTGAAAGTTTAAAATGGTAATTTCTCTCAAGATTTTCAAAATCTCACGAGATTTATGAAAAAAACATAAATACCACGATTTAAACATGATATTTACATTTTAAACGACTATTTGTCACAAAAAAAACATGTATTTTTTATTTTTAAATAATTTGTTTTAATATTTTATTATAAAAAATAAAAGTTATATATTATTTATTTTTATTTTTTTATTACTAAGATTTTGTCAAAAAAATGCAAGATTTATGAATTTTTTTCATTTTCTCATGAGTTTTAAAAAATAAGAAATTACCGATAAAAAAATGTTTGTCACTATGGTTAAGCATACCCCCACCAATTATTATTCAAAGTACCACTGGGGTTTGAACCTGCAATGTCCCACCACAAGGAAAACTTGCATTGACAGTTCCTACCAACCATGCTAACTGATTGGCTTATGAAACCATTAAGTGGCCTGATTGGTGATTGTTTCAAGTCATAAAAAAGACAATTATGTTGCCCACTTGAAACCCACAGGTGGCGTTCCTTGCCGTAAGGTCGAAGCTCTGTGCAGAGGCATAGCTAGGATTCATGTGGGGGTGGGGCGGGGGGCAAACAGGGGTGATAGTCTGGGCCGTCCCCCAATTTTTTTTTTGAGATAAAATAAAAAATGGCTATAATTATTAATAAAAATCTATTTCATATGGACAAATCAAACTATTTGCTGAGGGGTGGGGGGTGGGCTAGGACTGGGCTACAAAAATGGATAAAAATCTATTTCATATGGAATCAGGGTTGGGCTAGGACTGGGCTTTTAAATTTTTTTTTTTAACTGGGCCGGGAGGCAGAACCTGGGCTGCCCCCCCTCCCCCTATGGCTGTGTGTACTTACAAAAATGGATAAAAATCTATTTCATATGGAATCAGGGCTGGGCTAGGACTGGGCTTTTAATTTTTTTTTTTTAACTGGGCCGGGAGGCCGAACCTGGGCTGCCCCCCCCTATGGCTGTGTGTACTTTCCAATGGGCAGGACCTTGAGGATTTTACCAACCCGAGGCCAGCTTAGGTGCGATCAGTGATGGTTTTTTTTCCTTGAATTATAAAAAAAAATGACAATTATGTTGTAAAAGAAACTTCAAATGCATCAAATATGAACGAGACAATACAGATGACAGTAGACCGGGTAGGGGTGGAGGACAAGGTCTCCACCCTCACCCCATCTTAAAATCCTACACTTCATCCCTGTTTCATGTCCTCCATCCTAGGTTCAAACCGGGTAAGGCGGGGCAGGGCTCCTTTTCCCCTAGGTCCACTGCCATCCCTAAAAAGGATTGATGATGGGGACCCGGCAAAACATAAATGGGGCGGGGCAGGAAAAAGCATAAGTCCATACCCGCACAGGTTTTGATTTTAACCTTCGTCCCCATCTCCATCACGTTTTATGTCCTCCATCCCTGTCCCTAAAGGACAATGTAGATAGCTAAGGTATTCTTTTAGGTAAAGTAAACTTTTTGGTTCACCGTATCTACTTCTTTGAAAATTACACGTAACCAATTGGGTGCATCCAGCATGGCCAATGTACTTTCCACGTAATAAGTTAAAATGTAAGGTCGTATTAATGGGATAATAAATGCAAAATCACGTTTCTTATCGTGCTTTACTAAGCTAACCACCCAAATTAGAAAAAATGGACCTTCTTGTTGGTTCTATTGCTGCATACTCTACTAAAAAAATATCGCAATAATATATCTTTTTCTCGAAAAACTTTATGGTTTTATCGTGTTATTTTTTTCCTATTTTTATACTTATTTTGATGTGTTTTTTTTTTAATATATTATTTTTCAATATTTTCCAGATAGAAACCACAAGAACTATAATTTGTTTTTTCTTTCTTTCAACAGATATTAACGACCGTTTAATTGCCGTTTTATTACTTTTGTCATTTATTTACGAACCAGCAGTGGAAAGGACTAAATCACATGGCATGATATGTCTGCAAGCAGAAAATTAATTGAGGGGTAAAATAGTCTTTGAGGACCCCGAAAAGACGAGAGGCCCCGCTTGTAACTATATAAATACCCCTAACCCCATCCCCCACTCTCAACTTCCTCGGCGTTTATTATCTCTTCGAGTTTTTTTTTTCTTCTCCCGCTCTCTTCGCTTCCCTCCCATCTCTCTCTTCGCGGATTGAGAAGGAGGAAGCGAAATCTCTTTCTGTCTGTGCCTCTCCCTCTCCGCTATCTCACTCGGCGTCTTTATGCTCTTCGAATCGGCCGTTTTTTTCATCGATATTTCGGTTCGTTTCTGGGGTTCCTTCCCCTTGCGTCGGATTCTCCCGCCATTTCTTCTTCCTTGGTTTTATTGCTTTGCTTGCTTCTTTCATTCATAGTTCTTGTTGCGGGAGGGAGGATTCCGTCGCTGGAGAGGATGAAGTACGTTTTGGTTTCCGGCGGAGTCGTGAGCGGGCTCGGCAAGGGAGTGATGGCGAGCAGCATTGGCTTGGTTCTGAAGGCGTGCGGTCTCCGTGTGACCTCCATTAAGATAGGTCTCTCCTTCCTCTTTCTCCTTTTCTTCCTCTTCCTCCTCTTCTTCTTATGCAATTTTTTTGAAGGGGGGAATGTAAACGGAACTGCGGGAAACAGTTGTTCTGTTTCGATGTAAGATTCTTTTTCCAGGGTTTTGGGTTTGAGTTTTCGGGTTGCTTGCGGTAGAAGGAAGAAAACGGTTAGGATAAGTGGACATTTTCGAGCTTTATTCGTTTTTTTTTTTGGAAGAAATCTTTTGAAAGGAGTTTTGGAAGATGTCGCGTTCTGGTACTGACGAATTTCGAAGTTTTCGACCCAATTTTTAATTTATTTTTATGAAATTTCAAGGCTTTTATCGTCATTTTTGATGAGGTTGGAGTGTTGTGCTCTTGCATGATGATGATGATGTTCTGTTTTGATTTCTCTGAAGGATTTCAGTTATCAGAGTGATTTGCGTCTTAAATCTCTTATTACCTTCATTCATTATTCTCCTTCATCTTTATTTCATGCCACGTTGAAAAGCGTTGGGTTTAATCGGGACGAATAGGGGAAAAATTGCGCCTTCTTGCTCGTCTTCTTCTAGGTTTTTGGAACCTTTTGTTGGTTGGACATCTTTCAGTATCTTGAATTTACTATATTTGAAAGATTTGGGCTTTAACCTGTCCATAAAAATGTCGTGGTAAAGAAACAATAGCTCGATTCTCTAGCCTTTTTTTTCTTTTTGGTTTTCTATGTTTTGATTTGGTTGTTGAAACGTTTCAAGCGCGAGATTGCTTCGTTGTAAAAGTAGTCCAAAGGATTTTATGTTTGTGATTTGCTGATGCGGTGCAGTTTCATAAGGAACCGTTCTTCACAGTCTTTAAGCTTTATTAAAGGAAGCATTTTTCTTTCTATTCTTTAAGTGGCTAAGTCTATTCTGCATATCTTCGTCCGATTAGTGTTTGAAGATTTGAAGTATGATGCTATTAAAAGTTTTTCTTCTTCTTTTTAAAGCATTTTACATGGCTACCACTCGTCTGTTTGTCATTATCGTATTATTCCAAATTAAGAATCGTAGAGTGCTGAGTTTCATGAATGACGGCTTTTTATTGTTAAAGTTTTTTTTTTCATATTTTATTTCTCTTTGCTGGTGGAATATTTAATTAATTATTTATTGGTCAAATGGTATGGTTCGTTTTCGCCGCGGGCGTTTTCTTGTAGGCGATATATGAACTTTATTTAAAAATTGGAAGGTTCACTGCTTTCTTCTCCGTATAAAATTTTTTATGGGATTTCTCTTGTATCTTTATGTAATTATGTAAAAAATAATTTGTTTGAGCTTTACATTTCATATTTTATTTCAACGGAAAATTACTCTGCGTTGTCTTTTTTGAAGTTTTGAGAACAGTTTAACACTGTGATGACGTGTTCCCTTTTTATAAATTCCTGTTGCTCTTCTGGGGCAAGTCAATTCTAGTTTCCTTGCCAGAGAACCACAGTGGAGTGATGTGTTTTCTCTTACTCTTAATATAAGAATGTTTGGAATCCGAGCATAGGTGATAATAATTGTTGCTTAGCATGCAAAATCTTTATACTTTTTTGTTAAGGTAGCCTTTTATAACTTTTCTATCCGTTTGGTGAAATAGTTGAAGTTTTTGAGGGTTTTCTTGGCTTCTTTAGGCGAAACAAGGACAGTCAACCCATCTCTACTTTCTGTTCCGAAGATGGACGTCTGGACTAAATCTGAACCAATTGTTTTACATGTCAATGGTGGTGGTCCCAAAATGGACCTTTTTAACCCTGCCACACGGTTATGTTAAGGTTGGTTGAGTTGTGATGTCAGATCTAGTTGGTCTAAACTTAAAGGACCAACTTGTTTCTTCACATGATCTGGGATTGCGGGTGACAATGAGTAATCGAACAGGGAATGTGACCATGTGCAATATTTTTTACGGTGTACCTGTTGTGTCTTAGGTGAAAGGTTGGGGACTTTACAGGTAGACGTATCACTTTTGTCATTTGTTATTTCCCCTGCTGGTGGTATGCCTTTTTGTTTGTTTGAAAAATCAAGCAAGCTGGCGTACGAGACTGGAATCTTTACTTTGAATGAAACCCATTTCTTTAGTTTTCCTCTCATTATTTAAAAACAGAAGGTAAAGTTGGTCTTTTTTTAGTGTCTTGAACTAGAAGTTTAGAACAAAGTGCGTTTGTTCATAAGGAACATCTGTTATGCTTGCGTTTTAAAAATCCATGCTCTTTATTACCACCTGACCTTTTACTGTTGATCATTAAATTTTTAAGTGCTTTCTTCACTTTATGGTTTATGATCAATAAGCTTTTTTTTGTTAACCGTCAAACAATTTAAGTGCATATGACTTTGCTTGTTCCTAGTTTGGTCGTTCCATGAGTCAAATTATTTATGCTGTTCTAAGATCAAGGGTTACTTGTTCCTGTGTCCACCCTCGCTCCTTTCTTGCTCTCTGTGCTGAAAGGCTGCACCCATTTTCTTTTTTTGCCATGATTTTCTGTGTCGGTATATTGTGCTCACATTGTAGTTGTCTTATTTGTCTTCAAACACTTCTCATTTCCAATTTTCTCTAGAGAATCAAATTATACAATTTTTATTATTTCTAAAGCTGCCAGAAGAAAAAGAAGACATTCTTCTATTTCTCTATTGAAGAACTTATATAACTTTGCCATGGTTTTGATATTCTGATCTTTCACAAGTTTCTCTTTGCATTCTGTAATTGTTTCAAAAAGAAAAAAGTTATGGTGTTGTCGTTACTGAGTTTTAAAGTCTTAAGTTATTGGAACATCAGAAAAGTCGGAAAGCATGTCTGCTTGTTATTCTAAATGAAATGCATCGTTCAATGACTGGGTTTTGCTCCATTAGAGCTGTGTTACATTGTGCGGCAACAAGGTCTGCAACTCTGTATAGTATCAATTGTTAGAAGCTTGAACTTACTAGCACATGGATGATTCTTGGAATTCTGCAGTTAAAAAAAATGTTCAGTATTTCTCTTTGAATATTCATAAAACAAGAAACTATTTTAAATTCATTTCTCTAATATGACAGGCTTCTTAAGTGTACTTTTTATTTTTCTTATTGCTTTATTGTTAGTTGAAAACAAAATTCATATTTTTATTCTTGAAGGAATGCTTGTCTAATATTTCACGAATTGATGTTATTTTTACAGATCCATACTTAAATACTGATGCTGGAACAATGTCTCCTTTTGAGCATGGAGAGGTGTTTGTTCTTGATGATGGTGGCGAGGTATGTGCAGAGAAATTTATTACTTTGAGATTTAGTTTGTCTCATAAAAACATGATCATGTCTTTTAGATTATGTAACAGCACTCCTCAAATTTATTTTCGAGACAAACATGCACACACACCTGCGCGCGCACACACACACACACACAGCACACACGCTCATATATTGCAAATTATTACTATTGGAACTATAGCAGTACAGACAAGGCTTGTGAACGTGAGAAATTATTTCTTTTTTTATAGCCAGAAATGAGAACCAAGGAAACAAGAAGGACGTCACATCCTTTTTGTTGACAATCATGTATTAGGATTTCAGGATTAAAGTCAAGAGAATGGATGTTTATCTGCTTTATCAGTTATCTTTTTGTTATATTTGAAATGCATGGAATTATAGTTTTTTAAGCCATATAATTATGCTGATGTATGCTAGATTTTCTTTTTGAAATTCTATGTTATTAGCATATTTAGAAAGTATCACTATTTTAGGAATATTATGAACTTGATTTAATTATAGAAAATTGCCTGTGCATTGAATGGGCTCCATCTGCATCATATGATGTTTAGAAAGAAGTATTTTTTTGTTCCCTCTTTTCTGCAGGAGGAATGGAAATTATTTGTGGCTGTCATCCAATAAAAACAATGGTTGCATCCTGTAGTTGGTTAGAACCTGTGTGCATGTGCGTGAGCAAGTGTGGATGTTGCTGATATTTTGAAAATACCATGATATTATCATGTTAAAATTAAAAACCTATTTAAACGGTAAAAGATTGCGATATTTACAAAACATTAATAATTAAAAAATAGCAATGATATTCTAACTATATATCAGTGATTTTTATGTTCTCTTTTTTTATTTTAAACATGATTTTTCTTAATTCTTAGTTTCATCTTAAAAGCATTTTAACCTTTACCTCACATTAATATCTTCAAAATGTCAAAAATTTAAAAAGAACAATGATATTATAGTAATACTGTAACTTTATTCCAGTAATTTTTTATGTTTTTCTTTTTTATTTTAATCATGATTTTTCTTAATTCTTATTTTATATCTTTAAATCATTTTAATCTTTAGCTCACATTTTGCAAAATAAAGTTTGCTAAAAATCGATCTTTTTCTTTTGTATTACTTTCATATTTTTATGTTTTGTAAATGCCAAGATTTTCTGCAAATTTCTAGTAAGTTTCTATGATATCCCAGAAAATTGCCTTGCGTAGTATAATTGAGGCTGATATATATATATATATATATATATATATATATATATATATATATATATATATATATGAGAGAGAGAGAGAGAGAGCCATGATTTTCATGGATTTTTTGTTCTTCTCTTAAATCCAACCGTACGGATGTGATCTACATGCTTGGTTTTATAAGGACCAACTCTTGAATTATCTGATTATGATGCATAAACTAGTTTCTTAAGGTTTTAAAATCAATGACTCATAATCTTCAAGCATCTAAAAGTCATATTTTTCATCAAAAGTACACAATCTAACAGTTGATTCCTATAAAATTCACCATGCCGAATACATCTACATGGTTGAATTTGCAAAAAAAGTGTTGGAAATGCCCAGTTCACACGGTAGTTCTCATATTCTAGTGAGTATACGTGTGTGTAAAATTGGCCATGAATTAGCCCACCATAATACTCTTCTAGGTATTTGTTAATGGAAAACATGCAAACCTTGATGTTTCGTGATTTACTAGTAAGGATTGTAGTTACCTATGCTAGTATTTTGAATAGTTGCCTCCTTGATATTCATGTGTTATGACTTTCTATTTTGTAGGTTGACCTTGACCTAGGAAACTATGAAAGGTTTTTAGATGTGAAATTGACTCGTGACAACAATATAACTACTGGGAAGATTTACCAGGTATTACTTGGTTAGTCTTGTTCTTCCAATAATTTATTAAACACATGCACTGCCATGGAAAGTTTCTATGATATAAATCACACTAGCAACTAGTCATATTCCTTTTCATTTGTGACTTCTAATTAATTTGTTTGCTTGTTTGCAGTCTGTCATCGACAAGGAAAGAAGGGGTGATTATCTTGGAAAAACTGTTCAGGTCTTGATTAATATTGCTCATGTTGTTATTTCAGTCAAACATGCTTTCCACACCATTTTCTTAGGATATTCTGATAGAAGATCCTGCATTAGGCTGTTGCCCATCTGTTGCATCCTGAGCATCAATGTTTACCTTGTTCAGGTTGTTCCTCACATTACAGATGCTATTCAGGAGTGGATAGAGCGTGTTGCCATGATTCCTGTGGATGGAGAGGAGGGCCATGCTGATGTCTGTGTCATAGAATTGGGGGGAACAGTTGGTATTTGAGGATTTCTTTTAGTTATTTTTAGTTCTCATTAGAACTTATAGCATGATATTGTCAACAAGTGCTATATGCAATCATTAAACTTCCTTCACAATCCTATTGTTGACCATGCTTATCTTCATAGTCTATTTGGACTTTGCGTTATATAAGATTTTAGTTTTTTTCCTTTCCCTTAAGTTCGTCAAATGTGCCATGGAAGCATTGGCAATAAGATAATGCACTTTAGGATGAGATAAAAAAAACACTAAGGGGAAAAAAGTGAACTGAAGCTTGGTTGTCATCTATGTCACAGGGATTCAGCCAACCAGCTGCCGCACCCGCGTCGACGCGACGCGATGCAGGTGTGCATGCGGCACCCGGTGCGGTCAACCCGACCCTGGGTGCGGTCAATGCACCCAGGGTCATTTATGTCCAACTTTTGGACTTGAAAAAAAAGAGGCCCACTGAAATGGGCATGACAGCCAGAAAACTTAGGAACTGGTTTGTCAACTAGGCAAGTTTCGAGCGAGTTTCGAGACACAACTCTTCAGCTTTCTTTATGGCAACCACATGCCGTAGCCAACTACCAAGGAGCCTCTTCTCCGAATCGTTTCTCTGGGTCAAGCGTAGGCTAAACTGCGAAGGTGCCTGGTTCAACAAGAATCGATTGACAGTGGTGAAGAGATCGATTCCTTCTAGATGCAAGTGTGACTCGCCAAGCTTCTTCTGTCTCTTGAGTCCCTTCGTGGTCTAAGGGAAATGATCCTCATCAAATTCTGCAGAGGGGATTGCAGTCGGGAGATACCTCCATCTCTTGGACAGGATGCTGGTCCTCACCGCAATTTTGATGGGGAGTGAATAAGGCAATGCATTGATACTGCACCTGGTGGCTTTCTTTATCATTCTCACCTTTTATAGAAGATCTGACACCTCTCGTAGTTGATGAGAGCTTAACTTTTCATGAAAATCTGGATGGTCTCAGAGAACAACCATACTGTACCCTGAAAATTGAAGAGAAAACAATCATTCTGTTAAAATAGAGGGTTCAGGAAGGCGAAAGGGTAATGATGCCCATGTTGGCCCGTACAAATTGCAGTCCACTGTACCTGCCTGCAAATATTAAATCAGATTTTGATTTTCTTCCGAGATATGCGCTGGGCTGGAGGTTTAGAAAAATTAATACAAAATATCTAAAGTGAATGAGCTGCCAGATTTTAGGGCAGAATGTAATGATCATGGACAATACAACCTTTCCTCATGGATGACCAGCTTGGTTACCATTCAAAAGTAGCTCAGTTATGTAACTAGGAGAGAATAACTAAAAGAGTCGGATGGAAAACCAAGCATGTATGTCCTGGCCAGGGGGAAATGGGGTCTCGCCCCGTTTGGACCGGTGTTCGTACCTTATTTGGTTCTTTTACATGTAATCAGATATCCATCAAATCCTGATATTTGTCTGATTCAATAGCAAAAAATTAAAACCATATATGCATCTAGCAGTGCTCGATTAAACTATTAAACTCTGCTCAGACCAGTAGAGCTTAATGAAGCTTTGAAACTCGATTAAGCTTGGTTTATGCAGTCTTATAATGATGAATTTTAGCATATATATAATTTTTGTTTTTTAAAATGTACTCACGATAATTAGTTATTTAAAATGTACTCATGATTTTCTTTGTTGGTTCATATCGCCGACCCCAATTGTTTTGGGATGAAGGCGTAGTTGTTGTTTTGTTGTAGTGTTACTGTTGTTAACTGTTAACTTCAAAATTGTATATATATATATATATATATTTTCGCCCTCCCGCGCCCCCACACCCAAGTTTTTTTAAAATGCCGCACCCGCACCCATGTGGCATAGGTTGTCATTATCTGTATCACCTCTAGTGGGTGGCTAACAAGATAACAGAAAGTGTTCTCTGTGTAGGGGATATTGAATCGATGCCATTTGTGGAGGCTCTGCGTCAGTTATCGTATCGTGTTGGTGAGAAACACATTATTATTTTTAATTGCTGCAAAATTTATGGGTATAAAACTAACAGTCTCTTAATCATTTTATTGTCTTTGTATTGATTATTTTACAGGCCCTGGTAATTTCTGTCTGGTCCACGTCAGCCTTGTACCTGTTGTTAATGTTGTTGGTGAACAGGTAATTTGGATATAATAGCACTTCTGATCTGTATGTGGAGGTTCAGTCAGCTCTTTAGTGTATAAACAAGTTTGGAGAATCTGTGGAGTTGCACAGAGTATATCAACATTAATTCTCTGCGACTTCACTGGTGGACCCCTGTTATGTCGGTTGTTGTGGGTCTGTGATTTCACTATTGCGAACTGCCCAAGCCTTAAGTGTGCATTTCAGAAGTTTTTGATTTAATACTACCTGGTATATTCTGACACCAAATTGATTTTTCTTTTTTCTTTTATGTTCATAGAAAACAAAGCCAACTCAGCATAGTGTTCGAGAACTAAGGGGGCTTGGATTGATTCCAAATATTCTTGCTTGCCGCAGTGCCAAGGTCTCTCTCTCTCTCTCTGAGTGCCATATAATTGACAACATTTAACAGGTGCAATTAGAGTATTACATCCGTGAAGCAGTGCAGTGCAAGCCTATCCATTGTGAACGTACATGCCTGTCATTTAGTGCAATTAAAATGATATGTAATTATAAAATGCAACTTGGTTATTGTAAAAAATCTGATAAAATGATGATTTGAGGTGATGCCTAGGGGTGGGCATTGGGCTGGGCTGGCCTTTTTAGAGCTCGGTCCATTGGGTTTTAAGTGCAGCCCGACCCGGAGAAGACTTGGTTCTTAACAGAGTTGGGTTTGAAGAGCAGCCCATGACCTGGGCCCATTGGTCCAATGTTTATGGGTCGGTCCAGCCCAGCCCAAACACATTTGTAGGTTATTTTTGAATGAAGTTTATAAATTAAGCAATGAATTAAATGAAATATTAATGCACTCATCTAATTATCTTTCTATTTCCCATATAATCAATGCAACTAATTAGGTAAATAGTATTAGTTACCAAGTTACTATGCAACCAGCTACTAAAACATTAATTAGGTAGCTCAGACTAGGGCTCCACAACGAGCTTGAGCTAGCTCGAGCTCGGCTCGGGCTCGGGCTCAACTCGTTTAAACCCGACTCGGACTCGTTCGAGTAATTAAATGAGCTGAGCTTGATCAGGAGTTCGAGTTTGATTAAGCTCGATTAGCCTGATTAAGCTCGGCTAATAGAGATATATGGGGACTAATTTTAGGATATGCATTATTTTTGTTGGCTAATAATCGTAAAGTGTGCTTTTAGCTAAGTGGGTAACATGTTTGCCTTGAACTTGTGTGGTCATGAGTTCAAATCCTGCCCTCTACAGATTTAAGTTCTTTTTTTTTTTAAATAAGTTTAGTGCGGCTTGAGCCGTGAGCCTAGTTTGTACACATCCTTTCAAGCTCGGCTAGATTTGAGCTGAGCTGGGCTCGAGCCTGGCTCGTGTGCACCCCTAGCTTGGACCCGTCAGGTTGGCCCGATAGCCTTTGAGTCGACCCGGGCTCGCCCCATGTATATAATGGGCCGGGTTTTAGCCCAGTAGCTAACAGGTCAAGGCCTAAAACCTTGACCCAAACCTGCCCCATAGTGGGCCGGGTTGGCTTGGCCCACTGGGCCTCCTGGCCCATTGCCCACCCATGCCACTTGGCTATTGGAAAAAAATGATATAAGTGATGCTTCTAAATTCTGACATGGGATGTTCCATGAGGTTGTCAAGTTTGGTCATCAATTGGTTGATGATGGAACCATCCACCTGTGCCTAGGGGTGGGCATCGGGCCAGGGATCCCGTGACCTGGCTCGGCCCATGTATATATATTATATATAACATAATATATATTATAATACATTATATAAATAATATACATTATTACCCATGGTGGGCTCGGCCCGTGTATATATATATATATTATACATTATATATATTTATATATAACATAATACATATATATATAATACATTATATATAACTTAACATTATATATAATATGCATTATATTTCATATATAATATAATATATAATAGACCCGACCCGATCAGGCCCATGGGTCTAACGGGCAAGCCGTGGGCCAGGCCGGGCCGGCCCGATGCCCACCACTACCTGTACCATTCATATGTTTTTTCTGATGCTGGCTCATTCAGGTGGGTTGGATTCTCATTCAGCAGGTGAAACACCCTATTCAGCTCTGCCCTTTGGTTCTGGAATCACAGCTAAAGCACTAAGTGAATTTGCCACCTCCAGAGCATGCCTCCATTTATATAATACATTATATAAATAATATACATTATTACCCATGGTGGGCTCGGCCCGTGTATATATATATATATATATATATATATATATATATTATACATTATATATATTTATATATAACATAATACATATATATAATACATTATATATAATATAATATATAATAGACCCGACCCGATCAGGCCCATGGGTCTAACGGCCAAGCCGTGGGCCAGGCCGGGCCGGCCCGATGCCCACCTCTACCTGTACCATTCATATGTTTTTTCTGATGCTGGCTCATTCAGGTGGGTTGGATTCTCATTCAGCAGGTGAAACACCCTATTCAGCTCTGCCCTTTGGTTCTGGAATCACAGCTAAAGCACTAAGTGGATTTGCCACCTCCAGAGCATGCCTCCATTTCAAACACATATCTGAACCTCACATGCATTCAATATGTGGACATTAGAGATGCATGAAGGGACATGTTATAGTATGGAACTTTCTGTGAATGTAGTGGAGGATTTCAAGTGCACTCATCATTTTTTTATGATGGGAGGATTTATCTACTGGGTGCATTTTAAACATACTGAAATGATTAGACTAATTTGAAAACTTGGAGATTCCACCGTGTGGAACTTTTCTAGTAGAAAATTTGCTTAACTATTAAGTCTAGTACATGTAGCATTTTGTGATCACAAGCATCGTATTTGTTTGTGTGTGTGCATTCTGCTGAATGTTAATTGATGGTTTTGTACAGCCACTGGAAGAAAATGTGAAAGAAAAACTCTCTCAATTTTGCCATGTTTCGGTACAGTGCTCAGAGCCCTGATATTGCCTTTTACCTTTACAGCTAGGTTGTTATACAAGGCATGATTTAGTTTTTTGTTGTTTTTAATTGTTTGTCTCAACAGGCTGAAAGCATTCTTACTATTTATGACGTTTCAAACATCTGGCACATACCTCTGTTGCTAAGAGTACGTGAGATGATTTAAACTCTTATACTGGAACAAGTGAAATATGACACTTATTTTATTCTCCATCTTCCATTTTCTTTTTTATGGAGTTTTCCGCTTAGTGAGGCATATATGCTTAATGGTCCTATTCCAACTTTTTCATCTTACACAAGGCTTTCTGGATAAATTTCGTCTTCAGGATCAGAAGGCTCATTATGCGATTCTGAAAGGGCTGAACCTTTTTGGGTTTGTCTTCTGGAACCATTTGCTTTTTCCAATTAGTATCTGTCTTTCTGTATTATTACATTCTGTCATGGACCTTTCATACATTTAATGTCTAGTTATCGATTCACAATTTGTTGGATTTATCTTGTTTGTACACAGCGTTGCTAAGAAGCCTGCTTTGGAGCTATGGACTGCAAGAGCTGAACTGTGTGACAAGTTGTCCCATCCGGTAGGTTAACTTTCCAAGTTAATTGTTTTGGGGGCACTTATTTCTTGGCTGGTGAATTTAAGGTCACCTAGCATTGAACCTGTTTTGCAGGTTAGAATTGCCATGGTTGGAAAGTACACAGGTCTGCCAGATTCTTATCTATCCGTATTGAAGGTAAGTGGCATCCTATGCATAGTCACGATATTGTGTTTTGCAACATTTTTCAAAACATTGATATTTTTCAATAAAAAGTTAATATTTTTTAATGAATTTTGTCGTTTTTTAAAATATAAACAATCCTTGATATTTTCTCGAGATGAACCACTTATTTTTATGTTCTCCATAGAGATCAATATTGGTCATTATGATCCCCTTTATATTAAATGTATATCTAATGTCAATCACCTTATATTATTATCCTCAGCAAATGCAGTTTGAGCTGGACCAAACTGTCTTCTGGCTGTAGTTGACATTGGGTTTCATTTGAACTTTTTCCTATTTCCTAATTAGACACGAGGAACTCTCCTGAGCTCCTTTTTCTTCTCTTGAGAACTTCTTGGTAATAAGTATACACCAGTAATGACTGGAAATTGTAGTTTCTGCAGTTGTTGATGTTAGAATATATATATATATATATATACACACACACACATACACACACACACACATGATTGTAACATGTATTACCCTCCAGGGGTATTTTGGTCTTTTGACTAATATAAATTTTCTATAATAGGTGTTGCCCAGTAGGTTTTTTTTTACTTTAGTTTGTAATATGTTATATTGTCAAGGTCAGATATGTCTTTGACAATATAATAGCAATATAGCTGTTGTATATATATATACACGTTATGTATTACCCTCCAGGGGTATTTTGGTCTTTTGACTAATATAATTTTTCTATAATAGGTGTTGCCCAGTAGGGTTTTTTTTACTTTAGTTTGTAATATGTTATATTGTCAAGGACAGATATGTCCTTGACAATATAATAGCAATATAGCTGTTGGAGCTCCCAACGGCCAGATTTCTAGCCATTGGGGAGCCCCAACAGCTATATTGTTGGGAGCCTCTCACTCCTCTTTAGTCTATAAATATGGGACTTAGTCCCCTTGTAAATGAATGCATTTTTTGTGCATTTGACACCCAATAAAGACTTTGTTTTTTTTGTTGTGTGTTCATTTTTTCTAATCCCACAAATGGCTGGTGTGCTTGTGCTTTTTGCCCCTTTGTGTCGGTGTGTATGTGCCTCTTGTTTGAGGTGTGTGAAAAGTTCCTGATTTCATTACAGTTGAAATGTCATTTTGGTAGTTACCCTATTCTTTCTTTATACAGGCTCTTCTTCATGCATCTGTAGCATGCTCAAGGAAACTGATAGTTGAGTGGATTGCCGCGACAGACCTTGAAGATACAAGTGCTAGAGAGGTTTCTTGATTTTAATTTTTGTGTTCTGCTCTGTAATTTCTGTCTTTTAGATGAGCAGGTATGCTAGTTCTTGTTTGCAGGCCCCTGATTCTTATGAAGCTGCATGGAATGTGCTAAAGGTGAGGCTTTTACGTTCAGTTCAGTTTAGGAATTCAACCCAAGATTGCTCACTTTCCTTTTTGATCCATGAATTAGCAAGACCATTCATTGTTTCCTTCCTAACTCAGGATGTAGATGGTATTCTTGTACCTGGAGGATTTGGTGATCGGGGTGTGCAAGGAAAAATCCTTGCAGCAAAGTATGCTCGTGAAAACAGTGTCCCATACCTAGGTATTTGTTTGGGAATGCAAATTGCGGTCATTGAATTTTCGCGCTCGGTATGCACAGCCTGTCAGACTCAGAGTGATTTCTTGATACATTAACTTATTCATCTAGTAAAATACTCATTTCGATTTCCTGTTTAGTCAATTAGTTACATTTTGATTGATCCCTGACTCAAATCTATTTTTATCTCAGATTCTTGGCTTGCAAGATGCCAACAGCACAGAATTTGATCCAAACACAAAAAATCCTTGTGTGATCTTTATGCCAGAGGTAGGGGTTTGCAGGTTGATCCATCCAAGGATTATTGTCATTATAATTATTTCTATTATCTACCACTATTTATGTGCATTAAGTTATCTTTTTTCCATGCAATAGGGTTCAAAAACTCATATGGGAGGCACCATGCGTCTAGGAACAAGGAGGACATATTTTCAGGTTGCTGACTGCGTCACTGCAAAGTTGTGAGGACTAATACATCTCTCAAACCATTTTAGCTGTATGTTTGTTTTCAATCCTTAGGAAAATGGTGAAGCAAATTGGTTTGGGATAATTAGATATGTTCTCAAGTGAAATAGATACGAGGGAAACAATGATTACTTTACTGGAAATACAACCTTTTAATATTCTAAATATTTTCTCATATATTCCTCTTTTGTTTAATGTTCCCTTTTTTCTCCTTGGTGTTGTCGCACTCTCAGGTATAACAATGCCAGATATGTGGATGAACGACATCGACATAGATATGAGGTTTGTTTCTTATTGCATTAAGCTTTCTCTTATTGCAAGACAAACTTGGGAGTTGAGAATTTCTGGCATGAATATATTGATAACTAGCATCAAGTTTGACGTGTCCCATGGGAATGCTTAGGTCAATCCTGAAATGGTTGACAAACTGGAACGTGCGGGTCTATCTTTTGTTGGCAAAGATGAGAGTGGCCAACGCATGGAAGTATGAGCCTCTAATACCATCTTTATTTACTGTTTCTGTCAACTTTGGATATTTCATGTTGCATTAGTTTAGATTACAATGTGAATTGATTTTGGCCAGATTGTTGAACTCCCAAGCCATCCTTACTTTGTTGGTGTACAATTTCATCCTGAATTCAAGTCAAGGCCTGGAAAGCCTTCTGCTGTTTTCTTAGGTAATCTCTGTTTGCATGGAAATGGAAGAATCCAGGGTGGGTTTTTTTGCATTATTTTCAAGTTTAGGGTTCATGATAAAATTTGATATAAAAAATAGAAACCAAGAAGCGTTAGGATTTCTCTCAGATATCTATTGCCTTTCTCCTTCTTGGAGTTCTAAGCAATCAATCCGTCTAGATGTGCTCAAGTCTAGTATCAGTTCCCATCAAAATTCTATTTGAAGCAGCGATAACAGTGAGATGTGTCGTGTTTTCTCTCAAAGGGGTCAATTACTTCTATTTTGCTTGTTTCCTTCTTTCTTGAATTTTGGGCTATCAATCAATTGCAATAAGAGATGGTCCCACGTTATTAATAATTTCTGTTTTTGCATTATAAAAAATGATAATGGATCTTGTTACCTGACATTCTTAGATAGGGAATTTCTTGGAAAAGAAATATTTTTATTGTGAAAATACTGGTAAAACTGGGAAAACAAAAATTGTAAAAAGGAAGAATATTATTTTATCAAGAATGCTTCAGGATTTTAAACTGTATGCTACAGTAAAATTCTTATGCTAATGTGCACAAATAGTGTCTTGAATTACCTTTATGTTTAGCATTGCAGTAACTTAGTATTTCTGCTAATGAAATAGGGCTTATACGATCTGCTACTGGTCAGCCGGTTGCCGGCATACAACATGCAAGCCAGATCAACAAAATGGCCACTAAAAACAACTCAAGCAATGGAACACCAGCAACACTGAAGGTGTTCATGAATGGTAGCACAAATGGTTCACTGAAGACCAACTTCTACTCAAACGGCAACGGCATATGCATCTGAAAGGAAACTAGGAAACTAGGAAACTTGATGATGTTTTGTAGTGGTTGCTCTAGTTTTTTACTGTGATTTTTCCAAGGGCTTTGTTTTTTTTTTCCTTTCCCTGTACAGTCAGAAGGTTAGAGTTTTGAACTTCTTGCTGCCGGATTCCAGGTTTTTTAGAAGAGGATCGGCGCATCGCATGTAGTCCTGGTAATCTTTTTTGGTTTTGTTGGGTAAGAATAATTATATGGTGCTCAGTTCATATGTGCTGTAAAAAAATGTGAAGGGGAAACATTAGTTTGCTTGAGACGCTAGTTGATTATCAATTTCGGAAGAGTTCTTCATGGGAAGATTACTGCAATTTTCAGCCAAGGATCATGTACGTTTAGTCTTTTTTTTGGATTGGAATAGATTCATGGATGGAGATTAGCGAGCCCTGAAATCTAATCGTTTGGAAGAGGCTGAGCGACCTCATCGGCTCAAAAGTTGGCTGATGACTTGGTATCAGCTGGAGGATGCGTTCCTGGTCATGTGAGCGTCTGTTTTTGTATTTGTACTGGAATATCATTTAAGAACCTCGAGCTTGAAATGCTTCGTTTGCTACTTTGTTTCATTGTCCGAAACTCTATGTTCACATTGTGAATGGCTTGTTGATTGCTTTTGCTACGTGACAGCATCATCATCATGTTTCTCATGGAAAATTTGCCAAACACGTTTCCTTGAAAGTATTTACCTATAAGATTGTATATTTAACTATCTACATTAAGGCTGCATTGGCATGGAAACACCATTTCCATGTGTGCTGTTGAGGATGGGGTTTCCCAAAACATCCTCTTGTCAATGGTGTTGGCATAGTTGCCAGAGACGGGTACAGGATATGGGATATGGATACTTGTACGCAAGGCCCTCAAAAGTTTTGGTTACTTTTCCTTGAAACATGTATTTAAAGTTTTTGATGAGTTTTCTAATAGACATTGATACGGGTTCTTTATGATGTTACAAATTTCTAATGAAATTGATACGAGCTTGTATAAAATAGATCTCGTCATTTGTGTTGCAAGAATAATTACATCATATATGATGAGATAAAAGATGTGCTAAAAATAAAAGCAAAAGCGGTAGCTTTAGAAATCAACATATTACATAATTTCATCATGTCTAATTATAATAATTGGTCAATGTATCAAGCTTCATGTAAGATTTAAATGTTTTAAGATAGTGGCCAAACAATCTCAAGCCAATATGGTCAATAATGTAAAGGCCTTCATTTGCAAGATTTTGTGAAAAGAAGATGCAACTATGCACATGATATCTTGTGTGTAATGAGGTTTAGATTAAAGAAAAAGAAATAGCCTATCATGACAGTTATAATGGAAGTAAGAGAAAACTGATGGTTTCAATGAAAGTAAGATGTCTGCATAGAATAGTTTATGAGGAGCTGTGGAGGTCATATTATCCATCTTATTTGAGAGAGATGCAAAGACTGCCACCACCACATATGAAACCAAGTTTAGTATCGGTTTCACTTATACAAGAGATCGGTTTCTCATATTCTTAAAGGTGAGTTTCATATGTATTTAGAAACGAGTTTCTTAATGTTTTTGGAATTAGTTTCGTACCGGCACCAAGTGTTGGTATGACTGAAAAGGAATACTTAGGGCAAAATAGAGTTTCTATGCAACTAAGGGTGTTGGGGCTGCTAACTCCATTCTCAATGCATTGTTTTGGTAGCACTAATGCGCCCGAACAGTAGAGAGCATGAAAGCACTGGGGGAAACCAAACACACCTCTTATACAAGGCAAATAGACCCTAAATGCTATTTTGTTGAGTTGCAGAGTCTGTTTAGATTCCGTATTGGGGAGATCCAAAACCTTAGACACCTTGGCCAAGTTGGATGGAACCGTATTGACATCATGGAGTTGATAAAGCCCATGTTTCTACAGGTTAGGTGTGTGTGAGCGCGCGCACACACTCTGGGGGCATATGATTCAAACCATGACTCAGACTCGGAAATACTGTTTGTGTTCAGGGTTTAACAGATTTAAGTTTGCATTCAGCCTCGTTTCACTCTGCAACTTACTGAACTTATGCATTTGAAGAACTTTCCTAAGTGGGTCAGATCGAGTGGCGACTCATTTGGATCTAATTTTAAAATGGGTCCAGGTTTTGAACTTGACATTGATTTTATTCGAGTCCGGTCCATCTGTTGATCTAATAGATCATCAGGTTTGGATATGTAGGTTGGGCATGTGTCCAATTTATGAAGGTCGATGAGATAAACCATGATGGATCTGGTTGGCTTTAAATTGGTTCTGGAATATATTAGGTCCAGCTCTTAGCTTTAGATAAGTAAACTACTTAGCAACACCTTTTTAGGCTAAACATTGCATTTTTTGAAGATTAGCAACTATTCAACTTCAAGACTGTCATGGAGGTGATGAGCCCCAGCAGTATCATGCCGGACCCAGTGTGCATGCCATTGCCAGCTCCCCCATTCGAGCATTACAGTGGTGATCAAAATCTAGTTGATTGTGTGATTCCCCCTGACTGGACCCCACTTTGTTATTCTGATGACGAATCTATGCCCAAGCCTATGTTTCCACCCAGTTTTAGCCAGTAATAGAGTGGAAATCCAAAATACTGAGGTGACTAGCTAGTATATGGGTCAATCTTTAGCTAGTTGCCTGATTAGAGTCAATCTTATCTCTAAGGACTAACGAGAGGCCAAAGAGACTCAAGAGTCTTCATAAATTCAACAATTGAATGAAACAAAATGAATACATGGAGAATATTTATAGACTCTACATGTGATCAAAGATTAAAATGCCCCTCAAACAATATCCCAAAGCCTCATAGACCCCCAAGTGGATCGTGGACCCAAAATACAAAGTGTGAGAGGTCCAAAACAACAAAAGAGACCCACCACAAAAAAAATAAATTTATGGTCCAATGTCGTCTCATATGGGTCAAGGATCAAATACAAGATATAAGAATACCCAAATACAAAAATTATGTTATCAGATGAGTGTTTGAGCTTAAACTACTTATCAAAACCTTTTTAAGCTAATTTTTTTTTTTTTTGAAGACTAGCAACTATTCAACTTCAATAGTGTAATGGAGGTGATGGACGCCAGCAACATCATGCCAGACCCAGTCTGCATGCCATTGCCTCCCCAATCCGAGCATGATGGTGGTGTTCAAAATCTTGTTGGTTGTGCGATTTCCCTTGGCTGTACTGCAATTTCTTATCCTGATGATGAATTTATGCCCGAGCCTATGTTTCCACCCAGCTTTAGATAGAAACTGATGACTTTCAAATAAGAAGAGATTCATGTCATGATGCACGCATGACTGTGATGGTTAAAGGGCTTGACTTTACGCACCTTAATCACCCTAGGACCTTTTGGTGTGTCTGGTTAGACACCTAACAATGACCTCCAATTATAAGTTGGTACCAGCGAGGTCGAGAAAGCATCAAGAAAGCCTGGGAGAAAGGAAGTAGAAAATGTTGAAACTCAATTCTTAACCTGGTTAGGTGCACTTGATGTTTCTGTTATTGGCAGTCATGATTTTTTGGATTGGGTTTTTTGAGATTGAGGCTTCAGCCACCAGAGGACATTCATTCTTTTACCTTATATTGCAAAGAAGTTTGCTTGCCTTGCGATCGGTGTTATCATCATGGTTATTAAGTCATCACAAACTAGAAGCAATATTCACAAGTAATAAAACTTAAGCATTCATATCCAAATCTAATTTGGATATGCATCAAATCCACATCCAACAGGAGTTATCCTATTACCATTTGGATATACCAAACATAATAAGTCCATTCTAAGGCTTTAAACTTATAAAAAATGATAATTAGCAATCATGTCAACATATAAGTTCAGATTTATTACTGGATCTACTAAAAAAACATATATCCAAATCTATTAGATTTGTATGAGTCCATATCCAAAACCGACTTGAGATGTTATCATTAAGTCCAACATGATCCATATAAAAAATGAATCTCCATGCAAGCTTAAATAACTTATGCAAAATCATGCATCGCAAGAGATTTGGCCATTATCCAAATTCATATCCAAATTCAAACAGATCCATACCACATATTCAGTATTATACTTATCTGAATCTATCTATGTCAAACTAGAACCCATAGAGAATATATTATTATTTGGTCTAAGTATTTGGCTTGATACTATCCAGATCCATCATAAACTTTGGATCAAATCTAGATCTATATCACATATCCATGCATTATACTTTTTCAGATTTATCACAAAACCTGAATCAAATCTAGATCCATATCTTATATTCAGGCATTATACTTATTCGGATCCATCATAAAATATGAATCAAATATAGGTTCATTCTATATCCTATCATTATACTTATCCAGATCCATCACAAAACCTGAAACAAATCTAGATCCATATATTATATTTAGATCCATCACAAAATATGAATTAAATCTAGATCCATATCCCATATCTAGGCATTATACTTATCCGGATTCATCACTGGATTTGTCCAACAAAAAACTATCCAAAAATTATTTATGCATCAAACCATGCATAGTTCTACGTAATCAAGTTAAATAAACTTGAATGATATTCATGTACAAATTTTATTTGAATCATAGCTGAGTTCATATCATACCATGAGTTTTAAGTAAAAAACAATTCCAAACTAGATCTCATTACTTGAGTTATTTGCTTAACATCTAAAATAAGCTTAAAAACTTATAAAATGACCCATTTAAGTATACTAATAGTTCAAGCATGCTCAATGATGTCTCCTGGATCCAAAAACATTTATCTGGATATAAATTCATTCAGCTAGATCTATTCATATCCATATAGGTTCAACCAAATCTAATATTGTTTTACTGGATCAAACTAGGTATGTCACCTTACTTGATCCAAGCATCTGATCCAATATTGATCCAAATATTAGATCTAATGGATCATAGTCTAGTTAAACAAGATCAATACTAAGTCATTCCAGATCCAAATATTAATATGACCCAAAACATGAACAAATATAAAGCATATCAAAAAATAATATGCAAACACACAATATTTCAAGATCCAAAAATAGATGCATGCTAAAAATCTAACTTCTCCCATATCATGGTAGATATTCAAAGCAGATTATAACTGGGTCCAATTTTTTTTACCAGATTCAATCAAGTTTATAAGAAACAACCGATACCAACTTGATCCAATCCAAATCCAATCCTGTCTAGATAAAGCTCTAGGAGGTATTCCGCAAGCCAAAAGTACTTTTCTGCAAAATCAGAAAAGTCAAAATGTAGTTCTGGCAAAAACAACAAACCAAAACACTAAAACATAATTTTCAGAACTTTTTGAGTTAAACAAAAAAATGTAGGTGGTTTTATATAATTTCAAAAAAGTTTGAGAACCAGTTTTGAGAAAATCCTTAAATTGTAACCCTGTCTTTGATATTTTTCAGAAAACAGGCGTGTTTTTGGAAATACTAGAAATATAGTCTCTGTTTTGAAAAACAAAGGCCTCAAACAAGAATATCAAAAAATTTTGTGGACAAACTAGGTAAAAAATATTAAACAAATGAAAAAAATGGAATAAAAGAAATGGGAGTAACTGAAGGGTTCTCGACCCTTAAAAAACCCTAACACCCCCTTTTCTTCTTTGTTTTTTATTTCTTTTTCCCGTTTCCTCCGAGGTAGCCGCAATTTTCGGCAACCATCCGATGATGCAAAACACACCCATCTGGTGGAGGGGCCTCCACCACCTCCATCCGCTCTGCTGCATCATCGCCTCTCACGATGAGCGTCATCGCCTCTTCCTCTGAGATCCACAACCGTCTGACAGAGGTGTCTCCACAGCCTCCAACTCTGGCAGCATCCATCTGTCACCATCATCGCAAAGGGAGGGGGGGGGGGGGGTTCTCCTATGCCCCTGATGGCGCCAACACCCCAACCTTGAACACTATCGATCAGAGCATCGATCTGTTCACCTAGAAGCTGGTAGTGTCATTCGACAGCTTCACGCTATGAGACTTCTCTAGTTCTCTTGCTCCATCGAAGATGACGAGTCCTTAGCTCCTATTTGATCTTCCATCGTCGATATCATGATTTTCGGGATCAAATTTTTGATGAATCTCTCTTCAACAAAAGAATGCCGAAGAAGATGACAATGATTTTAAAGGGATTCTTAGGAGGGAGAGAGGTCCACGATTTTGCTTTGGTGCTAGGCCGCTCAGTTTGCCCATCTCTCTCTCTCTCTCTCTCTCTATGTCACCTAAGAGTGCTTATATAAAGTGATCTTATATGGTTGGGCTACATGACATCTTATAAAGTATGATTATAATAATATGTATATACCTTATGTGCCTTCATATGTTAATTTTTTATTTTAAGGTGGGTTGAATTAAAAAGAAGACTATAAGGTTGTTATAATTAGGTTATGGTCTCCAAAACCATATATAGTGGATGTTCTCTTTTGTCGCTCCATCAAGAAAGAAAATTGTCCCCCTCTCATTAGGTTTAAAGAAGAAGGAAAGGCCACCTATAGAGTTTTTTAAAGATCTAACTCATCAAGATCGACCTGTGTAATAATGGATTTGGGTACACTTTCATATTATATATATATATTTTTATTTTTGATTTTTTTAATGATTTAGCATGAACAAATTTAGAGATCAAGAAATATGATTTTCCTAATCACGAATCCAATAATTGGTATCAGAGCCTCTTGTTCTTGTTAAATCATTAAAATATTTGATTTTGCCATTATATTTTTTTGGTCACCGAAATTCCATCGAATTCGGTTTTCTCCTTTGAATGCAGGCATTAGGGTACATTAATAATAATAATAAAATGATTTTCTGCTGCAGTCGACGGTGTTGTTTAGGGTTTTGCTAGGACCAGTGACCAACCACGGGGGTGGCGCGCCTCTTTGGTGGTCGTAGGCCACCGGTTGACATCGAGCAGTTTGCCGGATGTCGTCCAGACTTTGGTGCAAGCACCGTTGGGTGACTGCATAGGAAACGAGGAGGGGAGGACCAGACGGTCCTCCTCAACCTCTCATCAGTTTCGGTGGGGGGTAGATACCCCCCTTTTTTTTGTTCAGCGTCAGGGCACAGGTAGAGGAGGGCCGAACAATCCTCCTCATATCATTTGGTTGTGCTCGAACGGAGGTAGGGCCGATCTGGCCCTCCCCCTATGCTTTTGGTCGACTGGGGGGGTTGCCAGATGGAGGAGGGGTCAATCGACCCTTCTCCTTTGGATTCAATCGATCAATGGGGTCTTGCCGGACAGAGGAGGGGCCGATCGACCCTTCCCTTTTGGATTCAGACGACCAGGGGGGCTACCAACTGGCCCTCAGCTGGTCACCCTATCCGACGACAGTGGTTTGGGTCCTTCGGTTCGCCCTAGCGATCGCCGGGTGACCAGAGTCCGACAACCGGCCTGGTTCGATCCCCATCTGGTTTGCAGGGACCGACTTAAGTCGGGTGTGGTCTGACCCGCGCCGGGTCAGGTCTAACCTGACCCACAGGTCAGGTCTGGTTTGACCCGACCCGATGAGCTAGACCCCTTTGCATGTGCTATGGACTCATAAAAAAATTTAAGATTTTTTTTTGGGTCGAGGCCATTAAGTATACATTTCGCGTCCCTTTAGAGGGTTGACTTTGGATATATTTTTGACCCTATTTAGATTATGACTTTATTTATTTTTGTTCATATGCATGTAACAACATATTATATTTGAACTATGATATTCTTTTCAGAATACGGGTCTAATATTCTAAAATGAGTTGATTGAAATAACATATTACCAAAGTAACCTCTCTTGTGAAGATTGACTTGTTTAGAATATTAAGATGTTTGTATATTTGAGATTCATGCGAATAGTGATCGGCTCAAAGAAAGATTACTATTTGGCCGAGCTTAAATATACTTTCAATAATAAATATGGGATGATTATCAAGTTTTTCATGTAAGCAATAAGTCGGTCTAAAGAAAAGCTTGTTGTTTGACATGATTTATTGTCCATGTTTGATTACTATAATAAGAGTACCATTTATAAGTTGACATTTCTATTCAAAGGCTAAATGTCAATGTTGTGTTGGGTATCTTGTGATGGGGTTCACCACAGTTTAAATATATCAATTAATGTCAATGCATGTGAATATGTATATTAATTGTGAGCTTATTATGGTTTATTTTGTTCTTAATTCAATAAATTCTTCTGCTTCTACAATATCTACAAATATCAATTCAATCCCTATTTTGAATGGTTCGAACTTCAAAAATTAGAAAGAGAATGTTATGATTGTTCTCGGGTGTATGGATTTGTATCTTACACTTTGAGAGGATCAAACCAGTGCTCTCATAGATAAAAGTTTTACACAGGATAAAAAGAACTATAAGAAGTGAGAACAATCCAATCACATGAGTCTTATGATCATAAAACGTGCAATTATGAAAACCTTCAAGGGCGTTATGTCTGAAGAGGTTAATATCAAGAAGTTTCTTGAGAAAATTGAAAAACGTTTTGCTAAAAATAAAAAGGTTGAGACAAACACTCTCCTTTCGAGTCTTATTTTAATGAGATATAAAGGTAAAAGGAATATAAGGAAGTATATTAAGAAAATGTCTCATCTTGCTTCAAAACTAAAGACATTAAGGTTAGAGTTGTCTGAGGACTTACTTGTGCATTCAATTCTGATATCTTTTTCTGCACAATACAGTCAATTTAAGATCAGTTATAACTGTCAAAAGAATAATTAGACTCTAAATGAGCTCATTTCATATTGTGTGCAAGAAGAAGAAATGACGAGACAAGAAAAGACAGAAAGTACTCACTTGATAATTACCTTTAAAGACAAATTTAAGAAAAGAAAAAAGGATAAGAAAGCTGCAGTGGACCCTCTATCGCAGAAGAAATATCAGGATCCAAAATTCAGTTGTTTCTTTTGCAAGAGTGAGGGTCATATGAAGAATGATTATACCAATGCTTGGCATGAAAAGAAAGAGTTGCCTATATTGTCGAACTCTAATTGATGTTGAAAGATTTATCTATGTGAGCGATGATAAATCAGTTCAAGTTGAGGCAATTGAGACTTTTAGGTTATTATTAAAGATTGATTGTTATTTAGATTTGAAAGAAACATACATTGTACCATTATTTAGACAAAATTTGGTTTCTATTTCGGCATTAGACAAATTTAGTTATTCTTGTTTATTTGAAAATAGTTAGTTTAAGTTATTTTTTAATTCAAATCTTATTAGAACTTGTTCTTTATCTATTGTCGATAACCTATATTTACTTAATATTATTGTATCATATCATAAAACCTTGCATTCAAGTTCATGTGGTATAAAATAAAAATTAGCCAATGAGAATTCTGCAGTATTATGGCATAAATGCTTAAGTCACACTTCTAAACAAAGAATTGAAAGGCTTGTGAAATATGAAATTCTTGATTCCCCTGATTTTACTGACTTTCAGGTTTGCGTTGAATGCATAAAAGAGAAACAAACAAATATAAGAAAGATGGGTGCCGATAGAAGAACATACATCTTGGAACTTATTCATACGAATATTTATGAGTCATTCCCTACAACTTCTTAGAATGGTCAACAATAATTTATTACGCTCATAGGCAACTATTCACATTATGGATACCTTGATTCATGAAAAGTCTCAGTCATTGGATGTGTTCAAATCATAAGCTGAAGTTGAAACTCAACTTGATAAAAGGATTAAAGCCATCAGATCTAACTGTAGTGGTGAATACTATGATAGATATGATGGATCCGGTGAATAACATCTAAGGCCATTTGCTAAATTCTTAGAGAAATGTGGTATGTCGCATAGTACACTATGCCAAGCACTTTTAGCATGAATGATATTGCTGAAAAATGAAACAAAACTTTAAAGGATATGGTAAAGAGTATGATTTGTCATTCTACTTTACCAAAATCCCTCTGAGGAGATGCTCTAAAGACTGCAACTTATGTATTGAATAGAGTACCAACTAAAACAGTAACTAAAACTCTATATGAAATGTGGACAGGCAAGAAACCTAGTAGGTAACATTTTCATATTTGGGGATGTCCAACTGAGGTAACGCCATATAGACCACATGAAAAGAAACTGAACTTAAGAATAGTTAGTTGCTATTTTATTGGATATTTTTAAATATCTAGTGGTTATAAATTTTATGACCCTGTGAATAAGTTCTTTTTTTATACAGGAAATGCTTGTTTATTTGAGGATGTTGAGTTTGGAGGAGGTGATAAGGTAAAAGACATTACTTTTGAAAAAGAATTTATTTATCTTTCTACAGTTATTGTTGACAATGATCAGATTTCAATTTTTGACATTGTTCAAACAAATCTGGAACAAGGCAATGTTCAAGATCTCCCTATCCAAAATCAAGTTTTTACTTCTAGAGTACAAACTCGACAACCTCAAGAAATACTTTAAGTAACTTAAGAACAAGTGTCATTAAGGAAATCCACTAGAGAGAGGAGAATGCCAATTTTAGATGATTATATTGTTTTTCTCCAAAAACATAAGGGTGATATTGGCTTGAAGGAAGATGATCCAATAAACTTTTATCAAGCTATACAGAGTTTTAACTCTCAAAAGTGGATAAATGACATGCATGAAGAGTTTAAATCCATGAAATACAATGACGTATGGGATCTTATCTCATTACCTAAAGGTGTGAAATCTATTGGTTGCAAATGGATATTTAAAACCAAGAGAGATTCGAAGGGTGATGTAAAAAGATATAAGGCATATCTAGTTGTAAAGGAGTTTACTCAAAGGGAAGACATTGACTATACAAAGACTTTATCTTCAGTTTCTACAAAAGACACTTTCAAAATAATGATGACACATGTGACTCATTTTGATTTAGAGTTGTATTAGATAGATATAAAGGCTGCATTTCTTAATGGTGACATTGATGAGACAATATATATTGTGCAACTAGAATATTTTGTCTCAGGCGATGCAAAGAAAATGATTTACAAATTAAAGAAATTCATCTATGGACTTAAGCAGGCTTCCCGTCAATGGTATTATAAATTTTATCAAGTTGTCATCTTATTTGGTTTTTAGATGAATATGGTTGATGAATGTATATACCATAAATTCAGTGGGGGTAAATTTATTTTCTTGGTTTTATATGTCGATGACATACTACTTGCCAAAAATGATATAGGCTTATTGCATGAAACAAAAAAATTTCTGACAAAGAAATTTAAAATGAAAGATCTTGGTAACACCTTTTTTGTGTTAGGAATTCAGATACATCAAATTTGTTCTCAAGGTATTCTTGGATTATCATAAAAGAGGTATATCGAAAGAATTCTTGACAGATTTGGCATGAAGGATTGTAAATCAGGTGACACCCCTGTTGCTAAGGGAGATAAGTTTAATCTCTCTTAGTGCCTCAAATACCAGTTTCAAGTTAAGGATATGAAAAATATTCCCTATGCATCTGCTGTAGGGAGTCTTATGTATACTCAAGTGTGTACACATCCGGATATAGCATACATTATTAGGATGTTAGGCAGATATCTGAGTAACCCAGGAATAGATTGTTGGAAAGTAGCCAAACGGGTTATGCAGTACTTACAAAGAACAAAAGATTATATGCTCACATACAAGAAGTTGAATCAGTTAAAGATCATTGGTATGTTTATCTGTTGGATAGAGGAGCTATCTCTTGGAGGAGTTTTAAGCAGACACTCATTGCATCTTCCACTATAACGACAAAGTTCATAGTCTGTTATAAGGCATCCAATCACGAAATATGATTATGCAATTTTGTCACTGGGCTGCAAATTTTGGATAATATTGAAAGACTGTTAAAATTGTTTTATGACAATAATTCGATAATACTATATTTCAATAACAACTGGAGCTCGTCAAAGTCAAAACATATAGCTATTAAGTTTTTTGTTGTTAAAGAAAGAGTGCAGAATGTTCATATATCTATTAAACATTTTGGCACAAACTCCATGATTGTGGATTCGCTTACCAAAGGTTTACCACCCAAGGTCTTTCATGAGCATACTGCTCGAATGTGGGTTATATCATTTGATAATATGTTGGTTTAGTAGAAGTTTGTATTCGGATGTTCTGAGATAAAATAAAGTTTCATTTTATTACTTAAGTATACAATTCAGGTTCGAATTTTATTTTGTACTCATTTATTATGATCTCACTAAAGAATAAGGCAGAACCAGTTGGAAATAGGCATGTTTGGATCACATTACATGTAAGGATCTAATTACGATGAATGTGATAAAGATCACTTTGGTTTTATGTTGACATAATCAATGAACTAGATTGTTAAAGATGTCATCTAGTAAGACAATATTTTTGAGCTCATAAGGTTATTATATAATGCTTGATTGTATGGTAACATATATGGCTCAAGTAGGAGATTGTTAGATATTTCATGTGGGCCTAATATATAATTAATCACTCATTATAAACTGTCTAAGGTGAAGGCCTATATAAAGTGATCTTATATGGTTGGGCCACATGACATCTTGTAAAGTATGGTTATAATAATGTGTAGATACCTTATGTGTCCTTATATGTTAATTTCTAATTTTATGATAGGCTGAATTGAAAAAAAGGCTATAGGGTGATTACAATTAGGTTATGGTCCCCAAAATCATATATAGTGGTTGTTCTCTTTTGCCTTCCTATCAAGAAAGAAAATTGTCCCTCTCTAATTAGGTTTAGAGAAGAAGGAAAAACCACCTATAAAGGTTTTGAAAGATCTAACCCATCAATATCTATCGGTGCAACAATGGATTCGGGTATGCTTTCACATTATATTTTATTTATTTATTTCTGATCTTTTCAATGATTTAGCATGAACAAATTTAAGGATCAAGAAATATAATTTTCCTAATAAGAAATCCAATAATCTCAATCTTTATATTTTTTTGAATCAGCCCACATTATGGGCAGTGAAATCACATCTACTTCATAGGAGATATCATGCTTACAACATTATGATTAAAGGAGAGCCAAAACTTTCTAGATATTACTTCATAACTACTATAATATATATGATTTATCAAATTTTTTTTAATGATTTGGACCTGACCAGCCTTTGGCTCCGGAAAACTTGATTAAGCAATTCTAATGAAGAAAATTTCATTAATGCTGACATCAAAACCACTTAATCCATGGCTATATAATTGGAGACTGTAATGTGGTCCCTTTCCTCAACTGCATTACTAAAATATCATATGGTAACCTTAATTTTTTTTCTAGGTTCATTGATATTGAATTAATTGAATGAATTTCTAATACTTGTTCAACCTTTGGAAGGCCATGTTATATCACCAGATCTTGATTTTTCACACACACACACACATATAAAACTAATGTATGTCCATGAAAGAATTTCCCATAATCACCAAGAACGGTTGCTCCTCGAGTGGACAAATAAGGTTTACTTGATCTTATTATAAAAGAGTCAACATGAACCATTATAACTTCACCAGATTTTATGCAGTTCCGTGTTTGGATAAACCTATATTTTCACATATAAAATGTCCCAGACTAATTATTGTGGTTGTGGATGTCCCCTTCATTTTTTTGAAAGAAAAATAATTTCATTCAATTTCAGTAGGACTAAAGATGCATACATGAATGTATGTGAGTGACGAGATATCACCCACCACCAGGCAGTGGATGTCCCCTTCATAGTTTAATTTTGTCAGATCTCCATTGTAATTCTTTTGAAGATTCTCTTCCCTTAGAGTTTGAACCTTGGATCAAAAGGGTTGATTAACAAGTAGAAACTGTAAGCATCTGAGCATTACTCGCTATGCATGCGTCAACACAATATGGTGCAACAATTTGTAAGACATGGAGAGAGGATATCAAGTTAATTATGGGAGGAAATCATAAAACCATGGAGAGGAACTAAAATGAAAATATATGTGTGATTCAAAATTAATATGGGTGCAAAACAATGGGAAATTAAACTCTTGCTTCGTAAGAAACCATACCAAATAGCAAGTGGATCAGAACCCAATGAGGCATGGTTCTGTGTTCGGGGCCCATCGGCCCTTTTAAGAGGGGGGCAGTCTCCCCACCCCACCCACCCCACCCATCTCTTTAATAGGTGGGGGGCTTCTTTATAAGGGGCAGCCACTACGTGGCTCTCGCTAGTTGGGCCCCCGAACACTGGATCTGCTTCCAAACGGGCATTTGAAAATGAGTTCCATGCTCAACTACATAAAAGATTATATATATCACGGTTTTGACAAATATTGGCCAACTCTAGACTAGGTATGATACTAGTCTTTTTTTTAAGAGGAAAGGCAATTGACTAGGTATGATACTAGTCATGCATATTGAGTTCCACATTAACTTTTAAAACAGTGCAGCAAGTGATCAAGGTTTGCATTCTTAAAAAAAATCCTACCAAGTACCCCTTGCCTCAAAATTGATATCATGTCAAGGCACTAATTGGCGTATAGATATATGAGTATGCATGTATGAGAGAGAGAGAGAGAGAGAGAGAGAGAGAGAGAGAGAGAGAGAGAAAGAGTCAAAATTCATCGATTTTCTTAATCAATGGCATAGAAAACATATGAAGAAGCAAGCGCAACACAAAATATTAGATGAACATTCAGACAAAATGCTTAGTTCAGGCTCATAGAATGTAACCCTTAGTCACATGGTAACAAAATAAGTACCTCAGAAACATAAAGCCATTGCCATAGGATTCACAGGTCTATTAGTTCAACACCATGAGAGCAGAAAGGAGAAAAATAAAAAATCTCCAAACTGCTCCTACTCGGCATCTCCTACTTTGGATGACGTCTATAAATAATTGCAAGCACTAACATGTCCTTGATAAACTCTAGGTGACTACTTACCATGAGATAGCAATCCATGCAATCATAGACCAATGCTACCATGCATCAAATCAAATGAAATCTTCAATCATAACACTACCAAAAAGAAAATAACTCCTTGAAAACAACTTTTGTGCTCTAATACATATATACAATTAGGAACTTAAAAAGTAAGGCACTCAAGAAGTTGATAAAAACAGAAGCTGCCCAAAAAGATTTAAAATCTAGAACTAGTAATTTTCCTACTTTGAGAATTTTAGCATGTCTGGTTCACACCCAAGATACTGAAATGGGAACCTTTGGACTGAGGAGATAGCATCCACAACCTGGGCTGAGGGAGTGCACTTGCTTTGGAAGAACTGGCCTGGGTTCAGGTTGGATTGGAGAAGTCTATCCAAGAAAGACCAGTCACCATTGATTTTCTCTGGCTGCATTATTCCATTAGTGGTTAGCCTCATTAGGTTTTGGGAGCGCTCAATGTCCATGGAGTTGAGAGAGAGGGGCGGTAGGAATTGTGCAACTCCAGACTCTGGGCTAAGGAGCTGTGGCAGATGCATGGAACCATCAAAGGCGAAGTCATATTGAACGGGGAGGTTCGGTTTGTGCTCCAATAGAGAAAACCCACTTGGTTTTTGAACAGTTGAAGCATCCTCTTGAAATGCCTCTTGATCCGGGAAACCTCTTTGATGGTTCTTTTTCTTGAAAACCTTACAAACAACCCATCCATCTTCCTGCATGCAAGACGAATCTCGAATGTGAGAGAGAGAGAGATGATGATGATATGGATGGTGAAGTTGTATTCTTGTAAATGAGAGGTTACCCATTATACCTATTAAACAACAAAGCCAGAGAGAGAGAGAGAGAGAGAGAGAGAGAGAGAGAGAGAGAGAGAGAGAGAGAGAGAGAGAGGTGTGCAGGTCACCTGAGCATCAGTGTTCTCATCATCGAGGCGATACTCATGCATGATCCAATCGGTTTTCTGCCCATGGGGTGCCCTGCCGGTGTAGAAGACAAGGGTCTTCCTCATGCCCATCCTCTTGCAGTTACTCATATGGATGGCCTTATCCCTCCCCGTCGCCTTCCAAAACCCAGCGTTGGTTGCCCTATTCGTCCTTGTTCCTGTTGGATACTTCTTGTCCTTGCGATTGAAGAAGTACCATTCGTTCTGAGAACCTGTCCCGATCCTGCATTTATCTGCTCCAAAGATTAAAAGATAGCTTCAGCAACAATTGAACTATCAAAGAAACTTAGAAAAATAAATAGCAGTGGTGGTAGCGGCTTCAATATTGATATTTCAATTGTATTTACAAGTGCTTTTTTAGCTTTGAAACATAGAAACGGTAAAGTGGGTAAGTTGGCAATTTTGTAAGAGAGATGATCACTTTTTCAATTATAAGACTAGACATGAATCCTTATCCACGTCCCAAATAAGTGAAACTTCCAAACTGCATGGTAATAACATAATGTGCAGACATCTCCATGGTATGCATGCGTAGGACCTCATGTTCACTTTCATAACAGGCATTGCACATCTAATATCCATAGTACCATCATTAATCATATGAAGCACGATGCACATGCATCCGTGAGAGGGTCGCATGACACATGAATCTGCACTACGTATGATCATCTCCAGAGGATCATGGGATCACTTAGTGGAGAAACAACAAGCATGGTGTCCAAACTTCCTGCTTCATATGAGAGAGAGAGAGGGAGAGATCTAATTTTGTGCTTTTGTTTTTACCTTTGAGATCCCAAGGTTCAAGTTTATTAAGATCAATATCTCTGATGACATCCAAGTCAATGACTTCATAGGCCACCTTCTTCTTGAGGTAATAGTAGAGGAGCTCTTCATCGGTTGGGTGAAATCTAAAACCCGGAGGGATAGATAGCGGCACATTTCCAGGCATCATCCTTAACACCCAGACGCAAAACCCTGCACAAAGAAGAGAAAGCCAGACTAGTAGTGCTAGTATAAATAATAACAAAAAAGGCATCAACAGCAGCAAGAATGATGAGGTAACAAAAGAGAAGAAAGGGGTTAAGCTCTTCTTCTTAAGGTTCCATTCAAAACACTTGGACTAGAAGAGATTAGAGGAAATGGAACCCAATAGAGATGAGACGAGAAACTCTTATACCCATAAAAGAATAGTGATTCTAACAGACGCATATTCATTGTAGGCTTGTGTTTAGAGTTTTCAGAATATATTTAGGTATGAGAAAAATTAGGGTTTTGGGTTGCACTGACCTTTCTTCTTAACAAAATGAAGTAAAAAAAGAATCTGGGAAAATTTTCATCAAGTACTAGACAACAACTGAAAGAACCTGTGATTGCAAAGTTCAACACCAAAATTGAAGTTTTGCTTCAAACGTCTCTCTCTCACCATGAAGAAAGGAACATCAAGTCAGACGCTAAGATCTATCCTGCTAATCCCAAAACCCTAAAAGACAAAATAGAAAGATCCATCCTACTATTCGCCCAAAAAAAGAAGATAAAAGAAAAAGCCACTTCTGCTAAATCCCAAAACCTGAAAGACAAAAGGATAACTCTTACCAAGCAAGCCCCAAAACCCTAAAATTACAAGAAGCATGAATAATCTGGCAAGGCCTGCAATTAGAACCCCCTTCTTGCAGGCCTCGCAAACTCAAGACTTACGACACACACCAATAATAACAAACACCCCCACAAAACACAAATCGCTAATAGTAAGTCTATATGACCAAAGAAACCATGAAATCAGGAGCCAAGGGAAAATAAATAAAAGAAAACAAAGAAGAAGAATAAGAAGGCGGAGGAGGAAACCTAATGATCAGGATATTGTTTGCGGCACCGCCACAAGAGCAACAATGAAAAAATGAGCAATATCTGAATCCTTTGCTTCATATCATGCAACCCGTAAAACGGGGATCTTTAGATGAATAAAAATTACAACATGAGAGAGAGAGAGAGAGAGTAAAATACAGTGGTGGAAAATTATCATGCAATCCGTATAAGAATTAAAAAGTATGAAATGAAAATGGGAATATTCCTTCAAAAAAAAAATGAAATGGGGATACAATATGAATGCATGAACATAATTTAAAATAATGAGAGAGAGACTAAAATAAGGTTGGAAAATTTTGTCTGTAGTGCAGGGGACCAGCCTGAAAATCGCCTCATAAGAGTAGTGAAAGAGGCAAGCTGTCATGAGAATCATTACTATTTCCTTGCTCAGTCAGAGGAGGAATGAAGGATTTTTTCCTATTCATTCCATTCCATCACCGCCTTCCCTCCCTCCCCCACTCCCTACCCTTCTTTATTTCTCATTTCGATTTAACTAATTTTTATTACTTAAAATAAGGTGCATTTCTCATTCCTCTACAAAGTAGGCAGCTAAAATGCCCTCGTTTGCATGAGACTTACCAACAAGCCACTGGGTGAAATGTGACTGGCAAATTTGTGCCTTGTATTACTTAATAGTAAACAAAGCCTTGCCAATTGTGGGAATATATATATATATATATATATATATATATATATATATATATATATATATATTGCTATCTGCTTTCCGATACTGTCTAATTAGAAATAATAGGTGCCATATTTCAGCATGGTTTGTTTGTTCACTAAATATTGCATCTTTGATCCTGTTATTTTGATGTAAAAAACACCTTTTTAAGTTGTAAAATTTTAGTGCAATGGGAGTCATTGGTTTTTTGAACACTTGAAAAATATGCTTACATCGCACAATTGCATGATCTAAAACATGTTTTTCACTAAACAAACCATATAGATCACTTCTATAAGGTGAAATTCACAACAAAAAAAATGTCAAAAAAAAGTGAAAATATTTTAGTGGATTATATACATAGTGTTGACAATAACAAATAATTGCCCCAATTATAAATGGTAACAAACATTCTCTATATATTTGAGTATACACACACAAAGCTCCAACCTCGGATGAGAAGTGAACATGGTCATCAGGGAGAGTAAATCAAAGGGGGTCAAGTGTGGACATACTTGAATGGCAGTCATGTTGAATTTCAAAGGCTTGGGGGCTGATCCATTCTGTCTTGTTTGCTGTGCACGGTAGCACAAGTTGGTGCAACAAAACCCTCAAACTGCGTGTGTCTTGCACGTGGGAAGCCCAAACACTTCACGTCACCCTAGGGCCTCTCCCTTCTCCTCACGTAGTCTTAAGTCCTGTGTGTGTGTGTGTGCATGGGTTCTGTGCATTGCCTCTTTAATGGAGTGACTGAAGGGATTCTCACGCAGTTTATCTCCCAGGTCAACACGCACTGCCCCATTGACTAGTAAGCATAACTAAGTAGCCCGAGTTACCAAAATGCCCCTAGTCGAATCAATGGCTTGCTAAGAAGCTCATCTTTTTTGTTTCTTGTGGGGCCCAACCTTGCATTCTTGCAGGTTGTGTGGAAAAGGTCAGGTCCCATGACAATCTTTGGCCCTTGGGGCTGGTCATGTCTCAAGCCTGAGTCTGAAACAGGTTCTTTGCCTTGCCTGATCTTGGGCACCTCTCCTGTCAATTTAGGGTTCTATGGTGATGCTATATTGACTTAAGTGGCTGTCTGAGACTTTGTAGGCTTTAGTGTTTTGCAACCAGTAACTTTCATTGAGCTGAGTCAGGTTAATTAAGTCACATATGAGTCAAATGAATCAGTGCATTGTCTTTGGACTGCAACTGTATGCGGCTAATTATGCAAATTTTGCATGTAAAAGCACATGTATATATGTGCTCCTATGTCTGCTAGGACAATTTAATTAACAAGGAAACCAATTAGGAGAAGTTTTATGTTAGGACAAGCAACTTAATCCAGAATTGCAAAGCTTGAGCATCATTTGTAGGGATGTAAACATTCATATCTGGCTCGGATGTGACCAATAACAGATCCTACTAATCGAATGTTGGCTAAAAGGATTTTTTACATGTAATCAGATTAAAAAATCTGTCAAATCCGGGGATCCATTGAATCCAGTAATCAAAAGACAAAAACTATATTTTTCATCCGATTATAATCAGATATGATTGTGGATTACCAAATTTAACTAACTGGGCTTGGATTCAGTCAGATATTGGATAAAGATCCGACTCGTTGACATCCCTGATTATTTAGGTAGATTCAAAGGCCAGATGGAACAATACAAAGCCCTTTTTAGTGAGCAGAAAGCTTGGAAAACTAGGCCCTTTATTGGGTAAAGCCCAGTTTTCTTCCATACAGACACCCTTAAATCTGGGATAATTTTCTCTTCCATTCCAATCTTAGGAGCCCCAGATCACTTTATTATGTTGAACATAGGCTAACGGTTAGTGATCCAACTGAGGCATCACCAATCACAGGGGCAGTTTTGGTAAGTTAGAAAATCAAGCAACACGGTTCACTTATGCACAGGGGACAAAATCAGTGAAATGTCAAGGCCCCTCCCCCCTTCCTCGCCTACATTTCTGTGCTTGAGTTCCTAGGGAGCTGTGATGGAGGAATTGCATTAGGGATTTCACCCCCACATTTTCCATTGTTTCCAATACATTGTTCCTTCTACCAAAAACTATTTTAAAAACCAAGAAATTCAATCCCCGTGTGTTGTTATTATTATTATTATTATTTAGTATTATTATTATTATTATTTAGCAGTAGTGGTAGTAGGATGTGAAAGGCTTACAATATCCGAAAGAAGACGATATTGACCTTTCACCCTTGGCGAGAAATTATGTGCCCCCTAAGCATGACAGTCGTCCTGCATTAATGAACTAGAAACCTTAAGTTGAAAAATTAATTTACGTACCCGTTAATTGTTATTTACAAAAGTCTTGTTTTTTTTTAGAAAAAGATAATTGAATGTATTAAGAACGAAGGGTCACCACTGTTGCCATACACAGGAAGAATTTATAAGACCCATCTGCAGAAAAACAAACAAGCTAGAGTACAATAGACGATGGATCAGCTGCTAACAAATTGCACCCTGTCCGCCTTGCAAAGTAGTCGTTCCCCAGCCCAATGCATAGCGGAAGATGCTCGGGGAGGGTGGTGTGGGTTCTCCCTTGAAGACGGCCGTTAGCTACATCGCGTGTTCGGGGGGTCTCAATGAGCGCCACATATGTAAGCACATGGGGCTCGTATACCCATGTTTGTCAGCATCAGCGTCGGAGTCCAGTGCGGTTGCAAAGACTTAAGTACCCTTTCTTGTTATTCTCACCATAAAGCGACGGTTCGAGAAAATAACAAAAATGTCTTCTATTGAAAAAAAGGAAAATGATGGTTCGAAAAAAGGATAAAAACATCATCCATCCAGAAAGTCGAGGATGATGTTAACTCTTCAAAGTCCAAACATCGAAACAAACCTGAAACACTCTCTCTTTCTTTTCCATTTGAACTTTCCATCATCATCTTCTTCTTCTTTCTTCTCTGTGAAACACTTTATTAAGGGAGGCAAAGAGCCAGCGATCCGATGGTGATCGTCGTCCTCTTTCTGCTAGCAGTGGCCGGAATGTTGCTCTTGTCCAGTGGGCAACCAACTGTGGCGGCCCCTCCGTTGCCTTCGAGGGACACCTACAACAAAATCTTTCTCCAGTACACCTACAACGGAATCTTTCAAAGTACAATCCATCTACCCCTACATCGGCAATACTTTCGATCAGGGCTATGCCTTACAGGCTACCCTGATGCTACTCAACACGGGCGTTCACACCCTCAAGTCTTGGCTGGCATTCGTCGGGTTCTGGCACCGCGAGGTTCTCATCTCAACCTCCGACGCCGTGCTCTCCGACAGGACCCACCTCCCCACCAAATCAATGGCAAATCGCTATGCGATTTTCGTAAATCTTTAAATCCAGTAGCGATTTGTGGAAATCGCGTAGCAAAAAAAAATAAAAAATCGCTAAATCGAGTAGCGATTTATGAAAATTGTGTAGCAAAAATAAAAATAAAAAATCGCTAAATCGAGTAGCGATTTACGAAAATCGCGTAAAAAAAAAATAAAAAATCGCGGAAAAGGGTGTTACGAAAACCTCAAGCAAGAAACAACCAAAGAAAATATATGAGCGCCATGATCAAACAAAATACTTTATTGCTCTTTTTCGACAGTTACAAGAGGGAAAGAAAAGAAAGAATTTATACAAGGCCCAAAAAAAAAAAATTTGTTCTGGGGGGCGCTGCCCCCCCCCCCCTCGACCCCCGCTCGTTGATCGCACATGTGGGACCCGCACCGGGGAGAGCTTACGAACCCCCTTCTGTAAGGGCAAAAACTCTGAATCAGGCTCCACAACTCATCAAGTTGAATCATGCTATAATATAGGATCGTCTGCTGGATGTGCACAGAGGCAGTGTGCAGGTCAGTCGGTGCTTGATGGAGCAGTGTAGGATCGTCTGCTGGATGTGCATAGAGGCAGAAAGAGAAGGGAGAGAGTGAGAGAGGGTTGATGTTCATGTCCTTCTTCAGGGGGGATTCCTTTCTCTGGTAATTCTGCAGTGCAAGGACTGAGTCTTAAATAACCATCTTCGGGGTATTTAAGTCTTTGCAACCGCTCCTTTCCTAGAATCATCGTTTTATGGCACCAATAGAGGAAAGGGTACTTAAGTCTTTGCAACCGCACACTAACTGATGTTGACAAACATGGGGATACGAGCCACACATGTAGCTAACGACCATCTTCGGGGGGGGGGGGGGCATATAACCTGCTTCGGTCATTTGAGCTGCAAACACTCCAGCAGCTGTCAACGAATAACCAGAAGCGAGGAGAGGAGGGAGTTGTGCTTGTCTCAAAGAATTCTGTTCTTCTTCTCTAACCAAACACATTTCCACAGAGTCAAGATCCAGCAGCACCACAGGAATAGCCACTTCGAACTCCAACTCATAATTGTCATTTACAAAAGTCAATTGCTATATAGTGCTTGGATGCAGATTTACGTCTATGATAAATGAGGTTATTGTGGGAAAGTTTTGGTATAGCATGGGCTCTTCTTTTTTGAAAATTTGAGAACTGTCTAAATTTAAGAACATTTCCAAACAAGACATATGTTCTTCACTAAATAGATTATAGAGAAAAGATTGTGGAGTTTAACCTATAAAATACGCAAGAAAGTATTAGAACTGATACTCTACTAGACAGTATGGTACTATTGGCAGTATCAAATATATTTATGCCTTGAACAATGTAGGGCTTTGTCTTCATTACTTTGTTTTCCTTATTGACATATATGAAATTAATTAAAGGCCAGATCGATTCTAGAAAAGTCGAAAGGCGTTTTGATTTGAAAATTGAAGCATGCGACTTATGATCAAGGAGAGAGAGAGAGGGAGATGTGATTTGCTTTAGAATGAAGCATACAACAGAATTAATCTATGGTTACTGGAACATTCACAAGAAACCGATTCTGAGTTTCATTAATCACTCGCATTGTTGTTGTAAGGTTTGTCAACTGCTATAATGGTGACTAGAGTGTCAACGGGTCGGGTTTGGTTTGGACCCAGGTGGAACCAGACCTGGCTCAGATTTTCAGGTATGGTATCAGGTCCGGACCCAGGTTTAATCGGACCCACCATAAGAGAAACCATACCCGGACCCGATAAGAACTACATGAAACAGACCCATGCCATACTTGGTAAAACAGTATTTTTTTATCATTTTTATGTTGAAAAATTGTGGGTCTTAATCGGAACTCGAGTCGGGCCCGGGTCTGGTATAAAATTTCACAAACTATACCCCGGTCTATGTATTAATTGGATCTTCGGGTCGGAACCTGGGTCTTAATCAGGTCTTTTTATTTATCACCATACCCAGACCCTATAGAGCTTGGTACGGGTCGGGTCTAGGTAAACCCACCCCTAATGGTGATAAAGTTGATTGTGTTGCCAAGGATGATGAAAGGGGAGGCAAAGGTAATCCTCAAGAACATCTCATTGGGCTTGGTGTTTGTTGCTTGATTTTGAAGAATTCCTCACTATTGAAGCCCATGATTATCATATAAAATATTATAGAAAGCCTGCCGTGTAAGATCAATTACCAGGAGGGTCAGGCCTGGGGAGAAGGTGTTGACCCTTCATCCCAGGTTTAACTCTGCTGGGTGTGTGAGTTCCTTTAACTGGTGGGCTCTGTAAGGGCTTGGGTGTCAGTGACCCCACCTGAGGTTTACCTTGCAGGGGGTGCGGGCCTATTAAGTGACCTAGTTCCCGGCAAGGGTTCCTCAATGAAACAGGAAGGTGTTTGTTACAGCCCCACCTAATGAAGGTACTTTATGTTTAAAGGAATATATACAGGGTAAGGAAAAGTGCTTCTCCATGGAGGGAGGTGTGAACTCATTTTGACAGGAAAGATGCTTTTTTGCATTTACTAAGTAGGCTCACCACATAATTTTCATGGAGATGTTTATTTCACTTTTCTACGGAAATAGACATCTTTCATAGGAAATTAAGGGCACGAAACAAATGCTTATTCAGCTGTAGGTTGTGTAGGTTTTGTGTGCGCCATTCAGTCTATGTTATGAATAATGAGAAATGTGATCAAGTTTATGAACCCCAGTATCTCTATTCTAACATGAAATCAACATTGCTCATGAATTAAAATGTTTCTATCAGCAGTAACAGGGAAACGTTCCCATAAACGATTACAGCTCTTGTGATGCAATTTGGTTCAGCTCATCTCCTATGTCATCTCCCTTATTCATACCTTTTTGAGATCTTATTGGTGCAAGTTGTTTTAATCAAATCTGACTTCATAGATGGATTCAACACGGTTGATTTAATAGGAAACAACCCTTGAATTGTACATTTTTTAAATAAAAACATATGTTTTTTTTAAATCTCAAAAGTTTGTGTTTTCTCCAACATTGATTTTTGAATCACCAAAAATTCCTTCAAACAAGTCGGACAATGTAGACCACTTCTATAGAGTCCGATTTGATTGAAACAACTTACATCAATAAAATCCCAAAGAAGGGTATGCAGATAAGAATGACTTAGGGGATGTGGGACTATGACTTTTGCCTTTTTATCTTTTAATTACACGAGATATCCAAAAGGGTTCATGTTTCCTTTTCTGTGTAGCATATCTGTTTCAAAATTATTTTGTAATGGATCTTCTAATAGTAACACTTTGGTTTAGGATCTTCACCGTCAATTTAATAAGAATCAACATTTGGATCATATTTTTGCTTGAAAAAATATGATTTTTTTTTAAATCACAAAATGTTGTACTTTGTTAACAGTTGATTTTTTGACTCACCAAAAAATCCTGCACACAAGTCAAGGATTTCAGCCATGTAAATGTCCATCTTCACTAAATGAATGATGCAGATCACATCTGTGGTATCCAATTTGATCAAAACAACTTGCATCAATGAAATCTCAAAGAAGGGTATGAAGATATGGATGAGCAAACCGGATTCGAAAACGAAGCTGGTCAATGGGGGTACCTCTCCGCCATTGAATGAGACGCGCAAACCATAACCGTGGTTTCTCCTTGTTATCGAAAACGATTTCCTAACTCAAACTGCACATCAAACTCCCACTTAGCTTCCATAAGTGTGAAATTATGAAAGCCAGTCACATTTTTAAATTGTTAGCATTATCTAGTGCTTCATTTTTTTTAAAGATAAGATGGGGTTAGGCAGACTCCTACCAGTTATACAACGATACCATTGGGATTTGAACTTGCAACATCCCAACACAAGTTGACGTGCACTAGCTGCTCCGAGCAGACAAGCGGAGCCCCATTGGTATCTGGTGCTTCATTTAGCATCAATGAAGTGGTGAGGATCTGTCTACCTACCAGCTCTACTGGGGGGGAAGAAAGAAAAACACATGATCATTAATTAACATAACTTCAGCTACAATTTACTCGTATACCGAAAAGTAAAAAAGAATTAACCATATGGAGCAATAATTGGTTGGATTTTGTAAGTTGTTTTCCAACATATGTTTGTACATTCCCTTGGTGATGAAGCAAAGCATTTGCCCAATGGTTCTTTTATGCTCTACAAATAAACTAATTGCCAAAATGGGCTAAGTTTGCATTTTGGGGAGAGAAAAAAAAAATAATTAAAATGTTTGGGTGTGTCACGCCTGACTAGTCACTCTCACTTATTGGACATGGCCGGCGATGAGGGTTAGGAAATGGGAATGATCAATATGCTCGGCTTGTCAGCTTTATATATATATATAGAGAGAGTATGGCAGGCTGAGCTAGCGCGATCAGGTCTTTGTACCGGGTGTGGCATCCTCACTGAGTTCATGCAAACTTATCCGCAGAATTTCAAGGCAGTCGTTCAGAATCTAACTGGAAAAGACTCGATGAATCCGGGATTTTGGGCGAAGAACCGGTGACTAGCCAGAAAATGGCATACTATGATGAACCTGGCCAAGAGGACTTGATGAGGGTGGGTGAAGATGATGGCGGTTTGAAGCCAGAGACTTGGTTGATAGAGGATTTCAGGTGACTTATGGAGTTGCCACCGTTGGATGGACAAGGAGTGTAGAGCCAAATGAAGTCATGACCGTTCACATCGATTTTTGCTTTTTCTTGGGCTCTTTGATTCATTTATTTGTTTTTTTTTTCGAAAGAATGATTCATTTATTTGTTATTCAGTCGGTTTCGAGAGTTCTTATCTTATAAATGACTTTTTGCATTCTATGGCACCCAATTCAAGAAATGAACTAAGGGTGTTTTTTCTTTTTGAGAAATTCATATACACACCAAACATTTGGTGGTTTTAAATTTCCAACAAATTTTTTTGCTTGGGTTAATCAAATCACACCTAAATTAGTTGCCATCTCTTAAAATGATCTTTCCCAATGGTATTAAGAAAATCATCTCTCTCTCTCACATCTTCGCCTATGTATTTGCAAATCATTTGAATGTCTCTCTTCTTAAAACAGACAAAGATTGACGGATCAATATCACTGAGTCAACAGGGGGATTGAGATCGGTTTGTAAATGGCTTGCTTCAAAGGGAGTTTTAACTCATGCTTGTATATGTCGGTGAGTAATCCCTCCTCCAATTTATTAAAGATGGTTGTTGGGAGTTTACCTCCCTCTGGGTAGCCATTTACCCCAACAATCTGTTACGTTGTTTCACCTTAAGCTTATCCAAAATGAGGAGATCATTCTTAATAAGGCCTTGATCTAGGGCAGTTTCATCCGTTACAGAAAGAGTGGCCCCTCCTCTCTCTTTAACAGATGAATATTCTCTGTGAAACATGGCCACGATTATCAATATCTCTCACTTGGCCATGTGAAACAAAAACTAGATGCAGGATTTGGAGTCCCACTATTGGAGTGTTTTACTTGCATCAATATTTTATAATGAGTTATATATTTGAGTTTCTCATCCAGACATATGTCTATATTAGACATATCTTAATCTCATATATGATACATGTTTTGAAAACATTTTCTCTGAGATAGTCTTTATTAAAGGATCAACAATCATATCAAATATAGGTAAGTAACTAATTTCGATCTCTTTTCTTTCAATCATATCATGAATATAATGTTATTTTACCATTATATGTTTACTTTTTGAATTATCAGCTCCACTCTTCATAAGAGAGATAACAACTTGATTATCAAGATAAATTTGGACTGGCCCGTTGGTTATTTTTTGCTTCAAATCATTAATGAAACAATTTATCCAAACGGCAAAAGTGGCAGTTGCATTACATGCAATATATTCAGCTTTCTGAGTATGTTGTGCTACACACCTTTATTTTTTATAAGACCAAGAAACTGCTCCTCCTCTTAGGAGAAAAATATATCTAGAGAAACTGCTCCTCCTCTAAAGAATCAGCTTAAAAACATAGTTTCAAGTTTATAGTCCCTTTTAAATATCGAAATATTCTTTTTACCGCTTGCTAGTGTGGTCAACCAGGATTACTCTGGTAGCGACTAATGAGACCAACAACAAAGCTGATATCTGACATGGTGCAAAGCTTAGCATACATCAAGCTTCTGACAACTTGAGCATAAGGGACATTTAGTCTTTTCTGTCCATCACTTGGACTATCATTTTTACTCAATTTGATACCTTTAACCATAGGTGTTCTAACTAGCTTACAATCACTCATTTTACATTTTTTGAGTATATGATTTAAATATCTTTCTTGACTCAAGCTTAAAAGTTTGAAACTTCTATTGCGAGTGATTTTAATTCTAAGAATATAGGATGCTTCTCCTATGTCTTTCATTTCAAATTGTGAATTTAACCATGACTTGGTTTTGACAATCATATCATTGCCAGAAGAATGTCATCCACATATAGTGAGAAAATAACAAATTTACTCTCACTTTTTCAAAAAATAAACATAGTGGTCAAACTTATTTTCCACAAACCCTAATAACGTAATTGTCTTATGAAACTTTAAGTATCATTGACGTGGTGATTGCTTGAGTCCGTATAGAGATTTTTTCAACCTATATACTTTATCTTCTTTGTCTTCTGTTATATAACCTTCAAGTTGCTCTATAAAAATAAATTCCTTAAGCTCACCATTAAAAAATATGATTTTAACATCCATTTTATGTAGATCTAGGTCATAGTAAGCTACTATCACAAGAATTATCCTTATCGAGGCAAATTTTGCAACCAACGAATATGTGTTAACATAATTTAATCATTCTTTCTGAGATACTGGGTTTACCTTTTTTTTCTCTTTTTTTTATGAAGTTGCCTACAACAGGCTACCTTAAAAAAAAGAAATAGAGAACTCGATCCCCTTTTTATTATTTATTGTCACGGGCAGACCCGAAAAGAAGGTCCTTGTTATTTGAAAACAAGAACAGTGACGACCTACAAGATATGTCTAAACAAAGGCACTGACCTTCCTTTTTTTCTTCTGATCTGATTTTCCCGGTGATGATTGTTCGATGATTCAGAGATGGTCTTGCACACACCTCTAAAGCTAGCTCTGATACCATTGATGGATTGATATCACCGAGCCAACAGAGGGATTGAGATCGGTTTGTAAACGGCCTGCTTTAAAGAGGGTTTTAACTCATGTTTGTATGTGTCAGTGAGTAATCCCTCCTCCAATTTATAGAAGAGAGTTGCTGGGAGTTTACCTCCCTCTGGGTAGCCATTTACCCCAGCAATCTATTACGTTGTTTTACCTGGAGCTTATCCAGAATGAGAAGATCATTCTGGATAAGGCCTTGTCATTCGTTAAAGAAAGAGTGGGCTGTCCTCTCTCTTTAACGAATGAATATTCTTCGTGAAATATGGTCACGGTTATCAACAAAGAAAAAAAAGTGGTACGGCTTCTTCAGCATGATTTGGAAGGTATATATTCTGCTGCCTTCATGATCAATACCATCTTATTCATCCCTCGAGCAATCTCAGTAGTTAAGTAAAACAATACCTGAGATAAGTCATTTAAAGTTTTCCTTTTGAATATATTTTAAGCCCATACTCATGTCATAAACCAAAACTACACCAAGATTTCTCAGCAATTGCATACTTGAGAAACTACTTTTCAAAAATAGAAGAAAAAAAATGGCACCCACAAATTAACAGACATTGTAGAGGCCTAACTTTTCTTTCCCAATAAATGATTAGCATAGATGAAGACTGTTTTCATCACCAATCCCATGTAAACATTAATATGAAAAGAATAAGCACCAAAAGGTAAAATAGTATTTTTGCCCAAACAGGAGAAGAAACGCTCATACAATTAATTATAGGGGCGAAATAAATAAATTCAAGTTATATGAGTTAGTGCTATCGCAAATCAATCTGACGGTAGCTCACGAGGAGGGATATTTGATTAACGTTCAAAAATCTTTGGTGGGTAATTGAAAACCTCAAAAGTTTGATGAACACATGAATTAGACTCGGGGTCTCATGGTTGGTGTCATCAGGCCAAAGTATCGGGGAGACAGTGAGTGATTTAAGTAGTGTTTCTCATTGAGACACGTAGTTATTAACTGGTAAGGATGGGTCGGCAACCACCTTTCCTCAGTCGTGAAGTACCTGTATGACTCTTAAGTGATACTTGTAAGAGATGCCACACAATACTGCCTTGGTGGTGTGACCTTCTTGTTGAATTTGGTTGTTGGTTTAGAGGGACGTAATTGTCACTTTCTCTTTGAAACTCGAACAATTTAACTACTACTGCACATTCATTCATGAAGAATACTATGGTGACATGCATAGGGTTGTGCGCAAAGTCATAGCTTGACCTAAGTCATTGCACAACCATGGATTGAACTCTCCTTTCTTCTATAGAAATTTTGTTTTCTATCAATTGCTTTTTCACATCCATCTATATTCTATTTTTAAGATAGCTCTCTCATAATGGGATCCTTTAGTTGTGAAATCTAGCTTGTATTTCTTTATTTATATATATAACATATGGGAATTTCATCATTTTTCAGCTTGGATTTACCACTGATGATTGATCAGTCCCATCTGGCTTAAATCTTACAAATATCCATCTCTCTCTCTCTCTCTCTCTCGCACAAGAAATGTGAAACAAATTCCTCATTAAGGTGTGGATTGGATTCGTTTGGATTTTGATCCATATCAAACACCAGATGGTATGTGAAGGCAAGTTGATTTGGTGACCCGAACACCACCTAAATGGGGTTTGGGTTCAGCGTAAATGAACCAAAAATGGGCAGGTCAGGAATTATTACAAGGTCCGGACCTGGCTCTAGAGCAAGCAACCAAACTGAAAAAAGAATTTGCAAATCCAAAAGTCCACATTTTCTTCAAAGGCCCTTCTTTGCCCTCACCTGAACACTAACATGTGTCCAAAATTAGGCAATAAAAGTGAAGCACAGCTCGACCATCTCTCAAATTAACTGATGTTAATGAAAAAAGTTTTTAAGCGCATTTTAGAGGGTGCAGGAGGAGCTTGGTGTGTCAATGGGTCGGGTTTGGTTCAGACCCAGGTGAAATCAGACCCAAACTTCATTTGACATGATGGTACTGGGTCCGGACCAGAGTCTAATCGAACCCACAATAAGAGAAACCATACCCGGATCCTATAAGGATTACATGAACCAGACCATACCTGGTAAAATAATATTTTTTTATCATTTTTACATCGAAAATTTGTGGATCTTGATCGGAACTCGGGTCGGACCCGAGTCTGGTATGAAGTTTCACAAACCATACCCGGCTCCAATATTAATCGAATCCTTCGGGTCCAACTCAGATTCTAATCCGGCCTTCCTATTTATCACCTGACCCTATAGAGTTTGGTACGGGTTGGGTCTGGGTCAAAACTGACCCATTGACACCTCTATCAGGAGCCCGTCTGTGAAGACGGGCAGCTGCACTAGTATAAAATAAAACCAAGTTCATGAATTCCAAACAGCTATTTCATCATGAACTTGGCTAGGGGTCCACAAATCCAGGTCCATGCTTGTGGGCTATGGGAGTCAGTATCTGCATTTGGTCCACTGATCCGACACACAAGTTCACAGCTCTAATTAAATAGAATATTATATTCTGAATCCTGATCAACTGATTATGTGGAGAGATGTGCAAAAACATGGTCTTCATAACCCTAGATACCATATTATATTATAATCAACTTATTACATGGAGGGATACGCTAAAACAACCTGGTCATCATATCCTTCTGGTGCACCTCACATTAGTGCAACTAAAGAAAACTCTATTTTTTATAAAGTGCAGATTTAGGGCAACCGTGATCCGCTCATATCTTAACTCATATCTTATCTGTGTACAACCAATCACAAGGCATCATGCTATGGAACCCCATAACAATAGAATGTGGGCCTTACTTCAAAATGCTGTCATTGGCTGCAGTGCAGACATAAGAGTTGAAGTTAAGAGATCAGTGGATCTTGGTGTATTGTTAGATGCCCAGTGTTTCTTGTGAAGGAGATCAGGAGCCTTGCCAAGCTAGAAAGTCTTGCTGAGAGTGCAGAGAAGTAGGCCAATCTTGGATTTTAATGGCAAATTTTTTTATCAAAATATATGGCACTTATAGAATTTTGTAAACATTTTGGGAGTATCACCCCTAGATGGAAAAGGTATACAATGAGCATGATCATGATCGTCCAATTATATGTCCCCCCAAGATCGGGTGCAATGTGAATGCAAAAGCGGGGAGGGTGGTGTATGTTCTCCCCCGATGATTCACTGAATCCCACGTCTGTGTTCAGGGGTTCGAATGAGCGCCACATATGTAAGCACATGGGGCTCGTATTCCCGTGTATGTTGACATCACTTAGCATCGAAGTATGGTGTTGTTGCAAAGACTTAAGTACTCTTTCTTATTATTCTTGCCATAAAACGATGGTTTGAGAAAATAACAAAAATGTCCTTCATTAAAAAAAAAGGAAACAAACGTTTCAAAAAAAGAACAAACATGTCCTCCATCCAGAAAGTCCCTGCACTGCAGGATTATCCGAGAAAGGAATCCCCCCTGGAGAAGGCCATGAACATCAACCCTCTCTCTCTCTCTCTCTCTCTCTCTCTCTCTCTCTCTCTCTCTCTCTCTCTCTCTTCTCTTTCTACTTTTGTGCACATCCAGCAGACGATCCTACACTGCTCCATCAAGCACCGACTAACCTGCACACTGACTGTAGCATGGTTCAACTTGATGAGTTGTGGAGCCTGATTCAGAGATTTTGCCCTTACAGGAGGGGGGTTTGGGAGCTCCCACCGGTGTGGGTAGCATCGTTCAACTTAATAAGTTGTGGAGCTAGATTCAGAGATTTTTCCCTTATAAGAGGGGGGTCCGGGGGCTTCCCCCGACGCAATAAAGTGTTTTGTTTAATTGTGGTGCTCATGTTTCCTTCAGTTGTTTCTTGCTCAAGTTTTTTGTAACACCATTTCTCACGATTTTTCTGTTTTTTTTTCTAGTTTGAAGATGGTGACTTCTGAAAGTTACCGTTCAATTTCAGGAAATGAACCTGTTACAAAACCTAAAATTCTGTAACCAGTTCCAGTTTTTAATATATTTAAAATATCAAATGAGAATATAAAGCTATAAAAATTTTCAGATATAAACTAGACAAATAAAGAAAGAAAACCCTTTTTACAGATTTAGAAAATGATCTCCCGTTGGGGAGATATGACTCTTGCAAAATAAACTAAAAACCTGAGTAACTAAAACGATATAGAGTTTGATAGGGTCTTGGTTTTTTACAAAAAATAGGTATGAAATGACTATAAAAATTGCTGAAATTTGACAGAAAAAAGCTAGACTCAATAACAAAGACGCTGTTTTTTATAGATTGGAAATCCGATCTCTGGTTAGGGAGATACGCCCCCGAGAAGTTGGTCTCGATTCAAATAGCGATTTATGCGTGACGGCTTACTAAATAACACTACAAATCGCTATAGCGATTTGTAGTGTATTCCATGAGTCACTATAGCGATTTGTGGTGTTGTTCAGTAAATCATTATGTGTAAATCGCTATTGTGACTTACAGTGTCTGCAGTAAATCGTTGTGTGATTTACGACGTAAATCGTTACCTGAATCAAGAGCAACTTGTCGGGGACATATCTCCCTAACCGGAGATCGTATTTCAATCTAGTTTATTTCTGACAATTTTTAGCAATTTTTATGGTCATTTCATTTCCCATTTTGATTAAAAACCAGACCCCTATTATTCTACATTATTTGAGTTGCACAGGTTTTTAGTTCATTTTGCAAGAGTCATATCTTCCCAATGGGAGATCATTTTATAAATCTGCAAAAAGGGTTTTCTTCTTTTATTTGTCTAGTTTATATCTAGAAATTTTTATAACTTTTTATACTCATTTGATATTTCAAATTTATTAAAAACTGGGAGTGCTTACATATTAATCTTATTTAACCATGATTAAACAAACTAGTTCCAGTTTTTAACAGATTTGAAATATCAAATGAGAATATAAAGCTAGAAAAATTTTCAAATATAAACTAGATAAATAAAGAAAGAAAACCCTTTTTACAAATTTGGAAAATGATCTTCCGTTGGGGAGATATGACTTTTGCAAAATAAACTAAAAACCTGAGTAACTCAAACGATATAGAGTGTGATAGGGTCTTAGTTTTTGACCAAAAATAGGTATGAAATGACCATAAAAATTGTTGAAAATTGGCAAAAATAAACTAGACTCAATAACAAAGATGTCACTTTTTATAGATTGGAAATCCGATCTTCGGTTAGAGAGATACGCCCCCGACAAGTTGGTCTCGATTCAAATAGTGATTTACGCGTGACGACTTACTAAATAACACTACAAATCGCTATAGCGATTTGTAGTCTATTCCATGAGTCACTATAGCGATTTGTGGTGTTGTTCAGTAAATCATTATGTGTAAATCACTATTGTGACTTACAGTGTCTGCAGTAAATCGTTATGCGATTTACGACGTAAATCGTTACCTGAATCAGGATCAACTTGTCGGAGGCATATCTCCCTAACCGAAGATCGTATTTTAATCTAGTTTATTTCTGACAATTTTTAGCAATTAATATGGTCATTTCATTTCTCATTTTGAATAAAAACCAGACCCCTATTATTCTACATTATTTGAATTCCATAGGTTTTAGTTTATTTTGCAAGAGTCATATCTCCCCAACGGAAGATCATTTTCCAAATCTGTAAAAAGGGTTTTCTTATTTTATTTGTCTAGTTTATATCTAAAATTTTTTATAACTTTTTATACACATTTGATATTTCAAATTTATTAAAAACCGGGACTGATTATAGATTAATCTTATTTAACCATGATTAAACAAAATAGTTTTGATTTTTGACAGATTTGAAATATCAAATGAATATATAAAGTTATAAAAATTTTCAGATATAAACTAGATAAATAAAGAAAGAAAAACCTTTTTTACAGATTTAAAAAATGATCTCCCGTTGGGGAGATATGACTCTTGCAAAATAAACTAAAAACCTGTGTAACTCAAACGATATAGAGTGTGATAGGGTCTTGGTTTCCGACCAAAAATAGGTATGAAATGACCACAAAAATTACTGAAAATTGACAAAAATAAACTATACTCAATAACGAAGACGTCACTTTTTATGGATCATAAATCTGATTTTCGATTAGAGAGATACGCCCCCGACAAGTTGGTCTTGATTCAAATAGCGATTTACGCGTGATACCTTACTGAATGACACTACAAATCGGTATAGCGATTTGTAGTGTATTTCATGAGTCACTATAGTGATTTGTGGTATTGTTCAGTAAATCACTGTGTAAATCGCTATTGTGACTTACAGTGTTTTCAGTAAATTGTTGTGTGATTTACGACGTAAATTGCTACCTCAATCAGGACCAACTTGTCGAAGGCATATTTCTCTAACCGAAAATTGAATTTCAAATCCGTAAAAAGTGGTGTCTTTCTTATTGAGTCTAGTTTATTTCAAAAAAAATTTAACAATTTTTATGGTAATTTTTTCTCCATTTTGATTAAAAACTAGACCCCTATTATTCTGCATTATTTGAGTTGCACAGGTTTTAGTTCATTTTGCAAGAGTCATATCTCTCCAACAGAAGATCATTTTCCAAATCTACAAAAAGGGTTTTCTTCTTTTATTTGTCTAGTTTATATCTGGAAATTTTTATAACTTTTTATAGACATTGGATATTTCAAATTTGTTAAAATTCAGAACTGGTTACAGATTAATCTTATTTAACCATGATTAAACAAAACAGATCCAGTTTTTTACAGATTTGAAATATCAAATAAATATATAAAGTTATAAAAATTTTTAGATATAAACTAGACAAATAAAGAAAGAAAACACTTTTTACAGATTTGAAAAATGATCTCTCATTGGGGAGATATGACTCTTGCAAGAAACAACCGAAGGAAACATGTGCACCACAATTATACAAAACACTTTATTGCTCTTTTTTTATAGTTACAAAAGGGAAAAAAATTATACAAGACCCCAAAAATATTTGGTCTCCAACGAGTCCCTACAGCGATTTATAGTGTTGTCGGGTGTCCAACGAGTCTCTACAGCGATTTATAGTATTGTCGGGTCTCCAACGAGTCACTATAGCAATTTGTAGTGTCTTCCGCAAATCACTATAGCGATTTGTAGTGTTTTTCAGTAAGCAATTTGTAGTTATAAAATATTATTTATAGTGTTATCAAATGTGTATAAAAAGTTATAAAATTTTTCAGATATAAACTAGACACATAAAGAAAGAAAACCCTTTTTACAGATTTGAAAAATGATCTCCCATTAGGGAGATATGACTTTCGCAAAATGAACTAAAAACATGTGCAACTCAAATAGTTTAGAATAATAGGGGTCTAGTTTTTAATCAAAATGGAAAAATAAATGATCATAAAAATTGCTGAAAATTGGCAAAAATAAACTAGACTCAATAACGAAGACACCACTTTTACAAATTTGAAATACGATCTCCGGTTAGAGAGATATACCGCCGACAAGTTGATCCTAATTTAGGTAGCGATCTACGCCGTAAATCGCACAACAATTTGCTGAAGACACTGTAAGTCATAATAACGATTTACACTTAATGGTTTACTGAATAACACCACAAATCACTATAGTGACTCATGAAATACACTACAAATCGCTATAGAGATTTGTAGCATTATTCAGTAAGCCGTCATGCATAAATCACTATTGGAATCAAGACCAACTTTTCAAGGGCGTATCTCCCTAACCGGAGATCAGATTTCTAATTTGTAAAAAGCGGTGTCTTCGTTATTGAGTCTAGTTTATTTTTGTCAATTTTCAGCAATTTTTATGGTCATTTCATACCTGTTTTTGGTCAAAAACTAAGACTCTGTCACACTCTATATCATTTGAGTTACTCAGGTTTTTAGTTCATTTTGCAAGAGTCATATCTCTCCAAGGGGAGATCATTTCCAAATCCGTAAAAAGGGTTTTATTTTTTTATTTGTCTAGTTTATATGTGAAATTTTTTATAACTTTATATACTCATTTGATATTTCAAATCTGTTAAAAACCGAAACTGGTTACAGAATTTTAGGTTCTGTAATAGGTTCATTTCCTGAATTTGAACGGTAACTTCCAGAAGTCACCATCTTCAAACCAGAAAAAAATAGAAAAATAGTGAGAAAGGGTGTTATGAAAACCTCGAGCAAGAAACAATTTAAGGAAACATGAGCACCAGGATTAAACAAAATACTTTATTGCTCTTTTTCGATAGTTACAAGAGGGAAAGAAAAGAAAAAATTTATACAAGGCCCCAAAAAATTTGGTCTCCAACGAGTCCCTATAGCAATTTATAGTATTTTTGGGTCTCCAACGAGTCCATACAAAAATTTATAGTGTTGTCGGGTCTCCAACCAGTCACTATAGTGATTTGTAGTTTATTCCGCAAATTACTATAGCGATTTGTAGTATTATTCATTAAGCGATTTGTAGTTATAAAATGTGATTTGTAGTGTTATCAAATGTATATAAAAAGTTATAAAATTTTCCAGATATAAACTAGACACATAAAGAAAGAAAATCTTTTTTACAGATTTGGAAAATGATCTCCCATTGGGGAGACATGACTCTTGCAAAATGTACTTAAAACCTGTGCAACTCAAATACTGTAGAATAATAGAGGCCTAGTTTTTAATCAAAATGAAGAATAAAATGACTATAAAAATTGCTAAAAAATATCAGAAATAAACTAGACTTAATAACAAAGACATTGTTTTTTATGGATTTGAAATACGATCTCTGGTTAGAGACATACACCCCTGACAAGTTGCTCCTGATTCAGGTAGCGATTTACGCCGTAAATGGCACAACGATTTGTTGAAGATACTGTAAGTTACAATAGCAATTTTTACATAATGATTTACTGAACAACACCACAAATCGCTATAGTGACTCATGGAATACACTACAAATTGCTAAGTTGTCACACGTAAATCGATATTTGAATCAAGACCAACTTGTCGGGGGCGTATCTCCCTAACCAGAGATTGAATTTTCGATCCGTAAAAAGTGGCATCTTTGTTATCGAGTCTAGTTTATTTATGCCAAATTTCAAAATTTTTTATGATCATTTCATACCTGTTTTTGGTCAAAAATCAAGACCCTGTCACACTTTATATCATTTGAGTTACTCAGGTTTTTTGTTCATTTTGCAAGAGTCATATCTCCCCAACGGGAGATCATTTTCCAAATCTGTAAAAAAGGTTTTTTTCTTTTATTTGTCTAGTTTATATTTGGAATAGCCCCCAAACCCCCCTCCTGTAAGGGCAAAAACTATTCTACCCATGCTGGGAGGAGCCCCCAAAACCCCCTTCTATAAGGGCAAAAACTCTGAATCAGGCTCCACAACTCATCAAGTTGAAAGATGCTATAGTCAGTGTAAATGTCAGACGGTGTTTGATGGAGCAATGTAGGATCGTCTGCTAGATGTGCATAGAAGCAGAAAGAGAAGGGAGAGAGAGCGAGAGGGTTTATGTTCATGGCCTTCTCCAGGGGGAATTCCTTTCTGGGATAATCCTGCAATGCAGAGACTGGATCTTAAATAACCATCTTCGGGGTACTTAAGTCTTTACAACCACTCCTTTTTAGAATCGTCATTTTTTTTTGCACCAGTGGAGGAAAGGGTACTTAAGTCTTTGCAATCGCACCAAACTCCAACACTAAGTGATGCTGACAAACATGGGGATATGAGACGCACATGCTTATATACGTGGTGCTTTTTGGGACCCCCAATCATGAGATGCCCTTTTCGGGGGGTAACATATAACCTGTGTGGTTAGATGACCTGCCCAAGTACTTTCAAAAGTACTCGAGCCACACAAAACATAATAATTCTGTACTGCGTACAACAATTTTCTGTGGAAAACACATACAAAAAATTACTACACGTGATTTTTAGTATAAACACAAAGTTGCAATTTTCGATGTTTAGTGTAACCCGAGAACTTTGTAAAGCACTCGGGATAGATCAGTGGATCTGCTCTGATGATTGCTATATGCATTAAGTGTGTTGTTGCACCTGATCACCCATTATCTGCTGTTGGGTAAGGATGGCCATCGTGCTGGGCTGCCCATCATGCTTTGGGTACCCAGCCCCAATCGGGTCGTGCTCGGGCTGCACTTTGTAGCTCAAACCTGAATAAAGTTAGGTCAGGCCCAACCTTATTAGATAATCAGGCCCTAATCATTCTAGCTCCATGTGCAAAATGCATAGGACCCTAGCCCGAATGTAGTTTATTGGGCCATGCTCGGACTTATCAAGCCCTTACCAGGCCCTAATCCAACTGGCCTGGCTCAATGTCCACCTCTATTGTTGAGCCCCGCAACTGAGAGGCTGCATCCCAAGGATGGTAGGTGATGAAGTGCAGCAGTACACTCACTACAAGGATGAGGGTCAATAGCGTTGACGAAAGGCGTTGCTATTGCTCTCTTTGTCGCCGTTATAGACCTGTAAGGGCGACAAAAAGTGATCATCTAGCAGTTTTGGCCTCTGTTGAGTAATAATGACGACAATTATAGGTTGTCGTTAAAGCATACATCCCAATAGCAGCAACATAGCCTATAACAACGATGACCCTACAATGGCGGCTAGACTTTAATGGCATTAGAGGAGATAACGGTGAGAATTAAATTCTATTATAGCCTACAATGTCCAACATGAAGTCGCCATTATATGCTATAACAGTGACCTCATAATCGTCGTTATAGGCTATGATGGGTTTAAGACCTATAACGGGGATACAAGAATGTTGTCGAGATGGCCCATAATGGCGACCTCAAAGTTAGCGTTATAGGCTATGACGGGTTTAATACTTATAACGGCGACATAGGAATGTCGTTGTTATAGGCCTTAAACCTGCAAAAATAAATTTTTATATTAGTTTAAATATTTTTTTTACAGAATTTGCATATAAAACAATAACAATGCAACAAAATTAAACAATGCAAATTGAATCACTCAAACAATAACAATCCAAATATTACATTCCATAAAATTCAAACAATAACAATACAAATAGGATCACTCAAACAATAATAATTCAAACAATTACAATTACGCAATCAAATGAAAATATATAATAGCTTTTAATATTCATTAACAGAAGTTCAAGTTGCCCAATCATTGACATGGTTGGCTGAAATCTCACTGGCCCAATGGAATCACTCAATAGTGAATTAATCAACCAATCCGCTTCATGTGCCAACGAACTAATCCTACTTCTCTCTGCTTTCCTGTCATAAAAAAATAAAATAACATGTTAGTACCTATGACAACTATTAAAAACATAATGCTCAAAATCACAAACACTCAAGTAAATGTGAACACACCAAAATATTATCCACTTGCTATATATTAATAAGAATTTAAGACATACCAACAAAACACTTGATAGAGGCTTACCTTGTAGTTGAAGTTGAACATGCCCTGAGAGAAATGTGGATCATTTACTAACTGCATAATAGTGCTACAAAAAATAAATAAGTAAATAAGAGTATTCCAAAGAAATAGTTTTATTCTCAAATTAGGTAACATTATTTCACACTTAGTTATTCTTTAAGAAGACAAGTAGCTTAGCATGATGGTAAATATAAATATGAAAACACATTTGATTTAGAATATTTCATTTAGCACAGTCCCATTACTTTATATATATATATATATATATATATATATATATATATGTATATAAAGAGAAAGAGAGAGGGAGATGATGAGGGTCATCCTCACCACCGTCAGAGAGGGTCATCTCTCTTGACGAGCAAGCAGTAGGAGGTGGGTTCATGTATTTTCTGAGAAAACAAACAACTTAACATGATGGTAAATATAAATATGAAAACACATTTGATTTAGCATATTTCATTTAGCACTGACTCATTACTCTCTCTCTCTCTCTCTCTCTCTCTCTATATATATATATATATATATATATATATATATATATATATAGATAGATAGATAGATAGATAGAGAGAGAGAGAGAGAGACGATGAGGAAATGGAGCATACCAAAATCGTGAAGAGATCTAGGATGTGGGGTTCAGTCTGAGTGATGCCACTATATTCAGCATGTTTTCTCTAAACTTCATATTTTCTTCTATCTCTCACTCTAGTTGTTGTTTGAGTTGAAATTGATTTATCATTTTTTTTTCTCTCGTTGCAGTTATTGTTTGAGTCACTCGAGCTCTGACTACATCGCCTTCAATTGAGAAGATAGCTCTAAAACTAGGGTTTTGCCTTTGGATGAAATGACAAATGCACTCATCCTTCTCGCATGTTCAGACTGCTCCCCGAGGACCTTCGCAAAGACTTCTCGCTGCGATATCGATGTGCTTCATTGTGAAGAACATGTTTCATCATCTTTAATCTCCACATATCATAGTTTGTTATGCACATCAATGATATATAATTGATTATCAACAACTAATGTTAATGTACAAAATAGAATGAATGAATGTGGCACTACAAAGTGTGAGTTACTTACATAATTCTCTCTGATGATTCGTTGCAGACGAATGTCTTGCAATTTGAATGTGTGTGCATCTCTAAGTAGGACTCACTCATTGTCAGTTATTTTTCTTCCATTTCAAGAGTTTGTAAATAATAAATTTAGAATCTATTACATCATGCATATTTAACACTATATTACTATATGAAAAAAAAACTTAGAGAATAAGAAATTTACGTTTGTATGAAACTTCTAGAGGTAGAAGATGATCTAGTGGTATGTTGGATTGTCTGTTGGGCTCTGTTCATCGATTTTTTCTTGGATGTCTCCTATTAACCAAATGAAGATCAATTAGTAGACGAAAATCTAAAAATTTGAACATTTATTTACTTATAAATATATATCCAACATTTACCCTCTAATAACTTCGAGTGAAAAAGTTGTAAAGATCTTTCCACACTTCATAGTTGATTCCTTCAGAAGAATGGTCTGCTTCGCTGCGGTTTTGAAATATCTTGCAATGCTTGTAGGATGTTTCTCGCACCTTTTTGTATGATAACTGAAACTACTTATCCACGACATCACAATGATCAACTATATTCTTGTTTAAAGTAATTAAACTCTACCTACACAAAATTATAAAAAATAGTTAGTAACAAATTTTTTATGGATTAATATATTTATCAAAATATAGTTAGGCAATATACTTAAACAAATTGTCTCACATAGAAATGTTTTCTCATCTCCCGGGACCATTATACATGACTAGTAAGTGAGTCTAGCCTTCTCCTTGATGATGCATGTAAGCCTCCTAGAGAACTGTGAGGTGTCCTCACCCACAACTTTACATGACTCAGGTTTGACAGTTATTGAAGCCTTTCCTTGCTTGAGTTGCTTTAGGTGGGCTACGTATTTGTTCTTCCCACGTTTGCACTGAAAAGAACTTGCAGTTGCTAATTTGTATTTACTTAAAAATATTAATAGCAATAACATCAATTAAATTCTAATTGTACTAAAGAAATACTAGATTAATATTTACCTGAGGCAGCTGTGGACGACTCTAACACTACAACAAAGCAGTAGATTAGCGACGACCACATTCCGTCGCTAATCCGTCGCTAACATGGTTAGCGATGGATTAGCGACAACGAGGCGACAGTATGCTTACGTCGCGAATATTTTGACGCTAACTGGCGACGGAATTATTCCGTCGCTAATTGCGACGGAATAACGAGCGCTATATTCCGTCGCCAATCCGCCGGTACTAAACGGCGACCACGGCTTGGCGACGGATTTACTTCCGTCGCTATGCCGTCGCTAGATTAATATGAATAGCGACGGATGGTTCCGTCGCTAATCCGTCGCAAACACGAAAAAAAATTTAAAAAAAATTATTTGAAAATTAAATACTGAGCAATTTCTATTTCCTGTACAATTTATATTTCCTGTAAATAAAAAACAAACCACACAAAAAATTTCATATAACAAGAATCTACAACAATTAATCGTTCCACCTTAAAATTAAGAAGTTTAATTATTTACAATTCAACAATTACAATTAGGAAACATAAAAAAAATAGAACTTCTTCAACACAGTCCTCTAATCATCGCCAAGATTTTGTGCGTCTTCTTGTTCATTGTCTTTATCTGTCCCTTCAGCTCCACTACGCTGATTATCGCTAGCAGCCTACACAAGAAAAGAACAGTCAGTATTGATGAACAAAATATAATGAAATAAATTACACACTATATGTGATTCTATCATGTGCTCATGTGTGATCTAAGGCAATAAAAAAACTCTATATGTGATTCTATCATGCTCATATGTGCTCTAAGGCAGACAAAAAGTTATATATATGTGATTCTATCATGCTCATATGTGTGCTAAGGTAGTCAAAAAATTGAATATGTGATTATAGCATGTTCATATGTGTTCTAAGGCATCTAGAAAAACTCTATATGTGATTCTACCATGCTCAGATGTGCTTTAAGGCAGGCAAAAAACTATATATGTGATTCGATTATGCTCGTATGTGTGCTAAGGCAGTCAAAAAATTGAATATGTGAATATAACATGCTCATATGTGCTCTAAGGCAGGCAAAGCAAAAAAAATTATGTGATTCTATCATAAATGATATATAGCATGTTCATATGTGTTCTAAGGCAGTAAAAAAACTCTATATGTTATTATAGCATGCTCATATGTGTGCTAAGGCAGTCAAACAACTGAATATGTGATTATAATATGCTCATATGTGTTCTTAGGCAGTCAAAAAACTGAATATGTGATTATAGCATGCTCATATGTGTTCTAATGCAGTAAAAAAAAACTTTATATGTGATTCTATCATGCTCATATGTGCTCTAATGCAATCAAAAAAACTTTATATGTGATTCTATCATGCTCATATGTGCTCTAAGGCAGACAAAAAAACTTTATATGTGATTATAGCATGCTCATATGTGCTCTAATGCAATAAAAAAACTCTATATGTTATTATAGCATGCTCATATGTGCTCTAAGGCAGTCAAAAAACTGAATATGTGATTATAACATGCTCATATGTGTTCTTAGGCAGTCAAAAAACTGAATATGTGATTATAGCATGCTCATATGTGTTCTAATGCAGTCAAAAAAACTTTATATGTGATTCTATCATGCTCATATTTGATCTAAGGCAGACAAAAAGTTATATATATATATATATATATATATATATATGTATGTGATTCTATCATGCTCATATGTGTGCTAAGGCAGTCAAAAAATTGAATATGTGATTATAGCATGTTCATATGTGTTCTAAGGCATCTAGAAAAACTCTATATGTGATTCTAACATGCTCAGATGTGCTTTAAGGCAGGCAAAAAACTATATATGTGATTCGATCATGCTCGTATGTGTGCTAAGGCAGTCAAAAAATTGAATATGTGATTATAGCATGCTCATATGTGCTCTAAGGCAGGCAAAGCAAAAAAATTTATATGTGATTCTATCATAAATGATATATAGCATGTTCATATATGTTCTAAGGCAGTAAAAAAACTCTATATGTTATTATAGCATGTTCATATGTGTGCTAAGGCAGTCAAAAAACTAAATATGTGATTATAATATGCTCATATGTGTTCTTAGGCAGTCAAAAAATTGAATATGTGATTATAGCATGCTCATATGTGTTCTAATGCAGTAAAAAAAACTTTATATGTGATTTTATCATGCTCATATTTGATCTAAGGCAGACAAAAAAACTTTATATGTGATTATAGCATGCTCATATGTGCTCTAATGCAATAAAAAAACTCTATATGTTATTATAGCATGCTCATATGTGCTCTAAGGCAGTCAAAAAACTGAATATGTGATTATAACATGCTCATATGTGTTCTTAGGCAGGCAAAAAGTTATATATGTGATTCGATTATGCTCATATGTGTTCTAAGGCAGACAAAAAACTGAATATGTGATTATACCTGAGAGGGACCTGGAATCGAAGATCCCCTATCCTGAACAGCGACCTTGATCTCATTTCGGAGAAAGGGGGCGACGGTGTATTGGAAGTAGTTATTCAGTGTTTCATTAATGATATGGCGTACATCATCACCGAAAAGAATAGTCGGCTGCTTGGAGCTTATGTCGGCGCAAGAAGTCGGTGAGCCGTAACTGGAAGAACCAATAACTGGTGAAGTGTTCATATTACTCCCAAACCCGAACACGCGACCTTTTTTGGGTTCACCTGCTGCAGTCACCCATGCTGTAGGATCAAATGATGGATGCTGAGTAGCGTCATCACCATATCGCTCTACCATCTGTTGCTCATATGTCTCCTACAAAATAATGTTTAAAGTATTCATTAATAATTAATAATAACATTATGATAACTTGCATATATATTATAATGATTATTAATAGAATTAATACATACCGTTGTCGTTCTTGCCTTCTCTGATACGAAGACTCCCGTGGTCTTCTGTTTATGTGTTTCTACAAACACATCCTTATATGGTACACTGCCTCCTTTTTCTGCTTCCTGCGAAGTTAAATGACAAAAGATTTAGTACACAAGTTTGCAACAATACTTATAAAATTAATATTATATATTGATGAGTTACCATTTTATTTAGGTGGCTCCCAAATGTCTTAGATCCACCTGTGTGTAGATGGGCTTCGTGCATCTTCGATCTATTTTGTGCAGCCTTCGCAGAGCGATTTCTAAATGCATCTCCTGCCCACTTATCGCACATTTCATCCCAGTAATCTCTCCTGATAGTAATAGGACCATGGCCCTTCCACAATAATGGATCATCTACTACGCCAGATGCTTTTTTTATTGCAGTCTTCATAGTGTGCAGCATGTCTGCAAATCGATTGGCAGCCACCTTCTGCCACACCTTCCTTGCATCATTTTCTTCCACCGTAGTTGCGAAGCGATTCGAAGCCTACAAATATTTTCAGAAAGTTAGTAGACATTGCTTAAATAAATTAAATATGAAACACATTAACTATGAGGAACAATTGTATACCATGAATGAGGACCACAATCTGTCTAACACCTCTTTTGAGTACTCTTTCCATTGAGCAACTGGTCCTGGTAGATGTTGAAGAAGTGAATTCCTAATCTCTCGTACTACTTCTTGTGGCTCAGACCTTGTGCTGCACATGAATTGTTACACAGTAAATATCAATATAAAATATTTAAAAGATATGCAATAATTGAAAACAAAATACTTACGGTCGATTATCGATATACACTATTCGAATGAGTCTTCTTGTGCCAGCCTGAGAAGACCTTGTTTCCTGTGTTAGCTGTTGACTTGTGTGATCAACTGGTGTAGGTGGGTCGTGTACAGGCGTAACATCATCTGTAAAAAAATACATTAGAAATTCTCAGAATGTGCATTTGAACTAATCAAGCATCCAATTAGTTATATGATATACCTATCACAGGAGCCCATGAAGATGAAGGCTGAGTCTGGCTACTATTGGATGAGCGACCACTATAACCTCCATGAACCATATTCTAACAAATAACATATGTCATACAATACATTCAAATAATTCACATCAAGTATTACAATGCATTCAAGTCATTCACATCAAGCATTGCAATGCATTCAAATAATTCAAATCATTCACATCAAGTATTGCACTAATTCAAATCATTCGTTGCATAAATTATAATACATTCAGATAATTGAAATCATTCACATCAAGTATTTCAATGCATTCGAATCATTCGTATCAAGTATTACAATACATTCAAATAAAATTTTTAATCATTCACACCAAGTATTGCAATACAACTCACATCAAGTATTACAATGCATTTAAATAGAGGTTTGTAGTATAAGATTTTGCTCACTAGCTTGAGAATTCTTCCTCGTCACTAGTTTGACTTTCTTCTCTTCTTCTTCTTCTTCTTCTTCTTCTTCTTCATTGTTTGCCCATCCACTTGGTACATCATTTGGATCACATTCCTCTATGAATGTTTCATCGGCCAATGAAGATATGACATGCATATCATGCGCAACATCGTGACCATAAGCGAAGTCATAGACATCATCTGATTGATAGTAATCATTGTCTTCAGCTAACTCACCTTCCTGTAACTGATCATACTCGGGGTATAGTTTGGATTTCACCTTGCAAACTGCCCACCATTCATTTCTATCTGACTTTTTTATACTCGGATATGAAGTATAATAAACTTGTTGAGCTTGCGAGGCTAATATGAATGGTTCATATGTTCCAAACCTGGATTTATGATTCACCTCCACAATGCCTGAAGCTTTGTCGAGTCTTGTTGCAGTTGGATCAAACCAATGACACTTGAATATCGTAACCGTGTTATTCATGCCTAAGTAAGTCAACTCCATTATTTCCTCTATAACACCGTAGTAATCATGTTCATTTTCACCGTAGCTGCTACCCTTGACACACACGCCACTATTTATCGTTGATTTGTTTATACCGTAGTCTTTTGTATGGAATCGATAACCATTTACGATATACCCATTATAGCATTGCACAACTTTGGTCGGACCATTTTCTAAATCACATATTCCTTGATCTTTAACATCACCATGGCGAACCTACGCACAGACATAAACAATGATTGTGATCACGATCAATTAAGTAACTTAGTGTTGTTTATAAGTACAAAATTTATGTTAGCTTCTTTACCAACTGTTTCAACCACTCCACAAACTTAGTTTCACGTTCTTTTTGTACTTCTGCATCAGTGAGATGTGAAACTTCGCTTTGCAACTTCAGATCAAATCGTCTGCAAACCACAAATACTTATATTACTGAGCCATGTATCCACATATAGAACATAAAAGGATTTATAATTGAGTTGCATATACATATACTTACTCGATGTATGGGTCGATCGCTGAGCAATTAAAAAGAATATAGATGTGTGCTGCATCTTGCTCTCGATCTGTCAATAGCCTTGATCGGCAACTACCAAATGCATGCCCAAGTGGTTGAAATATCGACAGCTTGTCAGCTACAGTTACTTGTTCTCCATCATCGTTACGGGACGGGCATGTGTAACGTGTTGGAATATGAGGTTCGAAGTACATAGATGAGAAATTTGAAATCTCTTCTAAAGTGTACGCCTCACAAATAGAGCCTTCTACTCTTGCTTTATTACGAACCTTTTTTTTTAGGTCGAACATGCATTTGACAAGAATATACATTTCAAATTTTAAATATCTGTCATTAAAGAGACAAATATAAAAAAACATATACCTTTCAAATGGGTACATCCATCGATATTGCACAGGGCCACCAACCCTTAGTTCATATGGCAGATGTATGATCAAATGTTCCATAACATCGAAAAATGTTGGCGGAAATATCTTTTCTAACAGACAAACAGTGGTGATGACAGAGTCCTCGAGATTCTTTACATCTGATACAACGACCTCCGATGCGCACAATGTTCTAAAAAATTCGTTCAATTCAGACAATACCCCCAATATAGGTTTGTCTTTCATATCATGGAATGCTAGGGGTATCAATCGTTGCATAAAGATATGACAATCATGGCTCTTCAACCCATATAACTGTCCATCGTCAATCTTCACAGCCCGAGCAATGTTACAGACATATCCATCTGGAAATCTCAGTTGTCTCAACCATTGACATACATGTTTTATTTGATCAGGTCCGAGCACGTACTTCGCCTTTGGTTTCAGTACTTTGCCATTATACTCTTTGAGTTCCAATTCTGGTCTTTTACATATTAATTTTAAATCCATACGGGCCTTCGGATTATCCTTCGTTTTTCCTTTAATATTCATTACTGTATTGAACACATTATCAAACACATTTTTCTCTACATGCATCACATTCAAATTATGTCGTATCAATAGGGTCGGCCAATACGGTAGTTCCCAAAAAAAGGATTTTTTCGTCCAATTGTGATCCTTTCCAAATCCACGGAAGGGTGTAGGACTGCGGGCATCTGTTAATACATCTGGAAAGTATCACAATCTTCTTAGAATCTCTATGCCGGACAATCTTGAGGATGGACCTTCCGTTTCAGTTGTGTCTACTTTAAATGCATTCTTTTGACGTCGGAACAGATGATCGCTGGGTAGAAATCGACGATGACACTCAAACCAGCAAGGCTTCCTTCCATGCCTCAATCTAAAAGCTTTGGAATCCTTCATGCAGTACGGACAAGCCAACCTCCCATGTGTGCTCCAACCAGATAACATACCATATGCAGGGAAGTCACTGATTGTCCATAGAACAGCGACCTTCATGTTGAAATTTTGTTTTTTGTGGGCATCATACGTGGTAACACCGTCATCCCACAATACTTTTAGTTCATCAATCAATGGCCTTAGATATACATCAAGATTTTGGCCAGGTGAGGTCAGACCAGGGATCAACAGAGACAAGAAAAGATTTAGACGTTTCATACACAAGTTTGGTGGAAGGTTGTATGGAGTTACAAATACTGGCCAGCATGAGTATGGAGTTGATCTACCCCCAAATGGATTAAATCCATCTGTACATAGACCGAGTCTAACATTTCGCACTTCCATTGCGAAGTTCTGATGAGTACGATCAAAGTGCTTCCAAGCTTCAGCGTCAACAGGATGCGTGATCTTGTTTTCATCGTGTCGAACTTTATTTGCATGCCATCTCATGTGTTTAGCTATTCTTGAAGACATATACAATCGCTGCAATCTAGGAGTGATAGGAAAGTAGCGGAGCGACTTGTATGAAACTTCCTTTGATCTCGTGCTACCATTGCCTCTTGTCTTTGGCTTGAACCGAGGATGCCCACATGAAGGGCATGATATGTCGTTTTCCTGCTCCTTGAAATACAACATGCAGTGATTTGGACAAGCATTAATCTTTTTGTAACCCATACCTAGAGCGTTGACCATAACTTTCGCACGATAGAAATTTTGTGGCAATTTCTCATCTTTGGGCAACATACTCTTAACAATCATGCACAAACGGTCAAAACATGATTGACTCAAATTATACTCGGACTTCAAATTCATTAGTTGAAAAACTGCAGACAAGATAGTATGACTCTCACAACCGTTCCAAAGTGGCTCATCAGCATCTCTAAGTAAATCATAAAATCTATTAGCTGCATCGTTTGGTGATTCTTCATCTACGGCAGTTCTTACATCACTAGAACTCATAGCAGAACCCAGTTCTGTTCCTGCGGCATCGAATATCAAATTCGTATATGGATTATCGTGCACCACATTCACCCGTGCATCAAAATCGTTTCTAAATTCTTCTCCATGAAACATCCAGTTCTGATAATCACTCACAAAACCCTTCCTGTATAGGTGATGTCTAACGCCATGAGGTTCTACAAATCGATTATTCTTACAAATCTTGCAAGGACACCTAATCCGACCTGTGGGATCTACTGTACTGACACTTGCCGTTGCAAATTCAATAAAATTGTCAACACCATCCATATATTCATGCGATAACTCATTGTCCACTATCCTACGGTACATCCATTCACGGTTTGTAGTCATTTTGTCGTATGATGTTACGAATAGTATCCTAACGAATTAAAAAAAAACAATCAGAATGCTACGATGAAGAAAATATCAAATTTATCATGCAATATACTATGTCAAACAATAACAAGAATTTTGATGCATGCATTGATAACTTAATATTTTCATGTGCAAACTATTAATGACACGATACAATCATTTGAAGCATGCTTTTATTATAAAATTTCACATGGAAGTCAAAATCAAATTGAAAGTAAACTACATGCAAGCATGGATACAATTACATCAAACATTGCAATGCATCGTAATCATTCATATCAAACAAATGGCAAACATGTACCTGCAGCAAACACACTTTAATATCTCACTAACTACTACCATGCTTAGCATGAACTCCGTACTCCAAAAATAAGAACACTTTCATATTCATACATTAAAATCATACTCAGCATGATCTCCGAACTCCAACAAAGCAACCCTAAATATCAACAACTAAGTGAGTGTGTGAACAATAAAGTGTTACATCTAATAAATTAAATAACATGTGATACGCTTGCATCACTTACTCACCACGGGTATTTACCCGATTTGCATTGTTTTTGTCATTTACTTACAACAGGTGGCTGAGCACGAGTTGGTTCCGTTGAAAAATCTGCACAAAAAAATGCAGTTTTAAAAAAAACTCGCCACAAAAAAAAGGAAGTTGTTCCGGCAAGGGGTTGACTCGCCTGTTGTTCCGGTAGAGGGTCGACCCCCTTACGGAACATAGGGGGTTAACTGACCCCCAGCCTTTCCGCCAGTGAGTCGACCCCCTACCGGGGTCGACCAGGGGGTCGACCCCCTGCCGGGGTCGACCTGCCGGAAAGGCAGGGGGGTCGACCCCCTGCTGGAAACGCAAGGGGTTAACCCCCTGCTTGTTCCGTCATGGAGTTAACCCCCTGCCTGTTCCGGCATGGGGTTAACCCCCTGCCGTAAAGGCAGGGGGTCGACCCCCCATGCCGGAAACGCAAGGGTTAAACCCCTGCGTTTCCGGCACGGAAGAGGGTTAAACCCCCTGCCTTTACGGCAGGGGGTTTAAACCCTACTGGAAACGCGGCGGTTAAACCACCTGCATTTCAGGCAGGGGGTCGACCCCCCCTGCCCAAAACGCAGGGGGTCGACCCCCCTTGCCGGAAACGCAGGGGGTTAAACCCCCTGCCGTGCCGTAAAGGCATGGGGGGTCGACCCCCTGCCGGAAAGGCAGGGGGGTTTAAACCCCCTGCCGTGTCGTCATCCCTTTACGGCACGGCAGGAGGTCGGCCCCCCTGCCTTTCCGGTAGGGGGTCAACCCCCCCTACCGGGGTCGACCTGCTGGAAACGCAGGGGTTAACCCACCTGCGTTTCCGACAGGGGGTCGACCCCCACTGCCGGAAATGCAGGGGGTCGACCCCCCCTGCCGGAAACGTAGGGGGTTAAACCCCCTGCCGTAAAGGCATGGGGGGTCGACCCCCTGTCGTGCCGTCATCCCTTTACGGCACGGCAGGGGGTCGACCCCCCATGCCGGAAAGGCAGGGGGTTTATCCCCTTCTTGAAACGTGACGGTCGGTCGGCGGGGCGAACCTGTCTCCGGCGAGGCGACGGTCGGTCGGTGGGGCGACGGCTCGGGCGGAACGCGGGGTGGCAGGCGACGGGGCGGCGGAGGAAGGCGTCGGGCTGCGTAGGGAGGGCGGGAGAGAGGAAACAGGAAAAGAGGGAAAAGGGCTCTGATCAGATTTACGCGAAAATTAGCGACGGATTGGCGACGGAATTATTCCGTCGCTAAGCCGACGTAAATATATACAACTCCTTAGCGACGGAATATGTTTGTCGCTCACGGTGTCGCTAAGTAGCGACGGAAAAATACCGTCGCCCCATCCGTCGCTAACCACAGCATGTTGTTACGACAAAACTGGTCTGTCGCTAAGCCGTCGCTACGTAGCGACGGCTTAGCGACGGACCATTTTCCATCGCTACATCTGTGAATATCACGAAACGTAGCGACGGATTAGTGACGGTCGCTAAGCCGTCGCTAATTGGCGACGGAAAAATGTCGTCGCTACTATCCATCGTTAATTAGCATTTTTCTTGTAGTGTAAGTTACAATGGATTGTGGTGTTGGGAGGGCTCCTCTTCCTCCAACGAAGTATCACCTCAGTGTGATCTGTGTTCAATCTCATCGGGTGGTGAAGTAAAATAAAATTGAAAATAACATTTTACTACACATTGAAAATAACATAAAAATTTGTAGTCACCACAAAGATAACATATTAAATTGCAGTCACCAAGTCATCTCCTCTAAATTCCTGAGAAACCCTAAGAAATAATTTGCAACTAAAACATGATCACAACAGAGACCATAGTTAAAACATACATGATCACAACAGAGAAGTACGCCAAGATTTGACCTTATGGAAAGGGATATAAAAAACATAAAAAACTCAAAACCTAATAAAATATTCATGGTTCATGCTATTTAAGAATAAAAAGTAAATCAAAAACCTAAATCTTAAACGAACATCATTGAAAAAAAACCCTAAATTTTTAAGTTTCCAACTAAAATTAAGCATGTAGAATCATGCTTACTGTTAATTAAAAATAAAAACACTAAAATACCTAATTAAATATTCACCTCATTTAAAAAATCAAAATCAAAATCAAACAACTAAATGCTAATTGAAAAAAGTAAAAAAATCTAAATGCTAAGTTTATAACTAAAATCAAGCATGTGGAATCAAGTTTAAGATTCATTGAAAGAAAAAACATTTCTTATAGTTCATTGACATGAAAAACACAAAAATACCTAAACACTAATTGAAAGAAAAAAGCAAATAAAACTCTAAAACTTAATGAAACATTCATAGTTCATGTTATTTAAAAAAATAAAAACTAGATCAAAAGACTAAATCCTAAACAAACATCATTCATATATATATATATATATATATATATATATATATATATATATATAGAGAGAGAGAGAGAGAGAGAGAGAGAGGGAGAGAGAGATCAAGTTTAATGTTGATTGAAATAAAAATACACAAAAATACCTAAATGTTAATTTAAAAAAAATACAAAAAATCCTAAAACCTAATGAAAGATTCATGGTTCATGCTATTTAAAAAATAAAAATTAAATCAAATCCCTAAATCCTAAACAAACATCATTCACATATGTATGCTAACTAGAAAAAAACCTAAAATTTTAATTTTCTAACTAAAATAAAGTGTGGAAGGAGTCTCATCAACATGGTAGCATTGAATGTAACATCATAAACAAACTCATTCATTCCTCACATGCTAATCATAACACACATTATCATTATGAATCACATGCATATGATGCATAGTAGGTATAAATGTGTGGCATTCGTGTTGCACACTTAACATGATAAAAATGCAACAAAACATTCACATTTTCATGTTCACACATTAAAGCATGAGACTCAGTGGTCCATGCCTAAGGGTACCTGCAACAGATACACTTCTTATCTCCACTCCTACCTCCTTCAAGCTTAGCCTGGTTACACAGTATATATATATACACACACACACTTCATATTATCAAACAATATATCCTGCACTTGCAAAATCTCCTTACTCCTTTTAAAATTTGATACTTACCCAGGGCCTTTTGCTTATTTTCATTAGCATTGCATTTTCGTAATGTTTTTAAGCTTTTTGCCTCATTATTTGGATACTTAGCATTAAGTATCGCATTTGGTTAACCTGCATAGCAAATCACATCTAAACTCATAGGCAAACACACAACAACCTTAGATATTCACAACTAAGTGGTGTGTGCATATTTTTTAATTTAATCAATATAGGAGACTATAACAACTCTAGATATCTACAACTAAGTGGTGTGTGCACATTTTTCAATTTAATCAATATAAGTAACTATAACAACCTTAGATATCCACAACTAAGTGGTGTGTGTATATAAATGAGTTTAAACATAATTATAACTAAGTGGTGTGTCAAGTAAGGTGAGATAGAGCATATCAACTGATATTCTATCCTTATCAGAATTCTTCTCACCAAACTCGTCACCTACATTTGATGGCAAGTGATTAGGTGAATCGGGTAAGTCAATCTCCCTTTGATCTTTCTTTCTTCTAATAGTATGCGCTATATACTGAGCATCGGTTTTATCTCATTTTTGAATTTTTTTGTCATCTTATTGTCCCATATCTATTATCTACATTAGTGCCCTTGCATCTTTGTCTATGAAATCTCTCAGTCAATACAATCTATTCCATTTACTAGCTGCCTAGCTCACATTTCTAGCTAGATCTGGCAATGTCGTCATTGCTCACAATAACATCAAACCATTTCTATCATTTATCTGTCAATAGTCCATCTAACCCACAAAGCCAAACACTTATGATGCTGGAATGTATATGTTTAATGGACCTTTGAAGCAGATCTCATTTTTGATATAACACTATAAAGCCAAACACTTATAAAGCTTGTCTACAAAGTGAAATGTCTACTCCACGTTAGTCTTTCTTGATATTCATCATAAACACATTAGAAAATCTTAGAATCCAAGGTGGATTCCCTTAATTCATGTTAAAATACCAGCAAATTGCAGCGACCCAGGTGGGTGGGTTTGTGTGTGTTTGCATGCTTGTGTGTGTGTGCATGCAAGTAGTTTATATGCATTTGTGAGTGTTTGGAGCATTCGTTCTCATGCTCCTACTCTGCTCTTGGTCACAATACTCACATTAAACATCTACAACCATTAACCACAATAAAAAAACAAACTTTTCGCACCTACAACATCCCATATCAACAAAAATCAACTAACATAGCCAACCTGAGCCAGCCCATAACTCTTAAGGACATGAACATGAGGCTTCAAACATGATGAACATGATCACACAATACAATAAACATGAGAGCATAATTACTCCATGGAGGTAGGAAGCAAAAAAAAAATTAGCAACATAACAGAACCAAAAAAGCAACCCGAGAACATCAAAAGATACATATGACTTGGATTCTGAAGGTGGCCAGTCTGAAACTCTAGTTGTAACAGATGGGAAGAAGAGAAAATTAACCACTGAAATATCGTATTATTTTTGAAGTAGGAATCACCATTCAAAATACTTCATCCCAACCACCACACCCTATCCATATCCAACCAACATTATAGAAACCATCTTAAACATCTTATAGAAATTAATGACTTTTGATGAACTAATAAATTCAAAAAGCCCATTACCCATTTTCCATAGCATTGACCTACTTCCTTGTATGCTTAATGTGTGGAAGATCCGATTTTAATACATTTTCCCACCAACATATTCTTCGTTTACAAGTATGCATAAATGTCTAATCATCAAAGAATGAGTAAAAAGCATACAACTTTTACTCCACAAGAGACATCCATTCAATTTGGCAACAGAAAGAAAAAGAAGAGGAATTTCATCAGCAGTTGCTCAGAAAGAAAAAGATTCCCTCCCAAACATAGTTCCACCTTAGTGATGAAACAAAAAAAAACATTGAAATGATGCATATATGGATGATGGCATATGTTCCATTTTCTGATTTTCCCTATTTTTATATTTATTGCTTAAATTTCCTATAGAACTCATGCACCAAAATTCAAAAGCAAATGATCTGAATTTCTTGCAACAAAATCCAAAAATATAGAATGTTGTTGTCTAAAACTTTCTTCATCAGTATTTTCCTTCTGCTAAGATAGTGAAAGGATAGAAATCCAGCCATCACAACGAACCTCGTTTAGGTCAAGTGATGGTACCAAAGATTTTCTGGTTTGTTTGTCTACCACTATTTTTTTTTTTGCTCATCTTCTTGAACATGTCCAGCAGTAGTTGAAGGCAAAGAGAATGTGAAATGTGGAATAGAAGCATGAGACGAGGAGAAGAGAAAGGAATCTCCATCAAGGAGAGCACAAGTCTTCAACAACATAATGGTAGGAAAACTGAACGTACAAACCAAACCCATAACGAGAGAATGGTAACTAAAAGAGCCACCGATTCGTATAAGTCAGCCTTCATGGAAGAAACCATTCGATTCTACTAACAAAATAGTTCCATGAAGAAAACAGTCAGCATTTGAACTCGAAAAATCATATTATGCAAACATAAACTCACTTTATGTATGATCTATGTCACAAATATTGACAACGATTTGAAAAGATCGTGATTCTATCATAAGAAGAAAGAGAAGAGGAAGGAGAGAGAGAGAGAGAGAAGGGTCTGTCGGGCCCTAATTATAAACTCAATAATAGCAACATTTATGTCGCCGTTATGGAGTAATCTATAGCAGCAACATAAATGTTGTTAAAGCATCGCCGCTATTGACCCTAATCCGTGTATATATATGTAACAGCCACACATGTCGCAGTTAATGATACATCTATAGCAGCGACATACAAGGTCATCGCTATAGAGTAAAGCCTTATAAAAGCAATGTCATAATGTCATCGTTATTGATCAATAATGAAAACATTTAATGACCGTCACATATTGTTGTCAAAAGTGTTTTAACAGCAAGATTTAACAGTCACATATGTCACTCTTAAAGACAATCTATAACGGCAACATTTATTAATCGTCTTTAGAGGCATATCTTTAACCGTGATATATAAAGTCACCGTTATAGATATATCTATAATGGTGATATATAAACTCACCGTTATTGCAGCAATTCAACTCCAGCAATGTCGTCGTTAATGAGTCGCTGTTATTGACCCTAATCCTTGTAGTGACTAAATGTGTGCAATCACATTGTACATGATGTCAAAGACCCATTTTCATGGAAAGGGCAATATATTATTACTTATGATACTTGATCTAAGCGGAATGGAATAGGCACCTCTTGATAACTGAAGAACTGAAAGAGATGCTTGTATATATGGGGTCTCCCCCTCCATCATGATCAGAAAATGTTGTATTAAAGTTTAGATCAGTTAATAACATGCAAAGTATTAATAAAGGTAAGAAGAAAAATGGGTAAGTGCGAAATTGATATGTTCTATGAGTTTTTTTTGCCGTTGGTATTTTTTTTGCAGTTCTGACCACATAAATGTGTTGGGCATGGTCGATTTACGAGGAATCCACATTTGGATCATGTGTTTTAGATGAAAAAAATGATATTTGGAGCCTCGAAATTTTACAAAGATTTTGGACCTTTGATTTTTTCAACTTTATAAAAATCCATCCATGCTGATCCCTATAAAATCAAGTCTGTATGGTCAGAATTTAAAAATAAGACAAAAAACTCTGAAAAACTCATTTAGCACGTATCATTTCGCACCTACCCATTACTCAAGGTAATAATACGCAGATGGTTACTGTAAAAGGTTCCAAGTAGAGTAATTTGTATAGATAAACTTGGCAACCTACCCTAAGAATTAAATGTTGGGTTAAACCACCACGTTGGTGGTGGTTACCCACGATGTGGGTAACGCTTCCCACATAAATTTTGTTCCTTCCGTTAAACCCATTACCGAATAAAAGGGAAACGGTTGTTAAACCGTTTCCATTCGGTGTTTATAAAGAGGGTTTCATAAGCAACCCAGAATGTGCGAAAATACAGAAGTTCAAGGAGGGAAGAGGTCGACTTACCATTCGCATACAGTGGTCTGCGCTTGTGGTGGCTGCGGACAGGGTGAGTTGAAGAACGCCCTTCTCCGGCAACATCCTCCGCCCTCCGTCAATGGCCGCCTCAGGTACGCTCTGTTTTCTGTTTGTTATGCAGGGCCACCGCCATATAGGAACTTCGACTGTGCCGTCGTCGGAAATCCCCAGCCGCACCCAACATTGGGTTATGGGCCCACACCCCGCTTCTGCTGCGGGGTGTGCTCCTGTTTGACCAGCAACGCAGGTCACAGTGGGGTGACCCTGCTGCTGGTCACCGACGCCTGTCGCCGGCACCGGCGACTGTCGCCGTTGGGCGACAGATTGATAAAAAAAAAACTTACCTCTGTTTTTGGGGGTTTACTGTCGACGAGGACTCTGCTGGCGTTTCACTCCTCATCCGTCATTTAAAGCGCGGCTGGGACGGTCGCCGACGACTATTGAGTTGCCGGATTTCTGAAAAAGGCTCCTGAGTTTCCCAAATTTTCACTGGTAGATGAATGGCTGCTTTCGTCGGAGAAGAAGTGCCATCAGGTGGCGGCGTTGGTCGTCGGCGTTGATCGCCGGCAAGCGGCGTGGGTCGCCGACCGGCGACATTGGTCGTCGGCAATGAAAAAGGGGAAAACCCCTTATTTCTGAAAATATCGGGGTTTTCTGCCCCTTTTTCTTTTTCTTTAATGACAGGAACCGGATCGGGTCCGGTATTGGGTCAGACTCGGATCCATTCATTACCGGGTCTGACCCGGATCTGGTCATTACCGGGTCCGACCCGGATCTGATCATTACCAGGTCTGGCCCGGATCCAGATAACCCCAGGTCCGACCCGGATCTAGAGTGTACCGGGTCCGACCCGGATCCGGCCTGTACCGGGTCCGACCCAGATCCAGATAACCCCGGGTCTGGCCCGGATCCAGATAACCCCGGGTCTGGCCCGGATCCAGATAACCCCGGGTCCGACCCGGATCTAATATGTATCGGGTCTGACCCGGATCTGGCATGTGCCGGGTCCGACCCGCTTCCGGATAACCCCGAGTCTGACCCGAATCCAGTTTGCAGTCGAGTCTGACCCAGGTCCAGGCACTATTTGGCCTGAACCGGATCAGGGACTGACTCAGCCCCTTTCCGGGACTGGTTCGGAGCCGTTTTTTGCCGGTTCTTTCCAGTTTCTCACCGATTCCGAGATGCTAAGACCCTGTTTTCTTAAATATAAGAAAATACAGGGGTTTTGGCATACGGTTATAGGGTTTTAATGAACTTTTGTTCATACTTGACCCGGTTCATAAGGTTCAGAACCGGTTCGGACCCTTGGATGACCAGTTAGGGACTGTTTCAGACCGGTTCAGAGTGCTTTAAGACCGGTTCGTAAAATATATGACAGGTTTATTTAGTTTTAGAATCATTTTGAGGGTCATATGTCTAGTCCATTCGGTTTACGGACTATTTTAAGATATTATTTTATTGGCATTAAGGATAGTCAGATAACTTAGTGTATTCATGTCACCAAAGTGACTGAATACACGTATGTTGTCAAAATGTTATACTATCATATGGTTTTAGTCAATATTAATGTTGTACTTATATTCATTAAACAATAGACGACCCAAAGGTAGTTTTATCGTGTTTGGAATTTAAGTAGGGTAGAATAAGATAAATGTGTCGAGATACATCACACATGAGTATCCAAAGGTACCTTGTGTTAATGGTCTAACTTCACAAGAACCTTAGTTTTACCAAATATGGTCGGTAGGCGAAGTGGTTTCGCGTGTTGGATCTCTTACCAAAGTAGGACTCTGATGACCCCCTTCACTCGCCTGGAAAGAAGCATATCAAGGGCCTTTATTATTTTGCTTTTTCCACTAAAGTTTTAGTCTCGTATGAATGCTTCCTGATACGTGTCTTTTGTCATACAGTTTCTAGTTCTGTGATTTTAGATGGCTCTAGCTCAATACCTTTTCTAGATGGATCTAATTTTAGTGATTGGAAATAAACTGTTTTATTTGCATTAGGGTATATGGATCTAGATCTGGCCTTAAGGATAGATGAACCCACTGCCCTCACTGATCAGAGTACTGCTGATCAAAAGATTGCTTTTGAGAAGTGGGAGCGCTCGAATAGACTTAGCTTGTTGCTTTTGCAATCTAAAGTAGCTAAGAACATTCGAAGTGCTATCCCACAATGCAGAACAGTGAGGGAATTCATGAATGCCATTGAGGCACAGTTTGTGAGTTCAAACAAGGCCAGAGCCAGTACCCTGATGTCAAAACTGATATCTATGAAATATACTAGAGGGGGAAACATTCACCAACATATTTTGGAGATGAGAAACATAGCGTCTCAGCTGAATGACATGAAGCTCACCATCTCTGATTCTTTCCTAGTGCATTTAGTCCTAACATCCTTACCCTTGGAATACGGACCTTTCAAAATCTCGTACAACACACATAATGATGAATAAACATTTAATGAACTCATGTCCAAGTGTGTTGAAGAAGAAGAGAGGATGAAAGGTGAGAGGGTGCAGAGTGCACATATGGCTTCTCATACGTCCAAGGTAGGACCAAGGAAGAATGCATTTAAGAGAAATGCTAGGAAGAAACCAACTGAGGATAAGTCATCTCAAGATAAGCAATCTAACTCTGCTCCCATAAAGTGCTTCTTTTGCAAGAAGAAGGGACACATAAAGGCAAATTGCATAAAGTATAAGAAGTGGTTGGAAAAGAGAGGTAATTTGTCATTTGTTTCTCATGAATGTAATTTATTACAAATTCCTGAAAATAGCTGGTGGATTGATTCTGGTGCTACTGTTCATATTTCCAACTGTCTACAGCTGTTCCTGAGCAGAAGGGAACCAACAATGCATGAGAAAAGCATCTATTCGAAAAACAAGATGCGTTCACATGTGAAGGGTGTTGGAACCTGCAGGATTACTCTAGATACGGGCATAGTTTTAGATCTTCATGATGTCTTTTATATTTCATCGTATAGTAGAAACTTAATTTCAATTTCAAAGTTGGATAAATTTGGATATTGTTTTAAGTTTGAAAATTCCAAATTGTTCATATTCAGAAATTCAATTGAAATTGGTTCTGCATTAGTTTATGATGGTTTATATAGATTGAATGTGAAGATCCAAACTCAGGAGTCTTTGACTTCTGAATACGCATTAGTTGAAAATAAACGTAGCATGATGAATGATAAATCTTACATGCTTTGGCATTGAAGGTTGGGTCATATCTATGAAAAGAGAATAAATAGACTAGTAAATGAAGGGATCTTGCAATCTCTAGATTTTACTAACAATGACCCATGTGTTGATTGCATAAAGGCTAAGCATACAAACACATATAAAGAGGGTGTCAAACACAGTAGTGAGATATTAGAAATAGTCCATACGGATGTATGTGGACCATTTTCCCCCTGTTACACAGGTGAAAAATATTTCGTCACCTTTATTGATGACTATTCTCGGTATATGTATCTCTACTTGATTTTCGAAAAATCTGATATTTTTCAGATGTTTAAAGAATTTAAGAAAGAAGTAGAGAAACAAACCGATAAGGTTATTAAAATAGTCAGGTCTGATAGAGGTGGCAAATATTATGGTAGATTTACTAAGATGGGGCAAAGGGAAGGACCATTAGCGCGATTTCTTAAAGAGGAAGGCATTGTGCCTCAATATACCATGCCTGGTAGTGCTTATCAGAATGGTGTAGCTGAAATGAGAAATCATACGCTTAAAGAAATGGTCAGGGCTATATTGAATTATTCAACACTTCCCATAAAGTTGTGGGGTGAAGCCTTAAGGACTGCTGTGCATATTTTGAATAAGGTTCCTACGAAATTTGTGCCTAAAACTCCTTATGAGTTGTGGACAGGTAGGAAACCATCACTGTCTTATATGCACATATGGGGATGTCTTGCAGAGGCTAAACTGTATAACCCCCACATTAAAGCCTTTGATCCAAGAACAACCAGTGGATATTTCATTGGTTATCCAGAAAGATCAAAAGGGTACAGGTTTTATTGCCCATCTCACTCACCACAGATTGTTGAAACGGATAAGGCTAAATTCCTAGAAGATGGTTCAGTAGGATTAAGTGCACTTCAAAGCATTGGTTTTGAGGAAATACAGGATCCAGTTTCATCACCTGTTAAGGAAAACATCGAAAGATACCACATTGTTATTCCTAATGATGGTGTGGTTGATCATACGATTGTTAATGCACAAATCCAAAGTGAACATATTGTCGACAATGCGGAAGAGCACAAACAGGATGATCAGGTTCCATCTGAGCCTGAGGAACGACCTGTTTGGAGATCCACAAGGATTAGGAGATCTGCCATACATCCTGATTATGTGGTATACCTTCAGGAGCCTGGTGATTTCATAGATATGGATAATGACCCGTTGAGTTTTATGGAAGCTGTTGAAAGAAAATAATCTTCGCACTGGATTGAAGCCATGAAAGAAGAGTTAGACTCTATGGCTAAAAATCAAGTGTGGGATCTTGTCACGTTACCTAAAGGAGTAAAGCCCGTAGGGTGTAAATGAGTCTTTAAGACCAAGAAGGACTCCAAAGGTAACATAGAGAGACATAAAGCAAGATTGGTTGCTAAAGGATTCACCCAAATGGAGGGCATTGACTATAATGAGACATTCTCTCATGTCTCAACTAAGGAGTCAATGAGGATTATTCTGACCCTCGTAGCTCATTATGACTTAGAGCTATATCAGATGGATGTGAAAACAATGTTTCTCAACGGGGATCTGAATGAAGAGGTATACATGGAACAACCTCTTGGTTTCTCTGAAAATGATTGTTTGGTTTGTAAGCTTAACAAATCAATATATGGACTTAAACAGGCCTCTCGACAATGGTATATTAAATTTTCCCAAGTCATTGTGACTTTCGGGTTTACAGAAAACATTATTGATCAATGTATATACCTTAAGGAAAGTGGGAGTAAGTTCATTATATTGATGTTGTATGTGGATGACATCTTACTTGCAACCAACGATATGAAGTTACTTTCATAGACAAAACAGTTTCTTGCATCACATTTTGATATAAAAGATATGGGTGAGGCTGCTTACGTTCTTGGCATTGAGATTCGTCGAGACCGAGCAAAAGGTTTTCTAGGCCTCTCCCAAAGATCCTATATAGAAAAGGTGTTAAAGCGATATGGGATAGAGAATTGTTCTCCTACTTCTACACCCATATCAAAAGGTGACAAGCTGAGCCTAAAGAATTGTCCACAGAACGATATTGACAAAGCACAGATGAGTGTTTATCCATATGCATCAGTTGTTGGCAGCTTGCAGTATGCGCAGACATGTTCTCGACCAGATATTTCTTTTGCAGTAGGGGTACTTGGCAGATTTCAGTCTAATCCAGGTTTACCCCATTGGAAGGCTGCCAAGAAAGTCTTGCGGTACTTGCAAGGGACAAAAGACTATATGTTAACGTATCATAAAGTTGATCACCTCGAGGTCATTGGCTACTCAGATGCGGATTTAGGAGGATGCCTTGATAGTAGAAAGTCTACTACTGGGTATGTCTTCTTACTTGCTGGGGGAGCGATATCTTGGAGGAGTGGAAAGCAGACGACCACTGCTGCCCACACCATGGAGGCAGAATTCATTGCATTGTATGAGACTACTTCACAGGCTATATGGTTAAAGAACTTCATATCACAGTTAATGGTGGTCGATTCCATTGGGAAGCCACTGAAGGTCTACTGTGATAATGAAGTTGCAGTGTTCTTTTCGAACAACAACAAAAGTACTACGTCATGCAAGCATATGGAATTGAAGTATTTTGTTGTTAAAGAAAAGATAGAGAATCATTTAGTGCATATTGTCAATATTGGTACCAAAGAGATAATCGTTGATCCTCTTACTAAAGGGCTAGCACCGAGATTATATTCCGAACATGTAATGAGGATGGGATTGTTAAACTCTTTTTTGACATATGCATAAAGTGATCACTTTCAGTTTTGATTCTCATTATGGTTGTTGTTAATCTAATAAGGATTAGAGATTCAACTAAGGACCTTTAGAATAGAATATAAAGGTTATTCTATTCATCAAGTTATTCCCATAAGGTTTTTTGGTTAGAGGGTTTATCGTCGAAACAAGTGGGAGAATGTTGGGTTAAACCACCACGTTGGTGGTGGTTACCCACGATGTGGGTAACGCTTCCCACATAAATTTTGTTCCTTCCATTAAACCCATTACTGAATAAAAGGGAAACGGTTGTTAAACCGTTTCCATTCGGTGTTTATAAAGAGGGTTTCATAAGCAACCCAGAATGTGCGAAAATACAGAAGTTCAAGGAGGGAAGAGGTCGACTTACCGTTCGCATGCAGTGGCATGCGCTTGTGGTGGCTGCGGACAGGCTGAGTTGAAGAACGCCCTTCTCCGGCAACATCCTCCGCCCTCCGTCAATGGCTGCCTCAGGTACGCTCTGTTTTCTGTTTGTTATGCAGGGCCACCGCCATACAGGAACTTCGACTGTGCCGTCGTCGAAAATCCCCAGCCGCACCCAACATTAAAAACAAAGTTAAATTAAAAGAAAGAGTAAAGATTTGCACTATATGTGTATTGTTATGTTTGACCTACTCTCCAAGCTTTCCCTATATGATCACTATCAGTGGGCTACCATGTGAGTTGCTCCTATTGGACACCTGGGGGATTTGTCTAGATTTTGTTCTTGGACTTCTCCTGGTGATATCCTTTTTCACTTGGTTTGAAAGAAGTATATTTGGAAAGAAGGGCAGTTTGGTAAATAATAGTACATGTCTTCCTTGTGAAGATGACACGAAAGAATACAGTTCTGAGATATAGAAAAAGTGCAATGTTTAAAGTGAATGGGATGTCATGGAGAGGCGTTCAAGTGTTTGGCAAGGCAAACATTGGTAAGAAGGCAAATCAAAGCAGAGTTTGCAGGCAAGGAAAGAAAGGAATTCATCATCACTATGTCCATCACCATAATCAATATCAGCATAAACAACAATAACTTTAGGTTTAAGTTTGTTTATGTGTCCACCATGCATTTATAAATACAAAGATCTTCCAAAACTTTCTCCTCCTCGTATGGCTGCCTTTCGCAATTCATTCCCTGTCTCTCCCTCGTTCTTTGTCACATTCCTGCTGCTACATATCTGCCTGCTAGGTACATCTCTGTCTCTCTCTCTCTGTCTCTCTCTCTCTCTCTCTCTCTCTGGAAAGGGGAATGTGCAATCGTTGCATGGTGCAACCACTTTTAAAAAAAATTATGAGTTTTTTTGGCAAATCTAACCGCATGCATGTGATTTTCATGATAAAAAACTTAAGAACCAGCTTCTTTAACATATATATATATATATATATATATATATATATATATATATATATATATATATATATATATATATATATATATATATATATATATATATATATATATCAATTACAATTCATTCACACATTTTTGCCTTACACTTGCAGAACTTGGATTGCTACAAGGAGTCGCAACTTTTGGGATCAACTATGGCCAAATGGCCAACAATTTACCATCACCAGACCAGGTCCTCATTCTCCTCAAGTCGCTCAAGGTCACCAAAATAAGAATCTATGACACCAACCGTCAGGTCCTGGCGGCATTTGCAAACTCCAACATTGATCTCATTGTAACCCTACCAAATGAACTTGTAGTCCAAGTAGTTGACCCTCAACAAGCCCTTGACTGGGTTCTGACCCACATCAAACCATACGTACCTGCAACCAAAATCAGTGAAATCTCCATTGGTAATGAAGCCTTCACCACTGATGACTCCCTTCTAATGCTCAACTTGGTTCCAGCCATGACCAGCATCCATGGTGCACTAGCCCAACTAGGCATTGATTCTTTGATACGTGTCTCGACCGCAAACTCGCTAGGGATTCTTGCCAATTCTTTCCCCCCATCAGCTGGATCGTTCCGTGCAGACCTTGCCGGTCTAATTACTCCCATGTTGCAATTCTTTGCTGATACAGGAGCTCCATTTTGGATCAATGCCTACCCTTACTTTGCTTACAAGGGTGACCCATCAAATGTTTCAATAAACTATGCACTTTTTGAGCCTAATGAAGGGATGGTGGACCATTATACCAATCTTCACTATGACAACATGCTTTATGCACAAGTGGATGCTGTTACTTTTGCTATGGACAGGTTAGGGTTTGGAGGTTTGGAAGTTAGGGTAGCTGAGACTGGGTGGCCATCCAAGGGGGACCCAAATGAACACGGTGCAACTCTAGACAATGCTGAGGCCTATAACAAGAATTTGCTTAGAAGACAGTTTGAAAATGAGGGCACACCTCTTAGGCCTCAACAAAAGTTGGAGGTGTATTTGTTCGCTTTGTTTAATGAGAATATGAAGCCTGGACCAATATCCGAGAGAAATTATGGACTTTATCAACCTAATGGGACCATGGCATATGATGTGGGACTTGTTGCAGGGATGCCAACAGCTTCTGGCTCTGCGTCATTGATCACTCAGGGTACCAAGGTGAGCACCTATTTTTTATTTTAATTTCTTCACTGCTGTACTCCTCTCTCTCTCTCTAATATATATATAGATATATATATATATATATATATATAGATATATATTAGAGAGAGAGAGAGAGAGAGCAATTGGTACCTTCAGACAGTTTAAGAATGAAAAATTAATTTTCAATGTTGCAGGTGTTTTGTGCCTAATATGAACCTGCCGATGTGTTTATCATTGCTTGTAACATGCATTGCATCAAATTGTTTTAATTAAATAGTTGATTTTGTTATAAAATTTTGATGCAATATGAACCATTGATTTTTGGATTCATTTAGAAACTTGCCAAAACAGACAAATAATATATAGATATAGATGTGTGAGAGAGAGACTGTCCGCGTGCTTGTATGTGCGCGCGTCAACCTTTTTGTAGTTAAATAGGAAAATGAGTAATTAAAATTTAACAGGTACAAAATAATAATTTATCACTATAAATATGAATTTATCATAATATTTAGTATTTGTTTTCGCTTACATTCAATAAATCTAACGTAGAATTCTAGTATTATAAAACTATCAATAATTTTCTAATTTTGTTAACTCACTGATGACTTTGAAACAAGCTGCACGCGTGGACTTTCATAGATTAATGATGATTTTTCATTCTGTATTTATATGTTGTTTCATTGATTTAATGAGATGACATTTTTTTATTTGATCCCATATACAATTATTAATGATAAATTGATATATATGTATATATAAAGCAAAGGGAAATACTTCCTACCCTTGTCAAAATGTCGCCAAAAGACTTATATTTGCAAAAGCTTTGGCAATGTTTTCCTTCACTTCAAATAACCAAAATCATAAAAATTTATTAAATCAAAATATTTACTTTATTATCAAAACTCATATAAGCTTCCTTTCTTGATCTTTATTTCATTGCCATTAAAGGGCGCTTGTATCTTTCTGCTAGTTCATGAATGTTGACTTGTATCATCCTCAAATTTCTAAGGAGGGCAATAAAAGTCACTATTTAAAATTTTCTTACTTCAAAAGTATAATTTCTCAAAATTAAGATAAGAAAAGAAATTCGATCTCTTGACATCATTCGGAAAACCATATTATAGATTTATCAAATTTTATCTTTTTACACTTTTTCTTTCCTTTTAGAGTTTGGAATAAAGATGTATGCATAACATAACCAGTGCACATCATGCACGTGTTAGTGCACATCTCTCTCTCTCTCTCTCTTGCCGCGTGTGCGCACATACATGCACAGCCCTATGTTAGGACACACTATAAATCCCATCTTTAGGGGGCATGACACGACACATTGACATGCCACGTGACACGACACATAGACATTTGTGTAAATTTTTAATAGTTATTAATGATTAGTAATAATAGGGTGCTCCAGGAGAACATATTCCCACCCAATAAAAGCTTCAAATTTGCTGAATTTTTGAGTTTTTTTTGTTGATCAGACCTAAAGATATGATCTACAATAATTATTTACTGGAAAACAAGTTTTGGACCATGTGATTATGACATATATGTAGGTTTTTAAAGATTTTCAAAAATCAACCGCTCACAATGTACCAAAATTTCATGACTTAAAAAACTATTTTTATGTCCAAAAAACATGATCCAAAACTTGATTCTGATTTCTAGTATGTGGGAGTAGGTGCTCTCGGAGTACCATAAAATTACTCATTAATAATATTCTTCAATAATAAATGTATTCGTCTCCTACCCATATCAAATCTGTATATATTGTGTACTTGTAACTTAGATACGCATACATATATACACATGGATGCAAGTTCACATCTGATAGATGCAAACTGTTAACTCAACCACAGCCTTTGTGTTTTTGCCGAAAAACTTGCACAAAAAATGTTTGATACATGTATTATGTATAGAATTAATCGTTTATTATGCTTAAATGACTTCCAAGCTCTTCATAGATCAACTTTAGAATGTGCATAAGGCCATGTTTGTAAGCTGTAAAGTAGAGCACTGCCCTTGAGAAAGTTTCTATGATTTGTTTGGACATGATGAAGGTTGGACAGAACTTTCTCAGGTAAACTTTCTCAGTTGTGAAAGTTACATCCTTTTTTGTCATTTTGCCTTGAGAAAATAAGTCATACACTTGCAAAGTTGTGAACAACTTACCTAAGAGGAGATTACCTACTTTCTCTAGTGAGAAAGTGTTGCGCACACTATTCCAACATGCTCTGTTCAAAACTTTCCCCATATAATTTCTTGAACTAGACACTAGGGTGATAGTCCCTTTTTCCTTCTAACCTTGTCTTTCCCTCCTTTCTGGATTACACATTTCCTGCATTAGTAGGCAGCCCATTTGTTTCAAGAGAAGTATCTTTCTTGTGAAAGTCACTCCTGTCAACCCACGTGATGACCATGTTTTTCCCTAGAGAAAGCTTTCCCTCAGTACTACTAAAACTGGCTGTAGTTGAGTACTCTGGGAACCACCGGCTGCTAGGCTTTATAGACAAAGCTACACACGGTAGAGTCAGAAGTAGAAGCCGGCATTTTCTTCTTTGGCTGTTTGTAAAAGGCAGGAAAAAAAGAGAGGAAAATTTAGGTTAGCAGAAACATAAGATGTATCTTTGGATAATTGGATTCTAATTAGTACGTATATGTGACATTTGAGGTAAATTTGGTTTGCTGGGCCACATTTTGATTTGGAGTCATATAAATCAGAATCACAAGCGGCCTCTTTTGATTATGATTCTCATGTAAATGAGAAAATGAAAAGGCAAATGAGAGTTGGTTTCTCGCCAATCATTTTCTGAAGTTTGGTTAGCCAATCCCAATGCGATTAATTTTCTCATTTGCATGAGTCTGAATCTCATGAGATGCTACCAAATATGCCCTTGACATTGTATCAATGGTAGGAATTTCCAGAGGATGACAACCTCAAAATTCTCTTTGGCACATATATATATATATATATATATATATATATATATATATATATATATATATATATATATATATAACAAAAGTGACGTGAAATAGAGCAAATATATATGGAGGTAAGGAAAATTGTCTTACCAACACTGTTTCTGACGCTTTAGCATATTCTTCTTGTCATCAAGTTTGGAAAAGGAAGGGATTCCTCACCTACCTTTTGTAGAAGAATAAGGGCAAAAGTGTCATGTCACGGTTTATGTGTGTAAACTGCATATTAGGACTCGATTCCTCGTCTCTCTAGAAGGGAGAAGTTGGCGGGGAAGCTATCCCTCTTGGAAAGTAAATATGTTTTAAGGCAGGGACATGCCCAAGCTAAACTAAGTAAGAGAATCCTTTTTCAGGACCATAGTCACAAATCTCGTTCTTGGTATATTCTTGGTAAAGGAAAATCTTGAGATATTTTCAAAAAAATGATATTTTCTTAAGGAAAAATTCTCAGGGATTTCAGCTGAAGAAAGGTATACCAATTAAAAACAGATTAGACTCTCTCTCTCTCTCTCTCTCTCTCTCTCTCTCTCTCTCTCGAGAGAGAGAGAGAGAGAGAGAGAGAGAGAGAGAGTAAAATGTTCCTTAGGCCCCCTTTTCTCGTTAGGCTCCTTCAAAATTCATAGTTTTTAGTATTTTTTCTCCCATCTAACATCATAGATGTGATCTAATGGTTTTGTTTATTGGGAACCGGCTTTTGGATAGCTGAAATCTGACATGTATATAGGTTTTTCTAGTGAACCAAAAATCCATGGCTTTAAAGGCATCAAATTTTTTTGGCTCATAAAAATACATTTTTTTGTCAAAAAAACATAATTCAAGAATCGATTTCTACTAAATCGAGCATGATAAACACATCCAACAATTCAGATGTATCATAAAACACTTCAAACTATGGGCCTAACGAGACCTAACAAAAAAAGGGGGCCTAATAAGTTCAATTCTCTCTCTCTCTCTCTCTCTCTCTCTCTCTCTCTCTCTCTCTCTCTATATATATATATATATATATATATATATATATATATATATATATATATAAACACATTAGTTACATTCAACCGTATCAAAATAATTAAAATGCTCTTAAAGTAATGACATTTGAAAATAAGCAAAGTAACTTTTTTTGGGCATTTTAATTCTTTTGAACTTAGAGAGATATAAATAGTCAAACACCTTTTTCAAAAAAATACTTTTACAAATCTATCAAAGTAATTTTTTTACCACAAAAAAGTAATCATGCATTTTCAAAAATATCATTCTTGTTTGAGATATTTTACTAAGGTTGAATCCATATAATATTAAATACAATTATGTTAGATTAATCCATATATATATAGCATTTTAGATTTTTTATGTGAATTGTAAAACATAATACCCGATTAGCATTTCAACCATTTCATTTGAAAGTAGACATTGAGCCGGATGAAGTACTACATGAGTGGATATATAGGAATACAAATATGCTGAATCACTCAAGATTCAATCTTCCGCATCCTAAGTCTCCCCATTCCGTCATCTAGCAGCAGCCACAATTCAAGCTAGAACATAATGCCATTGAATGCTTTTGATTCTCATCTATGTGATTTTGAGTTGCACACACACACAGGAAAAGGTCACTACCAAATCAAAATTTCACATGGATTATAGAATTCTTATCTTCAACGGAATGATGTGACTAGATAGTTATTTAACAATTAAAGCTTAAACATTTTTTCTTCTTTCTTTTGGCCAGCAGAGAACCTAGTCGAAGGAATGCGGAATTGTGGCAATCTTGCATTATCAAACTCCAGGCGGTAGGGCTACAGTGACCAACCTGTCAAGCTCTACAATGGACAGAAGTTTGAAATCAACAATATTCCTCTTTGTACCATCAGGTCCAGAAAATCCATCCCACTATTACAGGGTAAACAGTCCAATTTCATAAAGGAGAAAGTTACAAACATGAAGATGCAAAGCATACAATGGTCTCAGTTTCTACAAGTTAAAAATCTCCCCATCATATTCACATTGTGCAACTGACATGGTTTACCACTAATGCTGCAACATTCTATATATATCTATATATATATATATATATATATATATATATATATATATATATATATAAAGAGAGAGAGAGAGAGAGAGAGAGATGTCAAGTACATAATTAAAGCAACAAGTTGGTATCTGAAGGAAAAAAAACCTGCTGCCAAGAAAGATGGTACTTTAAGATAAAACATTGGAGAAACCTTTTCAAAGACCCTCATGAAGAATTATGTAAATATCATTCTTAGCTAGCTATTGATAGTGCACAGATGAGCGAGCTACCCGAGGCCTCACAGGTGTCTTTGAAGGACTTACTCTGGACCAAATAAAGTTCCATCAGAATGCAGGATATGAAGATATAAGACATGTCATGTATTCCAGAAAAAACATTACCTGATTGGCCGTGATCCTAATATCACTCCACTACAATTTAGTGCATTCATTGCACTTTGTGCCTGAAAAACGTCAAAAGCAAATCAAAATTACAAAAAAACAGGCAATTGACTAAGAATATCTGTAGGAACAGAAACAGGAGAGAATAAATGATAGTCCAAATATCAATTATTATAATGCCATTTGTTTATAATGGGAAACCAGATATCCTAAAGAGATCAATTATGCAGACATCCAGAGAATACTTAAAATCATGTGTTTGGATTAGGGGTGTCAACAGGTCGGGTTTGGTTCGTACCCAGGTGGAACCAGACTTGGACCAGATTTTTGGGTATTGTGTCGGGTCCGGACCCGGGTCTAATCGGGCCTACTATAAGAGAAACCATACCCGGACCCGATAAGAACTAGATGAACCAGACCCAGACCATACCCGATAAAATAATATTTTTTATTATTTTTACATTGAAAATTTGTGGGTCTTAATCGGAACTCGGGTCAGGTATAAAATTTCACAAACTATACCCGGATCCATGTATTGATCAGACCTTTGGGTCTGTACCTGGGTCTTCTTATTTGTCATACCCGGACTCTATAGGGTTTGGTCCGGGTAAACCCGAACCGTTGACACCCCTAGTTTTGATACATAACTTCAAAAAATATGACAGAGAATTCTTATGTTTTCCTACTGGGATTTAATGCATTATCATAGAATGAACCAATTGCATCTCTCTCTGTATATATGATGCGAGTTTTTTGTCTCAATCTAACCTCACAGATGTGTTCAGCATGCTCAATTCAGTAAGAATCGACGCTTGGATCATGTTTTTCCACAAAAAAAACATGTTTGTATGAGGCAGCAAAAATCAATGAATTCATAGCCATTGATTTTTGAATGCCAGAAAAATCTGGATACAGTTTGGATTCTGGCTATAATACAAAAGCCAGTCCCCACTAATAAAAACACGTAGATCACATCTATGGTGATAGATGTGAGAAAAAAAATGCTGTTTGCTAAGTCGATTGTAGCAAACATTATATATAGTAACATTAATTTATATAAGCATATGACTTTCCCTCAATCAAAGTCTATATATACATGTCATGATTTTTGGATGCTGGAAATACCTGGATACAGTTTGGATTCTGGCTATACAAAAGCCAGCTCCCACTAATAAAAACATGTAGATCACATCTATTGTGTTAGATGTGAGAAAAAAAATGCTGTTTGCTAAGTCGATTGTAGCAAACATTATATATATATATATAGTACCCTTAATTTATATACTTTCCCTCAATCAAAGTCTAGGTGACAGAGAAAGATACATTGGATGCACCACATGACATGCTATGACACATATAAACATTATTTATAATTTTTAATAGTTGTTAATAATTTTCACTAATATTTTTAATAATAAATATATTTTTATATATTATATATAGTAACATTAATTTATATATACATATGACTTTCCCTCAATCAAAGTCTAGGTGACACAGCAAGATGCATTGGACGCACCACATGACATGGTATGACACATATAAGCACTATTTATAATTTTTAATCGTTAATAATTTCCACTAATATTTTTAATAATAAATATATTGTTATATATAAAAGTATAAAAAAATATCCTAAAATAATAAAAAGTGTGCATCCTCATGTCCTGTTTTTTCCAAAAAAATTATAAATTTGTCTCATACTTGTATGAGACCATCTATGTCCATGTCCTTCCAACATAGCCAACCAATGTTGTTAAAATAGGTTCACTAGATGAATCAATTTCTTTAAAAAAAACAAAGAATCAAATCAAATCGAAGAGGAAGATTTTTCATTCAAAAAATTAGAAAGAATACAAAAAACAGAAAATAATAAAAAAAGAATTTTTTAGAAAAATAAATACAGAAATAACAAAATAATATATGCCAATATAGACAACATTCATAAAGATGATATTTTAAAATAATGTTCATAAAGTAGCATCACAATTCACAACCCATTAAATAAAACACATGTTTACACTTTGCATAAAGTGTCTATAACTGATCCTACTTCAAATAGAACGATTTTGGCCAATTCAGAAGATTCGAGCCAAGCCAAAATCATTCAATTTTGAAAAGGGTCGAATCAAAACCCCTCTTTTGGATTGGCTAAGGGCCGATTCAATCTGAATCAGCTGATTCAGACCGATTTTGACAACATTGTAGCCAACCATGAAATTGTTTCATCAATGTATGTACTACAGAAATCATCATTCACCAATTTCTAGTTCTGAAATTCAAGATGACTTCAGCACTGAAATGATATGCATTGATCTCAACCATCTAAACTTATATCATTCTCGGTGATCGATGATTTCCAAATTATCCTTTTCCAGAACCAACTTACCGTAAGAAAAAGAAAAATATTGTGCATAATGCATATTGTGGTCCAATCATGAATGCTGATTGCTGGACATGACCAAGACTAAACTTCATATCCATGAATTGCAGCAATTCAATAATGGTTGGTTGTCTTTATAAAGTTCATAACAAGCCGAATACTCCAGAGGCATTACTTTGATCAAGAAGCAAACTAGGAAATTAAAACAAATTTAAGATAGTTGTAACAACTAACAAGTCTAATAAAAAGTGACGATTGAAAAACTTCTTAGCACAATTACATGGGATTTTGAAGTCACTGATTACTGCCGACTCCCTCTTATTTAATAATGAAATGAGGATTGAATGATTAAAGGCATTTGAACTAATGATTAAGAATTCTTGTTTGAATGATTAAAAGTCTTCAGTACCAAAAAGAAAATACAGATACAGAACTATAAAAGCACACTAGTGGAAAAAGATTTAAAATGGGATACCAAATTTACACATTTCCCTAACTGACAAGCAAGAGAAAAGCCAGACCCATGAATTATTGGAACCCCAAGGACAACAATAAACATATAGCAGGTTAATTCTTACCGACACAAACTCAACAAATGCAATACGGGACGAGTGCACATGATCTCCCAGAAGCCTCAAGCGGGAAACCTGCATTATAGACAGAATAAATAATTAAAAAGGGCCTGTATTTAAATTAAAACTGATAGAACAGAACTTTAGGTTTCTTAAAACAGTATTCTGACCTTACCACAATACATCTCAAAAAAAATCTTTACATCTGATTGAGAAACCTGCAAAATAATTTTAGTTTAATCAGAAGAATATCAATACCTATATTCAAGCTAAAAGATGAAACACATAAGCCCTTATAAGGTGCCAAGCAGCAGAGAATGGGTAAACACACAACACAGATGAATTAAAGCACTTGCAAAAATTCATGAGGTTTGCATTACTTACTTTCTTATCAATGTTTGGTTTGCATTACTTACTTTCTTATCAATGTTTGTACAATATACTGTGCGTGCACACATCTCCCTTTCATCTTCAGACTGTATTCAGATTCAATAATCGACCCATAGTCAATCAAGCAATTTAAGCAGGATTACTCAATTGTTGCCACGTAAATCTAAAGTAAAAATGAAAACAGAAAAGGCAAAAGGCCATAAAGAGAGGCTTGCAACCATCATGCTTACCTTTGGAAGAAAAGTGGGATTCACAGGCAGGATAGCAGTTTTTGAAGGTAGAACTCTCACAGGATAATATCCCAGCATTGTCCCTGCAAGGTTTAGCGCTGTTCTTGCACTTTCTGTTTACACATTTGACAACTGATAAACCAAACTTGATAAAACAAAACATTATTAGCAAAGAAATGTAAATTGCAATGAATTCAAAAAAAGATATTTTGATCACAAGCAACTTACTCTCATCAGCAAATTCTACAAATGCAAAACGAAGAACTGAATGAGGATCACCACAAATACGGCAATCAAGTACCTTCAGTAAACATCTTTTAAAATTTAGTCACAGCTAGACATATTAGTGATTAACCAAACAAACCAAATACGTAAATAAGTATCAATTTTACCATCATGTCATTAAGCATGTTACTGATCCCATCACACAAGCATTGGCGCTCTAGCCAAATAGCTAACACTGCTACATAGCTTTACAATCATTGGATATGCAAGCAAAATTAAAACATGCTAACCGAACTTAAAAGCTAAAAGATATAGCACATCTAACAAACAAGCCAAAGGAGAAGACATACAATTTTACTAAAAAACATGCTTTCTTTTCACAAGGAAATTTCTTGGTATTCAAAAATCTTAAAATATTGATTGTCTCAATATTTCAACCAGTGGAATTTGTGTTTATGCTCTACACAGGTCAGGATAGCATCTTAATCTAATAATGGCATATATTCATCTTCTTAAAAAATATACATTTGTAATGAAACGCTAATGAAAAGAGGCAATGTCACTAAGTAACTAAGAGATGTACAAGCAAAAGGCCACTAATAGGCATAAATACAATAGGCCACAAAGTGACAATTGACAAAACACACAATATGAGAGAGAGAGAGAGCTCTAGAAAAACAAATAATATCTTATTGAGAAAAGCTTAAACAAACTTACATTGATGTGGGACAAGGCCCCTTATTTATACACAAAAGGAAGCAAAAGGGGCGCCCATAGAGTCGTTGGGAGCCCCTACAATGGTCATATTTATGACCATTGGAGGGGTCCAACGACTCTATGGTGGGCCCCATATTAAAAAAGGAAAAAGAAAGATTAAAAGAAAAAAAAGAAATACAAAGATTAAATAAAAAGACAAAAAAACATATCCCTAATGGATATGCATATTTACAAGTAAAAAGACCAATTTACCCCTAGTGGGAATAACAATATATATCTATACATCTCTCTCTCTCTCTCTCTCTCTCTCTCTCTCTCTCTCTCTCTCTCTCTCTCTCTCTCTCTCTCTCTCTCTCTCTATATATATATATATATATATATATATATATATATAATTTAACACCCCCCCTTCAAACACAAGGTGAGATCATCGAGAGTTTGCTGAGAAGAAAGTAGAAACGAGGCGATGACAAGGCTTTGGTGAAGAAGTCTGCTAGCTAATACTCTGAAGTAACATAAGGTAGCTGAATGGTCCCCCGTAAAAATTCATCTCGAACATAGTGGCAGTCCATCTCTATATGCTTTGTTTGTTCATGAAAAATGTGGTTGCTAGCAGTTTAGATAGTACTTTTATTGTGGCAACACAACTTCGAAGGAGAAGAGATAATGATGCCCATATCTTTGAGCACACTTTTCAACCAGACAAGTTCAATGGTAGTGGTGGTCATCGCCCTATACTCAGCCCCTGTGGAAGATAGAGACACCTTCTATTGTTTCTTACATCTCCGAGAGATTAATGATTCTCTAAGAAAAACATAATAACCTGTTGTAGAAATACGATCATTGGGGTTACTACCCCAATCAAAGTCAGTATAAGCAATTAAATTAGGAGATAAAGAGGAAGATAAGAATAGTCTTTTGGTTATAGTTTCCTTCAGCCATGTGAATAGAAGCAAGAGCATTCTGAAATTGGTTTGCATTGTAAATAACATGAGCAATATCCGGCCTGGTAATAGACAAATATGTTAGTGATCCAATCGGTTGACGATAAGGAGTGAGATCTTCTAAAGGAGTTTCATCATTGACTCTCATCTTAGCATTGATTACTTCTAGAGTCTCCACTTTCTTTTCGTCACTTAATCCAGACTTAGCAATAATGTCTGATGCAAGCTTCATCTGAGACAGAACATACCCCCGAAGAGAATATGCAACTTCGATCCCTAAAAAATACCTTAGAAATCCAAGGTCAAACATATCAAAATTGTTTTTAAGAATATTTTTAATAAACTCAATGCCCTTTTTATCATTCTCAGTGATGATCATATCATCAACATATAATAATAAGATAGTTATGTGATCTCCTACAAACTTAACAAATAGAGTAGTATCAATATAACAAGAGGTAAACCATTATCAAGAACAACTTTACTAAAAAGATCATACCAAGTTTTTGGAGCTTGTTTGATACCATAAAGAGCTTTATTGAGTTTAAGAATTTTTTTTTTCAATCTCAAGACCCGGTAGAGGATCCATAAAAACTTCTTCACATATATTCTTATTTAAAAACATATTTTTAACATCTAATTGATAGATAGCCCAGTGTTTAATAGATGCTAAAGTTATTAAGGTTCTTACACTGGTCATCCTAACAACTGGAGTAAAGGTTTCCTCATAATCTATTTTATATTCTTGTGTGTATCCTTTAGCAACTAACCTAGCTTTGTATCTTTCTAATGTCCCATCACTCTTGGTTTTGACTTTATAAATCCATCTACATCCAATAGCCTTTTTCCTAAAGGTAGACTTACAATAGTCTAAGTGTTAGCTTTGTTTAGTTCTTCTAATAGCTTCTTTAAAATTGAAAGGCTCGTGATAGGAATGGATCATCATTAGACAAGTTCTATAATTTAGAGAAAATGAATCATATGAGACAATTTTTTGAGGAGGTCTACTATTCCTAAAAGATCGCCTAGGTAGGGATTCTTCAACTTGATCTTCTAAAGAGATGTCTTCAGAGTATATATCGAAAACATTTTGATGTTTATTACCCTCACGCCGAGTATACACATGTATATTATTGGGATTCTCATTGCGAGAATCATCATTTTGATGCAAAAGAATTGTCATAACAAATATTATCACAAATTGAATCACTTTTAGACTTATTTCTAGGCAATAAGTCAAAAAAGAAAGAAAAGACAATTTCTTCTTTAGATTTTTGAATTTCAAAACCATTTTGTTCTTCAAGAAAGGTCACATTTCTTGAAACAAAAAGTTTGTTATTTTGAATATCATAACATCTATAACCCTTTTGATTTTCACCATAACCAATAAAAGTGCATTCAAGAGCTTTTGGTGAAAGCTTATCTTGTCCTTGAAAAAGAACAAAGCATTTATAACAAAAAATCCTCAATCTTTTAAAATCCGGAGATATTTTGAACAATTTTTCAAATGAAGAAACATTTTTTAAGGATAAGGAAGGCATCCGATTTATAAGATAAAGTTGCGATAAGCGCGGCTTCAGCCCAAAAGTTCTTTAAAACATTTTTTGAGACAAGAAGAGTCTTTGTTGTTTAAATGAGATGCCTATGTTTTCTTTCGGCAAGACCATTTTGTTGGAAAGTTTTTGGACAAGATCTTTGATGAATAATGCTATTAATTTAAGATAGTTTTGAAATTCTTTTGACATGTATTCTCCTCCGGAATCAGATCTGGCTATGTTGTTTTGAATAAGAACATAAAATTCTTTAAAGATGGAAAATACATAGGATTTGTTTTTTATAAAATAAACCCATGTGTATCTAGTAAAATCATCAATAAATGCAACATGATATGAGTATCCTCCCTTAGACATAACGAGTGTCGGTCCCCATATATCCGAATGCACTAGATCAAACGGTTTTTTGAAAATAAAATTACTATGTGGATAAGGAAGATAATGCATTTTTCCAAGGATACATTCATTGCAAGTAAATGCCTTTTCATTACAAAATTTTTCCAAAAAAGGAAAAAGATACAACTTGAAAATACTAGGGTGACCAATCCTTTTGTGCCAAGTCCCAAGAACTTTAGATTGAACGAGATTACAAAAAGATTTGGATGGCAAAGACAAAAAATCCTTGTAATATAGGTCTCCGCTTCTATGGCCTTGCCCAATCAGCTTCTCGGACCGGAGATTCTGCACATAGCAATTAGTTAATAAAAAAGAGACTACATCCAAAATCGGTTATTTGATAAACGCAAAAAAGATTTAAATTAAGTTTTGAAATGATTCTAATTTTTGGAACATGAAATTCTTTGCCTTTGACCAAAAACTTTTTCAAGACTTCTCCTTCCTTCAACATCTAGTAATGTTCTATCGGCCATGGAAATGAATGATTTAAAAGAATTAAGACATGGTTTGAATAAAAGAGATGCATTTGAAGTCATGTGAAAAGAGGCACCAGAATCAAGGATCCAAGAGAACATACCAGGAGTTGATGAGATCGTTGCACCAGAGGTGGAAGGTGCAGAAGAATTGATCCTCGTGAATTGTTGGAGAGTTTCCGTAAGTTGAGCAATAGAGTTCTTTATGTTTACATCTCTCTTTGAATCTTCACTTGAATTGCTTGGACAATCTTCAACAGAAGTCACCTTTCTTTTAAGTTTAGGACAATCTGGTCGAATATGACCTGGTTCATTACAATGGTGACAAATAATTTTTCTTCCTCCACTATTGTTATTTTTTCAAAAGTGAGAAGGTTTATATGTCCTCATGTTATTGTTAAAAAATGTAATATTTATATGTAATATATTTGTAGTTTAGTTATCCTTTTTTAGTTTGGTTAGAAACTAGTTAGAATTAGGTTTAGGATTTTAGTTTGGGCATTTTTAGACTTTTGGACATGATACTTTTTTACCATAGTCAAAAAGCAACATGTACTTTTAGAGTTATTGGGCTTCCAACGGCTCTAATTAGAGCGGTTGGGAGCCCAACAACTCCCTCCAGCTCTATGCTTTATGCTCTATAAATATGGGGCTATTCCCCCTTGTAAGATATACTCTTGAGTGTGGGTTTTCCCACTTGAATGATACATAATTTTTCCTCTCTTCTTGTGTACACTCTTTTTATTTATTTCGGTTATTGTGTATGTTGAATGAACCATTGTGTTCATTGAGAGAGATCTTTTGTGATCTTCATTTGAAGCTTTAGTTGTGGGCCTCATCTTCTTGCATGGTATCAGAGCTAGACCCGATATTGCACATGTCATCCACACAACGAGTCAATTTCAGCATGCTCCTACCATTGTTCATATGGGAGCCGTTTTGCGCATTATTCGATATATCAAAACTTTAATTTTTCGAGGACTTTTTTTGTTTGCTTCTTCCTCTTTCAATTTGACTGCTTATATTGATGCAGATTGATGAGGTGATCCCAATGATCGACACTCAACTACTGGGTTTTGTGTATTTTTAGGTAAATCATTGATTTCGTAGAGATGTAAGAAGCAACAAAAAGTCTCTCTTTCGTCAACCAAAGTCAAATACAGGGCAATGACTACAACTACTATGGAAGTAGTCTGGCTAAGGCGTTTGCTTCATGACATGAGTGTTAAAAGTATAGGAACTTCAAGACTATGCTGCGATAACAAAAATTCTATTTATATTGCCAGCAACTGGACATTCCATGAACGCACCAAGCATATTGAAATGGATTATCACTACGTGTGAGAGGAGTTCCTACATGGCAACATTGATTTACCATATGTTTCATCAGAATATCAATTGGCAGATTTCTTCACCAAACCTCTCGCTACTCCTAGATTTCACTTTCTCTTGGACAAACTTTTGGTTATCCAACCGTAAGTTTGAGGGGGAGTGTTAAAAAATATAATATTTATATGTAATATATTTGTAGTTTAGTTATCCTTTTTTAGTTTAGTTAGAAACCAGTTAGAATTAGGTTTAGGATTTTAGTTTGGACATTTTTAGACTTTTGGACATGTTACTTTTTTACCATAGTCAAAAAGCAACATGTACTTTTAGAGTTGTTGGGCTTCCAACGGCTCTAATTAGAGTTGTTGGGAGCCCAACAACTCCCTCCAGCTCTATGATTTATGCTCTATAAATATGGGGCTATTCCCCCTTGTAAGATATACTCTTGAATGTGGGTTTTCCCACTTGAATGATATATAATTTTTCCTCTCTTCTTGTGTACATCTTTTTATTTATTTCGGTTATTGTGTATGTTGAATGAACCATTGTGTTCATTGAGAGAGATCTTTTGTGATCTTCATTTGAAGCTTTAGTTGTGGGCTTCATCTTCTTACAGTTATTTCCCAGTCTAGATACCACTGGACCTCATCAATGTCTTTTTAAGGGTCAAGCGAGTTTTTTCTTGGCATAAATCGGCAAGGATTTCACTAAGAGGGGTAGAAGCCCTATGAATAAGGGACCCTCTTAGTTGTTCAAATTCAAGATGAAACCCGTGGATAAATTGAAAAAAACTCTCTCCCTCTCCATTTGCTCTTGCCTCATGTCAATAGCGCTTCCTTTCCATTGTGATTCGAGAAGAGCAAATCCATCTCATAACGGAGATAGAGTACTATAATAGTCTCTAATGCTCATATCCCCTTGCTTGGTTCCTCGTATTTTTTCTTGCAAAAAGAAATGTCTAGCAAGGTCTCATTGAGTGTACATACCTTTCATGAACAACCATGCTTTGTTTGCCTTATTGAATTTGGCAAGCTTAGCTCAAATTTTGACTTTCACGTTATTCATAAACCATGCCAATATTTTGGCAATATAACTTTCCTAATCTTCAACTTTAGATTGGTATTCTTGAATAGCTTTGGCATTTTCTTCTTCATTCAAGGCTTTTTCTTCATTTCCCTCCTTTTTGGTAAGCTTCAATTGTGGTTCCGAAACGGTTCCAGATACATATCCCCAAAGTTTTTTACCTTTGAGGTTGTTTTCCAGGGCAGCCGCCCACATTCTATAGTTGGTTCCATTTAATTTGAATGAAAGATCGATTTTTGTATCTTTGTCAGCTATCATGGAGAGAGTTGAATAAAAACAAAGGTATGATACTTAAAACTACTCAAACATAAGAAAGAGTATCCCAATGATGCTTTCACAACCAAGAGTTGATACTATGTAATGAAACACTAATGAAAAGAGGCAATATCACTAAGTGACTAAGAGATGCACAAGCATACAAGCAAAAGGCCACTAATGAGCAAAAATACAATAAGCCACAAAATGGCAATTGACAAAACACACAATATGAGAGAGAGCTCTAGAAAAAAAATAATCTCTTATTGAGAAAAAGCTTAAACAAGCTTACATTGATGTGGGGCAAGGCCCCTTATTTATATACAAAAGGAAGCAAAAGGGACTCCCATAGAGTCGTTGGGAGCCCCTCCAACGGTAATATTTGTGACCGTTGGAGGAGTCCAACGACTCTACGGTGGACCCCATATTAAAAAAGGAAAAAAAAAAGATTAAAAGAAAAAAAAGGAAAAAAAATAAATACAAAAAATAAATAGAAAGACAAAAAGCATATCCCTAATGGATATGCGTATTTTTAAGTGAAAAGACCAATTTACCCCTAGTGGGTATATATATATATATATATAGAGAGAGAGAGAGAGAGATAACATCCATATAATTTAACAACATTTCCTTGTAGTGCAAAATAAAAAGGTGGAAATAAGAAAACATGAACAAGAAAGAAGAATCCGCAAACACACATGCATATGCAAAAGTACATGCAAGGCTGAAGAACCTCATACATAGAATGCCAGATGGTTACCGAATGTCATAATTGTTAAGATGTATATATATTTTATTTATAATAATGTTACTAGTAAATACCCTCTAAGGGTATTTTCATCTTTTACTCATGTAATAGGGACTGTTCATTAGGAACAGTCTTTTTTCTCTTTTTTATTATTTTTCCTTTTTTTTTTGTATTTTCCCATTCAGAGCATGAGCTCTGTGCTCTTTTTACCATAGAGTCATTGGGGGTTCCCCAACAGTCATAAATATGACCGTTGGGAGCTCCCATATGGTCTCCCTCTCTCTTGTATGTATATAAAAAGGGGTGTTGTGCCCTTTCATTCCTTAATGCTTCTCTTAAGCATTCATGCTCAATAAAATATATATTTTTTATGTTATTGTGTTCCGCTTTTAAATTCTTTGGTGTCTTGAATGCACTTAGTGCTTGTGTAGCATCTTGTATTGTTCCTAAGTTGGACTTGTGTATGTGCATGTGCACTTTGTGTTTATGATCTTGTTAGCCCTTAGAGGCCCTTGTTTTGTATTTTTGCTTATTTCATTACATGGTATCAGAGCCAAGAAATCTTGGTATTTTCTCTCTTTTGGTTCTTGGGATCTATGTCATAGGGACTCGACATAGAGGTTGTTGCACCCGCATCGACATAACGCGATGCAAGTGGAGGTGCGACACCCGGTGCAGTCAATGTGACCTTGGGTGTGGTCAACCCGCACCCAGGGTTATTTTTATACAAAATGAACTCGGTCAACTTTGACCGAATCCATTTTAGTACATTAAAAAGTTTTTAAAAATATTTAAAGTTTTTTCCCATCAACAAAGCTTTGAAACGTTAAGCATTAAATGTTTTGAGTCACGTATAATCTTTTACTGTTTTTAAAAAGCTTTGTCATAAAAAGTTGAGCCATGTACATTCTTTTATACTTTTTACAGAGCTTTGTCATAAATACATTAATAAAAAAAGTGAAAGCTGCATTGAAATGGATTTTTGTATTAAATGGAGAGAACCGAGTAGGTCAGATTTTGTATTAAATGTACTTTTGTATTAAATGGGGAGAATCGAGTAGGTCGGATTCCTATATTAAATGCATTAATAAAAAAAGTGAAAACTGCATTGAAATGGACTTTTGTATATAAATCCAAATTTGATTAAGCAATACTTCTGGATTTTTTATTGTTTCTGATGAAAAACAGATTTTTTCATTGAGAGCTTGCTTTATGGATATGTTTTATATATACATATATTAAAATATTAAATATATATATACCCTCCCGCACCCAAGTTTTTTTAAAGTGCCGCATCGTCGCACCTGCACCCGCACCTATGTGACACAGCTTGGGATTCTTTGGTTCAAGTCCGTGCTTCGTGAAGATTCGTGATCGTTGTGTAGCTTGGATTCAAGGGAAATCTTGACCCGGTATGTATCTTAAATCTTTATTGTTACTTGAGTTAAGTATCTCATGCATTATGCATGAGAGAAAACACCCATTTTTCTTATCCTTGAAAAGTTATTTGTTATTTATGTTAAAAACTAAAATCTTTAAATGTTTTTCAAAATTATTGTTGGATTTATTCTTATTAAATTTTTATAAGGTTTATAAAATTCATTTGATCTTGTGAAATAATATATATGTATGCTTTTATGAGATCCTATGTCACATAGGTGCGGGTGCGGGTGCGGGTAGGGGTGCGGTGATGCAACACTTTAGAAAAACTTGGGTGCGGGGGTGCAGGATAGTAAAAACTTGGCCAATGAGAAGCCAATCTCTTGGATTGGTTACTCCAAGAGGCCACCTCCATCTTGGCCAATGAGAAGGAACCAAGCTTGTGGTGGGTTGGACCTACTAAACCTAATGATAAAATGAGATCCAAGGTTCGGATCCATTGTTGAACCAAAATAAATAAATTCTACCTATAATACCCCCACACCCTCTAGTACCTACAATGGATCCTAACGGGTACTAGAACTATCCGGATCCGTAGAACTCTGCACCTAATTAAAAAATACAAAAAATTCTACCCAGAATACCCGTACATCCACTAGTACCCAAAATGGATCCTAAAAGGTACTAGAAATATCTGAATCTGTAGAACCCGACACTTAATTAAAAAAATACAAAAAATATTTGTATAGTTTCAAAAATCCTCAAAATTGGAACTAAGCTAGCTAAAGAGGTTCTGAGATATTAGAAACAAAAAAATCTCAGAAATAACAAAAATACCCTTATATCCCAAATTGGCCCGAAATGGGTCGTTTTTTACTTGAGTATGAGTGGCTATGATTCCCGGAGCGGGTCTTTCATGGTGGATAGTCCGGATCAACGTCCAGATACTCGTACATGTCGGATTGGTCCAGATGTGTTGCATCAATTATGCTCTTGATCTAGTAGCTGATATACTTGAATATTGAGGTTTGTCTTTTATTTGTCATTTTATGTATACGAGATGTTATTTTTTAATGTAGTGAGTTATGTGCACCCATTGGTTATTCACACTTTTTGTGTGTTTGTTAAGCCCATAAGCAGCATTGTGATTGTGCTCTTGTTCTAGTTGTCGATACACTTGAATTTTGATGTTTGAAGGTCTAGTGAGGTGATTGGTTGTGGTGGCCGAACTATTGTTGAGGTTTGCAAAATATCACTTCTTCGTATTTATGAGATTTTAAATCTCTTCATATTTTTCGCAAATTGGTGTTGATTTACAAATATCATTCCCTTTGTTATGTAGAATTTTTAAAATCTCTCCATGAAAATTTTAAACTTTTTCTACTTGTTTTTCCTTGTATGAAAAATGTTTATTGATAAAATTTCATGCATTTCATTAATAATATATATGTTTTAAAATTATTATTTGGTCCTTTATACTTAAACTCGTTTTAGGTTGTGTGAGTGAATTCTAATGGGTTATGATTTATGAGATTGCTCTCATTCATTATTATGTGCATTAAATATATTTCATATATATATATATATGTGTGTGTGTGTGTGTTTTGAATTGATTATCTTTATCACATTGTTGTATACATAAATTCAATTAACTCCTCTTTTCTTGAGGTTTTTTTTTTGAAGTGTTATACTTTATATGCATGTTGTTTTTAGTATAAATTGATGGTTTGTTTTATTTGAAGAGTTTTTCTAAAAAATTGGGATATTATTAATACATGATTGTTTATCTCTTCTTGATAACTGATATGTTATTTGGTGATTAAATTTCCTTATGATCAATATTTATGTTTTTCTTAAAAAACATGTTGATTTTGGGTTTATGCTTGTCAAATGATTGCCTAATGTTTCTAAAAATTATTGCTATTTTGTTTGAAAATTTTTACTTGAGTGTTATTTAACAACATCAACTATGCCTTCATCCCAAAACAATTGGGGTCGGCGATATGAACCAACAAAGAAAATCATTCTGTGTCTTCCACATGAATCCTTCTCCTCCAATCATTTCTATCCAATGCCATGTCCTCGGTGAGGTTCAAAGCATTCATATCCTTTCCTATCATCTCCATCCAAGTCTTCCTAGGCCTACCCCGACCTCTTTTAACTAATATATTTTTCCATTTCTCCATCCTTCTAACTGGAGCATCATTAGGCCTTCGCCGAATATGTCCAAACCACCGTAAACGATTCTCTCTCATCTTATTTTCAATGGGTGTAACGCCTACCTTCTTACGTATCTCCTCGTTCTGAATCTTATCTTTTATTGTATTTCCACATATCCATCTAAGCATACGCATCTCAGCTACACTCATTTTTTGAATATGATGTCTCTTGGCAGCCCAACATTCCGTACCATATAGTAAAGCGGGCCTAATAGTCGTCCTATAAAACTTTCCCTTCAACCGCAATGGCATTCTACGATCGCACAGCACTCCAGTTTATATATTTGTTTTGAAACTTTCTTCTTTTGTGTAGTTGGGACATTTGTTTTGTTCTCTCTACAGGTTCTTAAAGATACATGGATTGAGAAAGGAATATCTTTGATGCATCATGAAGATGAAGATAGTTGATGAAGGCATTTGAGGATAATCACTAATGAAGACTTTTATTTACAAAAAAAATTATATGACATAAAGATGGAGATTTCCATTAAAAACACTTGGAGACTTGGATCCTTCCTATTGATTCTTTTTTGTATTTCCAAACTTTTGATATATCACACAGTAAGTTTGAGGGGTATATATATATATATATATATATATATATATATATATATTGTTTTATATTGTACATATATACATATATATATATGTATATATATTTTATTTATAATGATATAATAGGTAAATACCCTCTAGGGGTATTTTTGTTATTTTATTCATATAATAGGGACAGTTCATTAGGAACAGTTTTTTTTCCTTTTTTATTACTTTTCTTTTTTTTTTATATTTTCCCATTTAGTTCATGGGTTCTATGGTCTTTTGACTATAGAGTCATTGGGGGCTCCCCAATGGTCATAAATATGATTGTTGGGAGCTCCCAACGTCTCTATTTTTTCGAAAGAGAAAGTTGGGGTTAGACAGACCCCTACCAGTTATACAACTATACCATTGGGATTTGAACTTGCAATACCCCAACACAAGGTGACGTGCACTAACTGCTCCTACCAGACAATGACTCTATTGGGAGCTCCCATATGGTCTCCCTCTCTCTTGTATGTGTATAAAAAGAGGCTTTGTCCCCTTTCATTGCTTAATGCTTATCTTAAGCATTCATGCTCAATAAAATATATATTTTTTATGATCTTGTGTTTCTTTAGCAATTATATGTTGCACCGGGTGCATCTAATCCCTAATGTAGACTGTCATATCTTATTCAATCCAAAGGTTGTGATAATGCAGAAAGAAAAAAACAAGCATTGCATTTATTAACATGAAACTTTGAAACCCCTTCATTGTAGTGCATATTTTTATTCTAAATTAGCACAACAATTGGACCAAAAAGATTCAACTGTCTATATTAGGGAGCAAGTTCAACAGATGCATTATATTTATATATATATATATATATATATAGAGAGAGAGAGAGAGAATGTTTTAAAACCCGGTGACTCGTCACTCGGCTTGTCCTTGAGTGACTCGTGACTTGGCTGAGTCATCAGGTCATGTTAACTTTATATTTTATAGTATTTTACCAATATATTATATATAATATACATTATATGATATTTTTAATAATATATTTAATGTATAATTTATTAATACATTATAATCATATTTTTATATATAATATACATAATATTTACATTATATTTCATATAATATATGTAATTATATATAAAATATATTATATATGTATATATATATGCATGACTCGCCCATGACTCGGCCGAGTCATGGCCGAGTCATGTTAAAGTCGGATCACACCTGTTTTTTGACCCTCTGGCTGGGGGATCCGGGCCGAATCACTGGGTAACCTGGTGAGTTTTTAAACTATGAGAGAGGAGGGGTTTCTGTTCATTGCTTTTGGAAAAGGGTTCATGGTGTAAGAGCATCACATTTTGAACTATTTATAAGTTAGGTGATTTCAACAGGGAAAGGGACAAAATAATTTCAAATTGCATTCTAGGAATATGATTTATGGTTTTGAAATAGGCAAGTTATAATAAATGAGCATATAGATTGGTGCATGGAGTGATTAATGGAAAAGAATGGATGCCTTTATGGAAGATGTTTCTTGGCTTTCGTACATAACCTTATGAAATTCAACCTTTTTCATGTTGGGTTGCTTTTCTAAAGTTTAGCTGTGTTCATTTGCTCTGGCTGATTCAGATACATTTTTAGTTATAAGGTGGAAAGCTTTGACGTCATTGCCTAGACCAGGTTGATCGTCTTTCCACTCTCTATATACTGTGGTATGCCATTTCCATCATAATGAAATATGCGAAAATACAAAACAAGAGCCTCTAAGGGCTAACAAGATCATAAACACAAGGTACACATGCACATACACAAGTCCTACTTAGGGAGAATACAAGAGCACAAAGGCACTACACAAGCACTAAGTGCATTCAAGACACCAGAGCTTTAGTTTAGTTTAGGGGTTGTTTGATGGCTTGTCCATGATTTTACGGAACAAAAGAACAAAACAGACAGAACACATGTTCTATCTGTTTTGTCTGCTCTGTAACAACTATATTCAGTCCAACATTTGGTGGCTTGTTCACGAAAGTTGTGTTCCTTATGTCCAACGTTTGTTAGATCCGGTGTGCGGACAACATGGACACACATGGATAATGGGTCGGATAACTTCATTTTGATTGTTCAGACTCGATCCGCCCAACCATATGAGTGTTTTAACATGTTTATTATGGATTTTAGCTCTGGATATGGATCTCAGATTGGATCTAAAAACACAAAAATGTTTAAAATTTGGATAATTTGATAAAAAATAAGAATTGATATCTTTTTATATATAAATTCTTTAATCGGTTTCATATTGGATCTAATTATGAAAGTTTATAAAAAAATTATGGATTTTAGCCTCAAATATGGATCTCAATCTAGATCCAAGTGCAAAAAAATGTTTAAATTTTGATATATAAATGCATCGAATATCGATCTTAATCTCGATCTCCGGCAGGCTTGGCAATGAACCCCAAGCCGATTCACCCATCGCCCCAATGGTAGAACCACCAGCCCCTCTATTGTTGTCAGCGATTTGTCGTTGGTGTTGCCACAGCCAAATCTGGACTGGAAAGGGGAATCCTCTGACCAACTACTGACCGACGATCCATGGCCGGAGGCAACCTCCACCGCCGGCTGCACCTTCACCCCAATGGTGGAACCACCAGCCCCTCTATTGTTGTCAGCGATTTGTCGTTGGTGTTGCCACAGCCAAATCTGGACTGGAAAGGAGAATCCTCTGACCAACTACTCTGACCAACTACTGACCGACGATCCATGGCCGGAGGCAACCTCCACCGCCGGCTGCACCTTCACCCAACATCCCTCCATCTACCCACCTTCCTCCTCTTTCCTTGTTACCCACCACCACACGTACCTTCTCCTTCCTGGTTCCATCGAATATGGATCTTCGATTGAGAAAGATGGCTTGGCCGGAGATCTCGATCTCCAATAGGAAGAAGATGTCGGTGTCAGAGCTCGAGATCTCCAGCCAAGCCATCTTTCTTGTTGTCGGCCTCGCCGCTGCACAAGAGAGAGAAAGAGAGAGGGTCGGGGACAGGAGGGAGAGAAATGAGTTTTTTTTTTCCATCGCTCGTGTCCTGTTCCCAACATAACAGGGGGGTGGAACGCTTGAGAACAGTCTTTCACCATGAAAACGGACACGGCAGACACCGTTCTGCACGCCCACCGCGGCATTATCAAACAACCCCTTAGGTAACTGTTATAATAGTGGTTTCATCATCTTCATGTTGTTTCAAAAAATTACCATCCGTTTCTTGAACATTGAATTTCTTAAAATTATATTTCTCCTTTGGGAACAAAGGAAATTTAGAATATTCATAGTTGTGTTGTTTTTGTAATAATTGGCTGCCCCCCTTAGTGTTATCATGACTTTATGTGATTTCCTAGTTATAAAGTGAAGACATGATTACAAGAGATTCACTGAATTGAACAAACAAGGGGAAAATGAAACTAAATTTCCCGGAGTTAATGGAACATGCACCAATCAGTATAGCTTCAAAAGGACGTACCTCTCCACAATTGGTAAACAACTCAGCAAGCTGCTCTTCCGTAACCTGCATCAAAGATCCATATGAATAGCAGTTTTCATCATCTAAACCATAAAAGAAAAATATAATAACTGATAAATTGTAGCAATCTTCCATAAAACTCATACATGTTGATCAATGTCCGATACATACACCGTCCTCCTGACGCTATCTTCTCTTTGATCTCTTGGAGCTCTTCCATTCAACCTCCTCATCATTGGATTGTAGTTGTTCCTCTGTTAAACAACACCAAGCCAACTGAATAAATACAGGAAACTGACTGTAGATGCTTACAACTCCACAAAACTGAAACTTGCAATATTGATTCAGGGGTTTTCATGCACCACTTGTCCAGGAAACTAAATAAGTTACATTTTGCAGTACCACGCTAAAACCGGAGTCACAAATATAGGCAATATTTTGAAAATATCACAATAATATTGCTGTATATTAATAAAATGATATTAAAGGCATAATCTCGTGATATTTTGAAAATATCAGAATTTTATATGTCATGATATTATCGCAAAAATATCATTACACTATCAGTTACTTTTACTTTTTTAATACTTCTTTATATATCTTAAACATGTTTTCTTCTTTCTTTTAGACTTTTTACTTATTTCTTTTATTATATGTGTACTTTATTATCTGAACATGATATTTTCTTACTTATTTCTGCTATTTTATATTTTAAAATTTTTAAGATAGAGTTTTTCCCTAGATTTTCCTGAGATTTATCAACTAAGAGAAATTTCCCTGCAGACATATAGCCAAGACTGATATTTGTGAATACCACTAAAACCTATCCACTTCCCATATAAAGGGGTGCAGGGTTCACATGAACCACACCCTTTTAGGTGGTACTTTTCATATAAATCTGGTCTACATGGAAAAATGAGGTTAGTGCACGAACAACACCATTTGGATGACATGTCAACCAGGTTTTGTTAAACTAAGGTTTTTGAAAACATAAGTTTTCCCTCCGTTTTGAAGAAACTGGGGGGTCCAGATTTTTTCATAGGTAAAACTCTTTTATCAAGGTCTACACCTTTCTTCCTTCCCCATTTGCCTCTCACTCACCTCCCCTCCCCTCTCCTCCTCTTCTTGATTGTTCTCACCTATCCACCATTCAGCCATTTTAATGGCTGGATGCCAATTAAAAGGTGCCATCGGCGGGGGGAGACCCCCCTGCTGGAGAAAAAAAAAGAACACTTTACTTGCGGCGGGCGGCGGAACGGGGGGTGACGAGCGGCGGACCGGGGAGCGACGGGCCTGGGAGTGCGTCGGCCGGCGGGGCGACGGGCCAGGCGGAACGAGGGGCGACGGGCTGAGGAGTGCGTCGGGCGGCGGAGTAAGGCGTCGGGCCGGGTGGAACGAGGGGCGACGGGCCGGGGAGTGCACCGGGCGGCAGAGGAAGGCGTCGGGCAGCGGGGCAACGGGTCGGGCGATGGAGGAAGGCGTCGAGAGGGGAAGGGCGGCATCGGGAGGGCGGGAGAGAGGAAACAAGAAAAGAGTGAAAAGGGCTTTAGTTAGGGATTTACGTGAAAATTAGCGATGGCTTTGACAATGGAATTATTCCGTCGTCAAGCCATCGTAAATTTACAGGAACTGTTAGCGACGGAATATTTCCGTCGCTGACGTTGTCGCTAAGTAGCGATAGAAAACTTTTCGTCGTCAAATTCGTAGCTAATCGTCGCGTGTATTGCGACAAAAATGTGTCGTCACTAATCCTTCGTTACGTAGCGACGGAAGGTTTTTGGTCGCTACATCCGTCAATATTATAAATCTTAGCGACGGATTAGATTCTCTCGCTAATCCGATGCAAAGTTGCGACAGAAAATCCGTCGCTACGTCACATTTTTCTTGTAGTGTACATAGTTTTGCGATACTCATGCTTTATTTAAATTATACATGCATTTATTTAAAATACATAGTTTTGTATACATCTGCTTTATTTATGATAGCTTTTTTGGCAAACATTGCTTTATTACGTGTAAATATATACACATATATATGTATAATTTACTTAGAGTACACAGTTGGGTGATACCCATGCTTTATCGATGGGTTGCTAGAAAACAACCGGAAACCCAGAGCATTTGCTTGACTTTCTGGCCATTGTCTGGCCACCCAATAATCAACAATAGCTTGTATGATTTTGTCTGACCTAGATCACATGTTACTGACCATTTTTCACCCAAGACATGGTTGGAAAAGAGAAAGGAGAAAAGAGTGGCATAGAGAGAGAGAGAGAGGATGGTGCAGTCCAGAACAGAGGCACCTTCTCCTCGGCCAATTAATGATCTTAAGTCCGGAGAATTTGCTAGAATCTTTGGCCACTGTCCAGACACCCAATGGTTGAAAATATATTGGGCAGTGCCATCCAGCTTGGGCGAAACCTCTACCAACTATTCTCTAGCTAGGCCATGGCCAAATTATCGTCGGGAAAGACAGAAAAGGGGGGAATCATTAAGCTTCAACTTCTCATCTCTTCAATATCCAGTTTTCAGACATGAAATTTCACTGCATTAGTTTCTCTCTTGGCAGTTTTGTAATGTAGCCACCTTTTCTTAGGTAGTAGCATCCAATTTGGTATTTTACTATTTTTGAATTAATTCATTGATTTTGGGAACTATGTTTATAGAACTGATTGTTTGTATGAAGAGATGATCAGCAAATAATTTTATATGTTTCATTTTTAAGTGTTAAATTTTAAAATGTTTGTAGTGTTTGATTCATAGTAGCAATTTAGCAGCATTTTTATCCCAAGTGTATGAATTTAAGTTCATGTCTTTACTTTATTTGTTGGTTTCTACCTTGTCAAGTTTACACTTCACCATGTCATTAAATGTTGAATTGTTCCTTGTCTGATTTTGTTTTCTTTTCAATTATTTGATCATTTCCAGCTTCCTTTGCATTGTGGGGAAAATATTTTAGGGGTGCTCATTGGAGTGATGACAAGATATCGTGAAAAGGATTGGTTGCATGCAGAATTCAAGTTGAAGCAGAATTTGATGTCAGAAAATGCCATAAGCAAGGCACTGCTGGCAAAAGGAAGAGGGGGGTTTCTGTTTTTGTTTCCATATGATGGCTTACCAAGCCTCAGATAGCCACAATTGGGTCATGTTGTTTGGCTGCAATGACATGCTATATGATTCAAATGATTGGTCAATTGATTCTTTTCTTTTTTTTAGAACAAACAATGTGTAAGAGAGAGATAAACAAAAAAAGATATGTCGAATTATACAAACTCCTTATGATTGCTAAAAAGGTGTATGTAATAAGTTATTTTGGTGAAAAAAATCTCAAAACCAGGTTAACTATCATCCGTCCCAAAGTTGGCGTAGTGGGGTGGGGCCTTGGCTGCTAGACGGCCAGTTAAGGTTTGATTCTCATGGGAGTCGCCCCTCTGCGCAAGCCAATCAGTTGCATAGGCCCCGGGAGCAGAGTTTTATGCTGCCGGCACGACGACCGTAGGTATGGTAGGCTGAGCCAGCGCGACCAGGTCTTAGTGCTGGGTGCTGTTTCTTCGGGTTATAAATTCAAAAAAGGTTAACTATCTTCCAAACAACAATAATTAATACCCAAGTAAACTATTTGTTAACTGGCCTGGCCATCATCTATACAACAAACAAAGTTCCCAGTCTGAAGAAACAGGGTTTCGCACCAGGTTTTGAGAAATCAGGTTTTTTATATTTGCCATTCAAATGCTCCTAAGTGGGCGCATGCAGAAAACCATCTTATGTAATTTTGTCTATTGAACAAAGAGAAAATTCCTTCCCGGGAAAAAGTAAAGGTGACCAAACTCCTAGTAAAAAAATGCTCATATCTACAATGACACTCAAATCAGTAAATGAGAGAGGGGGGGGGGGGTGGAGTCTTCCTCCTTTTCAGATGGTGTGATCGAACAAATTTCAGCCGAAACCCAAAAACGCCTACACAATGTTTCATGTTTCAAGCACGATCAAGATGGATCACAGTCTTCCCATATCAAAAACAAAAGCTAAAAAAAAACCATCTTTGCCAAACCCAACTGATCACACAAAAGGGAAATGATCTATGAACCAAATTGAAAAGTGAAATACAGGAAAAAGTGATCGTCTTCGCACCTTCCGGAAATTGCCTGAAACATTGGCGCTGAAATCCTTATTCGATTCGATGGCATCATTCGAACGGGATCGACGATCTGCGTACGAAGAGGGGAAGAACTCCTCGGCGGAGGGGTTCAATTTGGAGAGCAATTCGACCAGATTCTGCATGTCACGCTTGAACTCGGCCTTGTCATCGGAGAGGTGGTGATGGAGGTCGTGGTGCATGATGGGTTTTTGCTGAATGAACTGGTGATCGGATTCCACGGAGTTCTGGGTTATGGCCATCAAGAAAACAAGAAGAAGAAGAAGCAAAGAAAAAAGCAAAATGGTGAAACCAATGAACCAGAAGGGGGGAAGAGAAAAGGAGGGGATGGAGTCTTCCTCCTTTTCAGATGGTGCAATGCAAGCTTCAATACAAAAAGGGAAACATTGTTAAAGGGAGAAAGATGATTTGAGTTGACAATGGCGTTTATGAGAATGGGTTTCTGCTGGAATTTTATTTTTCTCTCATTGTATGTGTGGAGAGAGAAAGAATAGCACGTTAGAATTTGTCTTTTTTGGAATGGGGTACCGAGTACAACAACTGAGGTGACATAATATGAGAGAGAGAGAGAGAGACTATTATATGTATAAAAATGGAAAGTTAGGTGGGGGAGATGAATGAATTGGGTATTGAACCCATCTGACAAGAAATGAGAATTTTCTCTTACACAAACAACGCCCACATTGGTTTGGTTTTAATTATAGAAAAAAATTTAGTTTTGGACCAGTCTTTTACCATTAATTACAAAATAGATCTTATTTTTTAAGTTTTCTTGATATTACCTCTGTTTTATTAAAAATTACCAAACAAAAAGTTTATTAAAAACTGCCAAAGAAAGAGTTACTTGTGTTATTATTAACATATGTTCAATTTTATCAAATTATGATAATAACTTTTATAATCAAATTTCAAAATATTTGCCCTTTTAACATTATGATGAATGAGTATTTTTTAATTTCAAAACTGATACAGAAAGTCAAAAAAAAAAAACTGAAGTCTTTATTTGACAGATTGAAGGAAACCTAACATCCATATTAGAATTTGCAAAAAAGTGAGCTATTTATGAATTTAGGGGTAAAAATTAGTAAATAAATGAAAATTTTTCTTTTAAGTCAAAACTGCAAGAAGAATCCATTAATTGCTGATGGGGGAAATTTTTCCTTTTAAGCCTGATTCCACCTGAGTCCGAACAAAACTGGACAAGTTGACACCCCTAAGGTCTCTCTCTCCCTCTTTCTCTCATATGACAATTAGGTCAGTCATATATAAGTATATAAGTGGTCCATGTCCAACACTAAAATATTTGGACCTTTCTAGATTTCAAGACCACCAGTATGCACCATATCATGTACTTTAGCTTTTTATGTATACATAGACAAAAATGGACTTGTAGGGTAATGCTAAGCCATGGTAACTTACTCTATGCTCTTTCCTCCTCCCACAACCAACCTTTAACAATTAGGCTAATCCCTTTAAGTGGGTTCATAAGGATTTGGCACTAAAGTAACATAATCTCTTCTAAGGTACAAAAGATGAAAGAAGTTTTATTTTGTCATAGATGTCTTGAAAGTCAATTTTTGTTCCATCTTAAGATGGCGCTCATCATATTTTTCAAACTCTTGAATATTAAAGAGTGACCCACTTACAAATTGGGAGTGAATGTCTTTTGCACTTGTTTGAACAAGAAAACTTTCAAAAAAGTAAATTATTGGGCCTAAGTTTTTCTTTTTCTTTTTTATTTGAAAGGTGAGTATTAGTTTGACCTCGACTAGTTATACAATAAGTTATAATACACTTTGAGGTATTGAAGTCATGACGTTCCAACACTTGGTAACATTCATACATCGTTTTGACCAAATGAGAGGAGACCTTACAAGTAGGGGAAAACATTTTTATTAGATATGCTTAGCAAAAGCATGAGTTTTACAATAATTTTCCTATTAAAATTATTGCACCTCAAGAGGTCTAACAATTTTGTTTTGAAAAATGTCATGACCAATGAACAAGATTTTCTAAGGATCTCATTAGAAAGGATTGTTAAAATACTACTTTTTCAAGACCCATGTCACAAGGATATTACCCCCAACTTACTATCGTGCCACATTTCCCTATACACTACAGTTAGTAGGAAATCATATAAAAATAATGTGTCGCATGTCATTTTAGCCATATCTATATGACATAGTTTAAAGTCTATCAAATGCATAATTTATCTAAAAAAAATTTACAAACTTAAGTTGTTCCGATTTGTTTGTCCTCGCCATCGTCATCCCTCTCTCATCCACCACCTTCTCTGTCAACTACTACCATCATCATCCCTCTCTCATCCACCACCACCTCTGTCAACTACTACCATCATCATCCCTTTTTTTTTATCTATCGACATTGTTTCTCTTTCATCTAACGAAAACCTCTGCTGACACCATCTCTCTTTGTTACAAAAATAAACAAATGAAGTAATGCACATACTATACTATGAAGAGAAAAAAGGAAGAAAACATGGCATTTACATAGTTTGGCTTTTAGTTTACATCTGACAACAGAGGAGAATCAAGAAAACCAAGTACATTTATGAATCGCTCTACAAAACCCTAAAACCTTAATATACATGCAAACTCTCTACTTTTTTTTTAAGTGATGACACTCTTAAATGAAAAGAAAATCCTAATTAATATTAGAAACTTTTTGGATCAGCAGGTATATGCCTTCTTTCAAAGTTTTCTCTAAGTTTGTAGCATAGAGCAATGAAGTAAAGTGGACTAGGGATGGCAATGGGGGGAGGGGGGGATGGAGGTCATGAAACGGGGATGGTGGTTAAAATCAAAACCCGTGCGAGAATGAACTTACGCTTTCCCCCACCCCGCACCGTCTCCATTCGGATTCCCACCTTGCCCCACCCCATCCTCAATCCTTCTTTAGGGATGGCAATGAACCGAGAAAAAATGGAGTTCCACCCCGCCTCACCCTGTTTGGACCGGGGATGAAGGTTAAAATCAAAACCCGTGCAGGAACAAAGGTGAGGATGAAGGCGTTGTTGTTGTTGTTGTTGTTGTTGTTGTTGTTGTTGTTGTTGTTGCAGGGGTGGAGACCTTGACCCCCGCACCTGCCCTCCACTGGCATCCCTAAAGTGGACCAACCACTTAGTACACATAACACTCTTTCATCTACTGCCATCACACTATCACCACTGATGTTGTCCATCCCTCATCACCAATGTCCACCACCATGTCATTATTTTGTTTTTTTAGTCCAAATCAAAATGTCCACTACATTCTCTAATGTAGACTTCATTCTCTCTATGCATGCATCAAATCTGGAGAAAAAAATGTATAAAAAAATAATATAAAAATCTCAAAATAACTTTCTCCCTGCAGTTCTATTTGAAAAAAAAATGTCGAGAGCAATAAAAATGTCCCTTTTACTAAAGTTCAATATCAAATAATGTTACGAATGAAATGTGATTTTGAAAAGCATTTGACAAATATCCAAGAAATAATCATTTACATTAGACGAATTAGAAGTTTATTTCTAGTTAAGTTTCTCTAGTTTTTAATGGAATGACAAAAGGATGAAAGGACAAACTAGACCTCAAAACAAGTGCCGTGCATAATTGAGAATATAACACAATCTTTTCATTTGATGGAAAAATTACCTATTTTTCATATTAAAGTGAATTGTTTTTCCCACATATTATAAAAGTAGAAGTGAGGGTAATAGGTGGCAAAAATTAGATCCTTCATGAGTTTTTTTTAATTTGACATCCTTGCCATGTATTCTAACAATGTTATTAAAAATTTGTTTGCTCAATCTCCATATAGTTTTCCAAAAAAAATATCATACATGACATATTGTAATTATTCAAAAACTTTTAAATTACCATATTTAACACCCTTGTTTTCTATTAATCGTTTCATTATCAAGAAAACGTCTCTCTCTCTCTCTCTCTCTCTCTCTCTCTCTCTCTCTCTCTCTCTGGTGAACCATGAGAATTCCTCTTTCATAAAATATCTCCACAAACCACTCTTCTCTCTCTCTCTTTTCATTAACGATGAAAAAGGCCAAATCTAAATGGGTCATCACATGTAAATGAAATTAAGGGTGATGAACGAGAAGGATTCCTATCACTTAATTGTAAAATTATTCTAGATATTCATGCTTAAATTCATATCTTTTTGTCAAAGTATTTGTATGTCTTCATATATTCATTTGTCATAAAAGTATTAATTTAAACATGATATATCTAGGCCATCCATATGAATGGGCTGCCAAATATCTAGTTTTTCATGATGGATGAAGCAATGCTTCTTGCGATATGACGAAACGCCCCACCTGGCATCTCCCACACTACAAGCTTTTTTTTTTTTAATCCTTTGATAAAACCCATGTGCAAACCGGTCAGATTCGTCGCATCTCATCAAATTTGGAAGCCTTCGCCACCTTGGAGCTGTTGTGCCACTATATATAATGCTTTGGAACATCTCCGAACATCTAACCATATTTCTTGTTTGTTACCAGGAAAACAAAATGGGTACGATAAGCAATGTGTAAAGTGAAAGCGGGAAGCGAGTGTTAAGCAATTGTGAAGTGATTATGCAAGGGGAGGGTGTTGTGTATTCTCCCATAAACATAAATTCGCGTGTTCCGGTGTGTACGAAGGAATATCTTGGGACTCACAATAATTCATATGCCAATGTTGCCCCACGGTGACTTTATAATAAAATAACATATAAAAAAAGTAGATATGCTTTTGACAGAAATGTCCTCCCGTAAGATAGATATGTGTTGGACGAAAATGTCCTCCAACTCCCCGTATATAGATTTGCACGTTCCACCTTTGTTTTTATCTTATGCTACAACACATGGCAGTCTTCTCGTTCCTGCCTTGTGTTAGATAGAAAACTTTTTCGAGTTTGTTCTTACCTCGTGGAGATAACTATAAATTGAACGACTGGTTCGATCATTGGTGAGCGTCAAAGGGGGATTTGTCGGCCATCTCTTTTTACAGTCTTCTCTTCTTCTTCATTTTCGTTAGGCAGTATGGAAAAAAACAATGGTGCACAAACATTCCAACAAGTGCCATTAAAGCGTGGTGAGTACATTTTCATGTCATCATGCTATTGTTGAAGAATGTATGTCATCGTGAGTATCATTAAAGCGTTGTTTTGTTATTGCAAGTAGATTTTATCATTTCGATAGTTGGAAACTTGAAGCTATTTGTAAGATGGTGGGATCTCTTGACAAAAATGCTTGGTTACAGATGTGAGCAAGAGCCTCTACCCCCATCCAGTATCGTCCATTCACTTTGTATATGCAATGTAACCAAATCGCGGTTGTAGTAACATGTATATCGATTTGTGAGATATTGTTTTGTTTGTTAATATCGATTTGTAATATATTATGTTGAATTACCATGTATTGATTTGTAAGATATTATGTGTTTTCTAGTGTCAATTTGTGAGATATTGTTTTGTTTATTGATATCGATTTGTAATATATTATGTTGAATTATCGTATATCGATTTGTAAGATATTATGTGTTTTCTAGTGTCGATTTGTGAGATATTGTTTTGTTTGTTAATATCGATTTGTAATATATTATGTTGAATTGTTGTATATCGAATTTGTAAGATATTATGTATTTTCTAATGTCAATTTGTGAGATATTGTTTTGTTTGTTACTATCGATTTGTAATATATTTTGTTGAATTGCCATATATCAATTTATAAGATATTATGCTGAATTGTTGTATACTGATTTATAATATATTATGTTGAATTATCGTATATCAATTTGTAAGATATTATGTGTTTTCTAGTGTCGATTTGTGAGATATGGTTTTGTTTGTTAATATTGATTTATAAGCTATTATGTTGAATCTTTGATATTGTGATTCATTCAATCATTTATTTGACTTGCTTAACTAATCGGTAGTTGTTGTTATATGTATCTTAAATAAATTGTAGTAAACGTATGCGCAAATTGATATTTTGCTCATGACAGTGTTTAGCATATCAACTAGTTGCAGTGAAGATGATGTATCCCAATCATTGGGAAGTCATGGAGCAACGAACATTTGTACTATCGACGCACCTGAAGAATTGAATATGTGCACTAACGATGCACATGATAAGAAGGGTGCAGGCATTGGATTCACTCTTGACTTGAATATTCCAGCAAACGAAATGCAATTCGATAATGAGGTAGATGATCCTGACACTGCACTTGACAAAGGTGCAGGCACCTCAAGTCTACATGATAGTACACTTGACTCTGTTCCCGTAGAGGGAATGCAGTTTAATAATGAGGAAGCTGCATACAAATTTTACAATGATTATGCCTTAAAACTTGGCTTCAGTGTTAGAAGGTATTCTTGGGCAAAAAATGCATACGGTGTCATGATGAGAAAGGCATATGTTTATTCTAAGCAAGGTTGGAAGAAGTCAAGTGACAATCCAATAAGGAGCAAGCCAGATTCAAGATGCGATTGTCCAGCAAGAATGATGTTAAGAAGACTTCTGAATGAGAAATGTGTAGTTCGTACTTTAATCAATGATCATAACCATGAATTAGCCGCTTCATTTATGACTCCTATGTTAAGGTCATATCGTAAAGTAACGGAAGCACATGCTAAAATAGCTAATAGTGTCGGCATTACACCAAGGATGACATACAATTTATGCGCGCACGTAGATGGTGGTCATGAGAATATATCATTCACACCTATGGATCTAAGAAACCACTTGAGAAGGAAGAGGTCGAAAAACATGAAGAATGGATAAATATGTTCTTTGGTTGATTACCTACAGAAGCATTCAAGCAATGACCCTAGTTTCTTTAGTGCAATGTAACTGGATGAAGATGGGTATGTTGTGAATATGTTTTGGACAGATTCAAAGTCAAGAGTAGATTATGAATGCTTCAATGATGTGCTTGTTTTTTATACGACAGTGAAGATTAATATAGAACAATGACCATTTGCGCAGTTTGTCGGAGTGAACCATCACTTACAGAGTTGCATATTAGGCGGTGCTTTTTTGTATGACCTGACTAAGGAAACCTTTGAGTGGTTGTTCGAAGTATTTACACAGACAATGAATGGGAAGTAGCCTAAAGTTGTACTTACAAATGATGATCATGCAATTGCGGTTACAGTGTCTCATGTATGGCAATTTGCATATCATCGCCTATGTTTATGGCATATCTTTCAAAATGCAACAAAGAACATATGACACATTTTTAATCAGAAGACAGAGTTTGATAAAAAGTTTAGACAGTATGTACTTGAGTGCATAAATGAGGTTACCTTTATGTCTGATTGGGAGCAAATGATTCATATGTACGACCTTGAAGACTGTGTGTGGTTACAACATTTATATACAGACAAAGAGAAGTGGGCATTGACATATGAAAGACAATACTTTTATGCAGGTATGATAAGCACACAAAGAGTTGAATCTATGCATGCCACACTGAAAAAAAACCGTGTATTCATGTTTAACAATGTTTTGCTTCATGGAACAGTATGAATTATTTATAGACGATCTTAGTAGGAATGAGCTTGAACAAAATGTGAAATGCTTCAACACCTGCCCTGTAACTTTGGGCATAAAAATATTGACGTGACCTGTAGATCTGTATACACTAACTGTATTTGAATGGACTAAAAAGGAGGTTATACAAGTCATGAATTGCAACATAGAAAAAAATATGCAATATACAAATATGCACAAATACCATGTTGTATGGGAGGACAAAGAGCATCCAAAAAAGCAAGAAGCACATGTTACATACAATGTTGACAACATAATAGTTGTTGTTAATAAAAACCTGAGTCATATATAATGTGAAGATGGATGAGATAAACAAAGATTGAACAGTTGGATACAAATAATATTAGTTCATCTAGTGTTGATGATAAGTGTCGCATAGCCTCCTCTTACCAACAATTATGTAGGTCACTTATGAATATTGCAGATTTGACATCGAAAAGTGAAGAAGTCTATGTATGTATGAGAAAAGTGTCAAGGGAATTACTTGAAAAAGTGCAGTTAATTCACCATGAGTCTGGTACAGCTCATGAAGACTAATCTAAGAAAACGGTATCGAACAACGTAGGTGAAAATCATGTTTCTCCTTACCCTTATGAGAAGTTGCACCGAAACGTAAACATCATTTTCGATAAGTCAGAAGTAAATGTTGTAGATTATGATGGAAATATTCACCAAGCGAAGGGTATCAAAAGAAAACTTTCCTCTGATCGCAGTCGTCGGAGGACAAAGGTTGCACTGGAATTGGTTGGCAAGAAAATGTCTAAGAAACAACCAACCCATAAGCAACCAAGCCCTTCGCATGAACAGGTATGTAATGCAGTATATTGCTTCCTATGTAAGTTGTATTACGTGCAATTTATCAATATCTAACTTGTGTAATTTCCAACATGCTACAATACCCTACAGACATGCACTACAACGTTGGAACCTGCAATCCTCCCGACCTGTTTGAGTGGAACGAAGGTATGAGTTTGACTGGTCTTTTGGTATGTAATAATTTTAGGAGGATGTTTGCATTTCTTGTTGAACTTAATATAGTGTCTGATATTGTTCTATTTCATGACATGTAGGGATGGCAGTGGACCGGGGGAAAGCGGGGCCCCGCCTCGCCCCGTTTGGACCGGGGATAAAGGGTATGAAACGGGGATGGAGGCGGGGACGAAGGTTAAAATCCATCCTCGTCTGGGGGTGGAGACGGGGATGGACGTGCACTTTTCCCTGCTCCGCCCCGTCCCTGCCTCATCCCCGCCCCGACCACTTTCCCCGCAATATCCCTGCCCCGCCCCGCCTCATCCCCGTTTGAACTGGGGATAGAGGACATAAAACGGGGATGGAGGATAAAATCCATTCCCCGTCGGGGATGGAGGAGGGGGTGGAGGATAAAATCATGAGGCGGGGCGGGGGTGGAGACCTTGTCCCCTGCCCCGCCCCACTGCCATCCCTAATGACAGGCTCAGTTCAATTCAAAAGTGAGCAACACAACACAGGAATCGCGTGTGGATTCTTTAGCTACAAAATAGTTATAGCATTTAACTTTCATATCTTACAAATCGTTGTAATGTTTAGCATTCTATAATTTTTTGTTGTAGTTCTATAATTCTTTGTTGTAAATCGATAATTTTTTGTTGTAATTCTATAATTCTTTGTTATAAATCGATAATTCTTTGTTATAATTCTATAATTCTTTATTATAAATCGATAATTCTTTATTATAATGTTATAATTCTTTGTTGTAATTCTATAATAGAAATCATACTATAAATATAATAAAAATCGATACTAGAAAACACATAATATCTTACAAATCGATATACAACAATTGAGCATAATATATTACAAATCGATACAAAAATTCAACATAATAGCTTACAAATCAATATTAACAAACAAAACCATACCTCACAAATTGATACTAAAAAATACATAATATCTTACAAATCAATATACGATAATTCAACAAAATATATTACAAATCGGTATACGGCAATTCAACATAATATCCTACAAATCGATATACGGTGCACTGGAATTGGTTTACAAGAAAATGTATAAGAAGCAACCAAGCCCTTCGCATGAACAGGTATGTAATACAATATATTGCTTCTCATGTAAATTGTATTACGTGCAACTTATCAATAACTAACTTGTAAGGTGAAAAGGAAGACGACATTGATAATGCATATGAGGTATAGTGAATTAGAACATGGTCTGCTCAATGCATTTATTCATCTGCGTGGTTTTTAGTTTATAGTGTATCGTCAACCTTTTCTATCTTTTGCTTTAGCTAATGTTCAGTTTGAGACAGAGGAAGATGATGATTTTGAATACGAAGTGCCATTGTCGCGATCATGGGTAAGAATCGAGGAACCTCCATCTTCTCCACCCTTTGTTTTGTTGTTGTCTTATCGTGACACACCAACATCGTCGAAGAAACCCATGCTGGAGGAGCCAATCCCACCAAGAAAGTGGTTGCAGTTGAAATTGGAGTCACCATCTTCCCCACTTCAGTCTTCTCCTCCAAGATTGTCATACCATGAAGCCTCATTGTCGAGGAGACCCGTGTTAGAGGAGCCTCCAAGAAGGCGGTCTGTGAGATTGCAGGAGCCCCCGTTCACCATCAACATCTCTTCTGTGCTTGCCATATCGATAGTTCTTTGTTGTAAATTGATAATTATTTGTTGTACTTCTATAATAGAATTCATACTACATATATCATAAAAATCGACACTAGAAAACACATAATATCTTACAAATCGATATATAATAATTAAGCATAATATATTACAAATTGATACGAAAATTCAACATAATAGCTTACAAACCAATATTAACAAACAAAACCATATCTCACAAATTGATACTAGAAAACACATATTATCTTATAAACCGATATACGGCAATTCAGCATAATATATTAAAAATCGATATTAAGCAATTCAACATAATATCTTACAAATCGATATATGGCAATTCAGCATAATATATTACAAATCGATATTAACAACCAAAACAATATCTCACAAATCGATACTAGAAAATGCATATTATCTTACAAATCGATATACTACAATTCAGCATAATATATTACAAATCAGTATACGGCAATTCAGCATATCCTACAAATCGATATATGGCAATTCAGCATAATATATTACAAATCGATATTAACAAACAAAACAATATATCACAAAATGATACTAGAAAACACATAATATCTTATAAATCGATATATGACAATTCAACATAATATATTATAAATCGATATTAAGTAATTCAGCATAATATCTTACAAATCGATATACGACAATTCAACATAATTTATTACAAATCGATATTAATAATCAAAACAATATCTCACAAATCGATACTGGAAAACACATATTATCTTACAAATCGATATACGGCAATTCAACATAATATATTACAAATCACTATACGTCAATTCAGCATAATATCCTACAAATTGATATACGACAATTCAACATAATATATTACAAATCGATATTAACAAACAAAACAATATCTCACAAAATGATACTAGAAAACACATAATATCTTACAAATCGATATACAATAATTCAGCATAATATATTACAAATCGATTTTAACAACCAAAACAATATTTCACAAATCGACACTAGAAAACACATAATATCTTACAAATCGATATGTGACAATTCAGCATAATATGTTATAAATCGATAATAACCAACAAAACAATATCTTATAAATCGACACTAGAAAACAATAATATCTTACAAATCAATATACGGCAATTTAGCATAATATATTACAAATCGATATTAACAAACAAAACAATATCTCACAAAAATCGATATAATATCCTATAAATTATAAAATGTGTCAATTTGCTAGATATTTATATTATGATTTTGAAACATGTGCCTGTAGAATTTACATTGTTATGATTTGGGCGTTTGAGGTGGCGATTTGCATATTCAACACAAGTGTGCCAGGTTCGTAATTTTGGTTTATAGATCAATGTGAATTTTGTACACAGTCTTACAAAATTTGTATACACAATCTACAAAATCTGTTACAAATGACTATACACAAAAAATTAGAAATTGAAAGTTGAACAAAAAAATGTTATCTCTCTCTTACCAGTAGAACGTAACCCTCTTCACGTTATCCTTGAGAATAGGTAGACGTTTAAAAGGACTTCATCTTACTCTTAGGGGCCTCGCGTCCTTCATAGCTTTCTAGGTAATATTGCAGCCTGGGTTTTTGTATATTCCTTAACTAGAAAATTCTTCGGTTTTTTGCATAGTTCTGTGCAAAATCTAGGTATATCATCCTGAAAAAAAAACTAAAAGTCAGACCAATATAAAAATGTACTCACCAATAATGTAGGATAATAAAACATGTTTAAGTGTACAACATACAACGGTGAATTCTGGTGCTCGTTTATAGTATATTGTTTCAATATACTTCATTACAAAGATGTCATAATCGATGCCATTATTTTGTAAAGGAGCATCCTTTGCGACGTGAAGCCTCCACGGGCTAATGTCGACACCCAACATGTCTCTGAAAAATCCAACCTGTGGTTTATGCAAAAGCAAGTAAATTCTAGGCATGGTACAAGATATGGTAATCTTAAAGATAGAAATTTATCAAATGCACAATGTCACGGTCTACACCAATGTTATAGTCCAAGGAGTTGTATAACCATATTTTTTGTTCTCGTATATCTAACACGTATAATACCCAATGCTTTTTCGATTGCCACAATATAGGAATCAATATCTATAAATTGATTATAAAATATCTTTAAAAATAGATATGGAAATGCGTGTTGATACCATAAAAATCGATATTAAGAATCAACATATAAATTGATATTAGGAATCAAACCAATATCTTAAATTGATATCAGAAATCAGCATAAAAATTGATATTAAGAATCAGAACAACATCTTAAATCGATATGGAAATTCCTATTGATAGCTTGAAAATAGATATTAAGACTCAGCATAGAAATCGATATTAAGAATCAAAACCATATCATAATCGATATTAAGAATCAGCAAAGAAATCAATATTAAGATTCAGAGCAATTTCTTAAATCGATTTAGAAATTTGTATTGATATCTTAAAAATCGATATTAAGAATCAAAACAATATCTTAAATCGATATTAAAAATCAAAACAACATCTTAAATAGATATAGAAATTTGTATTGATATCTTAAAAATCGATATTTAGAATCAAAACAATATCGTAAGTCGATATTAAGAATCAAAACAATATCTTAAATTGATATTAAAAATCAGCATAGAAATCGATATTAAGAATCAGAACAATATCTTAAATCGATATGTTGATAGCTTAAAAATAGGTATTAAGAATCATCATAGAAATCAATATTAAGAATCAAAACAATATCTTAAATCGATATTAAGAATCTAAACAATATCTTAAAAATTGATATTTAGAATCAGCATAGAAATCGATATTAAGAATTAAAACAATATCTTAAATCGATATGCAAATTCCTATTGATAGTTTAAAAATTGATATTAAGAATCAAAACAAGATCTTAAATAGATTTAACATCTTACAAATCAATATGGTCACAAACCTTTTTACTTGAACAAAAGTCTGCCATTTAGTCATTGTTACCCCAATATTATATTACGTCTAGAAATTTAGCCGCATATGGCATTCGACGGACAATACTCTGTTGAACGGAATAGTAATAATAGTAAGTTTAAAACATGAAGGTACATTAGTAAATAAAAATAAATAAGCATATAAGATAACCGATATACCATAAAATAAGGGGTGACGACACAGACCGACATGGTTGTTCCCTTGCTTTGAATATACATGACGAAATCGTGTATAGTCTGTTTACAATAAATATGTATTTGTTAATATACATACCCATGGCATACGTAAATGTATAATTGATAGTGGTTTCATACGTACAAAATTATTAATAGTGTGTCCTTTTGCAAATTCATCTCGCATCCGGTCAATGTTCTCTTCAAGCACTTTGTTGAGTTTTCTAACACCTTGTTTTATAGATGTAGCACTGAAATTAACTGAATATTCAATAAACGAACTGTAGCATTATATTTAGTAAACAAACTGTAAACAATATAAAAAAGATGGAGTAGGTTATAGGAATCGAAGGTACTCTTTTTGTGGATGTTTGACTGAATCGCAGCGTCCTTCTTCGATATTGATACAGTTTTTGCGACAAAGGAGGTTAAAGAAAACATTGGTTTTTCTGTTTGTTGCTCACGAAGCAGGTTATAGGAAAGGCTCTTTTTCTTCATTAAATGAAATGTCGCATGTTTCATGCATGCTCTTAAAGGAAACGTCTTGTGTTTCTTGCGGAACACACTGTTGAAGTTATGTGATGCTTCATTCATTTATTCTTTACATTGTTTCACGTCCCGCCTGTTTTAAAAAATCATGCAAAAAGAATATTAACAAATAAATAAATTACACTGCGCATTAATTAAAAGACATTGTTTCATTTGTTAGTATCATCGAAATGATGTTAGTACGTGTAAATGAATGACACATCTTATAACATCAATAGCGTGTCAGATAACGTTTCCCTAAACTCTAGACCCTAAATCCTAAACTAATGTTATGTGACGTTTCTTGCACCTAAAGGAAACACTATAAATAATAAAACCTAAACCAGTAATCGCTTAACGATTTAACAAACCTAAGTACAAATCATGGTAACTTCATAATCGCTATACCTAGTAATCGTTATTACCAGAATCGTTATACAATATAAATTCAATCAATAAACACACAATACAACTATGACTAACCACCCCAAAATTCACAACTATTTCATAATCAGGAAACTCTCTTTGCAACTTAGACGATGCCCCCTATTGTCACTTTGGACTCCAATAAGAAAACCACATTGATTCTCTGAGACTTCAGTGTTTCAACTACCACTTTTTGAGCCCATTGTCACCCCAAACCTCTAGCGTTTCATCCCATTATATTGGAAGGGGTTGGAGTGCAGTCTGTGTGGACCTCTATGCCTTTATGAACCTTCTCTTCTCTTGAATTCATTGAATCCTGACACTCGTTAGTTTGAAGCTCCATCGCTTCCTTGGTCGCTATTTTGAGGCATTTTTCTCTACTTGAGAAGCTTCACTGGCCATGGCGGAACTATAGGAGATATCTCTCAATATGGTGCACCTTGAGGAGACTCCTCTTTTCTTATTTCTATTTTGAAAAGTTTTATCCCCAGTCAGTGCTCCTTAGAGGGCCCTTTCTTTTTAGATTCTACCTTAGATGGGTTTGGGTTTGGGTTTGGGTTTGGGTTTGGGTTTGGGTCTAAGCCCGAGTAGTTGTTAATGATGTTTAACTGGTTCAATGTGTCTAGGTTTGAGAATCTCGGGGGTAAAGTTGAGGTTTCCATTTCAAGGGAAGATGGGATGGTAGAGTCGTAATGAGGGGTTAGGTTGGTGTGGTTGGATTTAGTTAGGGAAAGCGGATGGTTCAGACAGGCGGGGGGAGGGGGCTTTTGGTGTAGTGGTGTGGGGCTTTGGCTGCTAGACAGGCAGTCAAGGTTCGATTCTCATGGGTGTAGTCCCTGCGCAAGCTAACACGTAGCATAGGCTCCAGGGGCAGGGTTCTAGCCTCAGATTTTTACACTGTGGATTGTAGGTATGAGTATGACATCTTGGTGCCGTGTGTGATTTCTTCGGGTTATAAATTCTAAAGAAAGATTGAACATGTTTGTTTTGAACAGGAGAGCTTGAGAATGAAAATCTGGGGGTTTGGTTTGACGAGGTTGAAAGAGACATTGAATCGTACCTCAATGTGGCCTGCTGTTCTGGTAGGCTTGACCCACACAGCCTACATAATCTAATGGAGCTTTTGTAAATTATTCACGAGGAACCTCCTTGCCATTTTCAATGGCTATATCAATAACAAAGCCTACCCTCCATCCCCGTCTCCATCCCTGTTTAATGTCCTCTATCCCTGCAGGTCCCCTCGGTCCATTGCCATCTCTAAAGAAGATTAGGGAAGGAGCGGGGTGGGGCGAGGCGGGGCAGGGGGAAGTGTAAGTCCATCCCCTCCTCCATCCTTGTTTCATGTCCTCCATCCCTGATCCAAATGGGGCGAGGCAGGGTGGGGCCCCTTTTTCCTCTGGTCCACTACCATCCCTAGGTACTCTCCTAGATCTCTTAGGAAGAGCCACCGTCCTAGGAAGGGGGTGCCCACATGGTGATTCAAACTTGGATAGGGATAAAGTTTTCTATCCCGGACTCTGAAGCCAAGTGGCCAACTCTTATGAAGTCTTTCTAGGTAATCTTCAATCTTAGGTGATTAAGGTCTTTGTCCTTTTTTCTTGTTTTCTCATTTTTCTTATCCTTCATATGTCATTGCCATTATTAGGCAAAAAAGTCATGCCATTACTTTATGAAACTTGCACCTTCCTATTTTACAAATCATGACTGTTGTATAATTCATCAGGGACCACTATTGTAATGTTAATTAGCATTAAATTCATCATTATATCCTCCCAATTAATTTCCTATTATGTAATTTCTATAGATTCTCACTAACTACAAATAGTGGCCCTACAAAATAGTATAATTTGTGATTCCATTTGTTGGATCCTATGACCATACTTTTGGATCCCACCATTGTTATCAAAATCCATCTGAATCGGTCCCTTAAAGAAGCTAAAAACATGCTTATTCTGACATTTAAAAAATTTGACCAAAATTTTGGCGATTTTTACCCTGAATTGATTCGTTTATAGGTTACAAATTATATTTATAAAGAATAAAGTTAACTAAGAATAATATTTGAAATGGCGCAATTAAAAAATAATCTGATTCAACTATGGTTTTCTTTAAAAACCAATTCACTTTTTTTTTCCATGATGAACCGGATAACCATCTCTGAGATAATGACCTTTCTCCTTATATGCAAGGGGTTGCCGCCCATAAGAATGACACTCTGACCACCCGCTTAGCATTCAAAGCCTCCTTTCACTTTGCCAAAACCTTTGGGGCTAAAAAACCAATTCACTTTGTGAACCGATTTTAATTACCCTGGATCACACTTGCACAATAAATATGCCATTCTATCATAAGGTTTTTGCATTTTGTTGGTAGTTCTTTTGATATCGGGAGTCTTTATTTGAGAAAGTGCGAGCCATCCAACTTGGAATCTCAAATGATAGTAGGAATGTGACTGCACCACCCTTTCTAGGGATGGTAGTGGACTGAGTTGGGGGTGGAGGATAAGGTCTCCACCCCACCCCCATCTCAAAATCCTGCCCTCCATCCCTGCACGGGTTTTGATTTTAACCTCTATCCCTGCCTCCATCCATGTTTCATGTCCTTCATCCTCGGTTCAAACGGGGCGAGGTGGGGCAAGATGGAGATTGGGACGGAGACGGGACCGAGTCAGCGTAAGTCCATCCCCACACGGGTTTTGATTTTAACCTCCATCTCCATCCCCATTTCATATCCTCCATCCCCGGTCCAAACGAGACAAGGTGGGGGTGGGGCCCGTTTCCCCCGGGTCCACTGCCATCCCTAACCCTTTCCCCTTCATTACCATTAGAACCATATAGCAATAAATTAACAGAAAAAGGTGTTCCATCCCTTCCATTGAATCAAAGGCTTTAAAGTTTAAAAAAAAAAAAGAGAGGTTCACTGTGTATGGAACTCTGAAAAAGATACCAATGGGCTCCGTGTGTTTGGCATGAGCAGTTAGTGCACGTCTCCTTGTGTTGGAACGTTGCAAGTTCGAATCCCAATGGTATAGTTGTATAACTAGTAAGGGGTCTCACTAACCCCTGCTTTCTTTGTAGAAAAAAAAAACTCTTGAAAACTGGAGTTGAAAGCTAGGGTAGGCCAACCTAGTTTTATTGGGCCAACAAGCCCTATACACGTGGTGGGAAATTCACCAGCCCAGACTTGACCCCTTTCTCAGACAAAGCAGTCAAGTCAGGTCTACCCAGGTGGGCTGCTGGTAGCCTGTAGGCTACTTGAGGTAGTGCCCACTTTTAGACAGAAGAAAATACTATGGGCTGGTAAATGAGCTGAACCAGACGAGCTTGAAGTGTTCAAGCTTAGCTCACTCTTGTGGTGAGCCAAACTAAGTTCAAGCTCATAACAATCTGAGTTACTAGAGCCGAGTTTGAGCTGGCTTGTTTATAGAAAACAAAATTTTGTAGATGAAAGAAATATGATTACACAAAAATACATGTAAAATATATTTGATACTATAAGGAGCTTATATGAGTCGAGCTGAGCTGAGTACCTATTGTTCATATTCAGCTTCCATAGACTATTTTAAGATTTTGATTGATCTCTTTATAAGCTGAACATGGGCTGAGCCATGAGCGGCTCGGCTTGTCTCCTAACCCTAGGTTTAACTTGCAAGAGGGTAGGCCCGTTAAGTGACCCGGTTCTTGGTGAGAACTCCTGGTCGTAAAAACAACCCTCAAATATTGTTTTAGCTAATCAGCTATTGGCTTTTAGAAGTTGGGTTCAGAAGGAGAAAAGCTCGTACTGAATCTGTTTTTTTGCATGTCATCGATTTTAGTTATATGTCAAAGTTGGATATTCATTGCATTTGGTAGAAGAACTCAAAAAAACCATAACTAAATTCAATTACTAATCATATTTGATTAGGCTTACTGAATCTGACTAGTTCAATCCAGATTCAGCCAAATATCTAATAAAATCGACACATTAAGATGCCTATTAGTAAGGGTTTAAAATCTTATTGGTATTAACTGTGTCTGAATTACAATTCTATTGTCATCGCCATTGAGAGTGAAAACACATGTCCATTGTTTAATCCCATAAGCTTCTTGCTACATGGGAAAGCTCGCTTCATAAGCAAGAAACTCCTCGCTTGCCCGAAAGGAGGGGAAGCGAGGGAAAACTTGCTTTCAAAATATGAGAAACTCGCTTCCTCCTTGTTTCCCAAATTGATTTTATTTTACGCTTCCTTAATGTTTTGCCCTGCTTCTTATCACTTCCCTACTCGCTTCCCCTCACTTCTTATGTTTTTATATTAAAAAACAACACATTCTTTTTATAACAAGTTTGCATGTTGGTTTTATATCATTTTGTCATTTATTATTTGCTTTAGTCTAGCTTCATATTGCCTTTTATGTGTTTTCTTTACATTTTTCATGTGCTTGCATAACGAAGCAGGTTATATGTCCCCCCCCCCCCCCGAACACGCAGGTGCGTGTTCTCGGGTCTGAATGAGCGCCACATATGTAAGCATGTGGGGCTCGTTTCCCTGTGTGTGTCGGCATCACTTAGCATCGAAGTCCGGTTTGTTTGCAAAGACTTAAGTACCCTTTCTTGCCATTAGTGCCATGAAACGATGTTTCGAGTAAAGGACAAAAATGTCCTCCCATCAGAAGAGAAAAAAGGTTAAAATCGTCATCGTTTTCGCCCTAAAGAGTACATGATTATGCTTTAACAGGAGCTCCTCACAATATGTCGCCCTAAACGTTCTGTCTCAGCCTTTGACGATGCACCATCAGTTGTAACAGGAACTCCCTTTGACGACGCAACCTTTGACGTCTTCTGTTGCCGCGGGATCACCCTTTGTCGTCGTCTGCTGTCGTCGGAGCACCCCTTTTCATCGTCTGCTGCCGCCGGAGCACCCCTTTTCGTCGTCTACTATCGTCAAAACATAGTCAGAGCACTGTTGCCACCATCGGCTGCATCTACTTTCTAGGTGTTTCTCTTCCACTACCGGATTAACAAAACTTGTGTTCTTTCAGTGAGTTTTGTGTAAGGTTTTGTTATGTAAACCAATCGACTTTCGTTATATAAATCTGAATGCCAAATCTTACAACTAGTTATACTATTCATGCTAAATAACACCTATTTTCATATTGAAACAAATCGATTTATACCTATCCACCTTCTGGGCGTCGAAAATAGTTAGCATGATTTATTTTTATGAAGGCCAAACATTACAACAATATGTACTTATGAAGGCTAAATTTCTACAACGATTTGTAAGTTTGAATTTAACAATGATTTATACATTTAATGCAATAGCGATTTGTTCGATGCAATAATGATTTATATGTTTCAAGCAGTAGCGATTTAGCCGATTTATGATTCATGATTTATATATTTAAAGCAGCCATGATTTATACATTTAATGCAGTAGCGATTTATGATTTACAACGATATGTACTTATGAAGGTTTCGATTTCTACAACGATTTACTATTAAATTTATGTGTTGTGCAGGTTAGTAATGACTACAATTCGTAAGACAAGAAAGCCTTTGCCGTTGGAGGGGAAGACTCTTGGAAAAATCATCTGCCAATCCGATATATATGAGGGTTATGTAAAGTACCAAAATATAATGAACATTGACCATGAAAAAGACAGGAACAAATTGTTGGATATTTATTATGCGGAGCCTGATCCATCAGATATTGAAGATGAAAAGCAAACGAAGAAAGATGAGGAAAAACTAAGGATGACGAAGAGAAGGAAAAGCAAAGGAAGAAGGAGGAGGAGAATGAAAACTACACCCACTTATGAGGCAAAAGGATTTCTTCCTGCCGACCATGCAAAATTAAATCTACATGAACATCATTCTTCATGTTATCTGTCATGATCGTCAGTTGCATCACACTATACTATGCATCGAGTTGTTATTTACTATGTCAATTAAAGAAATGACTTATCATATATGTGTGTTGACGATAGCGATTCACATGACAGTGATTTAATGACAGCTACGCCGCTGTGAAGCGATTTCAATTTTAATTACTAAATAAACAACGATTTGAATATGCAAATTGCCACCGCAATCGCACAACAATGTAAATGCCGCACACACACGTTTCAATATCATAATACAAATATCTTACAAATCGACACTAGAAAACACATAATATGTTACAAATCGATATACATGTCACATAATATATTACAAATTGATACAAAAATTTAGCATAATAGCTTACAAAATGTGATTTGCATTATAGTATTCCAATATTTTATATACAAAGGCAAATCGTTGTGGCCGACATATACGTCATTGCGTAAATCGCATAAATCGTCAACCAAAATTCTGGTCTCACAAGGCATATCGATTTTTTACAACGAGCAGGATGTGGAACAATGTTTACTGTTGAATCTCAAACGTTACAATGATATGCACTTATGAAGGGTGTGATTTCTATAACGATTTATATGTTTGAAGCAGTGATTTATATGTTTAAAGCAAGGATGATTTATACGTTTGATAAAATAGCGATGTATACTTGTTGATGATAGAGATTCACGTGACAGCTATTTAATTACAGGTACGAAGCTTTGAAGCGATTTCTATAAAAATCGCTAAATGAGCAATGATTTGAACACGCAAATAGCCACCTCATGTCGCTATAATGTAAATTCTTCATGCACAGTTTTCAATTACATACTACAATATCTAACAAATCAACACTAGAAAGCACTTAATATTTTATAAATCGGTACGTATATCCCATAATATATTACTATACCTAAACCTATACTCTAAACCCTAAACCCTTAATATCTTACTAAACCCTAACCCTAAACCCTAAACTCTAAACCCTAAACCTAAACCGTAAACTAGGGGTAGCAAAACCTGACATGACCCGCCAACCCGCCTCTTAGGCGGGTTCGGGTTTGGCTTAAATGGGTTCGTGTCATAAATGGGTCGACCCACCTAACCCATTTATTAAACAGGTCAGGTTCGTGTTAGGGGTATGCCAACCCGCCAACCCGGATGACCCGTTTAATAAACGGGTTAGGCGGGTGAGTCAACCCGTTTATCTGAACTCGACCCGGCAACCCGTTTACCCGAACTCGACCCGCCAACCCGTTTACCTGACCCCGACCCGACCGCCAACCTGCCAACCTGTTTACCCAACCCAACCCGTTTATTAAACGGGTTAACCGAGTCGTGTCGGGTTACTGGTTTAATAAATGGGTCGGGTTCGTGTTTGCCACAGTCGACCCGTTTAATAAACAGGTCGGGTTCGTGTTGAGGTATGCTGACCCGCCGACACGACCCGCCAACCTGACCCAATTGCCACCCCTACCATAAACCTAAACCCTAAACCCTAAAACCCTAAAACCCCTAAACCCTAAAAAACCTAACCCTAAACCCTTAAGATATTGTTTTGATTAATAATATTGATTTAAGATATTGTTTTGATTCTAAATATCAATTTTTAAGATATCGATACGAATTTCCAAATCAATTTAAGATATTGTTTTGAATCTTAATATTGATTTCTATGCTAATTCTTAATATGGATTTAAGATATTGTTTTGATTCTTAATATTGATTTAAGATATTGTTTTGATTCTAAATATTGATTGGTAAGATATCAATAGAAATTTTCATATCAATTTAAGATGTTGTTTTGATTCTTAATATCGATTTAAGATATTGTTCTGATTCTAAATATCGCTTTTAAAGATATCAATACGAATTTTCAAATCGATTTAAGATATTGTTTCGAATCTTAATATCGATTTCTATGCTGATTCTTCATATCGATTTAAGATATTGTTTTGATTCTAAATATCAATTTTTAAGACATCAATAGGAATTTTCATATCGATTTAAGATGTTGTTTTGATTCTTAATATCGATTTAAGATATTGTTTTGATTCTAAATATCAATTTTTAAGATATCAATACAAAATTCCAAATCGATTTAAGATATTGTTCTGAATCTTAATATCAATTTATATGCTGATTTTTAATATCGATTTAAGATATTGTTTTGATTCTTAATATCGATTTAAGACATTGTTTGGATTCTAAATATCATTTTTCAAGATATCAATAGGAATTTTCATATCGATTTAAGATGTTGTTTTGATTCTTAATAACGATTTAAGATATTATTTTGATTCTAAATATTGATTTCTATTCTGATTCTGTATATCGATTTATAAGCTATCAACAGTAATTTCCATATCAATTTGTATGATATTTGATCATCGAATTGTGTTATACTATGACAATATTTTTGTAACAAAGGCAAATCTTTGTGGCCGACAAAGACGTCATTATAAAATCTTTTATTATAAAACGTGAACCGCCAAAAACGTGAACCAACAAAAAAACTTTGGCGGGTCCCATAAGCATTAAACTCCTTGCTATAAAAGGAGCTCTTCGCAATATTTTCCCCTAAACGTTCTACAAAAAATCTAACACTTCATCTTCTTTCGCTAGAGCACCCTTTGCCGTCTCGGTGAGTTTTTATGTTGTGCAGGTTACCAATGGCTTATATTCCTAACAGAAGAAACGCTTCGTCGTCAGTGGGGAAATCTCTTGACAAAATCGTCGAACAGTATGCTTTGTATGAGCAATTAGAAGCATACTACAGAATAATGAAGATTGAGAATGATAAAAAAAAGTGAGTAATTTATGGTAAAGTATAGAGAGGAGCCTAATCCATCAGATATTAAAGATGATAATCAAACAAAGAATGATGAGAAAGAAGTACAGATAAAAAAGAAGAAGAAAGATGATGAAGAGAAGCAAAATGAAAGGAAGGAGGAGGATAATGAAAAAAAGCAAAGGAAATCAAGGCAAAAGAAGGAGGAGGTGGAGGATAGGGGAAAGCAAAGGAATAATAAGGAGAAGGAGGAAGAAAAGCGAAAGCAAAATGAGGAGGAGGAGGTGAGGGAAAAGCAAAGGAAGAATAAGGAGAAGGAGGAAGAGGAGAGGGAAAAGCAAATGAAGAATAAGGAGGAGGGAGGAGAGGAAAAAACAAAGGAAGAATAAGGAAGAGGAAGAGAAACGAAAGCAAAAGAAGGGGGAGGAGGAGGAGGAGGAGAGGAAAAATCAAAGGAAGAATAAGGAGAAGGAGGAAGAGAAGCAAAGGCAAAAGAAGGAGGAAGAGGAGAGGAAAAGGCAAAGGAAGAATAAAGAGAAGAAGGAAGAAAAGCGAAGGCAAAAGGAGGAGGAGGACAGGGAAAAGCAAAGGAAGAGGAAGAGAAGCGAAGGCAAAAGAAGGAGGAGGAGGAGGAGAGGGAAAAGCAAAGGAAAAATAAGGAGAAGGAGGAAGAGAAATAAAGGCAATTGAAGAAGAATGAGGAGGAAGAGAAGCAAAGACAGTTGAAAAAAAAGGAAGAGGAAGAGAAGCAAAGACAATTGAAGAAGAAGGAAGATGAAAGGCAAATGAAGCAGATTCAGGATAAGGAAGAGAAGGAAAGGCAAAGAAAAGAGAAGGAAAAGGAGGACAAGGAATAGAAGGAAAGACAAAGGAAGAAGAATGCAGACGAGGAAGAGAAGGAAAAGCAAAGGAAGAAGAAGGAGGACGATGAAGAGAAGGAAAGACAAAGGAAGGAGAAGAAGGACGCGGAAGAGAAGGAAAGAGAAAGGAAGAAGCAGAACGAAGAAGAGAAGGAAAAAGAAAGAAAGAAGCATGAGAAAGAGAAGAAAAGGGAAAGAAAAAAGCAGACGATGGTTGTTAATACCGAAAGGAAGAAAGAAGTACAAAAGCAGAGGAAGGGAGGGGATGAAAAGGAGAAAAGTGTGACCAAGGTACATTAATTGCTATTGTATGTCGCAATGTACCGTTGTAGATATTATTATATATAGTGATTACTATAAATAGCAATTACTCTGTATACCAATTATTATGTATAGTGATTACTTTGTATTGCAATTACCGTGATAGCGATTAATGCGATAGTGATTACGCTGTATAGCGATTACTGCGATAGCGATTAACTGTGATTTGATATTTTGTGTTGCAGTTAGGTCAGAAGAGAAGAAGAGCAGCAAGTGAAAAGCTAAAAGGGTGGTGTCAGTGGTCTGTAGTTCTGTCATGGTTCAGAAAGTTGATTGAATATCAGAAGGACCGATTATGAAAGATGCACTTTGGTGGCCTTCTGAACCAACATCATTTTGAAAATTGCTGGAACACACCCACCTGGTCAATAAGTGGAACCATAAGACGAACATGTTCCAGTTTGGGGGTTTTGAGATCACCATGATCCTAGAAGATGTGACATGGATTACGGGTCTTAAGTGCCATAGAAGTGTTGTCCTAACACGAGATTCAAACTATAACCTAAGGGACAATTGCATGGCCATTCTAGGAATATCGATGGAGGAATAACGTGAGTGTATTTCTGGTGGAAGCAATTCCTCATCGATATAAGTTAGTTTTTTCTGTAATAAATGGGAAGGCCGGTCCGCTGCATGTGCATCTAAAGCAGTTGACCAAGAGTTGCACGGCTTTCTTCTTTGTTTTTTTAGACTTACTTTATTTTTTTATTGTTTTGGTTTGAGAATAAGTTAATTGTGGTTGTAGTTCCTAAAAGACTTAGATGAAGTGGATAACTGGGCATGGGGTGCTGCTATACTTGCACACTTGTACAGTCAACTTTACCGTACGAGTAGGGGTACGAAAACTGTTGGGAGGTTTTGGCCATTTGTTCAGGTATTTGTTTATTACATATTTAGTACTTGTGGACTAAGTTTGTTGAAGGTTGTAGTCTTACTAATATATTGTTTTTGTAGGCCTGGATGTGAGTGCATATTGTTGCCTTGCGTCCTCAGCGTGGCTCTGTGATTTGTGATTTTCCCAAGATCGACCAGGGCTTCAATAAATGTCAAGGAGAAAAATGCTCAGTTCATTTTAGATGGGCTGCAATTAAATGAGGTAAATGGTTTAAAATTGTTGTAATGCTTAGCATTTTTAAGTAATCATCGCTTTAGGATTTTGTCTTCCTTAGTATAAATCATTATCTCCTTAGCATCTAACTTTCGTTAGCGTAAATTATTGTAATGTTTAGCATTCTTAAGTAATCATCGCTTTAGGATTTTGTCTTCCTTAGTATAAATCGTTATCTCCTTAGCATCTAACTTTCATTAGCGTAAATCATTATAATGTTTAGCATTCTTAAGTAATCATCGCTTTAGGATTTTGTCTTCCTTAGTACAAATCGCTATCACATTTGCATCTAACTTTCATTAGAGTAAATCATTGTAATGTTTAGCATTCTTAAGTAATCATCGCTTTAGGATTTTATATTCCTTAGTACAAATTGTTATCTAATTTGCATCTAACTTTCATTAGCATAAATCGTTGAAATGTTTAGCATTCTTAAGTAATCATCGCATTCAGCATTTTGTTTTCCTTAATACAAATCATTATTGCATTTGCATCTAACTTTCATTAGCATAAATTGTTGTAATGTTTAGCATTCTTAAGTAATCATCGCTTTAGGCTTTTATATTCCTTAGTACAAATCGTTATCACATTTGCATCTAACTTTTATTAGCGTAAATTATTGTAATGTTTAGCATTCTTAAGTAATCATCACATTCAACATTTTGTCTTCCTCAATATAAATCGTTATCACATTCAACATTTTGCATGAATGATTATGTCTATATCTAAACCATAATCTTGATTGTATAGGTTGTGTGGAGACCTTATGAGGATAAGAAGGACAAGGATGACGAGGTTGTTGTCGAGGCTACGAAACTGTCTGTTTGCGATATTTGTCTTTTTAGCAAATATGAAGCCAAGTTGCAGCATGGTAGTTGAGTACTCCTACAAGCTGGCTTGGGACAGTCGATACCAAAATTGTCTGTGGTATTGAAAAAGAAGATGAATAGTGGTGGGGCCAGGAACGTGAATTGGCACAAACGCTTCAGGAAACAATGGATAGCTGGAGCAAAAGAGTTGTTCATGTCATACTATATGATTATAAATAACGACAATATGACCCCAACTATTTTAAACAATATTGGCAACCCATGCGTGGAAATCGACAGATTGAGGAGAAGCAACCTGAAAGTGAGTTCACTCTTGTCACCGAGCATGTCGTCCTCCAGCATAGACGTAACGTCCATCGTGTCCATTTTTTAGATACTACAATTTCCTTTGTCACAGTACACGATAAAGAGCAACACAACTCTCAAAGGAGAAGGTATCATCCGATCAAAGGTTAGCGATGTTGGAGAGTGAGAATAAGGAGTTACGAAAGGATGTAAAAAAAATTGAGTAGACAAATTGGGTCACTGGTTGAGATGATTACCAATGGGTTTAATGAGATCAAGGGAATGAAGAGGCCACCTAATAAAGAGACTCCACCAAGTCCAAAAAAAACAACAATTTCTATGTCCATCTGAGTTGTCAAGTGCCAGTGAATAAACATATTATGTGATTTGTGTATCCCGATAATTCTATATTGTAATTCTAGTATTCTTTGTTGTAATTATATAATTCTTTCCTTAATAAATGTAACACAGAAGTGTCACTGAGAAATCGACAAGACTACATAAACATAGGTTTGTAATTATATAACTCTTTCATGATTTATACTTACGTATAACGCTTACTGGCTTAGGGTTTATTATGTATCATGATTTTTGTGATAGCGATTACTCTGTATAACGCTTACTATGTATACTGATTATGAAGTTACCATAATTTGTACTTATATTTACTAAATCGTATAGCGATTACTAGTTTAGGGTTTATTACTTATAGTGTTTCTTGTGATAACGATTACTTAATATGTCAATTACTCAGTATAGAGATTATAAAGATACCATTATTTGTACTTACATTTGCTAATTCGTATAGCAATTACTGGTTTAGGGTTTATTATTTATAGCATTTCCTGTGATAGCAATTAGTTAGTTTAGTGATTAATAAGTATAGCGATTATGAAGTTACCACGATTTGTACTTACGTTTGCTAAATCGTATAGCTATTACTAGTTTTGAGTTTATTATGTATAGCAATTACTCAGTATAGCAACTATGGAGTTACCATGATTTGTACTTACTTTTCCTAAATCGTATAGCAATTACGGGTTCAGGGTTTATTACTTATAGCGTTTATTGTGATAGCGATTACTTAGTATAGCGATTAATCGGTATAGCGATTATGAAGTTACCACAATTTGTACTTACGTTTGCTAAATCCTATAGCGATTACTGATGATCTTCCTAGTGGAGCATGCCAATGAGGTGTGAATGATCACTGTGATCTATGCTAGCAATGACCCATCGACTCATAGTGGCCTCTGGAACTTTCTCTACAGACATCGCAGGGACACTCCCTAGATCAAAGTCAGAACGGTTCAGGTCTGTTGTAGGATTTACAGACAATAAAGTTTTCAACAACATGATTATGGGATGCGGCCTGACAAAGATCAACCATGCAGGAGAGAACTTCGAAGCGGGTCAGCTAGACAGTACTTTGGTCAATGACAGATTGATGAGGTCAATTTTATGATCCATTTCATCACAACGACCTGATAGCTGGTAAGTGGTAAGAGCTTCTACTCATTCCTCATTTAATTTTTTTTTTTTATTTGGACATTAAAAGAGGAGTGTGGTAGAATAGTTCAAAATTGTTGGAGTACGAGGGTTCGAGAGTGTGCGATGTTTTCCCTATCCTGAGTTGGAAGCAATGAAAAGAGGCTTCAATGTTGGAGCCTACGAAAAAGATGATACAGAACATACTTGAAGTGGCCATGTTCGTCTGATAATGGCCAATGAGTGAACCCGATCTATCATCTCTGAGATGTTTGTCTCCTTAGCCGATCGCAGCCCTTGATGAGCGCAGGCCCTCCAATGACGGTGAGCAAGATCCAAATTGCAGAACAATCAACTGTATTGATTTGCTTCTACATCGTATAGGGGTTTCTCATCAATACCCCTTTTATAGCATTAACCTTCATTAGGAAACAATTAAGATAACTATTTCCTCCAAATGGTAAGGTTTATCTGATAGGGACACCTCTAGGAGAATCCTTATACGTGGGTGACTCCAAAATTCTCCCACTTATCCCAGTGATAAACCCTTAACTGAATACCTTATATCAATGACTTGATAAATAGATTGGCCTTTAAAATCTATTCTACAGATCCTTAGTTGAATCTCTAATCCTTATGAGATTAACAAAAATGACCATAATGAGAATCAAAACTGTATGTGATCACTTTATTCTTATGCATATATAAAAAAGAGTTTAACAAGCCCATCCTCAATACATATTTGTAATACAATCCCAGTGCTAGCTCTTTAGTAAGAGAATCAACAATCATCTCTTTGGTACCAATATTAACAATATGCATTAGATGATTCTCTGTCATTTCTTTAACAACAAAGTACTTTAATTCCATATGCTTACATGATGTAGTACTTTTATTGTTATTCGAAAAGGACATTGCAACTTCATTATCACAATAGACCTTTAGTGGATTCTCAATGTAATCAACCACCTTTAACTGAGATATGAAGTTCTTCAACCATATGGCATGCGAAGTAGTCTTGTACAATGTTATAAACTCTACCTCTATGGTGTGAGCAGCAGTGGTCGTCTGCTTCCCACTCCAAGAGATCGCGCCCCCAGCAAGTAAGAAGACGTACCCAGTAGTAAACTTTCTACTATCAAGGCATCATTCTAAGTCTGCATATGAGTAGCCAATGACCTCGAGATGATCAAACTTATGATACGTCAACATATAGTCTTTTGTCCCTTGCAAATATCGCATGACTTTCTTAGCAGCTTTTCAATAAGCTATGCCTATGTTAGACTGAAATCTATCAAGCATTTCTACTGCAAAAGAAATATCTGGACGTGAACAAGTATGCATGCATTACTAGCCGCCAACAACTGATGCATATGAAATTATGGTAGGTTTACTAAGATGGGGCAAAGGGAAGGACCATTAGTGTGATTTCTTAAAGTGGAAGGCATTGTGCCTCAGTATACCAAGCCTGGTAGTGCCTACCAAAATGGTGTAGCTAAGAGGAAAAACCGTACACTTAAAGAAATGATCAAGGTCTTGTTGAATTATTCAAAACTTCTCATTAAGTTGTGAGGTGAATCCTTAAGGACTATTGTGCATATTTTGAATAAGGTTCCTACAAAATCTGTGTCTAAAATTCTCTACGGGTCATGGACAGGTAGAAAACCATCACTGACATATATGCACATATGAGGATGTCCTGCAGAGGCTAAGTTGTATAACCCCCACATTAAAGCCTTTGATCCAAGAACAACCAGTGGATATTTCATTGGTTATCCAGAGAGATCAAAAGGATACATGTTTTATTGGTCATCTCATTCACCACAGATTGTTGAAATGGATAAGGCAAAATTCCTTGAAGATGGTTCAGTCGGATTAAGTGCACTTCAAAATCTTGATTTTAAAAAAATACGGGATCTAGTCTTACGACCTATTGAGGAGAACATCAAGAGATACCATATTGTTATTCCTAGTAATGATGTGGTTGATTACCCGGTCGTTGATGCATAAATCCAAAATGAACTCATTATGGATAATGCAGAAGAGCACGAATAGGATGAACAGGTTCAATCTCAACCTGTGGAATGACCTGTTTGGAGATCCACAAGAGTTAGAAAATTTGTCATATATCCTGATTATGTGGTGTACCTTTAGGAGCTTGATGGTTTCATAGATATAGATGATTACCCATTGACTTTTATGAAAGTTGTTGAAAGTAAGCAATCTTCGCACTGGATAAAAGCCATAAAAGAAGAGTTGGACTCTATGGCTTAGAATCAAGTGTGGGATCTGGTTGAGTTACATAAAGGAGTATGGGTCTTTAAGACCAAAAGAGACTTCAAAGATGACATAGAGAGACATAAGGCAAAAACGGTTGATAAAGGATTCACCCAGATAGAGGGCATTGACTATAATGAGACATTCTCTTCTATCTCAACTAAAGAGTCAATGAGGATAATTTTGGTCATCGTAGCTCATTATGACTTAAAGCTACATCAGATGGATATGAAAACAACGTTTCTCAACGGGGATCTGAATAAAGAGATATACATAAAACAACCTCTTGGTTTCTCTGAAGATGATTGTTTAGTTTGCAAGTTTAATAAATTAATATATGGACTTAAACAGGCCTTCCGACAGTGGTATATTAAATTTTTTCAAGTCATTGTGACTTTCTGGTTTACAGAACACATCATTGATTGATGTATATACCTTAAAGAAAGTGGGAGTAAGTTCATCATATTGATGTTGTATGTAGATGATATACTGCTTGCAACCAATGATATAAAGTTACTTACAGAGACAAAACAGTTTCTTACATCATATTTTGACATGAAAAATATGGGTGAGGCTACTTATGTACTTGGCATAGAGATCCGTCGAGATAGAACAAAAGGTTTTCTAGGTCTTTCTCAAAGACCCTACATAAATAAGATACTAAAGCGATATGGGATGGAGAATTGTTCTCCTAGTGCATCACTCATATCAAAATGTGATAAATTGAGCAAAAAAGATTGTCCACAGAATAATATTGACAAAAAACAGATGAGTGTTTATCCATATGCATTAGTTGTTGGCAACTTGCAATATGCGCAGACTTGTTCACGTCTTTCATAGTAGGGATGCTTGATAGATTTCAATCTAACTGAGGCATGTCTCATTGGAAGGCTACTAATAAAGTCATACGGTATTTGCAAGGGACAAAAGACTATATCTTGACGTATCATAAGGTTGATCACCTTGAGGTCATTGGCTACTCAGATGCGGACTTAGGAGGATGCCTTGATAGTAGAAAGTTTACTATTGGGTATTGTTAGGAAAACCACAAGCAAGAAACAACCAAAATGAAACAAAGAACAAGAACGATCAAACAAAACACAAGAAGAACATAGATTTACGTGAAAAAACCTCCCCTCAAATACGATAAAGAGTAAAAAACCACGGCCTCCCAGAGAGAAATCTTATTACTCTTATCCAACAGTTACAAGATGGGGAAAGACAAGCGAGAATATAAACAAGGCAAAACGGGTCAGATCCACTGAAAACCGGGTCCCAAACATAGGTCCAAAACAAATTCTTCTGGGGGGGCGCTGCCCCCTATAACCCCCCGCCAGGCCCCCCTCCCTGGACCCCCGCGTCGGGGGGAGCCCCCGGACCCCTATTCCTGCAAGGGCAAAAACAATGAATCAGGCTCCACAACTCATCAGGTACATCTTCTTACTTACTGGGGGCACGATCTCTTGGAGGAGTGAGAAGCAGACGACCACTGTTGCTCACACCACAGAGGCAAAGTTTATAGCATTGTACAAGACTACTTCGCAGGCCATATGGTTGAAGAACTTCATATCACAGTTAAAGGTGGTTGATTTCATCAAGAAGCTATTGAAGGTCTACTGTGATAATGAAGTTGTGGTGTCCTTTTTGAATAACAATAAAAGTATTACATCATGTAAGCATATGGAATTAAAGTACTTTGTTGTTAAAGAAAGGACAGAGAATCATATAGTGCATATTGTTAATATTGGTACTAAAGAGTTGATTGTTGATTCTCTTATTAAAGGGTTAGCACTGGGATTGTATTCTGAATATGTATTAAGGATGGGCTTATTAAACTCTTTTTGATATATGCATAAGAATAAAGTGATCACATACAGTTTTGATTCTCATTATGGTCATTTTTGTTAATTTCATAAGGATTAGAGATTCAACTAAGGATCTGCAGAATAGATTTTAAAGGCCAATCTATTCATCAGTGATTCTCATAAGGTATTCGGTTAGGGGTTTATCGCTGGGACAAGTGGGAGAATGTTGGAGTCACCCATGTATAAGGACTCTCCTAGAGGTGTCCCTATCGAATAAACCTTACCATTTGGAGGGAACAATTATCTTAACTATTTCCTAATGAAGGTTAATGCTATAAAAGGGGTATTGGTGAGAGACCCCTATACGGTATAGAAGCAAATCAACACAATTGATTGTTCTGGGATTTGGATTCTGCTCACTGTCACTGGAGGGCATGCGCTCATCAAGGGCTACGACCAGCTGAGGAGACGATAGATCAGGTTTACTCATCGGCCATTATCAGACAAACATGGCCGCTTCAGGTATGTTTCGTCTCACCTTTTGTGCATGCACCAGCATTATGGACCATTTACCTCCAGGCAAAAGATATTTTGTCACCTTTATTGATGACTATTCTCGGTATATGTATCTCTACTTGATGAAAAATCTAATGTTTTTCAAATGTTTAAAGAATTTAAGAAAGAAGTAGAGAAACAAATCAATAAAGTTATTAAGATAGTCAGGTCTGATAGAGGTGAAAAATATTATGGTAGGTTTACTGAAATGGAGCAAAGGGAAGAACCATTAGCGCGATTTCTCAAAGAGAAAGGCATTGTGTCTTAATATACCATGCTTGGTAGTGCCTACCATAATGGTGTAGCTGAGAGGAGAAATTGTACGCTTAAAGAAATGGTCAGGGCTATGTTGAATTATTCAACATTTTCCACCAAGTTATGGGGTGAAGCCTTAAGGACTGATGTACATATTTTGAATAAGGTTCCTACAAAAATTGTACCTAAATTTTTATACAAGTTGTGGACAGGTAGGAAATCATCATCGTCATATATGCACATATGAAGATATCGTACAGAGGCTAAGTTATATAACCCTCATATTAAAGCCTTTGATCCAAGAATAATCAATGGATATTTCATTGGTTATCCAGAGAGACCAAAAGGATATAGGTTTTATTAGCCATCTCATTCACCATAGATTGTTGAAACGGATAAGGCAAAATTCCTTGAAGATGGTTCAGTCGAATTAAGTAGACTTCAAAATCTTGGTTTTGAGAAAATATAGGATTCAGTCTCACTACTTGTTGAGGAGAACACCGAGAGATACCATATTGTTATTCCTAATATTGATGTGGTTGATTACCCGATGGTTGATGCACAAATAAAAAATGAACTCATTATGGATAATGTAGAAGAGCACAAACAGGATGAACAGGTTCAATCTAAACCTGTAGAACGACATGCTTGGAGATCCACAAGAGTTAGGAAATCTACCATACATCCTGATTATGTGGTGTACCTTCAGGAGCCTGATGATTTTATAGATATAGATGATGACCCGTTGATTTTTATAGAAGCTGTTGAAAGTAAACAATTTTCGCACTGGATAAAAGCCACGAAAGAAGAGTTGGACTCTATGACTAAGAATCAAGTGTGGGATCTTGTCGAGTTACCTAAAGGAGTAAAACTCATTGGGTGTAAATGGGTTTTTAAGACCAAAAGGGACTCCAAAGGTGACATAGAGAGACATAAGGCAAGATTGGTTGCTAAAGGATTCACCCAGATGAAAGGCATTGATTATAATGAGACATTCTCTCATGTCTCAACTAAGGAGTCAATGAGGATAATTTTGGCCCTCATAGCTTATTATGACTTAGAGCTACATCAGATGGATATGAAAACAATGTTCCTCAATGCAGATCTGAATAAAGAGGTATACATGAAACAACCTCTTGGTTTCTCTGAAGATGATTGTTTGGTTTGCAAGCTTAACAAATCAATATATGAACTTAAATAGGCCTCCCGACAGTGGTATATTAAATTTTCTCAAGTCATCGTAACTTTAGAGTTTAAAGAAAACATCATTAATCGATATATATACCTTAAAGAAAGTAAGAGTAAGTTCATCATATTAATATTGTATGTAGATGATATACTACTTGCAACCAACTATACAAAGTTATTTGTAGAGACAAAATAGTTTCTTACATCATATTTTGACATGAAAGAAGCATGGTGAGCCCATAACCCAATGTTGAAGCATGCGCAAAAGATGAGACGAAACATACCTAAAGCGACCATGTTTGTCTTATAATGGTCGATGAGTGAACCCGATCTATCGTCTCTGAGACATTCGTCTCCTCAGCCGGTCGCAGCCCTTGATGAGCGCATGCCCTCCAGCAACAATGAGCAGGATCCAAATCCCAAAACAATCGACTATGTTGATTTGCTTCTACACCATATAGGGGTCTCTCATCAATGCCCCTTTTATAGCATTAACCTTCATTAGGGAACCATTAAGATATTTGTTCCCTCCAAATGGTATGGTTTATTCGATAGGGACACCTCTAGGAGAGTCATTATACGTGGGTGACTCCAACACTCAAAGCAAGGTCAAAGATAGAAATTAGCCGCATCCTAACAGGAATCAAGTTTATCATGGCAGATCTTGATCTGATATAACAAAGCTAAGGGGAAGTTCAATTAGAAAATGTCTCCAAAGAGTTGCACCTTTGGGAGGAACTTCAGTCCTTGTACAAGATCGAGGATTGTTTCTTGAGGCAGAAATCCAAATGCCACTGGCTTAAGGAAGGTGACAAGAACTCTGCATACTTTCATTCCTTAGTTAATAGAAACATAGCAGGAGGAAGATTCCACATCCGGTTCAGAAAGATGGTTCCAAGATTAGTGACAGCGAAGCCATTAAGATGGATGTCATCAATTTCTTTTCCAAATTATTCACCAAAGATGATGGGTTCAAAGAACCATTAAGCAGATTAACTTTCCACAGAGTGTCAGTTGAAGACAATAAAGAGCTATTGAGGGTGGTGATAGACCAAGAAATCAAACAAGTGGTCTTTGCACTTGATGGGGAAAGTGCTCCCAGCCCAGACGGTTTCAATGGAGCCTTTTTTCAAATCTTTTGAGTGTGGTGGGGATGAATGTTTGCAGGGTGGTTAAAGATTTTTTTATAAAAGAGAAACTACTACAAAGAGCAAACTACACAAACATAGCTTTAATTCCCAAATCTAAAGGGGCAAAGTGTCTCAACCAATTCAAGCCAATAAGCCTTTGTAACTTTATGTACAAGGTGATTATTAAAATCATGGCAATCAAATTGGAAGGAATCCGAGAGAGACTAATCAGACACAATCAAAGATTTTGCCTTAAGGGCAAGAATATCCATGAGAGTGTGCTCCTCCCCCATGAAATCATTGACTTCCTGGCGACGAGTAAAAAAAGGAGTGGGATGTTTAAGATGATCCTCACAAAGGCATATGGACTTTTTTTATAAGAAACCTTTTAGTTGGCTTTGATGAGGGATGGGTGGAGAAAATCATGACATGCGTTGTCATCATAAATAGGGAGGTGACCAAGCAATTTAAGGCCTCTAGAGGTATACAACAATAAGATCCATTGTCATCATTTTTATTTCTCTTGGTTATGGAGAGGCTAATGAGATTTTTGAACTGGGCAGAAAAGGAATAGATCATTCACCCTATCAAAATCAAAGAGTTTGCATGGCATCACACTTTGTACTCCAACAATGCCCTTTTTCCTTTTGGATTGTAGAAGATCCATCTCGAATTTCATTGCTATCATGAAGAGATTTGAATCATGTTGGCATCGGGCTTGCTCATTTTCATAACCTTTAATATGGATTAGCAGAAAAACTCCTCTATTCATAGTGCCAATGGACGGCAACAATCCAAGTTGCCCATGAACTATCTTAGTCTTCCACTATTTCAAGGATGCCTCCATAAAAGTATGTGTAAACAACTCATTAGCAAGTTTAAATCAAGAGGGGAGGCATGGAGAGGTAGTCTGCTATGGATGGTAGAATAATTGGCATTCATTAAGTTTGTGGTGTAGTCATTTTAGATTTATTAGATGACAAGTTTCAAACTCGTTGAGTGTGATAAATGGCATGGAAGCAATTATGAGAAAGTTTGTGGTATGACTTTGATCAACAGATGCACATACACTTGATAAGTTGGGATAAAGCTTGTAGGTTGCGAGAGGAGGGAGGGTTGGGGATCAGAAGGTTGGAGGACAAGAACAATGCATGCCTAGCCAAAGCTAGCTTGAACGGTAGAAACTCAAATTAAAAATCTCTTGTCATAGTTGGTTGCAACTAAATATCAGAGTAAAGAATTTATATGGGTCCCTAATGTTAGACGATATCATGAACTGTCTCTAGACCTAGAGTCCAAATTGGCTACATCATTGACGTCTTCTACAGTTGGTAAAAGAAGAAAAGATAAGGATGATGCAAATGGAGAGTTTTTAAAATAGGAAACTACTGAATATAACTCTCATTATCGTGTAAATCCCTCTGTAAAAAATCCCTTGAATCAAGGGATCAAAATTGCTTTGTAAGCTATAAATTCAATGGAAACTCTCTCGCTTGTTATTGTGTTAAAGAGAGAGAGGGAATCGTGGATGTAGGCTCTCATCTTGAAGCTGGACCACGTTAAAAGTATCTTCTTACATGGTATCAGAGCTCTGCGATCATGGCCTCAAGTTCGATGTCATCCTCTCAATCCAGTGGCACCGGAAATCAACACTCTTCATCAGATGTCAGCAGTTTGATCTTCCCTCAGGTTCCCACTAATCTTCAACATTTTTTGTTCATCAAATTAACTTTAGAAAATTATTTATTATGAGAATCACAATTCAAACCCATTTTGATCACATATGATCTTATGGGATATGTTGACAGCAGCAACCCGTGTCCTTCTCGTTATGTCGAAGGATCAACAGAATTAAATCCCTCATATATTACTTGGATAAAACATGATCAACTCCTAATGAGTTGGTTGATTTCCTCATTGAGTGAATTGGTTCACTGCCAAGTGATTGGCCTAAGCACTTCTTTTGAAGTCGGGAACACCCTCAAGGCATCATATGCGACACACTCAAGATCTTGTGTAATGCAATTAAAAGGACAACTTCAAGATCTCAAGAAAGGAAGCAAATCTATCGATGAATATTTTCATTAGCAAGCCAGGTCTATATACCATATATTGACCATTGCATCTAAATCAGTCCCTGAAGAGGATCTGGTTGTGCAGCTCCTAAGAGGTCTTCCCTTGTAATTTCATGCTTTTAAGACCTCCACAGAAACTCATCCAGATCAAATCTCTCTGAATGAACTCTATAGTCTTCTCTTGATTCAAGAAAGACATCTTGTTGGCATCAACAACACTGAGTCTGCTCAAATTAATGCCTCTGTAAACACGACACTCAAACCTAACCATGAAAATCAAAATCAAAATCATGAAGGATTTACTCCAAGAGACCGTGGAAACCGAGGTCGCTTTCACGGTAGAGGAGGTCGATGCCAAAATGATAGACCGCGTATCATATGTCAGATCTGTGAAAAACTGGGTCATTCAGCCCAGACATGTTATCAACTGCAGTCGTATGTTCAGAACAATCAAACGTCTTCTCCCAGTGCTTATCATGTGACTCCTAACAATGACTTGAGCGGCGACAACAACTGGTACCCAGACTCAGCTGCATCGCATCATGTCACAAGTGACTTGAACAATTTATCCATTCACTCAGAATATCAAGGTGATGATAATGTCAAAATCGAAGATGGTTCAAGTTTGAGTATCAAGCATATATGTTCCTCCCTTCTTGATAAATTCATGATGAATGACATATTACACGTACCTCAAATTTCAAAAAATTTTCTATCGATTCAGAAATTTGCTAAAGATAACAGGTGTTTTTTGAATTTCACCCAAGTTGTTGCTATGTGAAGGACTACAGCACAGGGATAACTCTTATGTAAGGGGAAAGTGAAGGAGGACTCTACAAGATGACTCTTACAAGGGATAAGCAGGCATGTATCTCAGAAAAAGATGCCATTGATTTCTGGCATAAGCGTATGGGCCATTCTGCTCTTGATGCAGTGGTGAAAGTATTGAATAAACTTGGTTTGCCTTTTTAAGATTTCATTAAGAATAAAGTGTCTGAGGCATGTCAGGTGGGAAAAAGTCATCATCTACCATTTGACAAACCAGCAACACCAGTAAACAGTTTGCTTGATGTTATTTATTCTGATGTTTGGGGTCTAGCCCCAGTCACTAGTATTGCCGATTTTCATTATTATGCTTTATTTGTTGATGCTCACTCCAAGTACACATGACTATATCTACTCAAGCAAAAATTAGATTTATTTCAATTTTTTCAAAAATTTAAAGCCCATGTTGAACTAGTCACAGGCACTAAGATTAAATTTCTCTACTCGGATTGGGGAGGCGAATATCAAGGACTCTAAAAATACTTGAATCTCATGGCATTGGCCATCAGATATCTTGTCCTCACACGCCCGAACAAAATGGGGCTGCTGAAAGATGTCAGTGTCACATCGTTGAATGTGGTCTTACTATGATGGTTGAAGCTAGTATACCTCAAAAGTTTTGGTCTTATGCCTTTAGTGCTGCCACATATCTTATGAATAGAACTTCAACTAAGATTCTAAAAAGAAAAAGTCATATTGAAGTCTTCTTCAAAATGGAACCAAATTATAAATTATTGAAAATATTTGGTTGTGCTTGTTTCTCGTGCTTGTGTACTTATAGAAAACATAAAATGGAGTATAAATCTGAAAAATGTGTGTTCATGGGTTATGTTCCCAAGCATCATGGCTATTTCTGTTTAAGCCTAAAAACCAGAAAAATGATTATCTCCTGGCATGTCATATTTGATGAATATACTTTCCCTTTTAGAAGTGGAAACAAAGACAAAAACATGGAGTTGAATGTAAAGATCAATCAAGATCCCATTGTTTTAAGATTTCTCTTCTCAAACAAAGAAAAATTCAGCGACTCTATGATTGAGTCCAATTCTGAAGAATCCCGATTTGAAGGTGAGGACATTCAATCCATGTCACCCAACAGCCAAGAGCTTGCTCAACCCATGATGCCTGAAAATCAAGTCTATGATGACCCTAACAATATTCAAGTGATTCCTACACACACTCATCACATGATAACTCGGTTTCAAGATGGAACCTTGAAACCAAAGGTATATGGTGTGTCCAAGTATTCTTTACCAAGCGCTTTACTTGCCTTATTGTTTCAAGATAAAGAAAATGTGACATTTGAAGAAGCCATAAGAGATTCCAACTGGACCTCTGCCATGGAAAAGGAAATTGATGCATTGAAAAAAAATCACACCTGGATCTTAGTTCCAAGATCCAAGGAACATCACATTGTTGGATGCAAGTGGATCTATAAAATCAAAAGAAAGGCTGATGAAACCTTAGAACGACATAAGGCCAGACTAGTTGCCAAGGGTTATAATCAACAGGAAGGAATTGACTATTTTGAAACTTTTAGTCCTATCGTGAAACCCCCTACTATTAGACTTGTGCTTTCTCTGGCCATTGATCAAGGTTGGTATATGAGACAACTTGATGTCCATAATGCTTTTCTACATGGGTATATCGAGGAATAAGTGTATATGAGTCAACCTCAAGGTTTTGAAGACAACAAACATCTTGATTATGTTTGCAAACTCCAGAGAGCTCTATATAGTCTTAAACAAGCACCACGTGCATGGTTTTCTAGACTCAGTACTTTGCTTCAACAACTTGGCTTTATAGGGGCAAAAACATATTATTCATTATTTATTCTTAAAAATAATAAATATATTATTTATGCACTCATTTATGTTAATGATATTATAATAACTGAAAATTTGAAAGATTTTGTTCATCATCTCATATGCATGCTTGGACAGGAGTTCACTCTTAAAGATCTCAGAGTTCTGCATTTTTTCTTAGGAATTGAAGTAAAGAAAAACTCTCAAGGAATATCTTTGTCTCAAAAAAGGTACATTGGAGAACTCCTAAACAGAACAAAATTGTTAGAAGCCAAAACTGTAAATACTCCTATGGTTGTATCCCCTTTTTTATCGGCAACTTCGGGCTCAAATTTTAAAGACCCAAGTCTCTACAGAAGCATTGTCATAGCTCTACAATATGCTACTCTTACTAGACCAGATATATCTTTTATCGTTAATAAGGTATGTCAATATATGCACGCCCCTACTGATGAGCACTTGAAGGCGGTCAAAAGGATTCTCAGATATCTCAAGGGGACTATTGATCACATTTTTTCTATTAAGAAATCTCAAGATTACTCCATTAATGCCTATATAGATGTTGACTGAGTAGAGAACCCCGATGACAGAAAATTCACAAGCGGTTATGCTATATATGTTGGAACAAATTTAATATCATGGAGTTCCAAGAAGCAATCAACAGTTTCAAGATCTAGCACTGAATCCAAATACCAGGCTTTAGCAACTACTGTTGCAGAAATCACATGGACGAAGTTTCTATTAAAAAAACTTGGAATCACTCAATTCAGAATGCCTCTGGTATGGTGTGATAATATTGGAGTTGTTTGTCTAGCATCACATCCAGTTTTTCATAATAAAAGAGCAAACACATAGAAATTGATCTTCATTTCATCAAAGATAAGCTTGCAAAATGAGAATTGTGTATCAAGTACATTTCAACTCATGATCAAATTACAGATGTTCTCATGAAACCCGCTGCCAAGGATCGACACAGTTACCTAGCCATCAAGCTCAATGTGATAAAAGAAACGTTGAACTTGAGAGGAGGTGTTAGACGATATCATGAACTATCTCTAGACCTAGAGCCTAGATCGGCTACAACATTGACATCTTCTATAGTTGGTAAAAGAAGAAAAGATAAGGATGATGCAAATGGAGAGTTTTTAAAATATGAAACTGCTGAAGATAACTCTCATTATCGTGTAAATCCCTCTGTAACAAATCCCTTGAATCAAGGGATCATAATTGCTTTGTAGGCTATAAATTCAATGGAAACCCTCTCTCTTGTTATCGTGTCAGAGAGAGAGAGAGCGAGAGGGAATCGTGGATGTAGGCTCTCATCTTGAGGCTGAACCACGTTAAAAGTGTCTTCTTATACCTAATACATCTGTGGCAACATCCCATGCAAGGAAGGGGGTTAGAATTGGTACGACTAAGCTTTTAGAGGGTGTACCATCTGCGGGAAAATACCCAAGTAATCATGTATGAACAACTCCTTCTCAAAATCAGTCTTAGCAGCATGCTAGACAAGGAGTTTTAGCCCAAGTGTAAGAGAGTGCAAGAGGGTTTTCGGCTTCTGAAAGTTGTTTATGAAGAGATTCAAAATAGTGAGTGTGACCCGAACAAGATAGATGCTGAGATTTCTCGTTGAAGGGGGTATGGGAGAAGATAAGGAGCATAGGTAACAAGGATCCCATTTGTAGTATAGAAAACTCACAACTTTCCCTAGAACTTGTACCACCCACCTTTCTGTAATTGAATGAAAATTAGTGACATGGAATAGGTTGAAATACATGGATTATCTATGGCCAACAGATGTATATGTGTGACCACCTCTTCTTGGAGTGCATATGGATAAAAGAACTTCGAAACAGGGTCACCACTCTATTTGGGAGGAGGTTGAAAACCAAACAAAAAATCAAGCATTTCCTCAAATCCTAGACCTTTGCATTTTGAGCAACTAGAGATTAAGAAGAGTTGGGATGCAAACCAAGACATGAGATCACTTTTGGCTTAGGGAAAGTACTCCTCAATAGCTACTTAAAGAAACTATGCTAGCAATGAGAGAGCATATAATGCTGACAATCGAACACTCACCCCATCCTATAGATGTGAGATGGAAACATTTAAATCATTGAATTTCTCCTCAACAGAGATAGACCAAAGTAAGTGTACATAACATTGATCATGAAGAATGGAAGATAGGTTAATATAATTGTGACCAGTTGGTTCACTTCATCGGAGCAGTGCTTTAGGGGGTCAGTCAATTGAGATTGAACCAGTGAGCTCGAAGGCACACGTAAACGCATTGTCTTTCAAGCGATAGTTGCCCCACATAGAATCAAGTCCTCGGTACAATAGGTATTCATGCAACTATGCTCCCAAGATACAACAGAGCTTTCACCTACTCTCAAAAATTTAGTCCATGCCCTGCACTGGGTAAGACTGATAACCTCGATACGAACCACCTTGGACAATCTCTTGACTAGGAAGATCTAGGTTCGAATTGGATATAAATCCAGGATTTGGATATGAGTATGAATCCAAACTTCAAGGGGGTATAGATCCAAACAGCAAATGGATCGAGAACTTAGTAATGGATCTGAATATCAACTGGGTCTGGATAGAAGATGGATCTCGATCTGAATAACAATTGAGCATGGATCTGGATATGGATTCTAACTAGATTTGGATCCAAACAACAACTAGATATTGATTCAAACTGAATCTAGATTTGAATCTGAACTGGATCTAGATCCAAACAATTAGATTTAGATCTGAAGTGGATATGGATCTAGATCTAGATTCAAACAATAACTAGATCTGGATTCGAACTAGATTTGTATCTGGATCTAAACTAGTTTGGGTCTAAACTAAATTTGAAACTGAATTGGATCAGGATTTGAACTAGATCTAGATCCAAACAACTGAATCTAGATTTGAATTGGATCTGGATTTGAATTGGATTTGGATCTGAATTAAATCTAGATTCAAACTGGATTTGGATCTGAACTAGATCCACATCCAAACAACTAGATTTAGATTTGAATTTAATCTAGATCTAGATCCAAACAAATGGATCTAGATCTGAATAATAATTGGATCTAGATTCACAATAAATTTGGATATAAATTGTATATGGATCCAAATAGCAAGAGGATCTGGATCCAGGACAAGAATCCGAACAACCAGATATGGATCATGGATATGGATCCAAGCAAGAACTAAAATTGGATATTGAATAGGGATTCGAATAAGAATCAGATCTGGATCTTGGATATGGAGCCAACTAAGAAATGGGTTTGGATTCCTTGATAAGGATCCGAACACAGCTCTTGGGAGAACACTTGAGAGAGAGATGAGGATGGGATGATAGAAATGGGAGAGGATTGAGATTTATATAGGCTCTAACCTAAGGCCACCTATAAAAGCCATAAAAAGCCTTTAGAGGCAAAAATGGCTAGCCATAAAAGCCCAAACTATTATATATAGCGAAGCATAAAAAAGGATCCAAAATGACCTTGAAAGGAACACCCTTGATTGAGTCAACAGGTCAACGGTTAAACCAGAATGAGGATAAGAGGCGGTTATGGACCGTTTTAAACCTTTAATGCCCATGTACAACCGTTGGGTAAGGTTCAAACATATTCAAATAAGATCCAGAAATATCTGAATAGGATTCAATGTTAAGTCTGGTGATCAACACAAGTTACCATGCTCAAGGATTGTTCTCAAGTAAACTTGTTCAAGTTTGAACATAATTCCATAATTCATCTATCTTAACAATCGAAAGCATTAAAATTTTGAATGGCAAAATGACAGCTGCCTTAACACAAATATGTTTCTTTCATAGAAAGATCTTTTGTTGGCCAAAACTCATATCAAAGAAAATGGTTAGCAACATTTCTCTTTAGACTAAACAAACATGACAATTATGATAATGCTGGTGATAATGACAATGTTGTTTAATTGGTCCTCCGCATGCGAATAATGGACCGACATACGCGAAGATTGGATTTCATGTCATGGGGTGTCGATCTGCCCTTAATAGAGAGATCATAGGCATAACTCTAGTAGCTAGATCATGCTAGTAGACATGTATCATATGTGAACAAATATATATATATATGTGTGTGTGTGTGTGTGTGTGTGTGTGTGTGTGTGTGTGTGCTATTATTATTGGATCACCAAAGATTGCTGAGGAACGCATGGAATGCAATTAACGGTAGCATGTACATAAAAAAAAGAAGAGGCATATATGATTCAAGTTTTTTTTATGTGGTATACATGTTGTTTGATCATAGAAACATTCACTCACGACTTGCACTAACGTGTTTTTGGTTTCTCCCATTTAAGTTCTGAAAAAAATAACTTAGGTATCAATAAAGTTAAATCCGAATTAAATTTTGTCATTCCATGTTCATGCATTAGTCCCTACCTTGTTGTTGTGTTCATTTACAAATTCAAAGAAACAATAAACTAAGTTGAACATAGTCCCTACCTGGTTGCTGTGTTCATTTACTGATTAAAAAATATACTAAGTTGAATATAGTTGTGGGTCTATGTATTTCGATAACATTCTCAGTTTATGTTAGATTATCGAAAAAAAATATATACAGTGAGTGCCATGTGATCTGCATTTAGTTTTATGTTCTATTATGAGTAAAAAAAAAGGTTGTGCCTATGATATGCGTGGGTGAGTATGGAAACGGGCAGAGGACTGTTTGACCCCAGCCCACTTTTAATTATGGTTTGAGGCTGGTATGTCAGACCAGACCTGTCTGGTCGGCCTGGCCCGACCTGACTAGGGTCTGTTGACTCCTATTCGGGCTGGGCGCTGCAAATCGCTAATGCACAGCCACTGCTAGTCAACCTGGACGGGCACTTCAAGCCCAACCAACACTACGTTGTTTATTTGATTGGGGGTTTGCCGCAGCCCAAGCTTACCTTTCAAAAGGTAAGTCAAAAATATATAATAATAATACCTAAATATATATTGCAGACCGGCTAAACCTGTCAACACCTAGCTGACTGCCTATATTGGCATGCAGCCAAGTGTGGTGCCCTGTTGATCACAGCAAACCTGTTCTGCTGTGTTAAACAGGGGCAGCAGCCGCTGCACCCAATGTGCAGCTGGCTGGGGTCAACCCGACCCCAGTTTTCTCCTATCTAATACCCAGACAACTAACGGGTGCTCCACTTGTCTGGTAGGAGGGGCTAGTGTACGTCATCTTGTGTTGACGTTGCAGGTTAAAAAAACTAATGGTATAATTATATAACTAGTAGGGGTCTGCCTGTAATGCCCCAAAAATGTTAACCTTAATTATAGTTCAAATATTGAAATTTTGAGACCAATGCGGAAATAATTTTTAAAAACGGTTAAGACTTTGGGCGTGGTTACACTAAAGATAACAATCAAATCAAAATGTACGGGATATGCACATTTCAAACCACGTACAATATAAGACTGAAATATGAAGAGTTTTAATTTCATTTCAAATCAAAGTATGAAAACAATACTTCAGTCTCTATATGATCAAGTACTTAAAATGAAAAGATCATGAATACCAAGATCGCAAGGTAAGAGTGGACCCTCGAGGATGCAGCTTGACCCGCCCTTCGCTCCAACTACTCATCATACTTTACCTTCATTACCCGCCCCCCATAAAACGGGGTCAGACTCGCTAAAGTCTGGTAAAGCAACCCAAACACAAACTTAAAGGAAACATATTAAGCATTTAAAGGTAAAGATATATCATTCATCCATTGTCAAGTGATAGACAAGGGAACGTCCTATGAGTCATTCATTTCAAGCATTCAAACATAAATCATTTGAAAGCATTTCATCACTTAATATTCTATTCAACCTTAACTCATGTAATAAAGTACAATCTATATGCATTCAAGTCATACAAGTCATCACATATATGTATATATATAAGACATTCAAATCATTGCATCATTTTCATATGCATTCATAATTCTTATAAACAATAAGTCAAATCACATTTGATCATTCCAACGTGAAACACACGCACATACCCTATAAGTAATTTAGTTAGATATTCATGATACACATCAATCATGATACATAGGTGTGATATATTTACTCAAACAATCATAATGCAATCATTTGCAATGAAACTATATAGGCGTGATGTATTCACCTAATAAGTCAAAACTAGTCATTTGTAGGCGTGATGTGTCATTCACCTATACACTAATATAAGCATCACAATCATAACCTCATATCAAGATCTAAAATCAATAAGGATCTGATTATCATATCTAAGTTCAATGTATAATCATGCTATAATAGAAAAGCCAAATCTATAGATTCATAACTGGCTATCTCAATCAACTCAAAAGATCATCACAATTCATCATAACATTTCATTTATTCATAATAAAGATTTACAAAATCCACGCCAGATCACCTGGTCTAGGAAATGTACAACCTCACAAGGAGTTATCGCCCTAGACAGATGATATGCCTGGTCTTGGACAATGCACTTTCTTACAGGAATATACCATCTTCGCGGGCTACCCGCTCTTGGACAATGCACTTCCTCACAGGAATATACAGTCTTCGCGGGCTACCCGCTCTTGGACAATGCACTTCCTCACAGAGACTTACCGCTCTAGCCGGATTACTTGATCTGGTCATGCACACTCCCCACAGAGAATCCTTTGGGAATAGTTCATCAATAGGTACCATATCCAGTGACAAATATTATGATACATGCAACAATACAATTGACCACTCTCAGAGTCGATAGCCATCAACACGGGCATAAGCATGTATATAATCAAAGCATCACACCATACATCACTTCATATGACATTAAAATTATAAAATCACACATTTAACTAATAAGGCTTTATGAACCAAAGTTCACTATTGAACTTAAACATTTATCACATGCATTCATAATTTCATTTCATGTGGCATTTAAATCATATCATACATAAGCATAATATCCTACACATCATATCATCTCCACAAAGAACATTGCACTTCATAAATTGAACCTCAAAGTATGCGTAAACAAAACATAAGTTTTATGCATGCATACATGAACATGCACATTTCATAATACAAAGCAACTAAACTTCAACATACATAACTCATACGTAGTTCGAGATTTGCACACACGATAAAAGTCATATGCATTTTTCACCACATGAATCAATATATCACCTTAGATATAATTGTGTAAGGGTTTGTCAAAATCTCATTGACCATCCTACCGTACATCATACACATATATTTCTTAATCAAACAAGACATATAAGTTTAAAACAATTTATAACATTCGCATATTTTCTTCTATACAAGAATAAAAGAGTCCATCATATGATAAGACAATATATATAACATTCACAGTATGCATCGAACACAACTTATACATATCTATAGTAGTTATATGTGCACCATATATCAAATTTATACAAACACACAAAGAAGTATAGTATGCGCAAACCAAAGTATGATGACACACATTGCGTACATATTATACATTCATAAGTGCACATGCATTCAAACTCACACACATGTGTACCTACAACAAACACACTTCATATTTTATTAACTACAATCATGACAAGCATGATCTCTGGACTACAATAACAAGAGTCCTAGATATCCACAACTAAGTGAAGTGTGTGAAATTTTTGTAAAAATACAAACAATAAATAAAAATAGAATATTCAAAAGAATACTCCTTTGTCTTTTATCTCCTTGTACAAATTTTATAAATTATATAAAGTTACACTCTGATTATCTTTTAAGCAATCATGATATTATATTATCATCTTTTAACATTTATGAAGATGTAGGTGTAATTTGATTTTATTTATAAGTAATGTTATAGATATGTTAATAAACTTTTATTTTATTTGTATGTTTTAATTATAAATAAATTAAATAATTTTATTACAAATATTTGTAATAAATAAAAATATTAATATACTTTTATATATTTGATATAATAATAAAAAGATAAATTCTACAAAATGTTAAAACAAACCTCCCTTAGTTTATTTGCATCATTTTATAAGCTTAACCAAGTATACAATATTGCCTACTTAATAGTCAACTAGCTCATTTGTCAATTGTGAATTTAATCTATCTTTCTTTTAATATTTTTATAGATAATAAAAATAAAGTTAACAATAATATACTATGAAAAAATTGTTTTAATACCTATTAAATATAAAAAAAATGAAAATATGCAAATGTGCTTGTTACACTAAAATTGTTATAAAAATGCAAATGATAAATAAAAATATAATATCTACCTACCTTATTTTTTATTATAAATTTTAAAAAGAATATAAAGTCTTAATATGATTTATATAAAATAAAATAATGAAAAAGATAAATTACAAAAATGTTGCAACAATTTTTTTTTAATCATTTTGTATCGCTTCTTAACTCTAAACAAATACATGACATCACTTATTTAATAGTTAGCGGACTCTTTCGTCAATAGTTATTTTAATTAGTCATGTATGTTTTTTTCAATAATTTTGAAACAAATGACATTAAGAACCATTACGAAGCTAAACATTGAAAACTAAGTACTTCTAATACCAATAATTTAAATGTATAAAGACTTTAACTGAATACTAGGAACACTTACAGAACATCGGCGATGATTTAGTAACATATGATGTTTCGCATAACTATTGCTTTACCACAAGCAAAGACTATAACACCAACTTATAACGATTAAACCAATTTATATAAAAGATTATTATAAAAAATCAATATTTGCAAAATCCTTCTCATGTCATGATATATCGTGTAATAAAATGATTGAAAACCACTTCAAGGAATATATATCAATCATGTGTTGGATACTTTTGTATATAAAACAAATGAACTTAACGATAATATACTAAAAAATATTTTAATGCTTATCAATTATATAATAAATAAAATAACCATATATACTCATTACATTAAAATTAATGTAAAAATACAAATACTAATGAAAATAAAATATTAAAAAAAACATTTATTTATCTTTTACAATATCGTACAAATTGTAAAAAAGATATAAAGTCCTATTGTTATTGATCATTTGAGTAATCATGATACTATATTACTATCTCATAACACTTATGAATATATTGGTTTACTTTTATTTTATTTCTAAGTGATGTTATAAACATATTGGTAGACTTTTATTTTATTTATACACTTAGGTTAAAAATAAAATAATTTTATTGTACACAATTAGAAATAAAATAAAGTACAACATATTTTGTATATACTTAATGAAATAATATCCGTATTGAAATCCACTGCATTGGGTCTTTGGATTCAGGTTTACTGCTTAGAATTCAGACTCATTTTCGGGTATGCCGTGTTCCCATATCTAATATGTTTGTAGCCACTAGATGACTTGCTAGGTATGCAAGCCAAACCCGACTCATTTTGATGAGACCAACCAACACCTAAGATCCGGATATATCAAACCCTAACCCATTCTAAGATTTAGGTTTTAAAACTGTCCTTATATAAGGAGGAGATGAGAGAGTGGGATGGGGTTTAGGGAGTAGCTCCTGCTGAAGAGCGACCACGAGCAAAGGAGGGCTCGCCCCATTCAGATCTGTTGCAGATAGAAATGGTAACCCTAATCTCTCCAGAATCTCCGCTATGTTCGTCTGATCTCGTCTCCTTCATCTTTTCTCTTTTGCTCCGCGGTGACTGATGAAAGTGTCTTAACTCTCGTTTTTGGTGGCTATTCTCTGCGTCTAGTTGCTTCTATGAACGGGATTTATGATTTTTTTTAATGTGCATCTTTGTGGTTCCTTGATTTTTAAGAGAAGTATCAGTGTTTTCTTTGCTTATATTTTGTATAACATAGAGGGGGATGATTGGTGATTGTTTCGAAGCAGTATCTCGGTCTTCTTATGCTGAAGCCTTCAATAACCAACAAAGAGCTAGGGTTTGGTTGCACAGAGGTTCACCTTCTTTTCGGATCAAATTAAAATAGTTAGCCATCTTTCCTCGAGTCCCGTCATGATTGTGCACTCAACAAGAGAGTTTTACAAGACATTTCCCTTCTCCAATCGCACTAAAACTTCGTCCACTGTTACTCCCCCCTCCCCCCCCCCCCCCCCCCCCCCCCACACACACACACACACACAAAAAAAAAAAAATTATATATATATATATCAAAGTAACGACTTTTTAATGTGTTATCTGAGTATTGATAAGAGTTAATGAATTTCTTTTTTCTCTGTTTTAGATGCTTGTGAGTTGTGACCACAAGGATTACTCGATTTTATGTTCACTGTCACCGATATCGACGACATTTTGAAAATATCGCGATATTATCATATTTCAAGGTAGCCTATATTATCGAATATTTCAAGGTAGTCGATAATATCAGGAATATATTGCGATATTTTCAAAATATCGCCAGAAACATAATATCGCTATAATTTTTAGAAAATTTCTTCTTTTTTTTTTAAGTTTGCATTTCCTATTTTTTTGTTTCTTTTATATTTTAAAACCTTTAAAATATGTTTCTTTATGTTTTTGAAAGAAAAATAATGCAAAACTTATTATTTTCTTAGCTGTTTTGTTGTTTTTTTTTTAACTCCTGAGATTTTCGTGAGATATCCCTTAGATTTATCAACTTTTTAAACTCCCGAGAAATTACCTTTAACGATACAGGTGACTGATTTTAACAATATTTATACCACTGAAGGATAGAGAAGGGGAATCATTTCCTGAAACTGAAAAATTGCATCCTTGATTTACATGTGTTCTCTGTAGCCCTTGCAAGTTCCTCAATATAACTTTGATTCCTAAAATACTGGTCAGATGGTGCCTTGGCAATGGGATGTTCAACTAAGAGGGGTCGATCTTGTAGAAAGTCTTTTGTTTTTCTTTTTTGAACTAAAACTTCAAGTAGTTGCAGAGTATTAAAAAAACTGTAGGCATGATTCTCTCAACTAGGCCATCTACTTAACCTGCAACGTGTTTTTAATCTGAAGGAGAACATTGCAGATGTTTTGATTGTTGACCTTTTGTGTAGGACTTAGTTTTATATGCAGCAGACTAACAATTTTATATTTATAGATACCGATAATATTTTCAGTTTTTACTGTATTTAACTGGTCAAGCAAAACTAAGTAAGGAAATCTGAGATGATCTGCTTGGCGTTGAGTTAGGGTTAAGAAATTGGTCATCGTGGTTTCAAATTGCTATTAATTTGAGCTACATATGCTTTCCAAAAGCTTTGTAGTGGATGGCATGTGAAAGCCATTTCTGCATTAGTGCTTCATTAATTACTTTCTCATTACTTTATGGTCATATAAAAATTTCTTTTCTTGTGCATTTCTTTTGTTTGCAATTGGCTTGTTGATTTAGTTTGTGTTTATTTCAGGTCTTTGTTAAAGCTCAGAAGTCAAAAGCCTATTTCAAGCGGTTTCAAGTGAAGTTCAAGAGAAGGAGACGTATGCAATTTCCTTTTCTCATACAATATTTTTTGAAGATTCTGTAATTATGTTGTGTTTTCTTTTATCTCAATTTTTTTAACAGAGGGGAAGACGGATTATCGTGCACGGATTCGACTTATTAACCAAGACAAGAACAAGTACAACACACCAAAATATCGATTTGTTGTTCGATTTGTATCCTATGATGCACCTATTTTTTTTGGTTGTGTGACATTGTGTATATGTCCATTCCTGTAATAAATTTAAAATTGACTGCTGGATTATTTGTAGGTGCCATCGGTACTTGTGGATGCTATTTCTGTTTCTTTATTAAAATATGATGTTTTTTATATTTCCAGATTTCAAGGATATTACTGTTCTATGTTGCTATTGATCCTTCGTGGCTGTCTGAAGTTTTGTTACTTAACTGCCTTTCTGAATCAGACTAACAAGGATGTTACAGCACAAATCATTTCTGCTAGCATTGCGGGAGATTTGGTGCTAGCATCCGCATATTCACATGAGCTGCCACGATATGGACTGGAAGTAGGCTTCACCAATTATGCTTCTGGTGTGCAATCTCACACGCACACTCTCTCTCCACATGTAACACACACACACTTATAGTTGATTGTGGGTGTACGGCCAACAATTTTAACAAACTTTATTGCTTGTGGTGTTAGCCTACTGCACCGGGCTTTTGTTGGCTCGTAGAGTCCTGAAAATGCTTGAGATGGATGAGGAATACCAGGGTAATGTAGAGGTATGTTCTCCAGTAATTTATGCACATATACATTGTATTCAAGTGGAACCATGCTGTGTGTGTGGTTTTGTATTGATTCATGTATTTTTGTGACCTTTAAGGATTTTCATCATAAAGCTTCTGCTGGATTTCTATTACAACTTGATATATAACTGTTCTAAATAGCTTGCAGCTTTTGTAGTTAACCAGTGATTGCTTGTTGGTACTAGGCCACTGGGGAGGACTTCTCTGTTGAACCTGCTGAGAGCAGAAGGCCTTTTCGTGCTCTGTTGGATGTTGGTCTTGTAAGAACCACCACAGGCAACCGTGTGTTTGGTGCTCTTAAGGCATGCTCTCTCTCTCTCTCTCTGTATGTGCGTGCATGCATGCATGTGAGAGAAAAAACATTTCTGTAACTGTGATAGATATATCTCTGTCATGTATTTGGAACAAACTCCTATGGAAAAATGTATTTGGAACTAACTGAATAATGAAATGAAATTTAAATTTTTTCAAAATTTGTAATAAAAAATGGTTTCATAAGAAATTTCACTAAACACCTTTTTTATTGAGAAGAGTTAAACCATTTTTTCTTTGTCACTTCATCATTCTTACATTTGACAACCCAATGCAGATGAGTCCATTCTTACATTTGTTGGCAAAGGTGTTTAGTGAAATTCTTGCATTTGTTCATATAGCAAAGGAAGTGTTGACTGCCATGGACTCTGCATTTTGCTGTCAAAGTGAGACCGTGAATCTTCTTTGAGAGGGTTTCTTTTAATGAAGGATTCTTCTTTGGTGTTCCTTCATGGTGCATGTGAAGATTAACCAGTCCCATGCAATAAAAATATTTCCTTTGCTTTTAATTCCAATTGATCTTGAGGAAAAACAGAATGTTGACTTTCTTACAGTGATTGGTATTATTTATCATTTCATGGCCTATGGGAAAGACTGTCAATCAATTCATTTGGACTGTAATTAGCTGATTCATTGATCAGCATAGTTCAGTTGAGAGTGTTATGGATTAATGGTGTTCAGTTATGTTCTTTTCACTCTAGCCAACATGTTCTATCAAAGTCAGTCATTTGAAAAGATGCTCTAAAACCCTTTGGGCTTTATTTTGTACGTGTTTGTGAATTCTTGGTTGATACAAAATGATGCCTCTCTACAAAGGGGATCAAAAGGAAATTTTGGGGCAAAAGATGAAGCTTGGAACCTTATCTGATTGTCTGGTTGGGTCAAAAGATCCAGAAATATTGTGGTGCACCACATGCACATTGTTAAGTTGTTTTTCCTACGAGCTTGTGAGTTGGATTGGCTACACTCATACACTGTTGAATTGGTCTAGTCCTGCCTAAACTAGTACCAACTTAGTCATTTTCTTTTGGAGTTTGAATCAGTGGTATAAATTTTGATCAGGAGCTGATCAGACTGTACCTGTCCATTGCACAGGCCTTCCTATCCAAAATATTTTTAATATGACACTTGTTCTATCAGTAGGTGCTTCATGTCACGGATGCTGTACATCCTAATTCATGTTTTCTGTTCCAGTTATAACAATAGATTTACTGAAGAGCATCTGTTATGAATTTGTAGGGTGCACTTGATGGTGGACTTGACATTCCTCACAGTGACAAGAGGTTTGCTGGATTCAGCAAGGAAGAGAAGCGTCTTGATGCTGATGTCCACCGTAAATACATCTTTGGTGGCCACGTGGCTGCTTATATGAAGGTATGATATGACCATTCTGAATTCCGCTTTCTGACAACCTTCCATTTGAGGAACATGATTGGCTTGCAGACTTTGATGGAGGATGAGCCTGAAAAGTATCAATCACATTTTAGCGAGTATATTAAGAGAGAATTAGAACCTGATGACATCGAGGGTATGTATAAGAAGGTTCATGCCGCCATCCGTGCTGATCCCTCCTCTGTAAAATCTGAGAAGCAGCCACCCAAGACACATAAGAGGTATGATGGTTACTCTTTGCTTATTCATAGCTGCTTAGAGCCATTATCTCAATGGTGCCTCTCTCTCTCTCTCTCTCTCTCTCTCTCTCTCTCTATATATATATATATATATATATATATATATATATATATATATCGGTAGGTGCAAAATTTATACTTGCTAAAAGTACTTAATGGGTTTTTCTGCCCTTCCGGTGTTTTTTTTTTCGCAGTTTGGACCCTATAAATGTGTTGGGCATGGTCGATTTATGTGGAATCCACACCTCGATCATGTGTTTTCGATGAAAAAAATGATATTTGGAGCCTTGAAAATTTACAAAAATTTTGGACTGTTGATTTTTCGAACCTTATAAAAAATCCACCCATGTGTCGGAATTCAACATTTCAAGAGCTGATCCTTATAAAATCAAGCACATAGATCACATCTGCACACTCAGAATTTAAAAATAAAATGAAAAAACCTTGAAAAATTCATTTAGCATCTATTATTTAGCACCTATCATTTCTCACATACCCATTACTATATATATTTATATATATATATATATATATATATATATAGAGAGAGAGAGAGAGAGAGAGAGAGAGGTAGGTGCAAAATTGATACATGCTAAATGGGTTTTTCTGCTCTTCCGGTATTTTTTTTTGCAGTTCCAACCCTATAAATGTGTTGGGCATGGTCGATTTACAATGAATCCATACCTCGCTCATGTGTTTTCGATGAAGAAAATGAGATTTGGAGTATCTAAAATTTACAAAGATGTTGGACCATTGATTTTTAGAACCTTATAAAAACCCACCCATGTGTCAGATTCAAACACTTCAAGAGCTGATCCTTATAAAATCAAGTACATAGATGGTTATAATTTAAAAATAAAACAAAAAAAGAACTCTGAAAAACTCATTTGGCATGCATCATTTCTCACTTACCCATATATATATATATATATATATATATAGAGAGAGAGAGAGAGAGAGAGAGAGAGAGAGAGTAATGGGTCGGTGCTAAACCCATTTGGTGCTAAATAGGTTTTTTGGGCTTTTTTCATTAAAATTTTTAAATTTTGACCGTACATATGTTATCTATGTACTTGATTTTATAGGGATCAGCTCTTGAAGAGTTTGATTCCAACACATGGGTGGGTTTTTATAAAGTTCGAAAAATCAATGGTCCAAAATCTTTGTAAAATTTTGAGGCTCCAAACATCATTTTTTTCATTGAAAACACATGATCCAGGTGTGGATTCTTAGTAAATCGACCATGCCCAACACATTTATGGGGCTGAAACCACAAAAACCCATTTAGCACCAAATGGGTTTAGTAGGGACCCATATATATATATATATATATATATATATATATATATATATATATATATAGGGAAGGGGGTCCATCCAACCAAAGGAATGTCCAAAATCTGCAACCAATGATTATAGTACTACTCTCCTTCTCTAATGCTTGAGTATCGGATCTTATATTTGTTCTTTATAATTTATGTAGTAAGAAATATGCTTTACACAAAGACTTCCGGACATTAAACATGTTTCTCTGAATACGAAAAAACGATGGCTCACAATGCATTTAAAAATTTATTATACAAAATATTATGGGGGGGGTGATTTTACCCCTTTCAAAAACACATCTAAATATCGAAAATTCATATTCTAAAGCATGTGACTTACTAAATAAATAATAAAAATTCATATATTTTGTACTTTATTTATACCTACTATGCACTTTGTGCAGGTTCAACCTGAAAAAGCTAACGTATGAGGAGAGGAAAGCGAAGCTGATAGAAAGGTTGAATGCCCTCAATTCTGCTGCTGCAGAGGATAATGATGATGAATGATGAAAGGGTCCGAGGTGCCAAGATATTTTAGTATTGTCCTCTTTTTCTTTTCTCCTATTTTTGTTCCCCTTTTTTATTTTTTGAATTCCCTGGCTGATGACTAGGCCACTTTTGAAGTTTCCATTAGGACAAATACTGTTATTGCATGATTCTCCATCCGAGTTTTGTTAGACAATGAAATTTTGATATCAGAGCATGAACTAGAGATTGTTGGTTTTTAATATTCCAATAGACTCCCTAAAACGTCTCCTTGGTGGTGGTGTTATAATCAACTCCCTAGTGTGGCATTCATTGATCTGAACTTGGTACCATTGGGTTTTGAACTTGCAATGTCCCAACACATGGTGACGTGCACTAACAGCTCCTACCAAACAAGTAGAGCCCCGGTTGGTATTATCAACTAGAATGTTGTTTGGCCCAATTTGGTATAAAATTGTTTTGAAGGAAATCAGGATGATGCATGTTGCTGCAAGTTTCAATTCTATGTTTGATCTGTTTGCTTAAATGAATTGAGGTCCTTTTTAACCCATTGTCCTACCAAACAATTAGTATTCGTTATTGTTAAGGCTGCAATGCAATTTTAGTTAAAGTACCATTATATTGTCCTGCTTCCTGCCTGTTATTATATTGGGTTAGCTTAAATGACTCCGTACCCAGCGAAGTTAATTGGTACATACCAGTGTTATAAAAAGTGTGCCTTGAGGTGCAAAAGGCACGCCTTGCCTTGAGGCGCAGCCCTCTGTACCTCAAGGCGCAATTTTTTATTTTTATTTTTACAACAAGATTTCTGAGACATAATCAACAATGTTTTTTAGGTTAATCTCATATATTTTCCAGTCATTTCAGTTATGTAATAAGTTTCTTAGTATATTACTATATTTTAACTTTTGTTGGTTAATCTTGTATATTTTTCAGTTATTTCAGTCATGTAATTAGTTTCTTAAATATATTTGAACTTTTTTTGGTTGATCTCATATATTTTTCAGTTATGTAATCAGTTTTTTAGTTACTTTTATATGTTAATCTCATATTTTTTAGAATAATTTCATATATTTTAACTTTTGTAGGTTAATCTCATATAATTTTTTGTTATTTCAGTTATGTAATTAGTTTCTTAGTATATTTTAACTTTTGTTGGTTAATCTCAAATATTTTTCAGTTTTATATGTTAATCTCATATTTTTTAGAATAATTTCATATATTTTAAATTTTATAGGTTAATCTTATATATTTTCCATTTATTTCAGTTATGTAATCAGTTTCTTAGTATATTTTAACTTTTTTTTGGTTAATCTCATATATTTTTCAGTTATGTAATCAGTTTTTTAGTTACTTTTATATGTTAATCTCATATTTTTTTTAGAATAATCTCATATATTTCAACTTTTGTTGGTTAATCTCATATATTTTTCAGTTATGTAATCGGTTTCTTAGTATATTTTGTCTTTTGTTGGTTAATCCCGTATATTTTTCAGTTATGTAATCATTTTTTAGTTACTTTTATATGTTAATCTCATATTTTTTAGAATAATCTCATATATTTTAACTTTTTTAGGTTAATCTCATATATTTTTCAGTTATTGTTAAGGCTGCAATGCAATTTTAGTGAAAGTACCATTATATTGTCCTGCTTCCTGCCTGTTATTATATTGGGTTAGCTTAAATGACTCCGTACCCAGCGAAGTTAATTGGTACATACCAGTGTTATAAAAAGTGTGCCTTGAGGTGCAAAAGGCACGCCTTGCCTTGAGGCGCAGCCCTCTGTACCTCAAGGCGCAGTTTTTTATTTTTATTTTTACAACAAGATTTCTGAGACATAATCAACAATGTTTTTTAGGTTAATCTCATATATTTTCCAGTCATTTCAGTTATGTAATAAGTTTCTTAGTATATTACTATATTTTAACTTTTGTTGGTTAATCTTGTATATTTTTCAGTTATTTCAGTCATGTAATTAGTTTCTTAAATATATTTGAACTTTTTTTGGTTAATCTCATATATTTTTCAGTTATGTAATCAGTTTTTTAGTTACTTTTATATGTTAATCTCATATTTTTTAGAATAATTTCATATATTTTAACTTTTGTAGGTTAATCTCATATAATTTTTTGTTATTTCAGTTATGTAATTAGTTTCTTAGTATATTTTAACTTTTGTTGGTTAATCTCAAATATTTTTCAGTTTTATATGTTAATCTCATATTTTTTAGAATAATTTCATATATTTTAAATTTTATAGGTTAATCTTATATATTTTCCATTTATTTCAGTTATGTAATCAGTTTCTTAGTATATTTTAACTTTTTTTGGTTAATCTCATATATTTTTCAGTTATGTAATCAGTTTTTTAGTTACTTTTATATGTTAATCTCATATTTTTTTTAGAATAATCTCATATATTTCAACTTTTGTTGGTTAATCTCATATATTTTTCAGTTATGTAATCGGTTTCTTAGTATATTTTGTCTTTTGTTGGTTAATCCCGTATATTTTTCAGTTATGTAATCATTTTTTAGTTACTTTTATATGTTAATCTCATATTTTTTAGAATAATCTCATATATTTTAACTTTTTTAGGTTAATCTCATATATTTTTCAGTTATTGTTAAGGCTGCAATGCAATTTTAGTTAAAGTACCATTATATTGTCCTGCTTCCTGCCTGTTATTATATTGGGTTAGCTTAAATGACTCCGTACCCAGCGAAGTTAATTGGTACATACCAGTGTTATAAAAAGTGTGCCTTGAGGTGCAAAAGGCACGCCTTGCCTTGAGGCGCAGCCCTCTGTACCTCAAGGCGCAATTTTTTATTTTTATTTTTACAACAAGATTTCTGAGACATAATCAACAATGTTTTTTAGGTTAATCTCATATATTTTCCAGTCATTTCAGTTATGTAATAAGTTTCTTAGTATATTACTATATTTTAACTTTTGTTGGTTAATCTTGTATATTTTTCAGTTATTTCAGTCATGTAATTAGTTTCTTAAATATATTTGAACTTTTTTTGGTTAATCTCATATATTTTTCAGTTATGTAATCAGTTTTTTAGTTACTTTTATATGTTAATCTCATATTTTTTAGAATAATTTCATATATTTTAACTTTTGTAGGTTAATCTCATATAATTTTTTGTTATTTCAGTTATGTAATTAGTTTCTTAGTATATTTTAACTTTTGTTGGTTAATCTCAAATATTTTTCAGTTTTATATGTTAATCTCATATTTTTTAGAATAATTTCATATATTTTAAATTTTATAGGTTAATCTTATATATTTTCCATTTATTTCAGTTATGTAATCAGTTTCTTAGTATATTTTAACTTTTTTTGGTTAATCTCATATATTTTTCAGTTATGTAATCAGTTTTTTAGTTACTTTTATATGTTAATCTCATATTTTTTTAGAATAATCTCATATATTTCAACTTTTGTTGGTTAATCTCATATATTTTTCAGTTATGTAATCGGTTTCTTAGTATATTTTGTCTTTTGTTGGTTAATCCCGTATATTTTTCAGTTATGTAATCATTTTTTAGTTACTTTTATATGTTAATCTCATATTTTTTAGAATAATCTCATATATTTTAACTTTTTTAGGTTAATCTCATATATTTTTCAGTTATTTCAGTTATGTAATCAGTTCCTTAGTATATTTTAACTTTTTTTTGTTAATCTCGTGTATTTTCCAGTAGTTATATAATCAGTTTTTAGTTACTTTTATATGTTAATCTCATATTTTTTAGTACTTATTTGAGATTTTCTATTTCTTATTGGTTGTTATTTCATCAATAAAGCATTTCTTTATTTATTTGTATTTTTAGATATTTTTTTATAATTTTTTAAAAGTTTTCAAAAAAATTTTGAGGCTTAAGCTTTATGCCTCTCATCGATTTTTGGTGGAGCGCCTTGCTATGCCTCAACACTTTTGACAACACTGGTCCATACCGATTTTTTATTGGCCTAATCTTGCTTTTGGGCATTGTCCTGATAATGTTAAAGCCTCGATTACTGTGAGAATTATCAATAAACTCGTTGCTTAGTCAGCTAAGGGTGTATTTTCTCGGGATTCTTTTATTTAGATGATTATACCTTTGCATCATTTTGAAAGCTGTAATAATCTTAGCCTGCACACGTATGAAATGCTGAGATGGCTTTATGTAGCATGCATTTGAGGATGGAATATATTTCAAGATATCTGGTTGTTGGATTGGTTCATAGGTGCCTATGGCCGGCCACTCTATCCTCTCATTTTCAGTCCGTATTGTGGATTGTCTTCCAAAACTAAGCTAATCAATGTATTGGTTAACTACATGAAATCTATGAGACTGACCAATTTGCCATGAAGTAAGTTCTAAGAATTTTTGAAAGTGGATTCGATTTAGCTAATCGTTCGCATAGTTAAGAACTACTTATGTGTTTGGAACTGGTAGAAACGATGCATAAAACTTGCAGGATCCTTTGACTCTTGAGTCTGCAAATCCCGTAATTATAATAAAATTTGTATGAAATCATTCAAATATCATAATTTAATTATGGAATTATACACCGTAATTTTAACTATCATTTCATGTCAGGAGTCTAGTACCAAAAATTTAGTATTTTTAAGTCATTTTGAAGTTCTGTTAACTTTAACTTTATTTTTGACTTTCAAAACATTATTCTCAAGATTTTTGTTTAAATGATAAATTAAATTAGAGGATTTTAATTTTTCAACAAGTCAAAAATCAAGTCAATAAGACATCGAAGTAGAAAGTTATGACCAAAATATCGGAATAGACATCGGAGTAGAAAGTTACGGTCAATAAGACATTGAGCGCATTTTGACCAAAAAAATTATCGAAGTTAGTTTTTCACTTAAAGATGAATTAAAGTATAGGATGTTAGCTTTTCAACACATCAAAAATTACCTCAAAATAATATTTAGATAGAAAGTTATGTCTAAAACAATTTAACCAGTCGGCATGTGTTGTTAGCAAAATATTGACGATACGCACATTTTTGAAATTATCGTTAGCATTTTAGAAATTTTGTTAGCAACTTTCGGGTTATTGTTATCATTTTTTTTCATATGTCGTCGACCAATCTGTTGTTAACATTTCCTTATCTATTGTCAGCATTTGCCACCAATCTAGAGATGTGTGCCAATTGGAGAAATCACATGAATCCTTATCTCTACCTCCTTTATAAATCAAGATAAGAATATTCTCAATCCCTATGCCACCTGACTAATCTCACTCCTTGAGTCGCTTGAACCAATCACACTAAGTCACATAAAAAGCGAACCAATAGGAGCCTTCCATGTCAACTTCAAAAAGATTTGAAAATCAAACAGATTTTGTTTGAATCCACAAAAAATAAATTACAAATAGCGGACCATCCCTCATATTCCAGCAAATGAAATTTGAGTCCTAGTTGCATCCTTACCTTGTAGAAGCCCTTGCATAACTAGACCTAGCTTGATCGAGCCTACCTAGCCTCCTATCTCACTTTTCTTTCGGAGCTCGTGCTTAGCTGGAGTGCTACTTGAGTTCCCCCACACTCCTCAATAATATAGAAAGGGCTACCTAATCTCGATGTGAGATTCAATGCATTTTTATCATTTATTTCATTCATTTATTGTATTTTTTTAAGTTTAAAATTTTATAACCTTCATATATTGTTTTTGTTTCCTTTTTTCTTTTGGTGGCCCACACCACTAAGGTCATTTTTTCTTTAGGATCTGCATATGAGGTACGTGCACTCGTAAGTTGAAGACCCATAAAAGAAGATTTCGAGCTCCTGGTGTGGCTGATACCTGATCAATGGAAGAGGACAGGTACACAACCTTGCAGAACAAACCCACAACTCTCAAATTCAGATCCAGTTTCTATTCCGCTTTTCAAAATTTTTTTCTCGTGAAAGCCCTTTTTCTTGTTTTCAAAAATTTGAGATCCACAAAATGACGATCACAGTGGGACCGTATATATAAACCTCAAAATTAGTGTTTTGGGTAAAATGAGTGTTGCACGGTTAGTACTTTGCTTTCTTTTTTGTTTTTTCAGATATTAGATCCATCCTAGATCCAAAAATCTTGTTTTTTGTTTTTTGTTTTTTGTCATGTCTGTTGTTGTTTTGTTGACAGAGTCATATCTCTTTATATGTAGGTCATCTTTTCACGTTCTAGAGATTGTTAAAAAATAGATGTTCAAATGTACCATTTTAATCTTTGGCACAAGTTTAGATTCTGACTCTAAGATCTTTGAAAATGTGTGAAAACAGAGAAAATAATCACTTCCTAACTTTTTTTTGCATAGAATTCTCTATTTCTAGGGCCATATCTCATCACTTCAACATAAAAATTATTGTTTTTACATTAATTGGGAAGATGAGACACAAATCTAGAAGTTTCTTGTTTTGGGTCAGAATTGAAAACCCATCCAGGGTCCTCATTTTTGCATTCCGAAGATCGGAAAAGAAATATGTCCGGCAGATAGTAACAATCGAATAGTCTGTCTTCCGAAGGTCATTTCTCTCTAATCGTTCATCAGATCAAAGTTATCTTGGCGGCGTTGGAAAGTTGACCTCCAAATCTGTTTTTGCACTTTTTCTATTTTACCAAATTTTTGGAGCTTATAACAGTCAAAATAGGTATTCCAACACTTGTTTTAAGAATGCTATCAGAGCTATATTTGAGTGTCCGTTTATCATTTTTTGGTGAATCAAGTGTTGTTGGAAATATAATTTTATCTAGTTTTCTTTTCTTTTTTGAGTTTTCCCAAATCTATTAATTTTTGGGTCCAAAATCTGTAGAAAAGTCTATTGCTCTACATGTTGGATTTTAGAAAATTTTGGGGAAAACTCAAGTTTCACATCAAATTTATGTTTTCGGGTCCCAAAATCTTGTGATTCCATTACCCGTTGTCCATTTTCAGTTCTTGTTTTCTCGTGTGCTACGTCTGGAACTAAAGAAAGCTTTTGGGTAAAGGTTTCCTTTGGATCTATATTCGATCCAATTAGGAATTTAATTCCTGTGAAAATTATTTTCCTTGAAAAACCAGTGTTTTTGGTGTGTTTATTATTTTTTTTGCTTTGTAGGCCGATACCGTAGGTAGAGTTGGTGTTCACTTATTTATTTTAGCTTAGGGATATAACTTAGAAACCCTTGTTGGAGAATTTTCATGCCACGTAAATTTTATTAGGAAAAATATCAACCTCCAACAAGCAAGGATTGCATTTTGTGTGGGACCTTGTTTTGCTTCGCCTTTTCTCTTTCTTATTTTATCCTCATTTTCTTAGGACTTTAATTATAGAGTCATCATTTTACTGCTTGATTTTTCAAACCCCCAATCATGTCCTATATTTTGGATCTTCGGATCTCCTCACTAGTACCAGAAATCATCAGGTTGGGTATATCGGTGGTGGACCAAGGAGACTGAAAACCTGCTCGTGTATACCAGGAGCCATAACTCAGTTATATAGCGAAAGGTTCAGTAAAAAGAAACCTCTACCTATTAGATCTCATCTAAAGTAATCTCACAAATCCGTAGAGCGTTAAGACGACCTAAGAAGCCTGTTTTTTAAAAACTTGATTCATGTGTTGTGTGATTGGTTTAGACTGTTACTTGTTAATAGATCCTATACCATGGTTCAAAAAAAGGATTCTACAGATCCTCTCAAGAACCTTGACCTGAGCATGCAACCTGAGTCTATAACCCAAAATCTACCTAAGAATACTGTGAAGATGCCTATAGGCATTCGAGAGTTGCGGGCCTTATTGGCCAAAAGCTCACTTTAGGAAGAGAGGACATCCTCTCTGTCTGGAAGAGATTCTTTCGATCAATCCTTTGTGGAGGGATCAAATGATGAAGACGAAGACGAAGACGATGCCCAGTATAAAGAATCAGACAAGGGCAAAGGAGTAATCCAAGAATTCTCAAGAGGATCCATTGTGAAAGAAGTAGAAAATTCCAGCACCGCCTTAAGAATATTGATGCAGAAAATACAACAGAGATTCCTGAAAAATAAAACCAAGTTAAAGAGCTACAAATAGGTCCATAGATAGTTGGATTGCTTGAAAAATGATCGAGCACTTATTCAATGGTTCTCGAGGATCCTTGAGGGCGAAGCTTTGTCCTGGGTCTTGACTTTGAATGTTCATCAGATAAGACAGTTTCAAACCCTTATGAACCTGCTCATTGAGCCATTTTGGTTAAAAATAGATGTTCAATCAATGATCAACCAACTCTATGATCTTAAGCAAAAGAAGGATGAGGATGTTCAACACTTCATAAATAGGTGGAAATCAATGTATCATCGCATAAAGGACTCAATCTAGGAGTCTCATGCCACCACCCTCATTATGAACAGCTTTAATCAACCTCTCAAGAGTCTCTTAGCTACTCAAAGGTATGAGACCTTCATTGTTCTTATTGATGTTGCCATTTAGATGCAAGAAAATCTTAAAAGAGGCATGTATTATGAGATTCTGGTTAATACTAAGTTTGAAAAGGACAATTTAAAATGAAAGTCATCCAAGAGCCAGGCTAGTGTGACTACTCCTCAAAAAGAAAAGAAAAGTCTATATCTCCCAAACAAAACGAAGGGCAAGCTAAAAAACATAGATGATCTAATGACAAAGAGTTTACTATGATCCAGCAAACTCAATCTCAAGTCTTAGATATTTTGCTGCAAAATGAAGATTTTAAATTGTCCAAAGTGTCAAATCCTCCTCAAATAAAAGGACGATACCCAACAAAGTTTTGCAGATATCATTAGGCTCTTGGCCATGATACTGAAGAGTACATTCTCCTTAAGCATATAATCTATGACCATATCAACAAAAGTGAACTTGTAACGCCCCAAATAATTAACTTAAAAATTTTGGAATAAATTTTTTTTCTAAAACCACGGCGAAAATATTTTATTCATCTCTCAGTCAAATAATTTAGGCGAGTTACAGGTGATAGCACAACTCAATAACATTAGGAAAATAAAATCTTGCCTTGGAATTTTACAAGTCACAATTGACAAATTTAATGAATTTATTAAAGGCAAAGTTCCTCAGGACATCCAAGGAAGATATGGTCTCATGGCCCATCCGCACGACGACTACAATTGCCCATCTTTATTTGTTTTTGGAAAAATATTAATTCAGAAGGGGTCAAACTACCCCATCTGAGTAAGAAGCATAATATCCATATGAATGTGCCCAGTATCATGTGTACAAGTATATGTGCTACACAGTTATATGGGCAGTAACAAACTTTGGAACTAGTGTGGATGTACACTTGACTTAATTAAAGCATTTCATGTAAAGTCTACATAAAGCACAAACCAATGTTCAACACATCATTTATAAGTTCTCATATCTTTCTTGTAAAGGAAAACCAATTTGAGTGATGCAACACAGAAATCACAACTTACTATAACAATTGCAACATCAAGCATTATGCAACTACTGGAAGATTTTTCTTAATGCACTCACTTTATGTTTCATCTTGTTAATTACCTTGTGGGTACGCACAAACATTTGACATCGTAGCGGACCGAGACCACACGAGGGTCTATTATTTTATAACATGTGTGACTAGCCGTATGGATATCCAAATGAGACAGTTCATGATCGAGAGAGTACTCTCCAATGGCTAGAACTAGAATTAGGATGCACTCTGTACTTCTGCAGAAGACTTGGATCTACCACCTAGGACGTATTGGTAGTCCTGGGCCCCTAACTTCGAGGTCTGGCGACCGGGTGAGACGCCTAGCTCTCACAAAAACCAGAATGTCCCACAGAGTTTGTATCATCTACCCTCTCCAAGGTAGACCATGGGTCCAATAACATACACCCTTTTTCAGGTGTACCCAGAGCCCTGGGAAACTAGTAACATATACTGTTGTCAGGTATACCTGGTATCCCGAGAAACCAGTAACATATACCATCTTTTAGGTATACCCAGAATCCCTTAATTATTTTATATGTGCATATTTTTCATTCTTGTTTTGTTTGGATCCAGTAATATAAATTGTCTTTCAGGTATACCCAGAACTTTAAGGAAATCCAGTAACATATACCATCTTTCAGGTATACCCAGAATACCAAATAGGAACTGGTAATGTATATCGTCTTTCAGGTATACCCAGAATCTAGAATTTTTATTTATGTCACCATGTATTAGTTCTGCCTTTGTTTTTGGTGCTAGGGTATACATATCGTACCCCACTCTCGTTGTGCCGCCACATGGCATAACCCAACTTTAATCATTCACAAGAGCTCATTAGGGCACTATCATCTTTCTGCGGAGCTGTAAGCTTGATTTTAAGCTTTCACATGATCATGGCATGAGAATGTCCTTTATTATGAAAATCCTAGATCAACTAGCACGTAAACAGGTCATAACATAAAATCATAACTCAAGTATATGCAATTCACATAACATCATAAGTGCCCCTAAGGCATCACAAGGATTTGACAAGCTCAGTTTCAATTTGTACCACCGTGCCCTTTGTAGTTTTCTCTTGTTTGTGTAATTATAACAAAAATATGAAATTAACAAATGGCGGTTCATGTGCTGAAACATTTGTCGCAACCTTTGTATTTCAACCACACAAAACTACGCGCACCATGAATACGTCATGGATGTCTTATTCATTTGCCACATTCATCAACATATATATAACATCATTTTTTGTAAGCATATAATAAATTCATCATGCTATCTAAACATGGGTACTACAATGTGCTTTTATCATAACTAATGTAGGTACATACTATAAATTCTCAACCCTCTTCTGAGTGTGTACCTTTTTGTGAATCTCAGATGTAACACATATTTCATAAGAAAATCTTATGACAGCTTCAGGTTCGTAGTAGATTTGAAATCTGGCAGTCATAATTTAGATGGTAGATTTGTATTCATTGAAAACTCCGCCTGTGTATAACTGTTTAGTTATACACTACCGGTCCCAAGCCCGGATAAAGGAGGAGGGTTGCGGTAGGCCTGTGAGAGCCAGCATAAAAACTTAGTCATACCCTATGAATATGAACCAATATGAGAATTTCGTTGGGGTGTTCCCTACTGAGCGACGTGTTGTACTCTATAGGCCCGGAGGCAGTGATAAATGGGCAAGGGTTGCTAGGTCGTCGCCCGGAAGCGACGCATCACACCGGCGCACGGGTGTGGTGTCAAATAGGCAAGGGTTCCCTCACTTTGTTGGACGGGTGGGGGTAAAGAAGTTAGTCCAAGACCATAAACTTAGGTTAGCCTCTTGGAACATAGGGTCTTTAACTGGTAAGTTGGTAGAGTTAGTAGATGTTATGTGTAGGAGAAAGATTGATATTTTATGTCTACAAGAGACCAAATGGGTAGGTGAGAAAGCAAAAGTGATAGAACCTTGGGGATATAAGATTTGGTATACAAGAATAAATAGGAATAGGAATGGAGTAGGGATTGTTATGAGTCGTGAGTTTATAGATAATGTAGTTGAGGTCCGTAGGAAGGGTGATAGGATTTTACTTATTAAATTAGTACTAGGTACATATATTATTAATATTATTAGTGTTTATGCTCCTCAAGTAGGTTTAGATGATTCCATTAAGAGTCAATTTTGGGAAGATTTAGATGGAGTAGTACAAGGGATATCTTATGGAGAAAGGCTTTTTATCGGCGGTGACCTTAATGGGCATGTAGGCATTAGTAGGGATGGTTTTGAGAGTATCCATGGAGGCTATGGTATAGGAGAAAGAAACGAAAGTGGAGAAAGGATTTTAGATTTTGGTTTGTCCTATGATATGATCTTAGCAAACACTTGGTTTAGGAAGAGGGAGTCTCACTTAGTAACATTTAAAAGTGGAGTTAATACGAGTCAGATAGATTTTTTCTTACTTAGAAAGAGAGATAGGGGTTGTTGCATCGATTGTAAGGTTATACCGGGAGAAAGTCTAGCTACACAACATAGAGTCTTAATTTTAGATCTTAGAATCAGACAATGCCGCAAAAGGAATAGACATAGGATAGATCCTAGAATTAAGTGGTGGGCACTGAAAGGAGCTAAACAAGGAATGTTTGTAGAGCAGGTAGTTAAGGAAGTTGATTGGTGTCTCGAGGAGGATTCAGAATCAATATGGAATAAGATATCGGGTGGCATGAGAAAGGTGGTTAAGGAGGTATTGGGTGAGTCTAAAGGCGGTGCACCGCTAGGTAAGGATACATCGTGGTGGAACGAGGATGTCAAATTAGCTATTAAGGTTAAAAGAGAGTATTATAGAAATCTAAGTAAGAGTCGTGATAAGGAGAATTTGGAGAAGTATATGATAGCAAAGAAGGAAGCTAAAAAAGTAGTTCGGAAAGCGAGGGATAAGGTATATAAGGAGGTTTATGACAAATTGGATACCCAAGAAGGCGAGAAGGATATTTATAGGCTTGCAAAGATGAGAGATAGGAAATCGAGGGATCTGGGTATGGTTAGATGTATCAAAGATGAAACACAAAGGGTTTTAGTCAAAGATGAGGAGATTAAGGAGAGATGGAAAAATTATTTTGATAAGCTATTTAATGAAAGTCATGCTCAGGATCTTGGAGACTTCTCTATTCCTTTTCATGAGATGAATTGTGACTTCATGCGCAAGATTCAAAAGAAAGAAATTGCAGAGGCTTTGAAGAAAATGAAATCAAGAAGGGCAGTTGGCCCAGATGGTATTCCTATCGAGGCTTGGAAATGCTTGGGAGAGAAAGGTTTAGAATGGTTGACAAATCTTTTTAACAAGATTTGGCGGACAAATAAGATGCCTAATGAGTGGAGGAAGAGTACTTTGGTGCCTCTATATAAAAATAAGGGTGATATACAAGATTGCACAAACTATTGTGGTATAAAACTCATGAGTCATACTATGAAACTTTGGGAGAGGGTAATTGAGTCTAGGTTGAGGAAGGTTGTCATGATATCGGAGAATCAATTTGGTTTTATGCCTGGAAGATCAACTATGGAAGCTATACATCTTCTTAGACAACTTATCGAGAGAAATAGAGAGAGCAATAAAGATTCGCATATGTTTTTTATTGATTTAGAGAAGGCATACGATAGAGTACCTAGGGACGTTCTCTGGTGGACAATGATGAAGAAAGGTGTTTCTCTCAAGTACATTAAAATAATTAAAGATATGTATGAAGGAGTAGTAACCAATGTCCGCACTTGTGGAGGGGTGACAACCAATTTTCCTATAACGGTTGGGTTACATCAAGGATCTGCTTTAAGCCCTTTCCTATTTGCTATAGTGATGGATGAGCTTACGAGATCAATTCAAGAAAATGTGTTGTGGTGTATGTTGTTTGCTGATGATATTGTTTTGATTGATGAGTCTAGAGCTGGGGTTAATGCTAAGTTAGAATTATGGAGACAGACATTGAAAGCAAGAGGTTTTAAGTTAAGTAAGAGTAAGACAGAATACATGGAATGTCGGTTTAGTAAGCAACGAAGTAATGATGAGAGTGTAGTGAAGCTTGGTGAGCAAGAAATACCGGTGGATGATTGTTTCAAATATTTGGGATCTATCATTCAAAAGTATGGAGAAATTAATGGAGATGTAAATCATAGGATAAAGGTTGGGTGGATGAAAAGAAAAAGTGCAACTGGAGTGTTGTGCGATCGTAGAATGCCATTGCGGTTGAAGTGAAAGTTTTATAGGACGACTATTAGGTCTGCTTTACTATATGGTACGGAATGTTGGGCTGCCAAGAGACATCATATTCAAAAAATGAGTGTAGTTGAGATGCGTATGCTGAGATGGATGTGTGGAAATACAATAAAAGATAAGATTCGGAACGAGGAGATACGTAAGAAGGTAGGCGTTGCACCCATTGAAAATAAGATGAGAGAGAATCGTTTACGGTGGTTTGGACATATTCGGTGAAGGCCTAATGATGCTCGAGTTAGAAGGATGGAGAAATGGGAAAATATATTAGTTAAAAGAGGTCGGGGTAGGCCTAGGAAGACATGGATGGAGGTGATAGGAAAGGATATGAATGCGTTCAACCTCACCAAGGACATGGCATTGGATAGAAATGATTGGAGGAGAAGGATTCATGTGGACGACCCATAATGATTTTCTTTTTTGGTTCATATCGCCGACCCCAATTATTTTGGGATGAAGGCGTAGTTGTTGTTGTTGTTGTATTTGTATTCATTGAAGGAAATGATACTCTATACTATCATACTTTTTCATCTTTCTGTGTGTCATAGTCAAGATCACGCATTCTTGATAGGTATGCATATTCAATCATGTGTGATAAATTAACAATCATTGTTTGTGATAACTTGGCAATGGCAATTGAGACCTACATAAATATATTTTTATCTGTAATATATATATATATATATATATATATATATATATATACACACACTTGATGTTCTGTATTTTATTTTCTCTCTAGGCTAGGGTGTACGCTTTCGTACCCCATTATTCGTACACCTTCATGGCACATGACTCTTCATAGGTGCTTCCACATGATACTACGAGCTCTTGCATATACTACCACATGATAGTTATATAAATTCAATGGCAGTCGTAGCTTCGCAGGTATTATAATGTGACTAGCATGAATCCCATGACAGGTTTTCGTTCATAGTGGAGTCGCACTCGCTGCAACTACATGAAAACTGGAATTTATTTATTTATTTTGACTGATTCAATGATATGTATGCAGTTCGTGTAAGCTGATAGGCTCAACCGTAAAATCCACTGACTAACACATTATGTATGCAGGTTATTTCCAGGCTGGATTTTTTTTTTCTAACCATCGATGACGTGTGTGTAGGTCGTGGCTTTCCAGCGGTGCCATTGGCACAAGTGGTGCTGACAGCACCAGCAGGAGCAGCGTGTGCTGCCCTGCGAAGTGGGTCACGACCCTGGCCTTACCACTAGGGTCAGACCCTAGATGGTACTTACTCAGGCCATGGCTTTACCAAGCTGACGTTGGGTTATATGGGTGATTGATCTTTTTTTATATATATACCTTGGGTCCAGACCTAATAGATTTGAATCTCATTTTGGTCTATTGTAAGACTCAGTTTGTTCATACCTAGAACCTGATTACAATGCCTCAAAAAAAATCCAGTCGTTCCATGAACCCTCTATCTTATGGGACTGAACCTGTATTTTCATATGACTTCCTATGTAAATTTCTGGTCATTTTATGCTTGAACCACCGACATGATGTTACATTGTTTAGTACTGATTACACACTTTAAAAATCATTTGATATGGTTTCGATATGTATTCTGTGTGACTATTATGTGGATAGCATTGTCTAACAATGCTATGACGGAAATATTTTATGCATTTTATCCCTGACCGAATTGGCTGTCTCCATATGATATTTGCATGGACTCAACTTAGATACTGAGTTAGCAATTGAGTCTTACGGTTCTCTGTGAGATACATTTTTTTTTTTATCTTTTGGTCTGGACTAATGCAGTTCCGGCAGGTGAACCTTAACCATGTCCGAATGTAGTATGGATGGTTGTTTACCTGCTATAGAAGACGCACAGGCTGATTGGTTCGGCCGATCGTCTTACCGTCCTAAGAGAGCAACTCTCCTAAGCATCCAACCCAGAAGTTCAATTTGGGATATCTCGAACCATCTATCATGGGTGAGCAGGCTGGGGTGGGTACCAGCGTAACCCGATGCTTAGGAAATGGTAGTTACCCTTCCATACTATTTGAGAAACGAGCAACAAGAATGACCATTACAATCTGATTGGAAAACAAATTCGCATAACATACATATTTTACCAAAATGAATAAGATTTCGGTACGTATTTGTAACTACAGAAATCAAATTTCAGTGTTAATGAATCTGATAATTTTGCTCATATATGAACACGTTTTTACTTGGCTATGATATATATATATATATATATATATATATATATATATATATATATATATATATATATATATATATATATACACTCTCTCTCATTTCTACACATACTAGGCCAAATGATACTACGCACGTATGTAGAGAAGAGTGCCCCTACGTCAGCCATGACTTAAAATGTTGGTATACGCAGACATCAAGTCCAGCACACACATGTGCTTCATAACACCATGCACAAACACACGAAGATTATGCCCTTACCTCATGTAGATGCGAATCCGGAAATGAAGCGTTCTTCTTCCCCGTGCAAGCTCTTCGCCGGAATCAATGGTGGAAGCTATGCAAAGAGGAGATGCCACACGGCTCCTCGATACAAGATTTAAACGGTATTGTGTTCATCTTTCTCATCAACGTCGGAGCTTCTCCCCTTCATGGACCGTCGCCGGAAATAATGGAGGTGAGGAGGAAATCGGTGAAAAGGAGAAGGGGAAATGGCACTATGCTCGTTGGGGAAGAGGAAAGGTTGGCTGAGCAAAAATGGCGATTTTCAAGAGGCATGAATCTTTGTAACAATACTTAGGCAGCCATTTTTTTTTTTTTGGAAACACTCCCCAGCCCCTCCACAATGAATATCCTATGTAACCCCCTTCCCATTTGAATTCCAAGGCCCTAGTCTTGGAAACTTTCCTCCCCCCCCCCCCCCATTCAATGCCTTAATGGAAAGGAGGATGCATTTCCCTTTCCAAAGGAGGACACCCTTTGGGTTTCCTTTTTGAAAACTAAACTCCCAGTCGTCGCCCCTCCTTTATGGCCCAACGCCCTTTCATTTACTCCCTTATTAAATGAGATAATTTTTTTTTTATTATTACTCACTCTTGTTTTTGGCAAAATGCACCCTCGCGCACAGGGGGATTCAAACTAGCATCTTCTCCCTAGGGGGGTAACGAGCCCCACCAGTGCGCCAATAGTGATTTTGTTGCAATTCCTTGCAACAAAATTCAATTTACCTATTTTCTCTTTTGTAGCTTAGTTTAAAAAAGACCCACGTTTCTGCAAAAGTTCTTGGCGCACAGGAGGATTCGAACCATGGTCCTTCTCCCCACGGGGTAACGAGCCCCACTAGTGCGCCAGGATGTGTTCCGTTGCAGTATCTTGCAACACTAATGTATTTATCTTCATTATGGCGGAATGGCCCTATGACACAAAAATATTTTCTATAATAAAAACGTTATGTCACCCAAGGGATTCATACCTATGACCTCTACCCTATGAGTCCATTATTCTGACCACTGCGCCAACTTCTCTTTAGTTGCTCTTTCTTGCAACTAAAATCCTCTTATCCACTTAGGACCATCTGTCTAAATCCCTAACATAAACGTTTCTCTTGGGCTTTTTCTACGGACAGGGGTCTCAAATCCTAAGATGTCTCTTCCTCTTTTGCTTCTTAACTCTTTCCCCTTTAGGTATGATTGTTTTTCATAGTTCTCTCGTTCGATTATGACTTCGTTCTTTGGAAATGCCGAACTAACACACTACCAATACGAACACAACAATCCATTATCATTATTTTATTTATTGCAAAAAGACTCAAAATTTTTAGGGTTTTACAGAACTAATCTTAGAAAATGAAGAAGCTCAAGAGGAACAAAGTTGCATGAAGAATGATGAACTCCACATGATTAGCAAAGTTGAACCAGTATTAATAATTTTTATAACAATTCTCAAAGTCTACATTGACTTTGCTGATCAGAAAGGAGCTTCATTGTTGTCTAAATCACCACAGTTTGCTTGTACTTAGGTCTACCAATGTGAGACTCAAGTAAAAGAGAAATAAGAGAATGCTTTTAGACAAGTCTCAGAAAAAGAGATTGTGTCTGAGTTATCCATTGATATTGTCATTATAAAGAAGAAATAAGGTCTTTCCAAGGCTTCAAAAGGAAAAAGTTTTGGCAAGGCTCTATAAGAGAAAAGTCCTCTCATGGTTCCAAAAAAACAAGCTCATGCTCCAATTCTAGAGGAAAAAAATGTGTTTCTTGAATATGCTGATTTGATGAAAGATTTTGACTCATCCAATTTGGTTGTCTCCATTAAGGAAAAAGAAAGTTCTACTGATAAGATTTTCTGGGACAACTCAAAATTTGTTGAGAAAAGATGCAGCTTTGGCATTCCCATACTTATATTGTTCATCAACTTTGTGATCTCAACTTGGACCATGGGTAACATCCAAGAAAAAACCAAGATTCTCACATACTCAATTTGAGTTTCTGCCTCCGATGTTAAATATAGTGAAGTCATATACAATTTGCACTATACATAGCAAATCTATGCCCAGTTAAGAGAGCTAAAAGGTCAACAAATATTTTCAATAATGTGGAAGATCAATCATTTGTTATTTTACAGAGCCATATATGTGTAAATCCTTAATTTTTGAAAGCAAAAATATAAGGTTTTCTATTAAAAATTGATTAAAAAATGGATCCAAGATCCAAATCCAAATTTGAGAAGAGTGTGGAGAACCATTCTTCAAGACCTCGAGCATTTCCTCCTCCATTGAGTAGGGATCAACCGGATCAAAGACGTGAGATTATTGTTATTGAAGTTGCATTGCAAAGAAGCGTACCTCGGATACGAATACCTAGAAAAAGTGAGTTCGGTGTAGCAAAATACAAGACAAATAATAATATGCGAACATTAGACAAATCCGAATCTATAAAAATGATTAAAATACATCAAAATAAAATCAATTTACCATGAGCTTAGGTAACTTTCTCTACGATCATTGAGCACAGGCGGTACTTTGGCTTGGTTTGACCTTCGAAAATAGGTAAGTTGGAGATCTGGATCCTAGACTAGGCTCGATGTGGGCTTAAACTAGGCTAGGTTCAGTTCTGCAGAGATTTCATAAACCATATATTTTCATAGAGAGAGAAGGTCACCCCTATTTATAGGTTTTGAAGTGCATCTAGATATATTACTATATATCCGAGATCGAGGACAAGATCTAGGATTAAAATTAAAAGAATTCAAACTTAGGGCTAAGATTAGATCTTAGGGAGCTGAGTTAAGAGAAAATTCTTGGGTTTAAGAGTATCATTAAGTGAGAGGGGTGTCCTTGGTTGTAAAAAATGCTCAAGGATGAGTTTGGGCGCACATTTTTTAAGCTTGCTGACATCTAAACCGCGAGACATTTCAAAAAGCGTTAACGATAAATGGGTGAGTAATAGCGACAAATGATTTATCGTTATTGCTTCCAATAATGACAAATGTTGAACAAAAGTAATAACAACACATGATTTTATGTTATTTCTAATAACAACAATTCATGAAAGTAATAATGACAAATGATTTGTCATTATTAAAATTGGACAAGACAGGTCAACTTGTTTCGGTCATAACTTATTATACGAATGTCTGTTTTAGGTGATTTTTGATGCGTTAAAAATCTAACATCTTCAACTTTAATCCATTTTAAAGTTTAAAACCAAATTCGATTGTTTTAGTGGTGATACAAACCACCTTGAACAACTTCTTGACTAGGATAGGAAGATCTATATTCAAATTGGATATGAATTTTAAGTTTGGATATGGGTATAGATCCAAATAACAACTGGATCAAGATCTTAGTAATGGATCTGAATATTAATTGGGTCTGGATTGCAGATGGATCTAAATGTGAATAACAACTGGATTCAGATCCAAAGTAGATCTAAATCTAGATATGAACAATAACTAAATCTGGATTCAAACTAGATCTCAATCTGAACTGAAACTAAATCCAAACAACTTGATCTAGATCCAAATCTGAATAAGATTTAGATCTGAATCTGAACTGAATATGGATCCAAACAACTGAATCTGAACAGGATCTAGTTCTGAATTGGATATGGATTCAAACAACTGGATCTGAATTGCATTTGGATCTGGATCCAAACAACTATATCTGGATCCAAATAATAATTGCATCTAGATCTAAACTAGATTTGGATCCTAGATAAGGATCTGAACAACTAGATATGGATCATGGATAGGGATCCGAATAAAAATAGAGTCTAGATCTTGGATAGGGATTCGAACAAGAACCCGATCAGGATCATGGATAGGGATTCAAACAAAAAACAGATCTGGATTCGTGGATAGGGATTCAAACTGCAACTTCGAAATCAAAAAAAGAGAAAAAAAAAATACAGCTTGTGGGAGAGAGAGAGAGAGAGAGATTATGATGGGATGATAGAAATGGGAGAAGGTTGGGGTTTATATAGGCTTCAGTCCAAAGCCACCTATAAAGGTCATAAAAGACCTAGGCTTTTAAGAGGCAAAAATGGCCAAAAATAATTAGCTATGTGTGGACATATGTTGACCAACCATTAAAGCTCAAATCGTTACACATAGAGGGACGTCAAAAAAGAGCCTAAAATGACCCTGAAATAGCTAAGAATGATCTTGACTAAGTTAATAGGTCAATGGACTGAGGATAAGAAGTGGCTATGGACCATTTTGACCCTTTAATGCCCATGCAAAATCATTGGGCAAAGTTCAAATGGATCCGAATAACACAACAAGAAAAATGCCAAGTAGCGACAGATGCTATCCGTAGCTACTTCATCGCCAATTCTGTCGTTAACGTGTTTAGCGACAGATTGGCGACGGATATCGTCTGTCACATAATTCTAGTCGCTAATTTCCGATAAAATTTATCTGTCGCAAATCCATCGCTAATTAGCAACGGATTTGCGATGACTTATTTTCATCTCAAATTCGTCGCTAATTAGCGACGGATTTGCGATGGAGTATATCCAGATAAATTTCGTCACTAACTTTTGGTCGGCAAGTTAGCGATGGAGTTGCGATGGAATACAATCCGTCGCAAAACATATCATCGCTGAAAATTAGCAACGGATAATATCTGTCACGAATCCGTCGCAAAATTAAAAAAAAAAAAAAAGAGCCTTGAGGCGTGCGCCTCATACGCCTTGAGGCGCACCTCAAACTGAGGCGTGCACACTCATACGCCTTGAGACGCGCCTCAAGCCGAGGCGTGCGCCTCATGCGCCTTGTGCGCCACCGCAGCTTATTTTCCATGTTTTTGCTGAAGGAAAAGCAATAAAACCAACAACAGGATTTCAAAATCAAAAGCCAACTTCACAAGCATTGTGCTAATTTTCTCACCAATATAACTTCCACATAAAGAATAATAGCATACATCAACAATAAGTAATCTATGTTACAAAATACCATCATGATTATCAACTTACATATAATACATTGCCAATAAGGTTAAGCACTAGCAAACTCAAATAATGAAAGCTCAGCTGCATGTGATTTGTCTTTGCTTTGTGATTTTTTCCAAGTTCTCTGAAACTAGAGATGTAAGGTTTCTGTCTTCGATTTGAATATCAGAATTGAGCCTGAAATGTTTATTAAAACTTGTTTTAAGTACTTTTCATCGTGCAAAACATAACAAAATATGTCTATTTTTTTGCTTCTGCAGAAAAGGAAAGTGCTTGCTAACCTGGGATCAAGTGCCAACTTCTGAATTTCTCTTATAGCCCATTTGGCAGCATACAATGCCATTTTCCCCACCTGAACAACAAGAGAAAAATATTACAGATGACCAAATAAAGTTCCAAAGTTAACAAAGTAGAAAGAAAATATAATACGAGTTGTCTGAGGATACAACCTCCAAAACCTGCTTCTTGGTTTCATGATCTTTTGGCAGACAATGGATTTCTTGTGACAGCTTAATAGACTCCAAGCTTTCAGGGGATAAAAACTCCAAGCCCAGTTGATTGCAGGACTGAATTTTGAATAAGGAGATTTAGATGTTCAACATATGGTATGGCATCATAAAACTCCTCAAAGTATAGCTTCCATCAAATGATAGCTCATAAGCAAAGTATCTACAAGTTTCATCAAGTGGGTAGATGAAACATAAATAATTTCTTTATAAGGTCAAAAAATTCCCACCCACTCCCCTCCCTCCCTCCCTCCCCCCCTCCCTCTTTGAAAACAATTCAACTAGTTCATGACTGGTGTATAAAGGCAGCTGTTTTTTTCATCCTATTTTAATGAAACTAGCCACTGAAAACAATTCAATGATGGAAAAAAAAAAGAACTACCTTTCTTTCAACAAAACCAACTAGTTGGTCCTAACAGAAATAACACTCTTAATAAAGTCATAAAATTTTAGACCAAGAGATAAAAATTCAAATTTCAGAAAAAAGGAAGCAACGTACCCTGTTTGTTTTGTTGGCACTCTCAATGTCCAATTCAAACAAAGAATACTAAAAGGCCATACCAAACAAAAAAGGCACAATAACTAGTTTGAAGCTGTGAACCATGTAAAAGAGAAGCTAATTGACTAGCTGTTATAAAGTCGGCCACATAAGTAAACTCGTTGGGAATCATTCCTTCATGTTGCATTTCTATGAGGAGTTTGAGAGCCTCCTCTCCATTTGCATTTTGAGCATATCCAGAAACCATAGCATTCCACACCACAACATCTCTTTCCTGCATCTCTTCAAACACAGTTCGTGCATCATCTACACTGAAAGATTTGGAATACACATCGACAAGAGCACTTCCAGCAAAAATATCCAATGACATTCCTGCCTTGATGATGAGGGCATGGATATGTTTGCTGAACCATACATCTGTGCATGATGTTGATGCTCCCAGCACACTGACAAACGTCAACAGGCTCGGGTTCAATGATGTCCACCTCATCTCGTTAAAAAGATCAACCACTGGTTCAAGCTCACCTCGTTGAGCATAACATTCAATCATTGCATTAAATGAAACCACATTGTGATCAACCATTGTATCAAATACTTTCCTCGCATCTGCTACAGAATCACATTTTGCGTACATGTCAATAAGACCATTCCTGACAAATTCATCATGGTCAATGTTAGCTCTGATAGTGTAGCAATGTATCTGTTTACCATAGCCAAAAGCCTCAAGCGCACCACAAGAATTCAGAACAGATGTGCAAGTGTACCCATTTGGCCTCCAACCCTATCCATTCATCAATGAAAACAGTTGTAGGGCATCCCAATGAAATGAATTCTGCATGTAACCAGCGATCATTATAGTCCATGAGACGACATTTTTAACAATCATATGATTGAATAACTTACGCGCAATACTCAATTGTGCACACTTTGAATACATATCAATAAGCACATTATTTACCAAAACATCTAAATCGCATTGTTTCCTTGTAATATAAGCGTGAATTTGTTTGCCATGATGAAGCAATGAAAGAAGCGAGCAAGCACTAATCACGCTAGAGAGGACATACCTATCAGGCTGAATATCAGTTTCTGTCATCTCGTAGAATAGTTTAATTGAAACCTCACTCTTTCCAACAAGTGAGTATCCAGAAATAATTGAAGTCCAACTAACTTCATTCTTCACCGGCAACTCATCAAAAACCAATTGCGTTTCTTCAATGCAACAATTCTTTGAGTAAACATCAATCAGGGTCATGCCCACAAAGACATCTGAATGGTAACCCGATTTCATTGCATAATCATGCAACTGGGCGGCCTCTTCCACTGCGCCTAACCTCGAACAAGCCCGCAAAAGACTGGCTAAAACGAACTGGTTCGGCTTCTCGTGTGTTGCCTGGAACCGAGAGAAGAGTAACAATGCTTCTTCTCCACGACCATGTTTAGCAAAACCAGAAATGATCAAAGACCACGATATGAGATTCCGCTGAGGCATGTTGTCAAACAGTTGACATGCTTCTCTGAAGCAACCAGTGTGGGGTGTGACCGCCAGATTGCCAGCGACAGAAAATCGGGAAAGGGTTTTAAAACCCCCCTTTTCCCCTTTTCTGGTTCCCATGGCCGTCGGGCTGTGGTTCCGGCCGGTGGTTTCTCGTCGAGAAGACGAGAATGTCGTGCATGATGGTGGCCTTGCCGGCGCCACTGGCTGCCCGGCGGCATCGCCGTTTTACCGACAGCTCTGGCGACAGACATTAAAAAAAAAGAAGAAGAAGTAAAACGAGCCCCTTACCTATCGCCCGAGTGTTGCCTAAGATGCATCGTCGGAGGTGCGTCGCCGGGGGGCAGGTGACCATCGTCGGCTGATCTCGGCGTCGGTTGCCGTACGACAACGTGGGTCGACCTGGGGGAGGAGGGAGGGGAAGCGCCCTTAGCGTAACGAGAGAGAGACAAAATGAAGGAGAATTTAATGCCCTAATTTGATAGATTTAATCGAAAATTAGCGACGAATTTAGTGAGTGAAATATTTCGTCGCTAATTTGCGACAGAATATTTTTCTCGCTAAATCCGTCGTTAGGTTGTTACAGTTTGTGTGACGAAAATTGTGTCGTCAATATGTCGCTAATTAGCGACGGATTTGCGACAGAATATGTGTTGTCGCTAATTTTGAAAATATTTCAAAGATTGGCGACGAATAATGTTCTCTCGCTAATTTCGTCACTAATTAGCGTTTGAAAAAATCCATCGCAAATGTTCGTCGCTAATCAGGATTTTTATTGTAGTGTAAGATCTAGAAAGACAAGAGTAGGATTCAATGCTAAGTCAAAGTCCATAAATGTATTGGTCAAAGATGATTTTAGACTTAGGATTAAATTCATCTCAAGTACTAAAAAGAAAAACAAAGTAAAACCATATTGACGGGGTCAAAGGTCAAGAGTTAAGATTTAAGATTGAAGATTCAAGAATAAAGTAATGCACAAGCCCAAGAGGGGCCTTGCTTTTTAAAGCTGTGGAGAAGAGTTTTTCCCACAAACTAAACTTTTGTAAAGAACTCATTACCCACAAACTTAAAAGAAAATAAAAAAATGAAGAAAAAGTTAGAGATAGTTTGGAGTTAAATTCCAGCAGGATGATCCTCTTCATGGCACATTTTGGACGGTTTGCAGAGTGAATCGAAGATAATCATAGAGACCAGTAGAACTGATGCAGTAAGGAATGTTAGCAATGCTAGATGTTGCTTAATCAAGACATTTCAGTCTCAAGAGTTATAGTTCAAAAAGCAAAGACACTAATTTTTTTTGTCAGAACCCTGGTTAAGTTAGGTAGGGCAAAGTTGGTTAAGTTCTGGAAAGACCACCCCTGGACTGGCATCCCACCATGGACAATACTGACTTGTAATTACTTTCTTGCTGAATGAAATGAACTGGTAGGGGGTCTGCCTAACTGCAGCTTGGATATCGAAAAAACATAGATACAACAGGCAAGACTAGCCTGAGACAAGGTCTCCAATTTCGGGGGTGATTCTTCTATTTCCATATGGAGAAAAAAAAAACGGACAGTACCCTGTTCTTTCAACCAAACAAACATTCCACAATTGAAGTTGTTGCTGAGCTTTCCTTGGTGAAATCCAAACTTAGAGAGAGAGCAAAATTCTAGAAACAGATGCTACACAAGTCTCGACCGAAAAGGGAGAGGACTGAGGAGGGTTTGATCCTTCAGAAAATAAAATAAAATAAAATAACCCTAGTTCCAGGTATGTTTTGTTGGCTTTTAATTATCTACTGCAAAATCTAAATGGGTATTCTGAATTTTAGACATGCTTAAAAAATAAAATAAAACTAGTTCGAGCTCTAGGTTTTTGTTTTTTGGGGGGTTTGGATTTTGGGTGAAGGGTGAAGGGTGAAGGGTGACGGGGGCTTTCCAAATATCTCTTCAACTAGTTCGCATGATAAGTTAGAAATTAAAAAAAAAAATTGCATAGTTTTCCAAAAATTTAATATTATATATATATACACGTTCTCATACCATATTTTTTGAATTTTTTGGCAGATCCGTGTCAAGTATTGGAATCGCCAATCTAAATCCTCCTGTGTCTTTGTGACATAGCTGGGAACATGCAAAAACTTCAAAACTCAAGGCTCTACAAACTAGCTGTTGCTACAGCCACTCACAGGTAGAGGTGTCAACTGGTCAGGTTTGGTTTGGACCCAGGTAAAATCAGATTTGGACTAGATTTTGGGGTATGGTATCGGGTCCGGACTTGGGTCTAATTGGGTTCACTATAAAAAAACCATACCCGGACCCGATAAGAACTACATGAACCAAGCCCCGGACCATACCCGGTAAAACCATATTTGTTTATCATTTTTACATTGAAAAATTTGCGGTCTTAATCGGAACTCGAATTGGGTCCGGGTCTGTTTCACAAACTATACCCGGGTCGTCCATGTATTAATTGGACCTTGGAGTCCAGAACCAGGCCTTAATCGGGTCTTCTTATTTATCATCATACCCGGACCCTATAGGGTTTGGTTCGGGTCGGATCCAGGTAAACGAGGCATGTTGACACCCCGACTCATAGATGTCATTCATCTATGAGATGAAGGGCAATCCAAACACCACCAGTTTTTCTTGTTTTCCAGCCATTTATTTTTGTGCTTTAGATGTTGATCACCTACAGGATGGACGGTGCTGAAAATTTTTGTGGGACCCATATGAGTGGTAAACTATCCAACCATGGTGTTTGGGTTGTTGTTAATCACATGGATGAATGGCATCCAAGGCACCTCTAACCTGATGCAACACGAGTGTGAACTACATGCTCAAAACATCCTTAACGTCTCTCTCTCTCTCTCTCTCTCTCTCTCTCTCTCTCTCTCTCTCTCTCTATATATATATATATATATATATATATATATATATATATATATATAGAGAGAGAGAGAGAGAGAGAGTATGAGAACTGAAAATATGATAACTATTGTGTGAACCACAATTTTCATAGATTTTTTGTTCTTTTCTGTTGAATCTAACTGTACATATGTGATCTACATGCTTGGTTTTATAAGAACCCGCTTTTGAATCATCTGATTTTGATGCATAAACGAGATTTTTTTTTAAGACTTTAAAATCAATGCATGATTCATATTCTTTATAAATATTCAAGCATTCAAAAATCACATTTTTCATAAAAATAAACAATCTAATTCCCCTAAATGAAATTAGCCCTTAAATGAAATTTTCTCTAGCTGTTAATATCAAAAACCTGAAAAATAAGTTATGTTAGGGAGATGCTTAAATACATCATTCGGACAAGCTTTATTACCCCTTTGTTTGAACGACTTTATAAATAGGCCCGTGTCATTTATATTTATTTTAAAAAGCTAGTTTTGACATTTGGATCTTCTGTTTTTTTTATAAAAAATTATAATTTTGATGAGAAATCTCCCTTTTTTCAAAAATCACCACCTTCTCACCACTACAACCACCACTAGCACCGGTCTCACGGAAGCAGGTCAGGTCATGCTGAACATGAGTGTTTTTGTTCATGCCGACATCGTGGCCGTCCGTTTGCATTTTGGATGAATGCCACGTGGTTTTGTTGGTTTTTGAGCTTTTTAAAATGCAAATCAGATGCCACGATGTCGGCATGAGCAAAAACTCTCATGTTCAGCATGACCTGATCTGCTTCCCCGTCTCACTGCCATCCCCACCACTGCCCTTTCAACCTCCGTTAAAAAAAAAGGAATTCTGTTTTGGCATATCACTTGATCCGACCTTGTGCACTTGAAACAAACCAAGGATAATCCCTTCACGTTTATTCTCAAGGATTTCACTGCAATGACATTCAGATTCAGTCATGAAGCATTCATCGCTGCACAGGCTCCTTCAACTCTTGCTGATTGCTTCAGTGGTACAAATTCTATTGTACAGTCAAATTATGAGCGTGGGCAGCAGACTTGGATAGCACATTTTCAGTCCGAAGGTTGGTTAAGCTCTGTTTGAAAGCCAGAATTTAGCACCCAAATGTGAAATCCTGCATATCCCAAATTAAGGATTTGGATGCCTTTAGAATTCACCAAATCATTGTAGCGGTTTGGGACTAGAGTTGCTATTTTCTTGCCAACTATCCCAAACAGCCAAGAGTCAGGGAGTAAACTGCAAAAGAGTAGAGAAAGAACATGGCAAAGGTGTCCAACATTGGAATTGCCAATTACAGCTTCTATGAAGTTGTGGCTGGATTTCAGAGATGAGAGGGGCTTGAAGCTGCCAAATCCCATCAAATCACTTGAGATTTGCTATATCCAAGCTCCCAAACATAGTAGGCATCTGGGATTCCCTAAATATAATTGAGATAGATTACCTTTTGGGTCCAGAATATGTCATTGTGTTCTTAACCTTCTCATCACCGACGGCACATCAGCAGGCCTCTGGTTCGTAAAAACAAAACTTGAGTTCCCCCTTTACCCATCAAGGAGTACCTAGTTTCAAAGGGATGTCAGGTGACAAACCACGATTTCGAACTGTGATCGTACCATGTCAGGTGACAAACCACAATTGCACCTAACAACGAAGCCGGAGCTCTTATAGGCAGAATATTCTCATTTTGTCAAACAGTCTAGGTCGACTTTTTGAGCAACAAGCACCTATGAACTTGTCAGAAAAAAATATATGGCTTTAATTTGTAAGTATTCACCTTGACTCAACTCATATAATAGTAAGGAATACATTTTAAATATATTTTATATCACAGAACAAATAATTAAAGTATATGGCTTGCAAGAAATGGGTTTACAAATGAAATCTGATTGATGCCAGCTCTAACCTTATAGCTTGCAGCTTTGAATAATGTATCTATTTGCAAGCAAGTCAGTTCGAACTTAACTCATCTAGCTTGAACTTATCATGAGTTCAAACTCAGCTCCGCCTGCCACAAGAATGAGCCAAGCCTGAACACTTAGAGCTCAACCCATTTGGCTCGTTTACCAGCCTTTAGGACAATCATTGAACATTGTAGATCAACAGTACTAGTGCCCATAATCTAATCAAAGTGGGGGTTCAGCTGCTAGAGTGAATCTGAAGAGACTCAAAGATGACTCTAAGACCCAGTGATTTTATAATTGAGACATACTCAGATCGCTTAAACAGAGAAAGTGTTTTTTTTTCTCTTTCCTTGTTCCATCAATTCAGACTCAACACAGCACTTACAAAGCCACTAAATATTCTCTAGCTGGGGAAAACATGATACCAAGAAAAAGAAACTCCCCTATCAAACAAAGTGAGTTTGCATATTCCTTCAGGGCAAAATAATAGAATATGCATATTTACAGAAAAATCACCACATACAAGACAACAGACAACATTTGAAGCACATAAATGAAAGAAAGAAAGAAGTTATTGTCGGTACTCAGGGTTGAATAACATAGCCTCTTGATATATTAGCTCCTTCATCTGCTCCTCCGTCAATGCGTCCTGTTCAAATTCGAAGCTGAAAGGAGTTGAGCACACTGGTTCATCGCTGATGTCATGGAGTGATGCCAGATATGGGTGAGCCAACGCATCCTCAACTGCAATTGACAGAAATGTCAGAAGAGCAACAACATTGTGTCAAAATGTTATGGTGCAACCACAAAAACACATCAAAATATGGCACATACAACTCATTTTGATGCATGGATATTTGGAAAAACGAACAGGTTATATGCCCATTCTGAAACAGAACGCAGATCAAAATGAATCAGGTCAGCTTAACAGAATGGCGAAGGCTGATCCTTTTTTTTTTCTCTATCCTTTTCCATTGTGTATGTTCTGCAAGCACGCGTAGGATACCTTTAATTTGCTGGCCACGTATGACTCCAAATCAAATGTGATTTATAGTCGTGTGAACCAGACTCGCAGGGAATCCCTTGAGATCCTGATTCTGGCGCAAATGAGAAAATGACTCATTTGCAAAAAAAATTGAGTCATTTTCTCAAGACCCATTCTGTCGCGTCTCTCATTTGTTTTGACGTGACAGAATGGGGCCAATGAGAATTATTCTATCATTTGTATGAGAGAATGATTCTTGTGGGGCATAAACAAGCATACTCATGCATTCGTGGATACATAAGTTCCACTGCCCTTACCAGTAATCCTTTGTCTTGGGTCAAATGTCAACATCCTCTCTACAAGATCAATAGCTAAAGGATGAACATGCGGAAATTTCTGAGCAAGTGATTGACGAGCATGTCGTGGAAGCTGCTGAATGTATCTTCTTGCATTTTCACTCACAAATCCCAAATCGTTATCTGTAGGAGTTCCAATTAGCTGCAAAGAATGCAATCACAATAAGTTAGAAAGATCATACAATATTGTTCCAAGCTCGACGGATGATGATAAGGATGGGCAAGAATAGGGAGTGGCCAATGGTGGTTGCATGAAGGATAAAGCTGAGGTATAAAGAGCATGGCCCCAATAAATTAACCTTCTTAAAAAAATAGATTTAAAAAAAATACAGGTCTGCTATTTTTTCCAAAACTACATTCTTGAGACTCAAAATGGCTTTATCAAAATGCCTTTTTGAGAAAAGTGTCAGCCAGACATCCCATAACAATGTTTTAAATAACACTGTAAGAATCAAACCATGTCATTGGCAGGAACTATTTATGAAATTCAAGATCATCATCATCATCAAGCCTTATCCCAACCACATGGGGAACTATTTCTGAAATTATGTGGATTAAAAGCTTATTGCAAAGTTTTGGTTTCAACACCTAACAATCAACCATCTACTGTAATAACAGAAGTGCATTGGTACTTGCAGCAAATCTAGTCTTTTATGATATATAGGGTAATACATCCGTGCTAAATGAATCATGCTAAATGGGTTTTTCGAGTTTTTTTTCATTTTATTTTTAAATTGTGAGTGATCTATATACTTGATTTTATAGGGATCAGCTCTTGGAGTGTTTGATTCTGATACATGGGTGGGTTTTTATAAGGTTCAGAAAAGCAATGATCCAAAATCTTTGCAAATTTTTGAGGCTCCAAATATCATTTTTTTCATCAAAAACACATGATCCAGGTGTGGATTTCTAGTAAATTGCCCATGCCCAACGCAGTCATGGGGTCAGAACCGCGAAAAAAAATGGAAAAGCCGAAAAAACCATTTAGCATGGATGTATTACCCTATATATATATATATCGATTTTCATTTTGTCAATGATTGAAGGACAAGAAAACCAAGTTGCTGATATCTCCACCAAAAGGACTTTCAAAGGATAGATTCAATTATCTGAAGGACTTTAAATGTCAACACTGATGTACAACTTGAGCGGAGCAATGGCAACACCACCTTTAAAATGATAAAAGGGTGGTGACAATGCTATAATATTAAATAACATTTGTGATGCCATTTAAGAATGGCCAATTATAATATTTTTATACAGTTGATGTAATTATAAATTACCATGGGTTTTGTTATAAATAGCACATATGTGTGGAAGCCCCAAACAAGAGAAGCTTTCAGGCTAAGGATTCCCAGGGCTGCATGCCACTTCCTCCTCCTTTGTCTACGTATTTATCTCCTCCTCCTCTCTTCTGAGATTTATACCTAGAGGCCTCAACATATCAGGATAATGCAAAGTATGCCAATCATACTAAGAGAACCCTCCAGTTTCCAGACAGAACGTTATACCCAGTTGAACTAAGAGAATCCCTCCAGTTTCCAGCAAGAATGTCATACTCATACCCACTTGAATTTTTTACAAAAACACATTATGCTAATCCTTTGTCTTCTCCTACATTCTCGCATGCCTATTAAGAATTCATTTGTATGAGGTCATGTGCATGGCAGTTTACCAAGCAATTTGCATCTCTCTGTTGTCCATGATAAATCAAAACCCAACCTATCTAACATAGCATTCACTTCTGGGCTTTGACAATTAAAGTTATTTGACAAGAAATTTACCTCCATTAACAGACGCAGCTGATGAACATGGTCCCTCCCTGGAAATAAAGGCTGCTGGTTCATTAGTTCCATAAATATGCAACCCACTGACCACACATCAATTGCAGTCGTATACTCCGCTGAGTGCAAGAGCAGTTCTGGTGCCCTGTACCATCTTGTGACAACATATTCTGTCATGAAATCAGTTTCAGACGTGATCCGTGCAAGACCAAAATCACATATTTTAAGATCACAATTGGCATTCAGGAGGAGATTGCTGGGCTTCAAATCTCTATGGAGAACATTTGCAGAATGTATGTATTTCAGTCCACGTAAAATCTGATAAAGAAAATACTGCAAGAAAAGTAAAACTTTTTAGTTAGCTCACAAAATGAAAGAAAACCATTAAGAATTTACAAACATAGGCGTAATACACTCCAAAAAAAACTGTCATCAATGCTTATTGCACCAAAATATTGCAATGCACTTGCATGTAAGTAACAATTTGAGTAAATAGATCAAATAAGTAAACTATTATCTCTATGAACGTTTCTCATGGTATTGCAGCTGTTTATATATGAAAAAACACAAGCAACATTTCTTTGTGAAGAGTTGGCTAATGATATCTTTTTATTACAAATATGTGTGTGTACACCTATGTCACCTGGATACAGGTGCGGGTGCGGGTAGCGAGGGTACGATGTGGCAATTCCAAAAAATGTGGGTAAGGGGACATTATATATATATATATATATATCACATAAATTCAAAATAAACTGAATATAATCTAAATATATATGTTATATCTAAAATATATATTATATACTGAAAATATAAAGTTATAAACAATTATAAATTATAAATTGAATACAAAACTTGTATGTAGGGTGTCGACATGTGTCAACACGGGCACGGAGGGCAAAATGGAGTGTCCTGTAATGAGATATTGCGGAAATATAAAGAGTGCTTATAAGCACTTACCACTAAGGGACAATGCAAGCACGAGCCTTTAAGAAGGCAACAATATAAAAAGGCTGTTATTGAAAAGAGAGAGAGCTCTCAAGAATGAATAAATACAAGGGGTTCACCCCTATTTATACAAGAGGGAGTGGAAAGAAAAGGAGGGCCAAGGGCCTCAAAAAGAGAGCCCAAAAGGGTGCTCCCATGGAGTCGTTGGGAGCCCCCAACAGTCACAATTGTGACCGTTGGGGGCTCCAACGACTCTATGGTTGGAGCCCCTTTTGGTTCCTAAAAAATACAAAAAAAGAAAAAAAAAGAAAAAAGAAAAAGAAAATACATTTTAACAAAAAATAAAGATAGTTGTTTTCTAAAACAACTATGTAAAATTACAAAAATACCCCTATCAGGTATTGATGTAATATATATATATATATATATATATATATATATATATATATATATATATATATATATATATATATATATATATATATATATATATATATATATATATATATATATATATATATATGTGAAGTACATTTTAACACCCCCCCTCAAACTTTACGGGGAAATGACGGAAAGTTTGCCAAGAAGAAACATGAAGCGGGGAGCTGGAAGAGCTTTACTAAAGAAGTCTGCCAACTGATATTATGAAGTGACATACGGTAGAACAATTGTTCCTCGTAAGTATTCGTCATGAACATAGTGGCAATCCATTTCGATATGTTTGGTACGCTCATGAAAGGTATGATTGTTTGCAATATAGATGGCACTCTTGTTATCGCAACATAATTTTAAAGCTTCGGTAATATCAACCCCCATGTCTTTAAGCAGACTGCGAAGCCAAACAAGTTCCATTGTTGTGGTTGTCATAGCCCGATACTCAGCTTCAGTAGATGATAGTGAAACTTTTTTATGCTTCTTGCATCGCCAGGCAATCAAAGAGTCCCCTAAAAAGACACAAAAACCAGTAGTTGAGACTCGATCATTAGGATTACCTCCCCAATCTGCATCAGTATAAGCAAGAAGATTCAAGGAAGAAGAGGATGATAGAAATAGTCGTTTATTGATGGTGTTTCGAATGTAACGGATGATCCGGAGAACAACACTCATATGCACAGTTGTAGGAGCATGGTGAAATTGACTAACTGAGTGAACCACATGGGTGATATCCGGTCTGGTGATGGTTAAATGGGTGAGAGACCCAATGAGTGGTCTGTAGGGTGTGGGATCTTCCAGAAGAACTTCATCCTCCAACCGTAATTTGGCATTCATAACCTCGAGAGTGTCTACTTTTTTATCATCAGAAATCCCAGACTTAGAACATATATCTGCAGCAAGCTTCATCTGTGACAAAATATATCCTCGAGAAGAGTATGCAACTTCAATTCCAAGAAAGTATCTAAGAAAACCTAGATCAGACATATCAAAATTACTTTTTAACATATTTTTAACATCAATAATACTATTTTGATCATTCTCAGTGATAATCATATCATCAACATAAAGTAACAATATTACGATACTAGTACCTGCATTTTTAACAAAAAGAGCAGCGTCAGTATAACAAGAGTGAAATCTTAATTTTATCATGATATCACTGAAACGATCATACCAAGCCTTAGGGGCTTATTTAAGGCCATACAATGCTTTTAAAAGCCGAAGAGTTTGACCTTGCTTAATATTAATTCTGGGTGGTGGATCCATGTAAACTTCTTCACTTAAACTTTCATTTAAAAAGGCATTTTTTACATCAAGTTGATAAATAGACCATTTTTTGGTTGATGCGACAGCTATTAAAGTCCTGACACTGGTCATTCGAGCTACGGGAGCGAATGTTTCTTCATAATCAATTCCATATTCTTGTGAGTATCCCTTAGCGACTAACCTAGCTTTATATCGTTCCAAAGAGCCATCGCTTTTAGTTTTGACTTTGAAGACCCAGCGACACCCAATAGGTTTTTTGTGAGGGGGTAGATTAACTATTTCCCAAGTATTAGCCTTTTTTAGTGCATTTAGTTCAACTTGCATTGCTTCAAACCAATGTATAGATTTAGCTTGATTATAGTGAACGGGTTCAAAATAAGAATGTAGGGTTATTAAACATGCTCGATAGTTGGGCGTTAAGGAATCATAGGATACAATCCTATTTGGGGGTATTGATATTCTAGAAGAATGTCTAACTTGTGATTCCTCAGTAGACTCAGAAATTTGAGAGTATTTTTCGAGGGCACTAATAGGGTTTTCTTGATTTCTTCTTGAGTAAACATTTACATTTGTATTATTATCATTTGAGGGTATTATATCAAGATTGGACGCCTCACATGTATCTTCTATGCTTTAAGGGAAATCTTTTTGTATGTCATCAATAAGATCATATAAAAATATGTAATCAATTTCATTTGTTTCTTCTATTTTATCAAAACCATTCTCTTCTTCTAGAAATGTTACAGCTTTTAAAACATATAGTTTATCATTCTTAAAATCATAACATCTATACCCTTTTTTATTTTCACCATATCCTAGAAAAACACATTCAATTGCTTTTGGAGAAACCTTATCTCTTTTATGCAATAGGCCAAAGCATTTGCAACCAAAAATACGAAGACGATTGAAATCGGGTGAAAGTTTAAAGAGCTTTTCATAGGGAGAAGCATTTTTTAATTTAGAAGAGGGCATTCTATTGATTAGATAAGTTGCGGTTAGAACGGCTTCGGCCCAAAACTTCTTTGGAATATTTCTAAAAACAAGTAATGTTCTAGCGGTTTCTACAATGTGCCTATGTTTCCTTTCCGCAAGGTCATTTTGTTGAGGGGTCCTACGACATGATTTTTTATGACAAATTCCATTTTGGGTTAAATAGTTTTGAAATTCGTGAGATAAATATTCACCACCGGAATCGGTTCTCAAAATAGATATGTTACTTTAGAATTGATTTTGAATTTTTCTATGAAAATCTTTAAAGAAGGTAAATATTTCTGACTTATGACTAAGAAAATAAATCCAAACATACCGAGTAAAGTCATCAATAAAAGTAACATAATAAGAATAGTCCCCTTTAGACATAACCGGAGAAGGCCCCCAAACATCCGAATGCACCAATTCAAAAGGTCTTGATGAAAGAAAAGTTTTAGTTGGAAATGGAATAGACTTCATTTTTCCAAAAATACAATCTTTGCAACTAATTTCTTTTTCCTTACAAAATTTGTTTCCAAAGGGAAAAGGATACATTTTGGAATAACTTGGATGACCAAGTCTTTTATGCCAAGTTTCCATATTTTTTTCTTGGACATAAGAACAAAAATAATTTGTAAGAAGATCGAGATGGTCCATATAGTAGAGGTCTCCCTTTCTATGGCCTTGCCCAATCCGCTTCTCGGACCGGAGATCCTGCACAAAGCAACCATTAGATGAGAAAGATATTTCACATCTATGGTCGGCAATTTGGGAGACCGAAAAAAGGTTTAAATTTAGTTTGGGAACAACTCTAACTTTTGGAACACAAAATTTTTGAGAATCTTTAAAAGAGCCAATAATTGAAATTTTTAAAAAGGTTCCATCGGTCGTAGAGACACAAGAATCCTTTGAATTAGTGCAAACATCAATAAGTGCATTTTCATGGGGGGTCATATGAAAAGAGGCTCTGGAGTCAAGGATCCAAGAATACGTATCGGGTAATGATGTAGAAGCAATAACCGCACCCGATGTGGAGGAAGAAGCTTTTAGAATTTGTTGGAGAGCCATAGATATTTGCCCAAGAGTCTCTTTGAGGTCATTATTCTTGTCTTCATCTTCTTTGGTGGTAGTTTCTTCAAGAGAGGCCACCTTAGGCTTGAAAGTTCCATTAAGCTTTGGGCAAGCGGGTTTGATGTGGCCCGGCTGATAGCAATGATGACAAACAATCATTTTTCTTCCTCCATTATAGTTTTCTTGTTTCCCAAAGTGAGGAGGTTTATAGGTTCTTACATTGTTACCGGGTTTTGATACGGCAAGCACTTCATCAACATGTTTACTCATGCCAAGCCTTGTCTCCTCTTGAGTGATTTTGGCAATGGCATCCTCAATAGGAGGAAAAATAGATCTATGGAGAAGTGAGGATCTCACTTGCTCAAATTCGGGACGTAGCCCAAAAAGAAATTGAAACAATCATTCTTGTTCCATTTGTTTTTGTCTTAATTAAATATCTTCCATAGAAACCCATTTTGGCTCTAAAAGAGCCAATTCATCCCATAGCGGGTTTAGGGCACTATAATAGTCTTGAATGCTAGAATTACATTGTTTGGTGGTTTTAATCTTTTCTTGCAAGAAATATGCTCTTGCAAGATCCTTTTGGGTATACATACCCTTCATAAAGGACCAAGCCTCATTGGCCCGACGAAATTTAGCTATATTAGCACATACCTTAAGCTCAACATTGTTCATAAACCACGCAAGGATTTTCGCGTGATTGCTTTCCCAATCTTCCACTTCTTTTTTATGATTTTCAATGGCCTTGAGGCAAGCATCTCCTTCAAGAGCCTTTTCTTGACCTCCTTCGTTCTTCGTGAGCATAAGCTTAGGTTCCGGAACGGTACCCATGACAAAACCCCAAAGTTTCTTTCCTTTGAGGTTGTTTTCCATTGTCGATGCCCACATCATGTAATTCTTTCCATTGAGCTTGAAGGATAGGTCGATCTTTGCCTCCATGATGTTTCCAAGAAGTGAGAAGAGATACACAAAATATGAAATACACGGACCACACTTTTCCTTCAAGAATCGAGTGGCTCTGATACCATGTAATGAGATATTGCGGAAATATAAAAAGTGCTTATAAGCACTTACAACAATGAATAAAAGAGACAATATCACAAGTCCACTAAGGGAAAATGCAAGCACAAGCCTTTAAGAAGGCAACAATATAAAAAGCCTCTTATTGAAAAGAGAGAGAGCTCTCAAGAATGAATAAATACAAGGGGTTCACCCCTATTTATACAAGAGGGAGTGGAAAGAAAAGGAGGGCCAAGGGCCTAAGGAGAGCCCAAAAGGGGGCTCCCATGGAGTCGTTGGGAGCCCCCAACGGTCACATTTGTGACCGTTGGGGGCTCCAACGACTCTATGGTTGGAGCCCCTTTTGGTTCCTAAAAAATACAAAAAGGAAAAAAAAAAAAAAGAAATTACATTTTAACAAAAAATAAAGATAGTTGTTTTCTAAAACAACTATGTGAAATTACAAAAATACCCCTATCGGGTATTGATGTAATATATATATATATATGAAGTACATTTTAACATGTCCGTGTGATATTGTACACGTGAAAAAAAGATGCCTGATAGCCAGCACGATTATACACATCACACTTGGGTAAGTATCATACAAATAAAGAGGAAGTATAAAATCTGTACATTCCTTGCAGTTCTTTTACTATTTCAAGCTTGGCCGATTATTTGCTTTATACCAAAACACTTTATCTAGCCAGCAACGAAATCCATCATTGACTATGGATTCGAGAGGCCGGCAAGCAAATAATCGAAGTGAAGTTATCACTGAAGGTCCCACAGTAGAGGATCGAACAAAATTTGGCATTGGATCGGTATGTGTTTAAGTTACGAAAACTTCACCATGGTCTGTGCCTGCTGCCAATGCTCAGAAAGTATCAGCTTGAAGGCCTTTCCCACAGCTATCTCCTAAATGGATAGAGGCAGAGCCTATGAGAATCATGCTGTTCTCTGAGCACCTCCCTCTTGTCCCCTTCATGGACTCTCCCAATCCAAGGGCCACTTTTTCTGGTCGCTCGCAAACCAGCAAAGAACCCTTGAATGCACCAAGCCCTGGGCATCCACATTTTCAAGATTACAGCAGTTTGCCGAACAGCGGCTAAAGGAAAAAAAAGAGCAAAGGCAGCAGCCATCACTTCTACAATTGGATTGATAAAAGCATTAGTGTTTTCCGTGTTGAACAACAGGAAATGTATAATAATATCATAGAAAATTGAGAAACTGAATATTTATAACTAGCTTTCAGTCTCTTCAAATTTGTTTTTCTTAAGGAAACAATAAAAGAAATGGAAACCACATAAAAAAAATTGTACTTTATGAATCCATATGCTGAGGAGTTGGAGACCCCAGCTATTCTTTGAAGATAAAACTCTAATTTCCCTTTTTACATTTAGATGTAGCTTCCACCAGTGACATTGCAAATTTTTTTTTTGGTTCAATTTCACAAATCATTTGTTGCATACCCTGCTGAGTCATTGAGTCATCAAACTGCCAATTCACAGACTAGCTATAGTCTGAGACCCTCAATTACCCATTTACAAACCGTGAACATCACCTTCTTATATTCTTGAGAGAATGACACTGCATCACTACCTACACAAGGATGTATTGACTTTACATACATAAGTATGATATATTCGGAAACAACCGTTTCTTAGAGATCTGATTTTGAAGTGGTGCTATGGTGGCTTGTCATCACCAATAAAATTCAAACAATAAAGTTAACCAAAACAATTATGATACTTGCAGTGAAAGAAAACATAATTACTGGATATTATGACATGTTAAATCCCAACATTATTTTTCCAAACACAAAATCAATACAAATAATAACCTGACAATGCTCCTCTGACAGAGCTTGATTTGAACGAATTATTTGATGAAGATCAGTGTCCATCAATTCATAAGCAATGTAGACATCATTGAATGCCGCACAAATAGGTGGTGGTATTATATCCCTTATTGCCACAACCTGTTCAAAAAATTCCATCAGCAAGGATAGCACACACTACAGTTCCCTCACAGAAGCCAGAAATCTCGCATTGTTGGCAGAAGTGAGGAAAATGAATATGGCATGAAAGCATGAAAAGCACGGCTAATTAAAGAATTCTCTTTATATGGAATTTAACACGTGCAATAAAATATAAGTTACAAGAAAAAAAAACACAACATTTTAGTAAACCAGTTAAATGGTAACCTATCAATTATTTGAAGTATTTTGACAGCAAGAAGAAAAACAACATGAGTCCTTTGAAATGCACTGGCCTGAACATTTTAAAATATCACCCTTCAATGCTTTGATGAAAGCTTGGAGAACAGCTTTCAGGCTTTGTTCGGTTGTAAAATGTTTTGCTGGAATGAGATGCAGCATAGGAAGATCTCAGTTCAGACCACTATTGGTTCCCATCATTTTCAGTACATAGACGCATGTGTGCATGCATACTTAAACACAAATATATGCAGATGAATATAGGGCTAATATTTGGTATTATCAGTAATACCATACTATCTGGTAGACACTCATTGACTTTCTAACAATCCATTGTGTAAAACCCAGGTTAAAAAAAAGGTTGGACCCGGGTCAGATCCGGATCTGACCTGGACCCGAACCCGGGTACCCCATCATCTCCCCCGTGCTTACTTAAAGCATGCAGGGGGATGAGGGTTTCTCGAATGAGAAACCCTGCTCCCCCCTGCTATTCCTCTCTCCTCATCGCCCGATATTAAATTGTAATCCATAAGACAATGTATTTTATAATATATATTTTATATATATAAAAGAAGATACATATACATATATATATGTACATGTATCCATCTACTTATATATATATATAATATATTTTTTTCTTGTATTAGCTGTAGGGGTATTTTAGTCATTTTACGCATATTCATGTTGTTGAATATGATTATAATTCTTCTTTTTAATTTTTCTTATTTTTGTAACTTTTTATTTTTACTTTATCTTTTTTTTATGTACTATTTCTGTACACAGTCAGTAGCTGACTGTGTACAGTGTACAACAGTCAGTGGCAATAAGAGACGTTGGGCTGACTCCCAACGGCTCTAATTAGAGCTGTTGGGAATCAGCCCAACAGCTCTTATGAGTTGCTAAAGCTTATAAATAAGGGCTGTAAGCTCATTGTAAAGACACAATTTCAATAAGGAGTTGTCTCCTTAAGCTTATAAACATTGTGCATTTATTGTACTTCTTTTGTGGTGTAAAGCTTATAAACACTGTGCATTTATTGCATTCCTTTTGTGGTGTAAAGCTTATAAACACTGTGCATTTATTGCATTCCTTTTGTGGTGTAAAGCTTATAAACACTGTGCATTTATTTTGTGTCTTGAGTATTTGAATTATCAAGTTATTTGAAAACTTGATTGTTTGCAAGGATTCTTCACAATACCCTCTCTCCCCCGTTTCTTTTCTCGCTAGCCGCCGCCGGCAGCGCCGCTGTCATCCCCCTTCCCTCGCATGCTCTCTCTCTCTCTCTCTCTCTCTCTCTCTCTCTCTCTCTCTCTCTCTCTCGACCTCCTCGGCTCGTCGAAGGAGCCCTGGCGCCAGTAAGCCTCCCCTTTTTACGATCTCCCTCCCGTCGCCCGTTGCTCCGGCACCCCGTTCAACCCTCTTTCCCCCCCATTCCACCTCCTTTCTCCTCCCTCGCTCGTTCCCCCTCTATCGCCCTCTTCCTCCCTGTGTCCGACGACCTCGTCTGACACCCCGTGTCGCTCATCTCTCTCCCCGTCCGGCCGTCCCCTTTTTCCCCTATGTTGCCTCTTCTTACACCTCGCCCGACGCTCCTCGTCCGGCAGTTGACCACGGTCGGCACCCTTGTCACCACTCCCTCTTCCTCCCCCTTTCTGTTGCTTTGCTTTCCGGTGACCATCACCTGACGTTGGCACCCTCACCAAACGCCTGTCAACACCCCTTCTTCGGCTACCGCTCTTCCTGCGAGCGACCCCCTAACCCTCTCCCTGTTCCATGGCACCACCATTTACCCACCTACTGCCTGAATTAGTCGGCTTCACCTCGACCTGATCCATTCCCCTCTGCCGACCCTTGTATGAGCTAACCACGCTCGCAATTTCCTCGCTCTCTTCTCCCATGACTCACGTTGGTGACTTTGTCGTCGGTCGTCCTCCTGATTCAGTAGCCTCACTCCACAGCAGAATCGCGGTCGGATCTCCTTTGTCGGTGAGTCTGCAGGTATACCGCCTCTTTTCTCTACCTCCTTCATCTTTTTTTTCCTTTTTTCTAACCTGGGTTTTAAATCTTACCCTCCTTAAAATAATTTTGACCGCGAAATTTCATTCAAAGGTTATCTGTAGAGATAATAGTCTAAGTTAATCGATGTCAACGAGGTTGTACATCATGCGTGTGATCCCAAACATGTATGCTTTTAAAGTGATCAGGACAACTCATAATGAGTTCCTGAGAAAGGTTTCAGTTTGAACAAAATATATGCATGATATCATCAGGCTATCATTTGTTGCCTTCACCATTTCTAACACTCTTCGTCATGAATAACCTTACTTACTCTCATTTCTCAAGCCCTTACGCGGCCAACTGTCTCCTGTCATGATTTCACTTAAGTTGTCATTCTCATAATGGCCCCATCTTTCCACAAAAGACCCAAACATAACGTTATATCGAGATCTAAATTCAATAAAAATCTGATTCTCTCATGATACAACAGAAAAGTCAAATCTATAGATTCATAATTGGTCATCTCAATCAATCTCCGATGATCGTTACAACTCACCATAACTCTCTATGTAATCAAAATTCACAAGTTCTACGCCGAATCGCCAGGTCTGAGAAATGTACGACCTCACAAGGAACTACCGCCCTAGATGGTATACCTGATCTTAGACAATACACTTCTTCACAAAAATTTACTGTCTTTGCTGCTACCCGCTCTTGGACAGTGTACTTCCTCATAGATATCTACCGCTCTAGCCGAATTACCTGATCTTGACCATACACACCCTCACAGAGAATCTTTTGGAGACCAGGTCCTCAACAAATACCATATTCAGTGATACATGCATCAGTATAATTGACCGCTCTCAGGGTCGGTAGCCACCAATATGAGCACAAGCATATATACCATTAATATGCATCACATTACTTCATATAGCACTTAAATCATAAAATCACGCATTTAATCAATAAGGCTCCATGAACCATAATCCACTATTGAACTCGCTTTCAATATTTCATATTAGGTGGCATTTAAATCATATCAGCCAGAAGCATAATATCATACGGATCATATCATTGCCACCAAGAACATTGCATTTCTAAAATTGAACCTCGAAGCATGCATCAACATGAGTTCTATTCATACGTGAACATGCATATATCATAATATGAAACAACTAAACCTCAACATACGTAACTCCTACGTAGTTCGAGTTATGCACACAGGATTTAAGTTATATATGCATCTAAGATCTTCAGATCATTGCATCTTCATATGCATTCACAATCCTGATATACGATAAATCAAATCACATTTGACCATTTCAACGTGAAATACATGCACATACCTCCTATGTAATTTAGTTAGATATTCATGATACTCATCAATCATACTATACAAGTATGTTATATTTACTCAGACAATCATAATGCAATCCTTTGTAAGAAAACTATGTAGGCGTGATATGTCATCCACCTAATAAGTCAGAACTAATCATTTGTAGACGTGATACATCATTCACTTAGATGTTAACATAAGCATCACAATCATAAGAATCTCGAGGGCACATTTGTCTAGAGAGAGTTGGAGGGTTATCACATCGTCCTAGGTTATTGCATAAGCAAACTAACCCATCCACCTTATGATCCAGGTTTCGAACCATTGCTTGGAGTTGTTCAACTGCTCTGGTCAATGTATCTATTGACTCGATCAATTCTTTGAACGATATCTAAACCAAAACACATTTCTTTAGTTAAAATAAATACAAAACAATTTAAATAATAATAATACTTACAGTGCGATGCAGATGCAGATGTCGAACGATCAAGATTTACTATTTTCCATGTCACTCTGATACCAAGTTGTAACGCCCCAAAATCCAAGACTTATAATTTTTTGTAAAAAGTTTGAAAGCTTTGTAATCATTCGTTTATCAAAGATTTTATATAGTAATTCAGTAGAAAATAGTTTTGAAATAGCAAGTCAATGGACCTTAGACGCATTACAACGTAAACTTTCCTTCACAAACAGATTTGAAACTTCATGCATTTAAGAAATCAAATAGATTATAGAAATGCAATTTTTAATAGTTTAAGACTTGAACAAATGAGAGAAATTTCAAGAAAACCTTTATAAAAATTTACCGAAATGACCTCAAAAGCAGAACGTCCGGGAAAGAGTCTCATCTTGATCTCATCACGCCATCGTGCAATCGCAGTCCGAAACATCACCCGCCCATAAAATAGGTCAGTTTCACGAAAGGCTTGTAGGTGCACAAGTGAGACAATATGAAACTGAAATAAGCAATTATAACAAGTAATGAGTTAAGTCTAGCAAATTAATAATTAATAAGTATTTCTAACATGAACAATTGAGTATGCAAACAAATAAAGATTTTCAATGTGAGCAATTAGTTATAAAGTCGAGCGAACTATCAACTATCACAAGGTAAGAGTTCATTCAATGACAAGATATAAGCAACTTATACGACAAGTAGTTACATTAGTCTTAATTGTAAACAATTCGTAGATTACGAGTTGTAAGCAATCACATTAGTCATAAGAGAGTCGAGCCAACAAGTGTTGTGAACAGGGTAATTTATTGTTTCGATATTAGCTGACCTTGTTTATACGCATAAGGCACGATACGTAGAAACAACTGAGTCTAATTCGAGGGTTTATTATGCCATGTGTTTTAGATACCCTGGGTAGCTAGGTGAGTCCACTCCTAAGGAGACGGCCAATGATCAAGAAAGTAAATACCCATATACATAAGTGGCCTATGGATGCATCTAACTTCTGCAGAAGTGCCTGAAGCTACTTTTTATAGCCCATTTTTCCTAACTCTAATGACCGAGGAAGCCAAGTCTTTTACCTGAAATAGCCATTAATGGCATGTCCATCAAAGTTTTTGTAACATCCATCATCTCTCTTGATGAAGTCAGCGGGTCGAATGGGGTACGTTAGGTGTTACTTAACTGAATACACATTTTATATGCTCTAGTCTTTCGACTCACTAGAGCATCTTGTCTGTGAAGGCGAAACCATCACCATTAGGCACTTCTGCAAAAGTCAGATGCATTCATATGTCACTTATGCCTTTGGGGATTTACTCTCTTGGTCACTAGTCGTCTCTTTAGGAGCGAACTCAGCTAGCTACCCGGGGTATCTAAAATGCATGACATAATAAACCTTCAAATTAGTCTCAGTTGTTTCTATGTATCGTGCCTTGTGCGTACCCGCAAAGTCAACTAATATCGAAACAATAAATATCATATTCACATCACTTGTTGGCATGAGCCTCTTAATGACTAATGTGATTGCTTACAGCCTATGTCACAGGGACTCGGCTAGCAGGGTGCCGCACCCGCGTCAACGCGACACGACGCGGGTGCGGTCAACCCGACCCTGGGTGCGATCATTTTGGTCCATTTTTTTTAAAAAAAAAATTGCCCTATGAAATGGGCTGCGGAATATAAAAAAAAAATCTGTGGGAGGGGGAGGGGGGGGGCTGCCCCCCTATAACCCCCCGCTAGGGGCGGCCCCCCTGGACCCCCCCGCCTGCTGACCGCGCAGCAGGACCCGCGCCGGGGGAACCCCCAACCCCCCTTTTATATATATATATATATTGCCCCTGCCGCACCTGGGTTTTTTGGAAGTGTCGAATCCCCGCACCCGCACCCATGTGACATAGCTTACAGCTCGTAATCTACGAACTGTTTACAACTAGCACTAATCTACGATAGTTGATAGCTCACTTGACTTAATAATTAATTGTTCACATTGAAAATCTTTATTTGTTTGCACACTCAATTGTTTATGTTAAAAATACTTATTTATTTGTATAGTCTATTAATCATGCTAGACTTAACTCATTACTTGTTATAATTGCTTATTTCAATTTCATATTGTCTCACTTGTGCACCTACCAGTTTTTTGTGGAACTGACTCATTTTATGTGCGGGTGATGTTTCGGATTGCGATTGCACGATGGCGTTGTGAGATCAAGATGATACTTTTTCCCTGACGTTCCACTCCTAAGGTCATTTCGGTAAATTTGCATAAAAGTTTTCTTAAAATTTTTCTCATTTGTTCAAGTCTTAAACTATTAAAAAATTTATTTCTATAATCTATTTGATTTCTTAAATGCATGGAGTTTCAAATCTATTTGTGAAATAAAGTTTGTGTTGTAATGCACTTAAGGTCCATTTACTTGCTATTTCAAACACTATTTTCCGCTGAATTATTATTTAAAAACTCTGATAAACGAATTATTACAAAGCTTTCAAACTTTTCACAAAAAGTTACAAGTCCCGAATTTTGGGGTGTTACACATTGAGTGCTTCAAAGATCAAACCCCGCAGAACAGTTTATTTAGTAAAAAAATGTGTTTTAGATATAGCTAACAACATCTGCGGTGTTATTGCATTTTAACAATTTTTTTTAGAAAAAGAGGGAAACATCATGATATTTCCAAAACATGGCCATATTTGAAATCTCAAAGATATCGAGGCATTGTCTTTTAAAAAACATAACTTAGAAAAAGTAACTTAATTTGACAACGGATTTCTATGTCGTTGATCATTTTAAATTTCTTTAAATTATATTTAAAAAATACCAATAAAAATAGCAAACTTGATTTCCCTTTTTCGCTAATGTTCTCTTCCTACTGACATTTTTTCAAGATTTTCCCAAGGCTTACAGAAAAACATATAACATCCTGAGAATCAGCAATGCTGAGATATTACCAAGACAAATGTTGGTGACCATGTTTCTAGACTAGGACATTTTGACAAACAGGTTTTTTAAGAACTTTAAAAATCAACAGCCCGGGATGCACCAAATTTTATGAAACAAAAATTCAGGTCATTATATTAAAACAAGTTGATCTAAAGCATTTTTCTCAGTTAAACAAAGAACACCATGATAAAACACATCAATAGGGTTCAATTGAGATGACTTCATATCAGACGGTGCAACACTATCAATAGTATCACATATTTACCTCTATATAAATATATATATATAGGCCAAGTTGAACCAAACAAACCTCAGATGGGTTCAGCATGGTCCAAATGCTATGAACTGGCTCAGAATGCATTTTTTGATGAGAAAACATGATTGTATGAGCTGCAAAAATATCATACAATGTAGACCATTGATTTTTCAAGGCTCGTAAAACCACACCTACATTTCATAATCGGACTATCCAAGAGCCAATTCCCACTAACCAAACCATGTAGGTCACATCTGTAAGGTTATAAATAAGAAATAAAACTCATTCAGATGGTCATGGCTACATGACCCCATATATATATATATATATATATATATATATATATATATATATATATATATATATATATATATATATATATATATATATATATATATATAAAGCACAATGTTTGGGAAGGAAACCCAAACTCCAAAGTGACCAAACCCAGTTCTCAACCAATAAAAATTTAATGATGTCATTTTTTCTTGTTTATTTAATATTTCTTTTAATGTGTTAAACCCCCCTTTCCCTTCCCCCACACGGTGACGTTTCTCTCTCTCTCTCTCTCAATAGAAACTTAAAATGAATTAATATCTACTCCCTCCATCTCTCTTCAAACATGCCCCCTCTTTCAACCCTCCAATTATCTCTCTTTCCTATGAACATTTCACAAAAGGTTGTTTCATCTCCCCCTGCTTTCTCTCTCTCCCTCTCTGGTTGTTTTGTCTCCCTCCTCTCTCTTGGACTTTTCTCGAGTTGTGTGTTTAAGGGTGCTAATTAAATTTTCTATTTAGCTCCTGAATTTATGTTGGAAACTGAAAAAGCATGAAGTGTTCTTGTGGATCATCAATGATTTTCCCCTTAAATTGGCATCTCCATCTTCCCAATGTGTCTCCCCTCTTTCTCTATCGAGCCCCACACAGTGCCGCTCTCTCTACCTCTTTTCCTCTCGTTCGATTCTTCGTTCATGCCCGATTTGTGTAACATTAAGGGAAAATCTAGGAAAGGATTGGTTTTTATTTACTAGGTAATGGAGATTTAGGGGACACCAACACACACAGAGATGAGGTGGGGAATGAGTTACAAGAGCCATAGTCGGTTGACTGCAAAGAAATGAGGGGATGTGTGTGAAATTGTCTATGAAGAGACAATACGCATACAAGCATAAATACTTTATAAAAGAAGTGTACGAAAACACCCTCACAACACTTACAAAATACGCAAAAAGCGTAAAAGTAGCAAACATACAATAATGCATGTATTTGATAAAAAGAACAAATGCTTGAGTCTCTCAAGCTTAGGTATTACAAAGGGGGAACACCCCTATTTATACAAGTGCCAAAAGGTGCAAAGGGGGGGCTCCCAAAGGAGTCATTGGGGAGCCCCCATTGGGGGACCCCCAATGCACTTTAAATAATAAAAAAGAAAAAGAAAAAAAGTAAAAAAAGAATTACAAAAAAATAAATAAGAAAATTACAACATATTCCAAATGAAATATGCGCAAGATAGGAAATTACAAGAATACCCTTTTCGGGTAAAAAAATAAAAAGATATATAAATATATATATTTATATAGAGAGAGATACATATACATATAATATATTATATGTATATATATCTCTATATATATAAATATATATATTTATATTTACAATAATGATTTTAGGAGATACATTTTTACACCCCCCTCAAACTTACGGTGTGATAACCGCAAGTTTGTCAAGAAGGAAATGAAATCTGGGCGAACATAGAGCTTTTGTGAAGAAGTCGGCAAGTTGATACTCAGACGTCACGTATGGTAGATCAATAACCTTCTTCAAATATTCTTCTCTGACATAATGACAGTCCATCTCTATATGCTTTGTTCGCTCGTGAAAGGTGTAGTTATTGGCAATATAGATTGCACTTTTATTGTCACAGCATAGCTTTGTTGGTTCTTATGTCATGGCTCTATATTCGGCTTCAGTGGATGACAAAAAGACCTTTTGTTGCTTTTTACATCGCCATGAGATCAAAGATTCACTTAAGAAAACACAAAAACCAGTGGTGGAGTGACGGTTACTAAGGTCACCTCATCAATCATTATAAGCAAGCAATTTTAATTCAGAGGAAGAAGATAGAAATACTCCCTTATTCATTGTTCCCTTCAAGTATCTGATGATGTGAAGGGCAGCACTCATATGAACGGTTGTAGGAGCGTGCTAAAGCTGACTGGCGATGTGAATAGCATGTGACAAGTTGGGTCGAGTAATGCTAAGGTACATTAAAGAGCCTACCAACTGCCTGTAAGGAGTAGGATCGGTTAGGGGAACACCATCGTCAATCTTCATTTTTGATCCAACGACTTCAGGAGTTTCGCATACTTTGTCATCAGAAATTCCTGATCTGTCAATAATCTCACAAGCAAGTTTAGACTGATATAGAAAATAACCACGTTGCGAATAGGCAACCTCAATTCCAAGAAAATGTCAGAAAACCAAGTCTGACATCTCAAATTTTGAAGTCAATACGGACTTAATACCCTTGACTCCTTGAACATCATCACCTGTAATTAACATGTCATCAACATAGAGTAATAGAATCACAATTCTTGCATTAGATCTTCTAGTAAATAGAGCAGTGTCAGTATAACATGAGGAAAAACCATTTTCCAGCATTACACTGATAAACCTGTCATACCAGGCTTTAGGGGCTTGTTTCAAACCATAGAGGGTCTTACGAAGACGAAGAACTTTATCTTTAGGAATCTTCATGCCTGGTGGAGCATCCATATATACTTCTTGGTTAAGATCACTATTTAAAAAAACATTTTTCACATCCATTTGAAAAATGTTTCAATTTTTAATAGATGCAATAGTAATAAGACATCTAACTGTAACCATTTGGGCTACAAGGGCAAAAGTTTCCTCATAATCAATTTCATACTCTTGCCTATACCCTTTTGCAACTAAACGAGCTTTATACCTTTCCAAAGATCCATCGCTCTTAATTTTAACCTTAAAAACCCATCAACAACCTATAGTTTTCTTTCCTATGGGTAGAGTTTGGAAATCCCAAGTTTCAGCCTTTTTAAGCGCATTAAGTTCATTTTGCATAGCTTCTTGTCATTCTATACATTTTTTAGCTTCTTCAAAATTCCTTGGTTCAAAATAAGAGTGAATGGCACTAAGACAAGCCCTATATCGGGGTGAAAAAGAATCAAACGAAACAAAACGAGTTGGAGGTCTTCTATTCCTTTCAGATCTCCGGTGATCGATAGTAGGAACGAGCTCACTATATTGGTCAATAGCACTTCTAAAGGTGTCTTGGTTTCTACGAGAGTAGGTTATTGGATCACTTGAAGATCTACTTTCTTGTTCATTGAGTGAGTTATGTTCACCAACGTCACCATCATTTTCTTCATTATGATTTGATGATACATCATCATCACTAGATATATCATCATTACTAGACAATAGATCAAATAAGAAGGAATAATCAAAATTTTCTTGTTGAGAAACATTTTTTTCAAAGCCACTTTCATTTTCCAAAAAAGTTACATTTCTAGAGACATATAAGTTATCATCTTGAAGATCATAACAACGAAACCCTTTTTGAGTTTCGGAATATCCAAGAAAGGCACAAGGGATAGCCTTGGGAGATACTTTGTCATTCGTATCCGTAAGTATAAAACACTTACACCCAAAAACTCGTAACCTATTATAATCCGGTTCAAGCTTATATAAAATCTCAAAAGGGGATATTTTTCCTAATATCCTAGATGGTAGGCGATTTATCAGATAAACAGAAGCAAGAGCTGCTTCTGCCCAAAAAATTTTAAGAATGTTTTGGAAAATAAGAAGGGTCTTAGTGGTCTCAAAGATGTGCCTATGTTTTCTTTCGGCCAACCCATTCTATTAAGGAGTTTTAGGACAAGACCTTTGATGGACAATTCCATGATCCTCAAGATATACTTTAAATTGATTGAAGAGATATTCCCCTCCAGAATCACTCCTAAATATCTTTATATTATTGTTGAATTGATTCTTGATCATAGAATGGAAGGTTTTAAAACACGAAAAAACTTCATGTTTGAACTTAAGAAAATAGATCCACGAATATCTGGAAAAATCATCCACAAAAATGACATAATAAGAAAAGCCTCCTTTTGAAGTCACAGGTGCGGGTCCCCAAACATCTGAATGAACAATTTCGAAAGTTTTAGAAAAGAACATAGTTCTTTGCTCAAAAGGTAAACTTTGCATTTTCCCGAGAATACAATCATTACAAGAAAATGAACTTTTACATAGGTCCTTTGCAAAATGTAAATAAGACAACTTGGTGATATTAGGATGACCAAGTCTTTTGTGTCATACACTTATATCTTTGTTTTGGGCCACATTACAAAAAGATTTTGGAACTTGAAGAGATTCCATATAGTATAAGTCTCCTTTTCTAAAGCCTTCCCCAATCAATTACTCGGACCGGCGATCCTGTATTAAACATTTATCACAAGAGAACTTAATATCGCAACCATGGTCCGAGAGTTGAGAAACAGAGAGAATATCTAAGTTTAGTTTAGGTATAAATCTAATTTTTTGAATAAAAAAATCTTAAGTTTCAAAATTACCTATACCTTTAATTTCAAGAGATGTTCCATCCGCAGTGGAAACAAAAGAGGGAGAAACATTTTTTGAGAAATCGGAAAGTGAAAACATGTTTGGGGACATATGAAAAGATGCACCTGAGTCCAAAAGCCAAAAGACTTTACCTGTAAGAGATGAAGTAGACACGGCGGCACCGAAGGTAGCTCCCTTGAGTAGAGGTTGAAGGGCTTCCACTATTTGATTTAAAGAGAGTGACCCACTTGATGATGCCTCCTCCTTTTGTGATACACCGGTGGTAGCCATTGCGAGAAGCTTTTTCCATTTGGGACATATGGGTTTGATATGTTCGGGTTCTTTACAAAAATGACAAATAATTTTGCTATAGTCCCTTTTTCCTCTTGGCCCACCATTTTCACCTTGATTTTGTGGTTTAAAATAAAGGGGACGATAGGTTCTTACATTGTTCCCGGGTCTTGATATTTTATTTTTTTAAGGGATGTATAAATTAACCTGCTCTTTTCAATCATCATAAACAGGCTCAGAATCATTGTTTGGCTTTTAATTTGGTGTCTCATTGGTAAATTCATATATGTTCAGATGACTCATCGTTTCTGCAGCTTGATTTCCAATTGTTCAGACTAGACTCATGGCAGCTCCAATGCATTCAAAGGTCCATTGCGTACAAAATGAATTGCAAGGCGTGAATGTATGTATTGATAATGTGTTAAATGTGACAATCACTCTTTATTGTTTGTTCTTGATCACCTTGATTAAGGACCTGGGATAGGAGTTAATGCATTTGGCAAAAAGTTGGTCAAACTCAGGGTTACCAGAAGCACCATAGGACCTGGGGAAGCGCACTTCCCCGAAGCACGTTTCAGAAGCATGAAATGTGGTGCTTCCAAAATGTGCTGGGAAGCGCCAAAAAAATTTGAGAAGCTCGCTTCCCCTTCTTTTTGTTTTTTTCCTTTTTTTCTCTTTTTTCGCTTCCCCGCGCTTCTTAGGTCACTTCTGAGACGCTTCCTGATTCACTTCTAAGTCGTCTCGCGCTTCCCGCTTCCTAACATTTTGGAAGTGCCTCGCTTCTGGCTCCCGCTTTCCCGATTGACAACTCTGGTCAAACAACCACCTGATGGCTGTTTGGAAACTGGTAGCAGGGATGGGAGTTAATGCATTTGGGATGGGAAGTGGCATTGTATTTAGACTAAAGCATGGAATTGACAGCTACCACCTCTAGGAGGTGGTAGCTGCCACTTCCCATCCCAGCTACTAGTTTCCAAACAAGACCTAATTGAGAATCAATTCTGTTTTAAATTCCAGGGACTACCTCATGGATTCTTACTTGCAGGATGAGACAACGGCAGTTTGAGACCCTTATGGTGCAATACACAAGCTCCAAAGAACTCAGGCATGTTCTCTTCATGATTTCTTCAAGTATGCTTCTTTTTTTACTAATATATTAATTCTTCTGTTGCTTAGAACATGTTAGTACACGGAAGCCTGGTTATTGATGGATGCCAAGACATGCATGAGCCAACTGACTTGTATATGCTTGGGTAAATTCATCCTAAAAAACTCTTGTTTTGGAGATGAAATCTTTTAATTAGATTTTTCGCAAAATAATATGCTTGGAAATCACTATATTTACAATGTGGATTTGATGTTCGTTCTAACTTTTATTTTAATTGGAATCAATTTAATTTGCTTAGGATTCTGCTGGCATTCTTTATTCTGATTAACTTTTCTGAAATATGAAGCGTTTACCTAGCCAAATTAGGATTTTATTTTTTCATTATTCTTGTGTAGGGATTATTTCAATGCATCTTGGAAGATGGTCTTCACATCAAGACTGACCCACTGCCTTCTTTTTTCTCCCTTTTTGAGTGTATCTACTTCCAAGATTCTACATAAGTTTCAGTTCACCAGGTTATACGGGTAAATCCATGTGGACTGACTGCAAACCTCCTGTTAATTCTGAAGAATGGTAGGAATATTTTTCTTTCACAAGTTCTTTCTTTTGCTGTTTGACTAAGAAGTGTGTTTTCTTTCTTAACACCCCTTTCACCCCATGCATTTGCACGGGTTTTGTACTAGTACATACATACATACATATGTGTGTGAATATTTATGAAAATTCCAGACTACTGATTTTCAATCGGATGATCCAAGAGTCAGTTCCTATAGAATCACACAGGTGAACATCTGTACATTCAAACTAAAAAAATGAAACAAAAAACAGCCTCTTATGATGGCTGTAGACACCGATCGGTGTAGGCAGCTACACCCTACTCATATATATATATATATATATATATATATATATATATATATATACTTTTCCTCTTCGCATTTTCACATCCTCTGTACCAAAGTGAAAAATGACCATTTTAGTTCTTTTATTAAGAGCAGTGAATATCTGAAACATTGGTTTGGTTTTGCCGGCACTGCGTGGTTGGTTCTAGCTGGAATTTTGCTTTAAGCAGTGCCCATGTCCTCTCTCTTCCCTGTGTGCTGATTAAGGCCAGGGACTTCTGGTCAGGGTGCGACTGGCGACCGCTCCTGCAGTGAAGCATTGTCGTTACCTCAGACTGAAGAGGGATTGGCCAGCGGTGATGAGAACTGGGGTTGTGACCAAACCAGTCGTCCCGTACCAGCTGGTTTGTCTCATCAATTGGGCCTGGGTCAGCTCACCCCGGCCGTTGTAAGCAGGGTGTAGTTTGTGTGAGTACTTTGTGGGCCTTGTTTTGACTAATGCTGCTGCTTGCTCATATTGACTTTTGTAGTCCCAGTCAATGCTGGATCCTTCTAGTGGTTGCTGCAGTTAAGGTCAACTAATGACTTCCGATTGACCAATTCATGACATTGTGGACTGCCACTAATCTCCACGCTTCATATTGAAAACATCGTGTTGTACTCATATTTAACATCTGATACGAACACCAAATATCATTTTTGTTAAGGGGAGGGCATTTAAAAGTCAAATAGTACCAATAATCAGGTGTTCATTGTTCAACCAATCTAACGTGACAAATCATAATGGTGCAGATCTGGCCTTTTACTATCGCATGAGAACAATCATAATGATGCCGAATAAACTCCAAAAAGTCAAAGCTTCTTTGCATACATACAGGTGTATATTTGTAGTCCAGAAAAAAAAAGATGGAGGAATTTTCTAGGAAAACATTTCAACTATAAGTACAGTGCAGCAAGCTATCAGGGCTTATTTTTAAAATTCATGACTGGTCAATATATCATTTTTCATTGCATGAATGCAAGTGCATACAAGAAGAGTGACAGCAAATATACACTTTAAGGATAAATGCAAAACACAAGAATTTGCACATAAAGATTTGTTTCACCACTTCTAGAAAACAAAAAGAAAAAGGAAAAATATTTGCAATTAAAAAATGGGTAATGATTTTTCATAATCTAAAATTTTAGCAGCTGGCAACCATAAACAAGAAGAAATAATGGTCTACAAAAGAAACACAATACTCAAAAGAAAAAGAAACAGGAACACTAGTAATTGTAACAAAATATGCATCATCTTGACAGCATTTTAATAAGATATATCAACAAAATATCAGTTAACATCAAAATATGAACCAACCCAAGGAAAGGAACAAAAGAAGCTAACAGGACATGGAAAAATTAGTATCTCACATTTTCATGATCCATATGGCGAAGAAGCTTTATCTCGCGAAGTGTTCTCTTAGCATCTATTCGGTTTTCAAAAGCATTTCCAATCTTCTTAATTGCCACTTGCTCCTTTGTCTCAGAATTCATTGCAGAGCTTCAAGGGTGAATTATAATAAATCAAATGAACTGATCATTAATTAAAGAAAAGCATTGATAGAAAAAAAATGAGTTATCAGAAATCAAAAGATAGAACTTTAAAAAAAAGCATAGGCGAAATAACAGAAAAAATATAATAACCACCTCAGACTAATATCACTTTCTAGCAAAATTAACAACAGGGAGGAGGGGGTGCGGAGAGAAGAGAACATTTAGTTGGACAAAAAGCAAATCTAACATTACCATGGTTAAAAAGGTAGACAAATAAAAGAACAACACCTTCAAGAGGAATGCACATGAACAGACAATTGGTTGTGGCCACTACCTGCAACCCCAGGATCTCTGTGGCGGTACATCTCAGCCGTTTGGGAGGTACAGAAAAAATATGATCAATCGTCTAAATCGGGTAGGTGCGGTTTGGGTTCTGGCAAGCGTTTTGGGTGTAGTTTCGATCTAGAATTGAAGGGTTCTAGGGACACCTAGGAACGTGCATGAGAGTCAGGGATGTGATCTAAATAAAGAGAAAGGGTGTTGATGGTCAGGAGTTATCGGTTTAGAGAATTTGAGCATTTTGGGCACCTAGTAACATGCGGTTTCGGGTTTTAGGAAGACAACAAAAGCTAATATAAAGCTAAAGAAGGGTTGTGAAGGTACTTTGGAGGGCTGTAGCAGGTTGGGAAGAGTTTCCACGTTCTGAAACTCAAACACACAATTTGCAACGCGAAGAGGTCACCGGCTCGTCAGGAAAGCAAAACGCATTGTCTAGGAGCTCGAGCTCGAGTAAAGGGGTCGAACTTTCAGCCCTTGTGTCATTGATATGTTGAAGGGTTCAGGGAGGACCAGAAGTCATGAGAGAGAAGAGAGAGTAGAAAGAGAAACGAGAAAGAGAGAAGAGAGATATAAAGAGAGAGGGGTGGACAGCTAGAGAGAGAGAAGAAAGAAAATCTCAATAATCTTATTCAATAATGAAATAAGCTCCCTCAGACCTCCTTATATAGAGAGAGTTGGGGTTAAGTACTAATTATCCAGTACGACCTCTAATTAGAAAAGTCAACAACTCATCTAAACTCAGCCTCCTACTTATCTAAAAACTTCTTACTAATTAAGGACTCTTAATTAAAAAGCAATTAAGAAACTTCTAGAAGTGGGAGAAGTCCCTTAAAACTCTTCTACATTTATGCGCCCCTCATGTGGTGCCGTCTGCTAATTGGCTTGTCGTCCGGTGATGTCATGTGTCCAGCTCTTCTTTCTAACTAGGACTTTAATCAATTAGTCTTTCCTTAATTAGAAAAGTCACATCATCAACTTGTGACCTACACTATGTTGGTCGACCCTCGTGGGGCTCTGGAGGGGACATCTGGATCCTGAGCACTAGATTTGGATCATGTTCTAAATTTCAGGCCGTTACACAATCATAAAATCTGGGCATACATAACAGAAGAATATGATAATACATTTAATTATGCAATTAAAAGAAGCTTAGTCTCACTTCATCAAATCAGGGTTGAGAATTTTCTTTGTTGAAAGTGCATAACATCAGTTCCTTGATGCATCTTATGCTTCAAGTTCTTGAAAAAAGATTTTATCCATCCATCCTAATCTAAACTTCAAACTCGAAATCAACGATGGACTACCTGCACCAAAGACAGGACCTTGGCTTAGCTCTCAATCAAACCCAGTAAGTAAATTCCTGTTTTCCAGAAAAAGAAAAAGCCCCTTTTTTGGCACTTGTCAAATAGTCTAGCATCTGGAGCCCTATTTTTGAATAAAATACACAGAGTTTGGATCTTACACAAATATGAAATCAAATTTATGCCTAGGTTGCAAACACCCAAACCAAGCTTGAATCAAATTTTAAAAAAGCAAGGTTTATAGACCAGACCTAATTAAAGTATTGGACATGTTCTTGTAGATCCAAGTCTAATGATTCTTGGATAAAATATTTTGGTCTTTATCATGCCCATCAATTTGATCACCAGCAAGATACATACATACATATATATAAGTCTGAAACTTAAGAGCCCAAAATTCTAAGTGATTGAAGCCCCACTTTTCAACTAATGGGAATTCAGTGAACTTGATTTAGAAAAGACACTTTAAATGTTATATAAGACCCATTTTCATTTCCTAATTAAATACACTCTTTTTCAACTGATACTATTCCTAATTAAATACTCTTTCCTTTTCAACCGACACTGTCTTTTTTCCCCTCATTAAACTCTCTCTTGCTCTCTCCTCTCTCAAAAGTTATGCTGACCTTTCACATTCCCAACCACTCCAAATTCTACTCCTCCACGGTACTAATGGCATTTGATGCATGCCAAGGTACAAATGACTCTCTCTCTCTCCAATACCATTATTACCATAATACTAATGGCATCTCTCTTCCCAATATCATTATTAACATGATATTAATGGCATTTAATACTTGACATCGTACTACCTGTGCATATGTACGGGATGAGAGGAGAGAATAGAATGGTGACTTCGGATTATAGAAAGATGAAAAATATAATTTCGACCATTTTCATAACATGAACAAAGAGAGTCTCATTGTTGCACAAGCTTTTGAAACTTACCTCAGCAGGGAATGCCTCAACCACACTTCCTATAACAATAAGAGAATGCCTTGGTGCTGTGGCCGTGCCTAAGAGGGAAATAGAGAGGAGATGAGGATTTAGAGACAGGCACCGGATGTTGTACCGTTTTATAAGACTTGAAAGAGACTTAAATAAAGGTATATATAGAGAGAGAGAGAGAGGTAAGGGGTTGAGGCAGTTAATGAAATGCCAAAAATGGCATTGGGGAGAGGAAGAGATGGAAAGGAGAGAGAGAGAGAGAGAGTAGAGTCATAGTTGTGCCATTAGTACCATGTTAATAATGGTATTGGGAAGAGAGATGCAATCAGTACTATGATAGTAATCCTATTGGGAAAAGAGAGAGAGGATACCTTGGAAAAGGAGTCATAGTTATAGCATTAGTAGCATGATAGGAATGGGTGCCATAAATGGTATTGGGAGAGAGAGAGAGAGAGTAGTGTGTCATTAGTACCATGGCATGCATCAAATGCCATTAGTACCATGGTAGGATTAAGATTTGCAAGTGGTAGGGTATGTGAAAGGTTAGTGTGACTTTTGAGAAAGGGAGAGAGCAAAAGAGAGTTTAGTAAGGAAAAAGAAAAAGGCATAGTGTTAGTTGAAAAAGAGACAGTATTTAATTAGGAATTGAAAATAGGCCGTATATAACATCTTAAGTGTCTTTTCTAAATGAAATTTACTGAATTGCCAATGGTTGAGAAGTAGGACTTCGGTCACTTAGGATTTTGGGCTCTTCCAAAAGTTTTAGGACATAGAGAGAGAGAGAGAGAGGTACAAGCATAGGAGTAGGTACGGGCTCTCAATAGAAGAGGAAAAGAGGTAACATATGTTTCCATGGTTGATAACCGTGAGATTGATTAGGACTTCAAGTGTAGATGCATCATTGAGACAGAGGAATTGGTAAACTCATTCTCAAGGAGCCATGGTTGATACTTCATTGTTTGCACAGCTTGAAACTTCTACATGGATTATATTGATCAAAATTAGGTTTCACCAACCAATTTTCATGATGCATCAATATTCTTGGCAAAATGAACCAGACAACAATTACTATAAAACTCATTTTCTCCAACAGCACAACCTAAAACCTTCAAAGGTCACTGGTCAATAAAGAAGGCAAAATTGATCATATCCATCGTGTACACTGTACAGCATTATCTCAAGAAAGTGCTAAATTTACATTCCACAAACCCTATTTTAAGCAGGGGTGAGGGAGCACTAAAACTGCCTTCTGCAAAAGAGAAACTCCTCAAACTGATACCATCATTAGAAGTTGAGTCGGATTCTTGTGTTTGTTTAAAGTTTAAACTATAAGTCTTGACTAAAAACTTTGTTAAATGAATTCAATATATAAATACCATGATCTATTTACAAATGTCACCAAAATAACCAAGTTGCTACAAATGGAACTCACTTTATTAGACAGTATTAGATGCCTAAAATGGATAATTGTTTAATAATATTTACGGATGCAATTGGATCAAGTCTAGATTGGATACCTTCATATGTTAAGGGAAATATAAGCCAGTACAACTTTATACATAGTGTTAAATGTTAATTGTTGTTAGCTTAATGGATCATGTGTGCCCACGGTGGGCATTCAACTAAGCTAGGCTGAGTTTGGGTAGAGGTACAACAGTCTACTAGGCTAGGTGAATGTTCGAATTCAACAGATCTCAACCCAGTGATGTCGGTAGCTTAAGAAGATTGGGTTGATATCCATCTCAAGCACTACATGTTTTTTACCAAAACCTGTTACGAAGCCAAGTTTCAATCGATGGAAATTGACTCAGCAAATAATGAATGGTTAAGTTTTCTTTTTCCATAGGTTAACACACAGAAAGTTGGAACCTGTGGTGCTGTTGTCGAATGTCAAGTACTTTCCATTGAGCCACATCGAGCATTCAAATCTCAGCCACATTGCTTCCATTGCTTTTGCAACCAATTAATACCTGACCATAACTTTACCCAGTTCCAATTCTGAAAACATTTACCAGAATCCAATTGTTTCCCTAATTGTTCAAACTCGACTGGATATTTTATTATGACTGACACCAAATCCGATAATCTTAATGCAAAACTTAGCCGATCACAAAATGGTCGTACATTTTATACTTGTTTTCATCCAAACTAGCTTTGGTCAGGTCGGATGTCTGCTGACCCACTTGCATCCTTACCTCTGGGTAGTTAATGGGGAAATATCCAATCCATAATTAAAAATCATCATAGAACTCTGTCATGTTCTAGACTAAAAACCACCAGCTCTAAGTTCTGCTCCTTTGACTGATCATGCGCATCAAATCTCGGATTATCTATTGCACTCCTATCATAAGGTCATTTTCATTTTTCCCTTATGGTACTTGGTAAGACAAGAACCAAACTGAAGATTTTAAGAATAACCAACCGTTATATATATAATCCATTATATCTCAATATTAAGATGTCATCCACATATAGATAGATGAAAGGAGGCATGCAACAAACTTATGAGGCATAAGATATGCATCATAGATTCATAATGCAACACAACTTAATAGTCTAATTAGGAACATCCAAATAGGGAAACGATTAAGGAATTCTCCCATAGTATCAAAAAGACATGAAGATGGATCATCTACACAAGGGGACATTTTTGACGAAAGGTAACTCACTAGGATGTCACTAGTACCCACTATGATAGACGAAAAAGACACATGCCAAAAATTATGTAATCAAAAGTGCTAGGCAGTGCCTAGTCGGTAGACCCCTAAAAAGACTAGTCGAGGACTAGGCGGGACTAGTCAGACTAGTCGAGGACTAGGCGGGACTAGTCAGACTAGTCGGTATCCCAATCAAAATATAAAAAAGTACACAAAATATACATAAAAATATGTTTACTTCTTTTACTAATAAGATGTTTTGATTACACAAGTACAAAATTACACTTGATTTCACAAAATATATTACTATACCTAACCAGAATATACATATATATAATTGTACACACACACAAAATATATACATATTTTTTTTAATTATTCATAACATATTCAGTATAATCAACAAAATATGCTTTCAACCTTTCACAGAAGCACAATAACACATACATATATAAATAACATATTACATAATTCATAATACTAAACATGCTTTCAGGCTTTTATAGGAAAATTCATCAGAAACAAACTAACACACACATATATAAAAACTATAAATAAAATTAACTGTGCATTCTTCCAATGTTTTACAGAAAAATCCCAAAGGCAAAGTAACACACACACACACAATAACTAAGCATGTTTTCATGATTTCACAAAACAAATCATACAAACACACGCACATATATATATATATATATATATATATATATATATATAAGAATAATAAATGACTAGACTGCCCTCTATGTGGAGGTAACTTAGTTGCCGACTAGGCGCCTTAGTCGGTGCCTAGTCGGCAAAATTGGTACCTTTTAAGGTACCCACCTAGAAATTGCAAAGCCTATGTGTTTTACTTACGCCAAGACCGACTGGGCGGTCTAGTCATGCCTAGTCAGGGCTTTGAATACATAGGCTAAAATCCATTTCTCCATAAATACTCAAAGCCCATACTTTCCATAGCAAATAGAAGAAATCAACAGATGCTTTGTCAAAGACCTTTGCCAAGTCAACCTTAAGAAGAAAAACCTCATTTTCACCACTATGAAAAGTATGAATTGCTTCATGCACAGCCACCAACCCATTCACCATGTTTCTTCCACAAATGAAAATACCTTCAAAACAGGAAATGAGCTTCTCAAGTAACTCTTTTGGCATCTCAACCTTAGATTGTAGAACAATGCCTCTGATCTTTAAAACTAGTGGTTCCTAAAAGATTAAGCACAACTTGAAGGTAAGAATATCCAATGTCCACTGATGGATATCAATAGTGACCTATGTCATGTAAGTACAGGTTCTGGTATGGGATACAACATGAGCACAAAGGGCATGGACACGTGTGTGTGTGTGTAGAGGGTCACTAGAATATGAAACCTAGAGTGTGAACCGAGATTTTCATAGGTTTTTTTCCTTAAATCTGACAGTATAAATGTGATCTATATACTTGGTTTTTTAAAGAGACCAGCACTTGAAACATCCAATGCAATGCATAAGCAGGATTTTTTAAGGCTTGAAAATCAACAGCTCAGAATTTTTATAAATATTCAAGCATCTAAAAGTCATGTTTTTTTCTTGTTGAAAAAACATGATCCAATAGTCAATTCCTAGCAAATGGACCATGCTGAACACATCTGCAGGATAGGATTTGCAAAAAAAAATTATCAGAAATGCCTAGTTCGCACTCTAGTTCCCATATTTCCAGTTCTTGTATCCTAGTGATCATATGCATACATACATGCATACAATACATATATATATATATATATATGCAAACTGCATAATTATGCTATATTTTACAAGATGCTCTAAACATGAAGTCATAGACTGTCTTTCAAACTAAAAGTCTAAAGCATGTCAAAGGCATGTAAATAACTAGCAAATACTAATCGACAAATATATAGGTAAGAGTAGACACTTTTGATCTCAAATGTAGGCTACACATTGACTGGATGCTAAAATGGATAAAATGGGTTGAGTTAAGTACGAAACCTAGATAAGCCATACCTAGGAGCACCCAGTAACAACATGGGTACAAGACCTGTATGTGGTGGCTTGATAGAAGTACCCATGCTACATTAACAGTGAACAACTGATGTTCATCTAAGTGGTTTTCATTTCTCCAAGTTGTGCATGCAGGATTTCCAATTGATATGCTTATATTCCTATGAGAAAGTACATTTGCAAATTTCTAAACTAGAAACATAATTCTAGTAGAAAATACTTGTCCTCAAAGACAGATTGAAGAGTCGTCTACCCGCTAGCCGAATCCAGATTCGGTTTCAGTTGATCCCATGCAACTCTGAATCAGATTAGGTCAAACTCGATATTGTCTAGACCCAACCCATGCGCGACCTGTTTAAATCCCTATATGGGGTATGACACATGTACAAAAGATGACACCAAAATTTCCAAAAGGATGGGTATATATATGTATATGGGAAGGGGGATATATATATATGGGAAGGGGGGACCGTCCAACCAAAGGAAGGTCCAACATATACGACCGACAACGATCGGATGGCTCCCCTTCTCCAATGCTTGAGCATCTCATTGATCGGACCTCATATATTTTTTCTTTATAATTTATTTAGTAAGAAATACACTTTACACGAAGACTTTACGACACATAGACATGTTTTTTGAAACGTGAAAAATCAACAGCTCACAATGCATTTAAAAGTTTACAATAACTTTATTGTGGGCCATTGATTTTTAGCGCTTTAAAAAACACATCTAAATATTGAAAATTCATAATTCAAAACATGTTGCTCACTAAATGAATGATAAAAATCCAATATGTAAAGTCTGGTCGATGAAAAACTCGATCATTACAGAAGGAACGCCATCGATTATCATCGGTTGTAGATTTTGGACCTTCTTTTGGTTGGACGGTCCCCTTTCCCTACATATATATATATATATAAGTCACACGGACTCGGCTATAAGGTCGACGCACCCGTGTTGACATGCCCGGACACGGATGCGGCTTCGGACACAAGGCGGACACGGTCAACCAAGTGTCGGACTCAGTCAATGCATCGGGGCCGAGTCCATCCATATTTTGGACTCGGTCAACTTTGACCGAGTCTATTTTTGTCCATTTTTAGGGCAAAAACTAAAAAAAAATCGATATATATATATATAGGTCAAAGTTGTGCCCATTAGGGGACACGGCTATATATATATAACAATAATAAGACTCAGCTATATATATATATATACATATATATAGCCATGTCCCCGTATCCAAAAAATTTGAAATTGCTCCACACCCGTGTCGCACCCGTACCCGTACCCATGTGACATAGATATATATAGTATGCAGCATTGCTGCATGATGTGCATGCAGCGACCTACCAGACAACCCATCCATCTTGGCATTTCTAAAGATGGGTGCATTGTTCATCCCAAGAAATGTTGAGATAGATGGTCAGAAGTAGTGAAGCTGCATGCTCAGCATGCAGCGCCATGTGTGTGTGTGTGTGTGTGTGTATAGGATGTTTTTGATACCGAATGTTAACTACATGTTGATTGGATCATAAAATGGATAAAGTGGGTTGAGTCAAGTCCGAAACTCAGTTGACTCATATGTCATTACTGCATGTGTTTAGAGAGAGAAGGAGAGACAGACAGACAGAGAGAGGGAGAGGACATCTTAACTTTCCATAATTAGTCAAGAAAAAAAACATGCATTCTCTAGAAAACAATGTGACTTCCATACTGCTAAAAGCCAACGTGGTAGTGTCAAACACACTTTGGTGATGAAAATGACTCTGGTGCTCCTTGGAAACTTCAACAATGAATTTTGGGTACTTTTGGAGACTCCACATAGGTGTTCAACACTCCACTAGACATTTTTTTGTGAGTTTAGGTGTAGGCTACATGTTTGGATTTTGGATGAAACTTACATTGAAAAAATGCGCCTTAATTTTGTGTAACACTTCAAACATCTGTTTTAATCTTGAAATTGTATGCTCATATTATATACATATGAACATAAATCAAGGAATTATGGAAAGAATAGTGTGTCATAGACTTGTAATCTTTCATAAGTTGCATTGCTAGTTTGACACCCTCACACTTTAATTCAAAGTTCAAGCATGTTTGCACTTCATACATAAATACATAGTCACGAGTATCATTCTCGACTCGCTGCAGGTTTTCTTGAAGTTATTTTCAAAAAAGTGATTCTTCTTGAGAAAATATCAAAAGTTTAAAAAATTGTAAAAAATATAAAGAATAAAACAAAAAGATAACAAATAATATTTGTATTATTTCTCCTGAAAAATATAAAGAAAAAAGTTTGAAAAGCTTTTGAAATACAAAAAGAACAAAAAAAAAAAAGTAGGACTAAAATATATAGAAGGTTAAGAATTTTTCAATTTCACAAAAATATTGTTATAATAACAAGCCCATTGGGGGCATGTCAATTAAACATTCAACTTTGAACTTTGAGTTTGGCTTGGTTTGGCCCTCTCAAAAAAAAATATCATTATAATATTGCAATATTATGTATTCTTGCAATATTTTGAAAATAATATGATATTTTGCCGATGATTTTGGCTTACCTTGAAATGCTGATAATATCACAATATTTTCAAAATATCGGTGATGTTGATGACTCTTATATATATATATATATGGGACAGCATTTGCTACCCCCATTGGTAAGGAACACCCTAGTTAGAACTCATAAGGGAAGGTTGTTTTGACCAAATCTGACCTCATGGATGTGTTCAACATGATCAAAATAGTAGGAATCAGCTCTTGGAACATAGTTTTTGGACATGAAAACATGTTTTTTTAGGTTTGAAAATTTGATACATTGTAGGCTGTTGATTTTTTAACCCCCGTAAAATCTGACTTCTACATCAAAAAAACATGATCCAATGATCCAAAAGACAGTCAATTTCTACTGAACTTAATATGTCAATCACATCTGGAAAGCTAGATGAGCAAAAAAACTGAAAAAAAAAATAAAATATTACATTTTTCCACTAGGGGGTTCCTTACTAACAAGGGTAGCAAATGTTATATATATATATATATATATATATATTAGCAATGATATATATGCCTTGGCAATGGGTATGATATATACTATCCAACCAAAGGAAGGTTCAAAATCTACAACCAATGACGATCAGACGGCTCCCCTTCTCCACTTAAGCATCTCATCAATTGCACCTCATATATTGGTTCTTTATCATTTATTTAGTAAGAATTATGTTTTACACGAAGACTTTATGGCATATAGGCATGTTTTTGAAACGTGAAAACTGAAAGGATCACAATGCCTTTAAAACTTTACAATACAAAGTATTGTGGGCTGTTGATTTTTTAGCGCTTTCAAAAATGCATCTAAACATCAAAAATTCATAATCCAAAACATGTTGCTCACTAAATGAATGATAAACAACCAATATGTAGAGTCTGGTTGATGAAAAACTCGATCGTCAAAGAAGGAACGTCGTCGATATCATCAGTTTTAGATTTTGAACAGTCCCCCTTCCCTATATATATATATATGAGTAATGTGTTCCTTATGCCCCCTTTTTCGTTAGGTCTCGTTGGGCCCATTCAAAAATAGTAGTTTTAAGTTTTTTTTTCTCACGTCTAACACCGTAGATGTGATATAGGTTTTGTTTAGTGGGAACCGGCTTTTGGATCGCCGGAATCTGACCTGTATACAGGTTTTCCCGTGATCCAAAATCAATGGCTATAAAGGTACCAGTTTTTCCTGGCTCATAAAAATATGTTTTTTCACCAAAAAAACATGATCCAAGAGTCAAATCCCACTAAATTGAGCATGCTAAACACATATAACGGTTCAGATCTATCATAAAGCACTTAAAAACCTATGGGGCAGAACCAGAAATATATATATATATATATATTAGCAATGATATGATGGTGCATAAGGAGCACCTACACCATAGTGAAGCCCATTTGCCCTGTTTCAATCGAACAACTATAATCATTTAGAAAAAGAAACATTGCATTTATAAGGGCATTATGTTTAATATAGGTTACTTAATCCACATTAAATTAAATGCTCCAATAAAGGTGTAAAGATAAAAAGGTGCTTCATATTAAAGGCAAGGCATCTTTTCTGAATTAGCATAGTCATTGGATCAAAATGGATCCAACGGGCTTGGTTAAGGTATAAGTGCACCCCATGCATTGCATCAATACTAATATACATACATACATATATATATATAGAGAGAGAGAGAGAATATATTGTATACATTTTAATCATGAAATCATATGCTCATGTCTTCATACGAATATAAACCAATATAATGTTTCATAGCCTTGTATTTATGGAGTGATAAATTTTAATATAACCAGTTTATGGTCTCATTTTCAAAACTATGAAAAACAATATCAAAAAGATATTAAGAAAAGATGAAGGTGTGTCTGCAAAAGGCAAGGATAGACAGATGGATAGAAATCTTTGAAAATTTAAATTACTCAAAACTTTCACAAATACATTGATATGCCAAGAAATAACAACATGATGTTTCATTTCACTTATCAACACTTGCCAAAAAAGAGTTAGAGGAGTGGAATTGTACAAATCTAATTACTTACAACAATCAAACATGTGAAAGACCAAGGGAGAGAAATAGACAAACAAAACTATTAAGGAAAAGAAAAGGAGAACACAAGCTGGAAGAAAAGGGAACAGTATGTTTGATCATAAAATGATTAATTTGTGAAATGAATGCCAGTCAAGAATTTATTGTGTTTCCTTTGATGTTAATGGAAGTCCTCCATTCAACTGAATAGCTTAGTATCACAGCTTGATCTCTAAACAGAAAAATATTGAAACCTTCCTTTAGTTTGCCAAACTATAACGATGAAAATTGTGGATATGGAAGTAGTAGTAGACTTCTGAAGAGAACACAACTAATCATCTGCCACTCTGATACCGCAACAGAAGAATATGAAGAATTGAGAGGGGGAGAGAAAGAGAGAGTTAAGGACACATGCAATCACTATATATTTGGTTTTCTTTCTTTTTATGATGAGGAATCCACAGGATTGTGCCTTAATTGGCCCCACACTATAATGGCAAACCCCCGAGGAGAGTGGACTGGGCCCACAGTGCAGCTCCACACCTATCATGGTTTTGATCCCAAGGAGAATCAAAGTTGTGACATTGGGGTCTCCAGAAATCCTGTGCCTTATCCAAAAATCTGACAGAAGTTGGAATTGCATAGTAGAATGTGATATCCCAGCTTGTGCCATGTTTCTGGGTGGATGCTGCATCCAAACATCTCTTAAGAGTAATAGAGACCCCACTAGTGTTCACAAGTCACAAAAACTGTACACCTCATTTGGTGCTCCATGCTTCCTTCACTACTTGAGGCTTGCAAACCCCCACATTAACCACTTTCCACTAATCCTTCTTTCTCATTCTTTTACATTTGTTAAGATATAAAAGGGTGTGGGTTTCAATGCCTTGATATTTTATGTAAGCTACTGAAGAGTACAAAAGAAGGAAATTCATTTGTATAAAGAGCACCAAAGAAGGAAATATATTTTTTGAAAAGTTAATAAACTCAAAGCATGACGGATACACCTCAATCAATGAACTCTTCTCAGAAGCAAGTCCTTCAAAACCTCCATCTTCATTCAATAATAATCAAGCATTTTGATCATATTTTGACTTTGCATGCATAACTATATAGCATAATGATCCATAGATTCCATACAACGTTGTGGTCAGTCAGATCAAACACAGCATTGCCACTTTCTCTATTTCAGGTTCTTCTTATCAACTGAATCAGGTGCCCAACCACACAATACTGTGTTTAGGATGCACTGAGTGCAGATTCACCATTTCTCTATCTTGATTCTTTTCAAACAACTGATCTCGCTATGAATCTACTATCATCACATAATATTGCATCTGGAAAAGATAAAGCTTAGAATTGCCACTTTATCTCAGAATCACCTCAACAGATTCCCTAGGACAAATTGATCGCTGACTCCAAAAAAGGTAGCCAATTATGGATTTTTCTGACTTCCTTAGTACCAACTACCAAACTGCCCACAAAAGCTCAACCTTGATGGTTAGGGGCAGAAGTAGTTTGCAGTCAGGCATGGGACAACCATTGAAACCCACGGGGGCGTCACTTGCCACAAGGGTCAAATCTGGATGCAGTACCCGACAGGCAGGGGAGGCCTGCCATTGTGCGGTAGGTGATGGTGGTGTTTTCCCTTGGCGTAGCCAAACAAATTTACCAACTACCAAACCCGGATGCAACCCAGCACGGTAATATAATGACAAAAGCCCAAATATTTCATATTTAGGAGCAAGCTCGAAACCAAAGCAGCCACGAAAAAAGCAGAAGATGAACAAGAACAAGAAGAAGTCGCTTTCCGAACCGAAGTGCGTACCAATCGAGCTAAATTCACAACCTCAAATCAACAAAAAGCCCAAACATATTCGTTCCGAGCACAGAAAACGAACACATAAACAACAGAGGATCAGAACCCCGAGAAAACAACAGAAAATCCACGAAAATTCCACCAACACCCAACAAGAGAAACGCCAAGAATCGAGAAGAGAGGAGGAAGGAGAGCGACAACGCCTCACCAGACGATCCCGTAGGCACCCTTGCCGATGGGCATAATCGGGGGTTTATACTTGGCGGTGACCTCGAAGATGTTGCCGAAGATGTTATACTGGATGAATCGGCCGCCGTGGCTAGGGATGGAAGGGATGCCGTCCAAAGCCGGAGCGGCGGCCGTGCCGTTGTTTTCTGGCGGCGGAGGACCGTGAGCCTCCGCCATCACCGTGTCCGAAGCCCCTCCTTCCATCTCCCCCGATCGATCGATCAAGCGCTCCTTCTGCAACACACCTAGAGAGAGAGAGAGAGAGAAAACCCTAGGATTCTTTTCCGGATCGCACCAAAAACCCTAGAAACTATCAACAGAGAGTGTACTCTCTCTCTCTCTCTCTCTCTCTCTCTCTCTCTCTCACAGTAGTCTCTCTTTTCTTTCTTTTTTACCTTTTTCCTCTTTTTTGTGTGGCTTTTAAGTCGAGAGAGCGATTCGGAATTTTGCAGGAAAGCGACGAGATTTGCAGGCGATGGAACATTTTTCTCGTAAATTTTATTATACTTTTTTTTTTATTGTGGTCGAAAACTCGAAATTGTCCTCTGAGTTGAGGTCAACAGCTACAGTATCCCTTTTTCTCTTGGAATTAAGCATTAGGCTAGCAGCAACGTTGTTGGACTTTCGTTTGTTTCACCCATTTTACATTCTCACCATCTACAATGTAGACAATGACCGTGAGGTCCTTGTGGTCCTTGTGGGATGGAGAATGGACGGTGAAGATGTCAAATCACTTTCTTAAAGTGGTTTGACAGATCACATGATCTGTTCTCGTCCACTCCATTTATCTGTAAGCCTACAGTCAACGAGGGTTTCTTTTAGCATTGTTCATGCATTTAGTATTAAAATTCATTCCTCGTGGATTTTTACACGTGGTCCTTCCTTATTGGTGGGAATGAAACAAACAGATCTATTCTTTTTAAAAAAAAATAGAAAAATCTATTATAATTGTTTTTAACCAAACATTTAGAAAACATATCTATTCTTTAAAAAAAAAAAATAGAAAAATCTAGAAGAATTGCTTTTAACCAAACATTTTGAATTTTGAAAGGTGAGCTCAGTTGGAACAAGCCTAGGCTGTCAAGGGGGCAGTCTGGGTTCATTTCTTGTTGGCGTTATTCCTCTTGCATAAGTTAAAGCTTATGGATCCTTGGGGTTAAGAGGTGCGCCAGGGTTTACAGCCCTCTAGGGTGGTTTCCTCATTTGCATAGAAAAAAAAATCAGAGAATTTTAAAAACAATAAATGCAAAATACTCAAATAAAAACTGCTGGCCAGAATCGTGTTAAAAAATAGGTCAATTTGATTTAAATTGGCAAATTCATGTCAATTTTGATAACATTTCATTAGTTCACTAACATAAATCTCATGTTTCCATTCAAACCAAGAAATACACCTAGCCGAAGTTCGGTTTGGTTCGGTTCGGTTCAGTTCGGTTCGGTTCGTTCTCACATAATCACTTTCTCAGGTCATGTTCAACTGAACATGAGATTTGAAATCTCGCTGGTTGCCTTGGGATTTGGAATCATTCTCAAATCATTGTGATTCCAAATTCGGCCGAGTTGAGGCAGCCAAACGTACCCCGAGTTTTGGCGTTGCAACAAAGGACATTCACTTGTAAGTTTTACACTTGTGGCATCTCATCAACTTGATCACATTCATGAGTTGGATTCAAATATCCAGGAAACCTGAATATTCATTAGATTCATTAGTAAAAATTTAAAACCATATCCGAGTCTGATAGTAATTGGTTAATTGAATACAGCTTTGGCTTATTAAATCCAACTAAACAAAATTGGATTTGGTCATATGTTGGACATTGGTTCTATTTATGGATATAAATGGCTGGAATTCAATTCTGACCTGGGTATTGCCAAATGCGACCTAATCAGATTTACTTAATCATATTCAAGGCTTGATTCAATTAGCTAATGTCAAATTCAGATCCAACTAACTTATATAGCTAATCAAAATTATCTTTTACATTTATGAATTGATTGGGAGCCTTAAATCAGACAAGTATTGCAGCTTTCCACAGGGCTCTCACTAGGGTTGTAATTGGATCAGGTCATATACCCAACCCAACCCAATATCCTGAACCGATTATAGCCGACCTAAATAATATTGGTGGACCCATGGGTTTGGGTCGGGTCTAAAATATAGAACCGCAGTGAAAACGGGTTGGGTTTTGGGTATTAAAAATGAAGACCCAAACCTAAATGGACTTGACCCAATTATGTACCTCTGCCCAAATGGTTCTTCATATTTCAAAACAGAACTAACCCAAACCTAACCTTACCCGAACCCACATTGTACTGAAACCGATTATACACCTGAACCCGAATCAACGAGTACCCAACACAACTATATACCTGAATCGACACATACCCGAACCTGCTTCATAACCGATCCATCTTAAAGTTTCTAATTCATAATTATTATATGTTTAATTAAAGAGGTAATGTTTGCTATCCTCATGGGTACGAAAAACTCTAGTTAAAAAAGATAATATGGTTATGAGTTTTTTTTGCACATCTGACCCTTAGGATGCATTCTACCCCTTATGTCCCTTGAATCATGTTTGTTTTATGCATGTCAGATTTCTTTTTAGGGTTAAAAAATTAACGGTCATCTTTTCATACCTCAAAAGATACATATTTTTATGTTGAAGAACTATGATACATGGGTCAATTCTTACTATTTTGATAAAGTGGAACACATCTGCGATGTCAGATTTATTCAAAACAACCTCATCTTATCAGTTCCAAATAAGAGGTTTCTTACTCGTGAGGGTAGCAAATGCTATCCCTCAATTAATCATTTAAAGATGTTGATAACTTTAGAATTAATATGCATTGCATTTTATTAATTTAAAGTTTAATTTGTTTTTTCATGTGCTTCTTACTGCCTTTTGTTGTGGAAATTATTGGATTGGACTGAATCCCAGAACAATACTCAATCAATAACTCATTGAATTTGATACATCTTGAATATGATTGTTTTTTTTTTTAACTAAGTTGTTTGGTTGGTGTCAATATATTCATTTTATATTCAGATTTTAACATTATTTATAATAGATATTAAGTTTCTATTTTGTTGGCACATAATCTTCTTAATAAACAATTTCATTAATTTACATATTTTTATTGACAGGTAATTGTATCTAGAATACTGATCATATCAAGACCCAAGTTAAAACCCGAATAGTTAATTCCCAAACCCGTTAACTTATATGGGTATATATTTTTTTCAGCCATACCCAAACTTGAACCCAACCCGAATCAAAATGGATCTTCTAAAGACCTGACCTGATGTATACCCGAACTCGTGAACCCATATGGGTCCATAGTTTCTAGTTGTACCTGAACTCGAATTAGATTGGGTCAGGCTTGGGTCTTACTCTTAGACCCGATTCAGAATTAGGTCTGATAAGACCTTACCCAAACTCAACCGAATTATACACCTAGCTCTAATGCTCTCTGCTCTTTGTGAGCAGATATGTTGCCAAAACATTGCTTGGCAGCCCCAACACCACATTTCAACACCATTCATATAAAATGGATGTTTTTTACAACTCTATCTTCGGCATCACATTTTGACCAAACCATGTAATAGATCAATGCAATCGAAATCCATTTAATTTATATTTTGGTTTGAACTTAGGCCTATGTATGTAAAACTTTATGTCAAATTCAAAGCCAATTATGAATTGACTGCCGTTTACAGGAATTACTAACAGACTCATATTCAATCAAATATTGGACCCAAACACAAATCATAAAATACCCATTAAGCTTTGAGCCATGATTCAGTCCAATAATTGTTTGTCAGTGATGCAAATCGAGGGAGCTCGATTTACAAGAAAACTATCAACTACGGTTACCTCTACTATAGATTTAAAAAAAAACTTTAAAAAGTAAAAATATCTAGAAATCAACGAAATAACTAAAAACTTAACAAGAAACTAACTGGGATTCTCACATCAACTCTAAATTTTACATGGGGCTCTTATTTTTTTTATATACAAGGTCTCTCAAATCCTAATCCAAGCAAACTACCTAATTTGATAAACTCTTAAATAGATCAAATTTATTATAATTAAGATATGGATCAAGCATAAGCATAAGGATCACATATCCATTATAATAATCTAAAAAAAAAAGAGTATCCAAACTAAAATAAAATGGATCTCAAATGATACAATGAAGAAAGTGAACTCAGATATACATTGCTATGCTCCTGCATCATTCTCCTTGAGTTGGAGAAGACTTGCCCTATAGTTTGGAGTTCTCTTCCTCTTCCTCCAATTTCACTCTACCCAAGCAAGTGATAAATGTTAATCCATTCAGCGAGTAGACGGTGCAACAGAGAAACAAACGGATCTTCATATGAGACATGAAACAAAGTATGATGATCCAACTAAAGAGACACATAGATCCATTTAGAATCAATTGTACTCAAATATACCTTAAATGGATTAGAGTATGCTTGGATGAGTCATAGGTCAAATGGATAGGATAATTTTCAACATAAGTTAGTTGTGGGTAGATTTGGTGTTGGATAAGATGGATTGGGGTTTGGGTGAGGTTTTGTTCATGAATCATTGAATCTGAATAGGTTGGGTCGAATACTAGATCGAGACTTGAGGGGAATAAGTTTAGTTTAGCCTTGATTCAGATAAAAAATATGTATGGGGCTGGTCTTGACCCAATCCAGGCTGAAACTAAATTTTTGTTTGAGTCTGATAAGGTTCGGTTTGGATATGAGACATAGGACCAAAATGAGGTGGTTGAGCCTAATACAAAGCTTGAGCACCTTAGGCCAAACCCACAATACATGGAATCAGGGCATCTTAGGTCATAGTTGGTTCCTTATCTGAGTCAGTTATGAGAACCGGTTCAGTCGGTTTCAACCGCATGAAGAAATCTTCCCATTTTAGGAAACCATGGAAGGGTTAACTAAAATGGGTCAGGTAGGTTGTGGGTTCCATCCACCACCACCAGTGTTGGAGGTGCACCAAGTAGGGGCGGCCCCTGGTGGATGGTGGTGGACCATTGATGGGTGCTCCCATGATGGTGTCCCCATTTTGCTTATCGACGAGTGGGGTGATAGACCAATGGCCACCGTAGGTTGGCCTCAATGATGGGGCTAGTCCCTACGTTGGTGTGGACTCCCATGAGGGTTTCTCAAGTAAGTCCAAGGGCATATGGAACGATCAACCGAGTTCCTATGTCAACCACCCTAAACAGTGGGGTAGGTTCCTGTTGGCCTGGGTCCATCAGTAAATCAGCATCGTCGGGTTGGTAAAAGGTTGTGAGAGATTGAGGTTTTGTGGACGAAAAAGGGGGCATGGCGGTAGAAAAAATGGGAGGGAGTGTGGAAACCCTCCTCTAGCGTTATGTACACTTGGTAGTTGCTCGATCAGTAGTGCCATATCGTTGTTTGTTGAAGCTTTCTCCCTGTTGCGCATGACTGATGATGCATGAAATGCATATCATTTTAATATAATGTTGATGCATTTTTATGTGCTTTTAAGGTTTAGAACCCATGTATTGATGTATTTAGAGGTGAAGGAGCTACAATTTGAATTTTACTCAAATCAGAGTTAAAATGAGTGAGATAATGCATTTTTAAGTTTCTATAGCGGTTTTTGAGGTAAATCAGATCTAGATCTGACCCACTAGCCTACTTTTGGATCATGAATCTATTCTAAAACTATTCTAATTCAATCCACATGTGATCCAAGGTCCAAAAGATGAAAATTTTTAGAAAATCCCTTCAAGAAGTGGTGCCTAGCAAATACTTTTGTTTTAAACTTGTTTTTGAAATTGCAAAACTTTGTAATAGGTTTAAATAGTTTTTGAAAAAACCTAGCAGACGTCTTTGGTTGGAGCATGGATGTCCCTCCCTTCCTTCCTCTCTCCATTATCTTCTCTCTTTATGACTCCTTTCTTTCTCCCTCGTTTCTCAATCTATCTTCCATTTTGTAGCCATCTTCTTTCCCAATCATCCATTGTGTTTTTTTTCTACTCTTTACTTTGTTTGCATGCTTCATTAACGTATTTTACCTTGAGATTGTTGTTGGATTTTTGCAGATAGTAACCATAGAAGTAGCACCTTCAATTCGGATTCAGTTCGCCGTTTACCCCACATGAAGATCGGCCATGTTCTTCCTTCAACCGATCTTCCATCTTTGCTTCCACCACGTGTCTTCCTCTTCGTACCTCAGGTTCTACTTCTAAGCAACAGCTAGCAGAGGTGTAGAGGCACTATTAAGGTTGTATGGGGGTTCATTTTGCACCAAAGACTGCTCTCTTCCTTCCCCTCCACTCGTTGGACGGCCCTAGATGTTAGTCTTCTTCACCCATATTCTTCTAGAGTAGATTGAGTCTTGTGAGTTGGGTCAGTTTGTTTGTCCAAAGCCTTAGAGTATCGTGTTAGCCCCCAAAAACCCATGTTATTTACCGTTAAAGTTATGTCAAAATTGAGTTCTTTCATGAGCAAGAATTGATCTTGACTCCTATGTTCAATCGATTATCAAATCACTTAATTCCATATTTAAGATAAGATTGGTTGGATATTGTAAATAGTGTTAATTATAATTTAAAATTTTCATTTTATTTTCCTGTTTCTGGTTTTATGTACAGTTTTGATAAATCTGGGCATGATCTAGCTGAATCTAGATCTCGCCACTAACGTGTGGTTAGAGTTAGAATTAGCCGATTTAGGGTGAGTCATTCCATTATGTTATTGTACATTCCACAATTAACTTTTAAAATTAATTTGTAACGATTATAATTTTGTCTTAGCAGTTGTTAACAGTAGATTAATGTTGGTCGTAAGTTTGTATGATGGCTGCCTAGTTACAATTAACATAGTTAAAATGTTAGATAGGATAGATTAATGTCTTTTTGTAAATCGGGTAGCATAAACTCTCTAAATTGTTTAACTTTATGGTATTACTAATTTGTCATTAATATAATTAGAGTAGGTTAATTTGAATAGACTTAGGGCTATGCACGTTAGTGTAACCAGCTTATTAGGTTAGCAATTCCATCCTCGTTGCAGTTTATTTATTTAGAAAGAATTGGCCGTTAGTTAGGATTTTGAAAAATCATGCATTGTATCTTAGGTAGGTCTTGTTGTTTTGGTTGGTTTAGGTAAAATTTCATAATTTGAATATGTTCTAGCCCTTACTTGATAGATTTAATTAGGTTAACATTTCATGCCTTGTCACTTATTTTATTTAGTAGGTGTTGACTTCTCATGGGTATTTTGAAAAACCGTGTAGCATGTGGTTTAGGTAGTTTATTTGATTGCTTAATTTAGCTTAGGTGAATTGCCTACGCTGAATTGCTAGGTTCATTTCTAGATTTTAATGCCTTGTGTTAAGTTGAGTGCATGTTAAAATGTAATAGGTTTGCGTAAATAATCTTTCCATGTCATATATTTTTTTAGTAAGTCTTTAACTTTTTTGTTTAGGGTCTTAGCTTTAAAGCCGTGTAGTGCCAATTTAGGTATTCTTTGATTCTTTGTTCAGCCCTTAGGAAGTTAGATTTTAACTTAGTAGGCTAGCATGTCTATGTCCTTTGCATTTTATTATTTTAGCAAGTTTGAATTTTTTATAATTGACTTTCAAAAACGTGAATGGTATTTTAAGAAATCCTTGAATTCTTGTCCAACCCCTTTAGGTATATATGTGAGATTGCTAGTATAATTTTAGGAAGTAATAAATTTTAAGAGGGTAGCATAGGTACGACCTTTTTAACAAGAATTGACCTTTAATTAGATTTAGAAAAATCGTGTGGTGTATTAATTGCATTTTATCTTCAATTTGAGTTCATAAGATAGTTGCCTTTTGCATTCATTATTTTCATTAGAGCTAGTTTGAATTTAAGGTAAGTAATTTAGGAAAGTATTGCATGAGTCTCGATGATTTCCCCTTCTTGTATTTTCTTCTTGCCTTCTTTGTTTCATTAGATTAATTTAAGTAATGTATTAATTGCTTTATTTTACTTAGTTCCCCTTTGATTTTATTAATTAACCAATAACCATAGTGGGGTCCACCTAGGGGGCGTGAATGCCTAAGTCAAAGTCAATCTAAAATTGCCCCCTTGAGCCCTAATATGTTTTAGTTAACTTTAGTTAGTTAAATTGTTTAAGTAAGTTAGCTAGTTTTAAATTCAATTTTAAATTTAAGTTCTTCTAGAAAGTTTACTTTATGATAAGTTACATTAGACATTTTATTTTTAGTGTTTTGAATTAGTTAGTTCATGTGTTAAATAGTTGGGTTAGTATTTGTTTTAGTAGCCTGGTTCATGTGATATGGCAGCCGTGTAATAGCCTTTGCTTCTTAGTATTTATTTTTGCTTATTTTCTTGTTAGCTTTTACTTTATTCCATTTGCATTCTTCCATGCTTAGCTCCTTAGCATTTAAATTCTGATTAGTTCATATCTTTAGCTTAATTAGTTAAGTGACTTAGTCTCTTTAGAGTTATTGACTAATATAAAGATAGTTAATGTATTAGTTAGTTTAGTTAATTAAGCAATGTGTTGTTGCATTGTGTCGCATGTAAATTTTTGTTTTAGATAAAAAAAGTACATGGAATTACTGATTTCTTGCAGAGTATAGTTGTGAATAGTCTGTTATTGCATGCATTTCATTTCAATAGTGTGTGAATCATATGCATTTATATTGAATAGTGCACTGAAATTTAGAACCAGATTTTACAACAAATGGCAGTCATCATTTTATGTAGATTTTTTTTAGAGTTTTTCTGAAAAAACACTTATGTTCTTTGCATTGGGGTGTTGACTACTTGCAAACCAAAAATCAGCTCAATCGGAGTTGATGTGGTTGGGTTTTGAAATGTTTTTCAAAAACCAAATTTTCTGGATTTAAAATTTCGAGACAGGCTTGTTTTCAAATTTTTACTGTTTTTGAAACGCTTATATCCGAATCTCCCGAATGAATTTTTGAGATTCGTAAAATTTGTCAGATTCTTGCACATGTCAGAAATCCAACAAAAAAAATCATCTGATTCGAATTCCATTTGGGCTTTCAAACTCTCAGTTTTCAAAAACTTGTCAGAATGTGATTCATGCATTTTATTGAGGGCAAAATGAACTTTTTACTACTTAGTTAGGTTTCTATGATTTTTTATATTTTCCTGCATAGTAGTTAGTGTAAGTATAGTAATTAGCTTAGTTAGATTGAATATAAATTAGTTAGCTTAATTAGCATTTATCATTTAATTTATTTTTATTTTAATTGCAATTTTAGATTTAGTAATTAATTTTAGAAATAGTTTTAGTTGTAATTTAGAATTAATTGCTAGAATTGTTACTGACTTTTATTTTCTATTGTTTTAGGTTGATAAATCTCCTACAGGTTTCAGGTTAATCAAGTTGAGCGCGGGAAAGTTATACTTGGTGAAAAGATGAAAATGCCCCTAACGATCTGGAAACGATTTTAGCAACCTGCTTAGGAGTTAGTTAGTTTTTTTTAGTTTGTAACTTAATTAGAGTTGTATTGTTTGACTTAGTTGTAAACATTTATGATATTAATAAATTAATTTTTTTAGATTTAATTTGAATTTTTTCCCCTTCCTTGAGGATTTGACACGTACTCACTATATTCGTGGAAAGTCGGTTTTTATATTTTTGGTTGACAATTTTTTAAATGTTTCATTGAAAAATATATTTTAAAAATACCACTGCAAAAAGATCAACCAATGACCAATAATAGTTCAATGACAACACCTAAGGTACGATGTTAGTTCTTCGATAACAGTGATCGTGGGGCATTACCAAGGGTTAACACCTTTGTTTCGCACTCATTGATGAGTATCTTCTCTCGAGTCTCTTTCGATCGCCGAATAAACTCCATGAACTTTTTCTTGAATAAATTAGATCTTTGAATCATTTTGTTGATCATCTTTGTTGTCACATCAAGCTCTTGAATCATACTGCTCACACCACTTCTTATCTCATGCAAAGAAGTTATTATGCAAACTTTCGGGGCTTCCATAAAGTTACCTTGCGAACTTCACTGCATCATGACATTATTGATGTCTTGCTATGATACTACGTTCAAGACTTTGGTTCTGATGCCAATTGATATAAATCGAGAGGGTTTGATTTACGAAAAACTACCAACTATGATTACCTCTAATGTAATTCTAGAAAAAACTGTAAAAACCAAAAATAATTAAAATTAATGAAATAACTAGAAACTTAACAAGAAAGTAACCAGAAATCTCACATCAATTCTGAATTCTATATAGGGCTCTCATCATTTTTTAGATGAGGTCTCTCAAATCCTAATCCAAGTAAACTACCTAGTTTGATAAACTCCTAAAAAGATAAAACTTATCTTAATTAAGATATGGATCAAGCATAAAGACCACATATCCATTACACTGATCCAAAAATAAAAAAATATCCAAACTAAAATAAAATGGATCTCAAATGATCCAATGAAGGAAGTGAACCCAAATATGCATTACTCTACTCTTGCATCAGTTAGTCTCTATGATTCAACGAACAACCGCTTGTCAATCTCCAAGTGACCATCTTGATTCTCATGGATGTTATTCCTTTCGCATAAGTCAAAGCTTATGGCTCCTTGGGGTTGAGCAGTGCGCTTGGGTTTACACCCCTCTCGGGTGGTTTCCTCGTCAGCCCCCAAAATAAAAATAAAAATAATAAATGAAAAATAATGAAATAAAAATTGTTGGCTAGACTCGTGTTAACAAAATAGGCCAATTAAAATCGATTTTGATAACATTGGATAGCGGAATATTTTTTTTGTCTCTTTGGTTTTTATACAATTAAAAAGGAAAATAAAACAACTTGCTCATGGGTTCACTAACATAAATCTCATGTTTAAACCCAAGGGGTTTGGCTTTGTGGGATGGGACCTAGATTGTTAGATGGACAATCTAGGTTCAAGTCTCATGAGTGTCACCCCCTGCGTAAGCCAAAGCTTGATGACTCTGTATGTCAAGGGGTAAGCCCTCAAAGTTTGAAGCTAACATGGATAGAAACGGTAGTATGGTAGGTTGAACTAGCACAACTAGGTCTCTACCCTTGAGGCGGTTTCTTCGAGTAAAAAACTAGAAAAAAAAAACATAAATCTCATGTTTCCATTCAAACGAAGAAATACACCTAGTTTTTGCTTTGCAATAAAGGATACACCTGCCTTTAAAAAAAAAGGACATTCACCTATAAGTTTTACACTTGTAACATCTCATCAACTTTCTCGCATTCAAGAGTTGGATTCAAATATCCACGAAACCTGAATATTGATTAGATTTAATAGTAAAAATTTAAAACCATATCAGAGTCAGATTGTAATTGGATACAACTTTGGCTTATTAAATCCAACTAAACAAAATCGGATTTGGTTAGATATTGGATAAAATCCAATCCATTAATATCCCTAACTATGTTGGCTATGATTTTTTTTTTTGCTTCTTATTGGCTTTGTTGGACATTGGTTTTATTTATGCATATAAATGGTTGGAATTCAATTCTGATCTGGGCATTGCCAAATGTGACCTAATCAGATTTATTTAATCATATTCAAGGTTGGATTCAATTAGCTAATATCAAATTCATATCCAACCAACTTATATAGCTAATCAATTTTATCTTTTACATTTATGAACTGATTGGGACCCTTAAATCAGAGATGTATTGTGTCTTTCCCCAGGGCTCTCATTAGGGTTGTAACTGGGGGGTCATATACCAACCTGACCCGATGTCATGAACCAATTATACCAGACCTGGACCGACATTGGTGGACCCATGGGTTTGGGTTAGGTATAAAATATAGACTTGTAGTGAAAATGGATCATCTTTTGGGTATTAAAAATGAAGACCTGAACCCAAATGCACTCGACCCAATTATGTGCCCAGACCCAAATGGTTCTCCATGTTTCAAAATTGAACCAACAAGAACCTGGCCTGATTATGTACCCAAACCCATTATACACCCAAACCTGAACCGACTCGTACCCAACACAATCATATACTTGAACCCACTTCATACCCAATCCATCTTAAAGTTTCCAATTGATAAACATTACATATTTAATTAAGGAGGTAATGTTTGCTATCTTCATGGGTTAAAAAAATATATTTTTTTGTTTGAGTTTTTTGCACATCTGACCCTTTGGATGCATTCTATGCATTAAGTGTAGTAGAAACTCACCCTTGAATAATGTTTTTTTGATGTATATGCCAAATTTTTTAGGGTTAAAAAATCAATGGCCTACTTTTCAAACCTAAAAAACATGTTTTTATATTGAAGAACTATGATCCATGGGTCAATTCTTACGATTTTGATAATAGTGAGCACATCTATATGGTCAAATTTGGTCAAAACAACCTCCTCTTATCAGTTCCAAATAAGGGGTTCCTTACTCACTAGGGTAGCAAATGCTATCCCTCGATTAAATACTTAAAAATATTGATAACTTTAGAATTAATATGCATTGCATTTTAATAATATGAAGTTTAGTTAGTTTTTGCATATATTTCATACGGCCCTTTTGTTGTGAAAATTATTAGATTGAAGTGAATCCCAGAAGAATATTCAAGAACTTGTTGAATTTGATAGATTTTGAATATGATATATTATTTTTTTTTAACTTATATTGTTTGGTTGGCATAGATATATTCTTTTTATATTCAAATTTTAATATTATTTATTAATTATCGAGAAATAATAGGTATTACATACAAATTCAATTTTAATTTCAAATTCAATTTCAAAATTAATTCAATATATTGTATATTTTAAATTTTTAATTGGAATTCAATTTAATTTTAGTTTAGATGAAAATTTAAATAAAATCCAAATCTAATTATAATATTCAAGATCATTTTATTAAATCCAAATCCGAATTTAAATTTCAGAAATTGAAATCCAAATTCAATGAGAATCCAATTTCAAATACACTCGCAATTCAAATCTGAACTAAATTAAAACTAGAAATTTAATTCGCAATATACTCCAAAATTAGATCCAAATTAAACCCAATTTAAATCTAAATTAAATCCAATTAAAAATCAAAACCCAATTCAAAATGAATTCCCAATTTAAGATTCATTATAAATCCAAATTAAAGATCAAATTATAATTAAATATCATTTTAAATTCAAATAATATTTTAACATTGAATTTACCTTTATTCCTCATAAAAATATAAAAAATTTATTGGTTTTACATCATTCCCTCCTTGAACAAATTTTGTTCACAAAATTTAACTAGGGTTACTTATTGAATAAATTCTAGGTATATTTGGTTTTTTTTTATTTGTTTAATAATTAAAAACAATTATAGTTATTACAATATTTAATAATTTCAAAAAATCTAAGTTGTTACACTTGAAACCTTTCCTTCTTCATCCAATATGAGTTTTATCTTTTTACTTGAAACATGTTCTTATTTGAATTTCTTTTCCAACCCTTTACAATTATGAACGTGGGATCCTCTCTTGAAGTCTTTCCGTTGTTCTTTGAATTTATTTCCTTCATGAGGAGTCTTTCTTGGCTTCTCACAATGGCTGGTAGACTTCCTTCTTCAATAGATGATTTTGCTGTTTTTTTTTATGATTGGTAGACGTACCTTCCTCATTAGATAACCTTCCTAATTTTTTACCAAGGCTTTGATTGTTGATTTTTTTCATTTTGATATTCAACGACTCATCATTTGGGCTCAAAATAGTTAGCACATACATATTTTTATTGGCAGGTAATTGGGTCCAGGATACCGATCATATCAAGACCCGATCTAAGACCTGAACTCATTAAGACTTGAATTGTTATACCCAAACCTATTAACGTATATGGGTATATTTTTTTTAGCCATACCCAGACCTGAACCCGAACCAAATCAAAATGGATCTACTAAAGGCTTGACCCGATGTATACATGAACTCATAAACTCACATGGGTCCATAGTTTCTAGTTGTACCCGAACCCAAATTAGATTGTGTCAGGCTTGGGTCTCTTAGACCTGACCCAATTATACCCCTAGCTCTTATGTTCTATGCTTTTTGAGAGCAAGCATGTTGCCAAAACATTGCTTGGCACCCCCTAACACCACATTTCAACACTATTCATATAAAAAAGATGTTTTTGGCAACTCTATCCTCACCACCACATTTTGACAAAAGCAGCACATGATAATGGTATTTCCATATCAATGCAACAAAAATCCATTTAATTTATATTTGGTTTGAACTTAGGCCTTTGTACGTAAAACTTTATGCCAAATTCAAAGCCAAATTCAAAGCCAAATACAAAATAACTTTTGTTCATAGGAGACTCATATTCAATCAAATATTGGATCCAAACCAAAATCATAAAATTCTCACTGAGCTTTGGGCCATGATTCAGCCGAATAACTGTTCGTCAGTTTGTGTGATTCAGCGAACAACTGCTTGTCAGTCTCCAAGTGACCATCTGTTATCGAAATGCACTATTTTTTTTGTAGTTTTTCATTATAATTAATATATGAAAAGACATGACACCAATACTAGTTTGTGATATTCATATGAAAATGAGGTTGCACCACCCCTTTGAGGAATGAGTTTCCATCATCAAGGTTGTTTCTGAAGAAAGTTATGTACCGAACATACTTCATGTGACAAATGCCCCCTTCTGGGTTCACTACAAGAAAATTGTTAATTAGCGACGAAAATTTGTGACGGATTTTTTCTGTCGCTAATTAGCGACAGATTAGCTAGAGAAACATTTCTTCATGAATCTGTCGCTAATTCGCGACGGATTAGCGAGGAAACAACTTTTATCGCTAATCCGTCGCTAATTAGCGACGGATTAGCGACATCATTTTTTTGTCGCTAATTCTTAATACATGAAAATCATTTTAGCGAAGGATTTAGAGAGGAAATTGTGTCGTCGCTAATTAGCGACGGATTAGCGACAGAATATATTCTGTCGCTATTTTGATATTTTGATTTACGACGGCTTAGCGACGAAATAATTCTGTCGCTAAGCCATCGCTAAATGTCGCGTAAATCCCTAATCCCATCCCTCTTTCTCTTTTTCCTGTTTCGCTGTCTTGCTCCCGCCCGCCGCCCTCTCTTTCCCGCCGCCCGTCGGCCTCTATCCGACCACCACTGCTCGCCAGCCGCCGCTCCCCGTCAGCTTCCCGCCACCGCCCAGCGACGCGCAGGTAATCATTTTCGGCAGCAGGGGAACGACTCCCCTGCATTTCCGGCAGGGGGTCGACCCCCCTGCATTTCCGGCAGAAGGGGGTCGACCCCTCTGCGTTTCCTGCAGCAGGGGGTCGCCCCCTGTGTTTTCGGCTGGGGGTCGACCCTCTGCATTTCCGGCAACAGGGGGTCGACCCCCCTGCGTTTCTGGCAACAAGGGGGTCGCCCCCCTGTGTTTTTGGCAGGGGGTCGACCTTCTGCATTTCCGGCAGCAGGGGATCGCCCCCCTTGTGTTTTCGGCTGGGGGTCGACCCTCTGCATTTCCGGCAGGGGGTCGACCCCCCTGCATTTCCGACAGCAGGGGGTCGACCCCCCTGCGTTTCCGGCAGCAGGGGGTCGACCCCCCTGTGTTTTCGGCAGGGGGTCGACCCCCTGCATTTTCGGCAGGGGGTCGACCCCCTGCATTTTCGGCAGGGGGTCGACCCCCCTGCATTTTCGGCAGCAGGGGGGTCTACCCCCCTGCATTTCCGGCAGCAGGGGGTCTACCCCCCTGCGTTTCTGACAGCAGGTGGTCGCCCTCCCCCCTGCATTTTCGATAGGGGGTCGACCCCTTGCGTTTCCGGCAGCAGGGCGCAAGGGGTCACTCCCCTTGCATTTCCGGCAGGGGGTCGACCCCCTGCGTTTCCTGCAGCAGGGGGTCGCATCGCCCCCCTACGTTTCCGACAGGGGGTCGCCCCCCTGCGTTTCTGGCAGCACGTCGCAGGGGGTCGGCCCCCCTGCGTTTTCGGCAAAGGGGTCGCCCCCTGCGTTCTGTGAAACTGCATCTGCCTCTTGTTTTTTTTTGGCAGGTGGTGACTTCATTTTAACACAGTGTTTTTTGCAGATTTCTCAACGGAACTCGCTTGTGCCCCGCCACTCGTGGTAAGTAAGTGACAAAAACAATGCAAATCAGGTAAATACCCGTGGTGAGTAAGTGATGCAAGCACATCACATGTTATTTAATTTATTGAATGTAACACTTTATTGTTCACACACTCACTTAGTTGTTGATATCTAGGACTGCTTTGTTGGAGTTCGAAGATCATGCTGAACATGATTTTAATGTATGAATATGGAAGTGTTCTTATTTTTGGAATACGGAGTCCATGCTAGGCATGGTAGTAGTTAGTGGGATATTGAAGTGTGTTTGCTGCAGGTACATGTTTGACATTTGTTTGATATAAATTATTTCGATGTATTGCAATGTTTGATGTGATTGTATCCATGCTTGCATGTAGTTACTTTCAATTTGATTATGTCTTCCATGTGAAATTGTATACTGAAAGCATGCTTTAAATGAATGTATCGTGTTATGAATAGTTTGCACATGAAAATATTAAGTTATCAATGCATGCATCATAATTCTTGTGATTGTATGACATCATATATTGCATGATAAATTTGATATTTTTTGCATCATAGCATTCTGATGGTTCTCTTTTAACTGGTTAGGATACTATTCGTAACATCATACGACAAAATGACTGCAAACCGTGAATGGATGTACCGTAGGATAGTGGACAATGAGTTATTGCATGAATATATGGATGGTGTTGACATTTTATTGAATTTACAATGGCAAGTGTTAGTACAGTAGATCCTACAGGTCGGATTAGGTGTCCCTGCAAGATTTGTAAAAATAATCGATTTGTAGAACCTCATGGCGTTAGACATCACCTATAAAGAAAGGGTTTTGTGAGTGATTATCAGAATTGGACGTTTCATAGAAAAGAATTTAGAAACGATTTTGATGCATGGGTGAATGTGGTGCACGATAATCCATATACGAATTTGATATTTGATGCCGCAGAAACAGAACTGGGTTCTGTTATGAGTTCTAGTGATGTAAGAATTGTCGTAGATGAAGCTAGTAGATTTTATGATTTACTTAAAGATGCTGATGAGCCACTTTGGAATGGTTGTGAGAGTCACACTATCTTGTCTGTAGTTCTTCAACTAATGAATTTAAAGTCCGAGTATAATTTGAGTCAATCATGTTTTGACCGTTTGTGCATGATTGTGAAGAGTATGTTGCCCAAAGATGAGAAATTGCCACAAAATTTCTATCGTGCGAAAGTTATGGTCAACGCTCTATGGGTTACAAAAAGATTGATGCTTGTCCAAGTCACTACATGTTGTATTTCAAGAAGCAGGAAAACAACATGTCATGCCCGTCATGTGGGCATCCTCGGTTCAAGCCAAAGACAAGAGGCAATGGTAGCACGAGATCAAAGAAAGTTTCATACAAGTCGCTCCGCTACTTTCCTATCAGTTTTAGATTGCAGTGATTGTATATGTCTTCAAGGACAGCTTGTAAAACCCATGAATTTTAAGAAATTTTCAATGAAATAAAAACGTGTGTTTATGTGAAATAATATGGTTTATGAAATATTCAATATGATTTTGAGGCTTGCGGGCCAGTAGAGCGAACCCGGTAACGAATACTAGAAAGGGTACTTGGATCCAAACTTTAGCGAGATCCGATGATCCGACCCGGTTCACGAGGTCAAGTGGAGAAATCCGATGTTTTTGAGATAATAGCGTGAGATCCAAACCACGTTTATGGTGAGAGAGTGCAAGTTTAGAACCAACGGGTGAAAAACCACTTGAAAATGGAAGAAATCCATCAACAAGGTAAAACGTCCAAATATGACATAAAAAGAATTTTCTTGCAAAAGTAAACACCAAGTGATGGTGTGGTGTAGTGGTAGGGCACATGGTTGTTTGGAGTCACATCTCAAGTTCAAAACTCATGGTGCGCCCACGTAGAAGTGAAAAACATTATTTTTTTTATGAAATCCGGAACGAAATTGAAAGGGTTATATACAATTTAATTCACACCCTTTGCAATGAAATACAACATAGCACAAGTGGTGGGGCTCATTACCCCTTAGGTTGGAGACCCTAGTTCAAAACCCCCTGTGTATGGATTTTTTCTTTTTGCACAAGAAAAGTGATAATTTTTACTTTAGTGAAAAAAATATAAATAAATAAAGAAGAGGGTAAAAACGTGGGATCTTAGCCAATCCTACTACTTAGGCTTCTTCATTCCACGTTTCCACATTTGTAGTGGAATCCCACCAAATGGGATGAAGGGGTACCCATAAAGCAACATTGAAAATCACCTTGCTAAAGAGGTAAAGGGAGGCAATATTGGAAATTTCTAAACAAACCACACTAACGTGGGCTGGAGGTTGGTTTTCTTTTTGAAAATCAAAACCCTCCCTAAATAGAGAAGGAGATTAAATGGGGGAAAAAGTGAAAAATGGCTGGACTTATATATCTCTCTCTCTCTCAACGTTTCCTATTCCTCCTCTTCCATTGTGAGGGTCGACCTCCATTGCTGGTTGTGTGGATCTCTATTGTTGTACGACTGGACTCCATTGGCAACATTGTGGGCTCCAACGTGAAGAAGAAACAATCATCGTTGCCGGTCGGAGCTTCGAACGAGGTAAGGAGCATTATTTTTGTGTGTAGTGTTCGATATCTTGTAGCGCAAATATGCTACAACACCATCGATGTTAATAAATCGGCTACATCTACATGTGCGGGTGTTTGGGGGGGTTCGAGGCCCGCTCATGTATAGGCTGCACTGTTCATTTTCTACATGGAGAGGCCGAGAGTCTAACAAATGGTTTTTCCCCATGACATCTCTTTAAGCAAACACGCAGTCCAACGATGGACTGTGAACCTCTCCATCTACCATGGTCATAGTGGGAATACACTGGGTATTTTGTTTTTGTTTTTTTTTCTTAAGAAAAAAAATATATAAAACGGTGACTGTTGGATCCTAAGTCCAACGCTCAGCCAAACACTCACGTATTTCACGCCCCTGGTCATCCAGGAAATGTAAGGATGTGTCTGGCTTATCAGACGATGTCAGTATGCTATTACTAAACCTGCCTCACTGTGCTATGGCTGAAACTGTTGTACTTGTTTTCATTTGCTAATACTGATCAATTTATTATTTCTATTTACTAGTACTCGTTGGGTAAGTCGTTAGTGGGAAGTAAACCTGCATTTTTGGTTTAGTCGACATTGTCAATAAGCTACTATGAAATCTATCTTATTGTTGGAAATATGTTGTTGCTAAATATAAAATACTTAGATAAAAGAATATACAGCCTTGATTTGAGGCTTGTTCGGTTGGAACAATGGGCTGGGTTCTAAAATACTTAGATAAAAGAATATACAACCTTGATTTTTAGCTTGTTCGGTTGGAACAATGGGCTGGGTTCTAAAATAGTTAGATAAACAATCTGAAAACAAAACAAAAAAAAAGAAAAGAAATTAATTTATACATTAGCATCAAGATTTGACGCCCAACATATTATCAAATGTATCATTGCCCAATTCTTTTTTTTTGTTGGAGTCACAGATTGACGTTACAATAGTTATGTGTTATCATGACCCTTGATGGTTACACCATTATCAAGAAAGTTAGTATGCATTTTTGAAAATTGAAATTTTTCTTCCTTAGGGACTATGCATTAGTTTTGACTACTAGATGGTTATAAAAAAAGACCTTGTACACATCACGTCTTTTTTTTTAAACAAGATTACTTCACATTGTTATTATTGGTCTTTCCATAAGGTAAATGTCTGGAAATTTTTGGGATGTGAACCGTCATGATACTTAGTGTTTGTTGCAAATTTAGTACATGACTAAAGTTGCAATGGTGAACAACATAGGTTATAAATCTGCATAATGTTTTCTCTTAACTATGTGAAGACTTGTGCTTGATAACTTGATGTACGCCTACTACATTAAAATGACATGATCCAACATGTAAATGATGTATATGGATAGATCTACATCATGATTTTGATGTATATGAGCTGGATTTGACCACTCAATCGATCCAACACTTAGCATAATCATTCACTAATTTCTGCATTGAGATATAATATGTGAAATTATGGGTCTGATTAATCAATTCAGTATTCACATCCGAATCATATACCTGTTTGCATCATGTATCCGTTTGCATCATGCATTATTTTTTTTATTATATATATGAGAGAACGTGTGTCTGACCATCTGATAAGCACGCACCATCTCCAAATGATTGAAAGTGCGGGTGAGCACTAGACGATATAGGCCTGGTTTCTGAAACATCCTCATTGGCACACGATGTCAAATGGCGTGCATCGGTTTCCGCACCCTGAGCCAGTGGATCTGCCACACAGTAAAACGACAAGCCGATGTAATGGAAACCACTAGCATCGTCTTGGCCCATTGGACTTCCTATTGTCGAGTGGTAGCGCGGCTGCCTTCGAGCAAGCATGAAGGGACTTATGGCAGTCCGATTACATTCCATAAATCTCTAGGACCGCGTGACAACACACATGAGAAATATATATATATAAGGGGAATGTGGACTCTGAGTCCAGCCAGGTTCTGAGGAATGCTATGTTGATGGTGCTTATGGCACATTTAAAAAAAAAAGGAATACTATGTGGGTAAACCCTATGACGGGTTCGAGATTTTGAGAATCCTCTGTGGTGCGATGACTCGCACAGGAAAATAATTGAGAAATCAAATATGAGAGTTATGAGGCTCTGGGTATACCTGAAAGAAGGTATATGTTACCGGACCCCTCGTAGTGTGATAGCTCGCACATGGTTATAAAGAAAATGTAAAATGAAATATAAACATAAAACTTTCGAGTTTTCGAATATATCTGAAAGGCGGTATAAGTTACCGGATTCTCTGGGCTCTGGGTATACCTGAAAGACGGTATATGTTACTGGACCCATTGATCTACCTTGGAGAGGGTCGGATACAATGTCGAATGCTTATGTGTACCCATAGGGTAATGGAAAGATAAACATAAAAAGTTTATATTGTTCTCGTAGATGTTTGTGAATAAATGTTGTAATTCTTACAGTGGATCTTGTAAATGATAAAAACACATAGTGCGTGTAAGAATGAACACACACCTGGTATTTTTTTGTTTCATAGCAAAGTAGAAAGCATGCTTATTTCAGTAGAATTTTTCCTTCTTAGCAAGTTATATTGCCTAAAACTTTACAATTATGATATCTGCAAATGTTGCACATATTTGTACACAGGACACTGAGCACAACATATAAATATAATACTTCTTACGCAGACAGAGGAGTCTGACCCTTCTGCATTAAAATTTTCAGGTAACGCATAATTGGAACATCGTGGCGTCGTATTTGGAAGTAGTCAAGAGATCTCAGTTTTTCAGTGTTTCCTGTTTGAACTCAGATTAGTAGGTTTACATTTCGGTTATGAGATATAATTAATGATATTAATGGTATGCTTTTAGTACTTCTCTGTTTTACCCTGTAATGCACCCGACTTGTGTTTTTCGCACTTCCGCTATTTAAAAAATAAAAATAAAAATTACTTCAATTTTTTTTACTATAAAAATTTGGGGCGTTACACAGCTAAACACATGAGATGGCATACAAATAAAGTTCGACACGATGAAAACAAGATCACGCATCCTGTTGACGCTGAAGCTTGGAAGCACTTTGATCGTACTCATCAGAACTTCGCAATGAAAGTGCGAAATGTTAGACTCGGTCTATGTACAAATGGATTTAATCCATTTGGGGGTAGATAAACTCCATACTCATGCTGGCCAGTATTTGTAACTCCATACAACCTTCCACCAAGCTTGTGTATGAAATGTCCAAATCTTTTCTTGTCTCTGTTGATCCCTGGTCCGACCTCACCTAGCCAAAATATTGATGTATATCTAAGGCCATTGATTGATGAACTAAAAGTACTGTGGGATGATGGTGTTACCATGTATGATGCCCACAAAAAACAAAATTTCAACATGAAGGTCGCTGTTCTATGGACCATCACTGACTTCCCTGCACATAGTATGTTATCTGGTTGGAGCACACATGGGAGGTTGGCTTGTCTGTACTGCATGGAGGATTCCAAAGCTTTTAGATTGAGGCATGGAAGGAAGCCTTGCTGGTTTGAGTGCCATCGTCGATTTCTACCCAGCGACCATCCATTTCGACGACAAAAGAATGCGTTTAAAGCGGGTACAACTGAAACAAAAGGTCCATCCTCAAGATTGTCTGGCATAGAGATTCTAAAAAGATTGCGATATTTTCCAGATGTATTAACAGATGCCCGCAGTCCTACACCCTTCCGTGGATTTGGGAAGGATCACAATTGGACGAAGAAATCTATTTTTTGGGAACTACCGTATTGGCCGACCCTATTGATACGACATAATTTGGATGTAATGCATGTAGAGAAAAATGTGTTTGATAATGTGTTCAATACAGTAATGAATATTAAAGGAAAAATGAAGGATAATTCGAAGACCCGTATGGATTTAAAATTAATATGTAAAAGACCAGAATTGGAACTCAAATAATATAATGGCAAAGTACTGAAACCAAAGGCAAAGTACGTGCTCAGACCTGATCAAATAAAACATATATGTTAATGGTTGAGACAACTGAGATTTCCAAATGGATATGTCTCTAACATTGCTCGGGCTGTGAAGATTGACGATGGACAATTGTATGGGTTGAAGAGCCATGATTGTCATATCTTTATGCAACGATTGATACCCCTAGCATTCCATGATATGTTAGACAAACCTATATGGGAGGTATTGTCTGAGTTGAGCGGATTTTTTCAGAACATTGTGCGCATCGGAGGTCGTTGTATCAGATGTAAAGAATCTCAAGGACTCTGTCATCACCACTGTTTGTATGCTAGAAAAGATATTTCCGCCAACATTTTTCGATGTTATGGAACATTTGATCATACATCTGCCATATGAACTAAGGGTTGGTGGCCCTGTGCAATATCGATGGATGTACCCATTTGAAAGGTATATGTTTTTTTATATTTGTCTCTTTAATGACAGATATTTAAAATTTGAAATGTATATTCTTGTCAGATGCATGTTCGACCTAAAAAAAAAGGTTCGTAATAAAGCAAGAGTAGAAGGCTCTATTTGTGAGGCGTACACTTTAGAAGAGATTTCAAATTTCTCATCTATGTACTTCGAACCTCATATTCCAACACGTTATACATGCCCGCCCCGTAACGATGATGGAGAACAAGTAACTGTAGCTGACAAGTTGTCGATATTTCAACCACTTGGACATGCATTTGGTAGTTGCCGATCAAGGCTATTGACAGATCGAGAGCAAGATGCAGCACACATCTATATTCTTTTTAATTGCTCAGCTATCGACTCATACATCGAGTAACTATATGTATATGCAACTCAATTATAAATCCTTTTATGTTCTATATGTGGATACATGGCTCGGTAATATAAGTATTTGTGGTTTGCAGACGATTTGATCTGTTGTTGCAAAGCGAAGTTTCACATCTCACTGATGCAGAAGTACAAAAAGAACGTGAAACTAAGTTTGTGGAGTGGTTGAAACAGTTGGTAAAGAAGCTAACATAAATTTTGTACTTATAAACAACACTAAGTTACTTAATTGATCGTGATCACAATCATTGTTTATGTTTATGCGTAGATTCGCCATGGTGATGTTAAAGATCAAGGAATATGTGATTTAGAAAATGGTCCGACCAAAGTTGTGCAATGCTACAACGGGTATATCGTAAATGGTTATCGATTCCATACAAAAGACTACGGTATAAACAAATCAATGATAAATAGTGGCGTGTGTGTCAAGGGTAGCAGCTACGGTGAAAATGAACATGATTACTACAGTGTTATAGAGGAAATAATAGAGTTGACTTACTTAGGCATGAATAACAGGGTTACGATATTCAAGTGTCATTGGTTTGATCCAACTGCAACAAGACTCGACAAAGCTTCAGGCATTGTGGAGGTGAATCATAAATCCAGGTTTGGAACATATGAATCATTCATATTAGTCTCGCAAGCTCAACAAGTTTATTATACTTCATATCCGAGTATAAAAAAGTCAGATAGAAATGAATGGTGGGCAGTTTGCAAGGTGAAGTCCAAACTATACCCCGAGTATGATCAGTTACAGGAAGATGAGTTAGTTGAAGACAGCGATTACTATCAATCAGATGATGTCTATGACTTCGCTTATGGTCACGATGTTGCGCATGATATGCATGTCATATCTCCATTGGCCGATGAAACATTCATAGAGGAATGTGATCCAAATGATGTACCAAGTGGATGGGCAAACAATGAAGAAGAAGAAGAAGAAGAAAAAGAAGAAGAAGAAGAAAGTCAAACTAGTGACGAGAAAGAATTCTCAAGCTAGTGAGCAAAATCTTATACTACAAACCTCTATTTAAATCCATTGCAGTACTTGATGTGAGTTGTATTGCAATACTTGGTGTGAATGATTAAAAATTTTATTTGAATGTATTGTAATACTTGATACGAATGATTCAAATGCATTGCAATACTTGGTGTGAATGATTAAAAATTTTATTTGAATGTATTGTAATACTTGATACGAATGATTTAAATGCATTGCAATACTTGATGTGAATGATTTGAATTATTTGAATGTATTGTAATACTTGATGCAAATGCATGAGTTGTATTGCAACACTTGATGTGAATGATTAAAAATTTTATTTGAATGTATTGTGATACTTGATACGAATGATTTGAATGCATTGTAATACTTGATGTGAATGATTTGAATTATTTGAATGTATTATAATACTTGATATGAATGATTCGAATGCATTGCAATACTTGATGTGAATAATTTCAATTATTTGAATGTATTATAATTTATGCAATGAATGATTTGAATTATTGCAATACTTGATGTGAATGATTTGAATTATTTGAATGCATTGTAATACTTGATGCGAATGATTTGAATGCATTGCAATGCTTGATGTGAATGACTTGAATGCATTGTAATACTTGATGTGAATTATTTGAATGTATTGTATGACATATGTTATTTGTTAGAATATGGTTCGTGGAGGTTATAGTGGTCGCCCATCCAGTAGTAGTCAGGCTCAACCTTCATCTTCACGGGCTCCTGTGATAGGTATATCATATAACTAATTGGATGCTTGATTAGTTCAAATGCGCATTTTGAGAATTTCTAACGTATTTTTTTACAGATGATGTTGCGCCTGTACACGACCCACCTACACCAGTTGATCACACAAGTCAAGAGCCAACACAGAAAACAGGGTCTTCTCAGGCTGGCACAAGAAGACTCATTCAAATAGTGTATATCGATAATCGACCGTAAGTATTTTTTTTCAATTATTGCATATCTTATAAATATTTTATATTGATATTTATTGTGTAACAATTCATGTGCAGCACGAGGTTTGAGCCACAAGAAGTAGTATGAGAGATTAGGAATTCACTTCTTCAACATCTACCAGGACCGGTTGCTCAATGGAAAGAGTACCCAAAGGAGGTGTTAGACAGATTGTGGTCCTCATTCATGGTATATAGTTGTTCTTCATAGTTAATGTGTTTCATATTTAATTTATTTAAATAATGTCTACTAACTTTCTGAAAATATTTGTAGGCTTCGAATCGCTTCGCAACTACGGTGGAAGAAAATGATGCAAGGAAGGTGTGACAGAAGGTGACTGCCAATCGATTTGCAGACATGTTGCACACTATGAAGACTGCAGCAAAAAAAGCATCTGGCGTAGTAGATGATCCATTACTGTGGAAGGGTCATGGTTCTATTACTATCAGGAGAGATTACTGGGATGAAATATGCGATAAGTGGGTGGGAGATGCATTTAAAAATCGCTCTGCGAAGGCTGCACAAAATCGATCGAAGATGCCCGAAGCCCATCTACACACAGGTGGATCTAAGACATTTGGGAGCCACCTGAAGAAAATGGTAACTCATTAATATATAATATTAATTTTATAAGTATTGTTGCAAACTTGTGTACTAAATCTTTTGTCATTTAACTTCGCAGGAAGCAGAAAAAGGAGGCAGTGTACCATAAAAGGATGTGTTTGTTGAAACACATAAATGGAAGACCACGGGAGTCTTCGTATTAGGGAAGGCGAGAACGACAATGGTATGTATTAATTCTATTAATAATCATTGCAATATATATGCAAGTTATCATAATGTTATCATTAATTATTAATGAATACTTTAAACATTATTTTGTAGGAGGCATATGAGCAACAGATGGTAGAGCGATATGGCGATGACGCTACTCAGCATCCATCATTTGATCCTACAGCATGGGTGACTGCAGCAGGTGAACCCAAAAAAGATCGTGTGTTCGGGTTTAGGAGTAATATGAACACTTCACCAGTTATTGCTTCTTCCAGTTACGACTCACCGACTTCTTGCGCCGACATAAGCTCCAAGCAGCAGACTATTCTTTCTGGTGATGATGTACGCCAGATCGTTACGGAATCACTGAATAACTACTTCCATGACACTGTCGCCCCCTTTCTCCGAAATGAGATCAACAATCTTGTTCTGAACAGAGGATCTTTGATTCCAGGTCCCTCTCAGGTATAATCACATATTCAGTTTTTTGTCTGCCTCAGAACACATATGAGCATGATAGAATTACATAAAAAAAAATTTTGACTGCCTAAGAACACATATGAGCATGATAGAATCACATATAAAGTTTTTTTGACTGCCTTAGAACACATATGAGCATGCTATAATCACATATTCAGTTTTTTGACTGCATAAGAACACATATGAGCATGTTATAACCACATATTCAGTTTTTTGACTACCTTAGCACACATATGAGCATGATAAAATCACATATAGAATTTTTTTATTGCCTTAGAACATATATCATTTATGATAGAATCACATATAATTTTTTTTGCTTTGCCTGCCTTAGAGCACATATGAGCATGCTATAATCACATATTCAATTTTTTGACTGCCTTAGCATACATACGAGCATGATCGAATCACATATATAGTTTTTTGCCTGCCTTAAATCACATATGAGCATGGTAGAATCACATATAGAGTTTTTCTAGCTGCCTTAGAACACATATGAACATGCTATAATCACATATTTAATTTTTTTGACTGCCTTAGCACACATAGAATCACATATAGAGTTTTTTTATTGCCTTAGATCACACATGAGCACATGATAGAATCACATATAGTGTGTAATTTATTTCATTATATTTTGTTTATCAATACTGATTGTTCTTTTCTTATGTAGGCTACTAGCGATAATCAACGTAGTGGAGCTGAAGGGACAGATAAAGACAATGAACAAGAAGTCGCACAAAATCTTGGTGATGATTAGATAACTGTGTTGAAGAAGTTCTATTTTTTTATATTTCCTAATTGTAATTGTTGAATTGTAAATATTTAAACTTGTTAATTTTAAGGTGGAACCATTAATTGTTGTAGATTCTTGTTATATGGAAGTTTTTGTGTGGTTTGTTTTTGTATTTACAGGAAATATAAATTGTACAGTTCTCGGTATTTAATTTTCAAATAAAAATTTTTTAATTTTTTTTCGTGTTTGCGACGGAACCATTCGTCGCTATTCATATAAATCTAGCGACGACATAGCGACGGAAGTAAATCCGTCGCCAAGTCGTGGTCGCCGTTTAGTACCGGCGGATTGGCGACGGAATACAACGCTCGTTAGTCCATCGCAATTAGCGACGGACCTGGCGACGAAATAAATCCGTCGCCAGTTAGCGTCGAAATATTCGCGACGTAAGCATACCGTCGCCTCGTTGTCGCTAATTCGTCGCTACGCCTGTTAGCGACGAAATGTGGTCATCGCTAATCTGCTGCTTTGTTGTAGTGGTTTTGCTTTTCTTCCCAACAAATGGAATGGTCAAGCCTAGTTTGAGACTTTTTCACACCTTGAAGAGACTGCACATATAATATGTAAGATCCATTTGTTCGACATTTCAGTTTGGGTCCAACCCTATGTGTGACCCAATTTGATACTAATGAAGGGATTAGTGGGCAATTAGTGGGAAAGGGGTTAGGTGGATGTGAAGGGTTCGCATACATGGATGCTATGTATGTAACCCCTTACTTTCCTCCCACCATAAATTGCCCACTAATCCCTTCATTAGTGTCAAATCGGGTAACACATAGGGTTGATCCAAACCAAAATATTCAACATTCTCTCACTTAACCCATTGATACTAAAAGACACAAAATCGAGGTTCAAATTGTTATCTTGACTTAATTCTTCATATGGGTTCATATGCTATCCGATATCACAAGAATGAGTCATGGAGATGAACACCAAAGTCACATGTAGGGTTGGCCTCAAACCAAAATGTCCAACATTCTTTCACTTGACCTGTTGACACAAAAAGGCACAAAATTGAGGTTCATACTGTTATCTCGACGTAATTCTTCGTGTGGGTTCACATGCTATCCGATATCCCAAGAATGAATCATATGAGTCATGGAGATGAACACCTCTTTATGAAATCTCATATTTTTATGTACTATAATATAATTCATTTTCAGTGCTTTAGCTTGTTAAGATTACTTTTATGAATAGGTAAGCTCATAACCCAATATTGGCATATCTTTAAAAAAGAACTGAATCATAAAAATAATACATACCGGTAGATGCCATAGAGGAAGTAGTGTGCAAGTGCTCAACGTTCTCCTCAGCCTATCAACGCCCACGATGAGCTCAGGCCTTCAAGTTGATGGTGAACAGGACCCTGAACTCAATGAAAAAAATGAGGACACCTTGGCTACCCTCGTCAAGCAGCCATGCCTCAATTTATAATGAGAGGAAAGTCGGGGGTTACATACATGGCATTCATGTATCTGAACCCTTCACATGCCATATTGAATGTAATCCCTTTCACATTCATGTAACCCCTTTCTCACTAATTTTCACTAATTGCCCACTAATCTCTTCGTTAGTGTCAAACCGGGTCACACATAGGCTTGAACTCAAACCAAAATGTCCAACACCATTAAGCTACTTTGATTTTTTTTATATACAAATTTGAAAAAAAATATCCACTAAGTATAGATGAAGATTTTGATTCAAATGAAAATTCATTTGCCAACCCTAATCATTCAACTCACCATAAAATGCACACATACAAAGCCCTGTTTGCGAGCTTTGAATTGGAGCGAGCTTTGAATTGGAGATGCCTTGAGATTTCTCAACACTCTGTTGTTTGGGAGTAGTGAATTGCATTCCCCCAACAACCCTTGCTGTTTGGGAGCAATGGTATTACCAAAACATTGTGTGAGAGATGGAGTTGGCAACTTTGGTACATTTTAATCTTAGGGTTTGTTTTGAAGCCTTGCATTTGTATGGAGACATTGTTCCCATGTGCTGGTAGATATGGCTTTGCCAAAATATGGTGTTGCTAAAGTAAAAATATTTGAGAATTCTAAAATAAAAATATATGTGTTGCTAAGATACAGTGTTGGAGATGAAGTTGTCAAAAACATTCTGGATGGTGTTGAAACATGCTATCAAGGGTACCATTTCTATGTCTAAGATAGTGTTTTAGAAATACCACTGCTCTCCCCAAATTGAAACACCATATGGGAGTAGGGATCTAAGTGGGTCAAGTGTTATTCGACATCCAAACTGAATCCAGCAGTGATTAGCCGGAGTGGGAGAGCCAAATCGCCAAATCAAATTTGGATTATGTTCGAGATTTTGTTACTGAATTCGATGAATATCCAGATCTGGCGGATAACCAAATTTGATTACATTCAAAAAGTCAGATTTTAGTATTTCCTTTTTCTATCCCAATCCGAAACTGACTCTGAATCCAAATAACCAATATCCGATTAAGTTGGATTCAGTGAAAGGTACATCTGGTCTGAATTCGAACCATTTACATCCGCACATGGGAGCCACATTCACCAATTCTTACGTATTTGATATCCAAACACTGCTTTTGTGTACTAAAAGGCTTCAAGTGTCGGGTCTAGCATTGTCCAACAACATGGATCTCATGCATTGTTTTATCATTTACATATGTAACATGGTTGGGTGGATCTTATGGTGTAAAACATTACATGATCCTTTTGCCACATGGGAATAAATTCATGCTGCTATTTTCTTGGCCACAGAAATTCCAAATTCCTTTTTTACTTTCTCCTCGAATGCTATTATTAAATTCACATTTTTTAAGTTGAGGAAAGGAAACAATCATTCTCTCATTTTTTTTTTTAAGTAGGGAAAGAAAACAATCCATAACTTTATATGCATATGCTAGATTTCAATTTATCTACCCTATCACAAAGGGTTATTGGTGGATGCACTATTTGTTGGAGGTGGGGGGGGGGTGGATGCATTATTTGTTGGTGTAATTATTTGGACGGTGGGTCCAACAAAAAAAAAAAAAGATCCATAACTAACAATCCATTGAGTTCATGATCCACATTGAGGGAAGAAAGAAAATATGGAAAAGAATGGGTTATGACCATTAAGAGTGGGAGCATGATTGCCCAACAGCATTGTATAACAAAAGTCTTATTTAACAAAGGGCAATTATATACCTAGTGACAGCGGGGTCTTGCAATCGTATTGACAAAAGTTTTAAAATGGTAAAAATATCTTTTTGCAAAAACTAGTGAGAATTTATTTTTTTTTCATAAATTTCATGTTTTTTTGGCAAAATCTCAGCAATAAAAAATAAATTAAAAAGTATAAAAAATATTTTTTATAAGAAAATATTAAAAAATAAAAACACATGATCTTTTCATGATAAATAACAGTTTAAAATGTAAATATCGCATTTAAATTGCAGTATTGTATATCTCATTTTGCAAGGAGTTGAAATCTCGAACTAAACTTTGTCGATGGTGATTCGAGCATCGAAGGTTGAAACCTACTTTTGCTTTACCTTCTCATGGAGAAGGATGGTTAAAGCTTTAAACTAGCATTCCACATCTTTTAAAAGAATAATTCTGGTGAATACCTTTTCTTTGATCGCAAATTTTTTGTTAACAGTTTTTTATGATCACAATGGGACACTATATTTTTTTATTTTGATTTTTCGTAGTTAGAAGTGCATTACCGATAGATTTTAAGTTCTATCGAGCCCAAAACCTTTGTCATCTAATGGCATTGCCATCCGCTGTGAAATGGTGGAAATCTCATTGATTATATATATATATATATATATATATATATATATATATATATATATATATATATATATATATATATATATATATATATATATATATATATATATATATTGGAGAAGAAGGGGGCTAAGCCAAGGAAAACCCACCCATCACAGGCTGCATATTGGCAGGCCATTCTGTTTGTGAAACCCTTTGAGGTCCCCCTGCCCACTAGAGGGTATTTGACACTATGGCTGTTCTGACTCTAACCTTTTTTAACTTAACCAACAAAGAAGGGTTATTGCTGCAGGCCACAAAGGATTGTTTGCATTCTAAATTTTGGAAAAAGTTTGTCAGGATAATCAGAAATAGATAAATAATATTTTGATACTATAACAATAGTATAAATATGGGTAATACATATGTGCTAAATGAAATAGGCTAAATAGTTTTTTGGGCTTTTTCAGTATTTTTTGTTGTTGTTGCTGTTTTGACCCTTATAAATGTGTTTTTGATGAAAAAAAATGACATTTAGAGCTTCAAAAATTTGCAAAGATTTGGACCATTGATTTTTTGAACATTATAAAAACCTACCCAATCTATCGGAAACTCCCTATAAAATCAAGTACATAGACCACATCTGTATGGTCAGAATTTAAAATTAAAACAGAAAATCCTGAAAAACCCATTTAACATATTTCATTTTTATTACATTTATACTATTAAAATATAGAAAATGGAAATTTCAATCAAACCTTTCAGCAACAATTGCAAATATATGAAATATCCCTAATTTTTATTACATTTATACTATTAAAATATACAAATATATGGAAATTTCAATCAATGCTTAAAATTAAATTTTTTTTGTTAAAATGTAACAAAAATTATTAAAAACTAATAAGATATCAAAGTAATGCTCGTTACGTGTTCGAGTCGTGTCAGTGTGTTCGATTCATGTGTCATTTAAAGATGAACCCTAGTAGCATGTCACTGTGACGTAAGCATAAAAATGCAAAACACTAATATGAGTGGTCACAATCATTTGGTCCAAGAAATCGTCTTGTGACTCTTAGGGGTGGCAATCGGGTTGGCAGGCGGTTTCTCGGGTAAACGGGTTGACCCGCTCGCCTAACCCGTTTATTAAACAGGTTGGCATACCCCTAACACGAACCCAACTGGTTTAATAAATGGGTTAGGCGGGTTGACCCATTTACGACACGAACCCGTTTAAGCCAAACCCGAACCCGGCTAAGAAGCGGGTTGGCGGGTCCTGTCAGATTTTGCCACCCCTACTTGTGAGGTGAGATGTGGTTTAAGCTGCTATGTTGTTGTTGCATCTCCTAGATTATGGATGCAAATAGATCAGATTCGGGCTGGATCTCACTAGATGTAATCAGATCCGATGAGGTAAGGTTCTGAAATATACGTGGTAATGCTGGATAATGGAAAAACAGAATAAATTCACGTATCTTGCATGTAAACAACGTGGTAATGTTGGACAACGTGTTGGAATCAAAGAAATTGATTCTCTAACAACAACAAAAACCGACAATTTAGTTCAAAAGGTCATGAGTTTGTGCAAGCTGGCCAATCAATGAGCAAGAACCAAAATAATTTTGGTTTCAAATTTGATCTCAAATCAAATCAAACCAAGGCCTAATCGTGATAGGGGAGTGATTTGCCAAATCTGTAACAAACTAATCATCATGCTATAAACTGTTGGCATATATTTAATCAGACTTTTCAGTATGATGATATCCCTCAAGCTGCCATGAACAGAGAAGTCAAAATCATACTTGGTTCCTGAATTCAGGGGCTTTGACTCAGGTGTAGGTTATAAACTTTCTAAACTAAACTCATAAAATTATGATTGGTGATGGAAGTAAGTTAGACATCATACATGTTTGGTTTGTAAACCTAAAATGTGGTGATAAGTGATTGAAATTAAAAAATGTTCTTGTTGTGAAATTAATTAAAAAATTAAAGAATCCACTTGAGAAAGGCAAAGCCGCTTAGGGAAAAATGCCAAACAAGAGTTTATCTAAATTAATTCAGACAAAACTTGCAACAAAAGAGAGAGTGGTGTAGCAGGGAAGCTCGTTACCTCCTAGGGTTTGATGCAGGTTTAAAACCCACCGTGAGCACATGTGTAGTATAAAGAAAAACATTTTTCCTTTGTACATAAAAGTCGAAAATAGGCCCAAACAGGTTTAAATAAAATAAATTTTGCACTACTCACAATGAAATGCAACATAGCACAGTGGTGGGGCTCGTTGCTTTTTTAGAACGAACCTCAGTTTGAAACCCCTTGTGCACCTCACTTTTTGCATGAATTACTTGCATTTTTACCTTTTTGAAAAAAAAAAGTAAAAACGTGGAGGCTAAAAGAATCCCTATCTTTTAGCCATCTATCCACTAAAAACGTGGAGTTGCTACTCCTCTCACTTTTCCAAAAATTTAGGGGAATCCCATCAAAAAATGAGGGAGGGGTACCAAAAATGAAAAAATGTTAGTTATAAAAGTAAATGTTTAAGTTAGGAAGAGGGGCAACATGGAAAGTGAGAAGAATAATAGAAATCATGCATTTTGAGGGGACGGTTTCACCTTTTCAAAAGGTTTTGAAAACCACCTAATTAGGTGGAGACAAAATATGGGAAATAGCCTTGAAAAACTGTGAATAACGACTTTGGCTTCCATAGCACTCTCTCTCTTTCCTCTCTAAGCCCTCCAAAGATCCACCATTATTGTTGTGTGAGACCTCTTTCCTCAACCTACGTGGATCTCCAACCGAGAAGAAGAACGTCGTTCCATGGGCTCGATGCTCCGAATAAGGTAAGAGCATTTTATCTTTATGCATGTACTTAGTGACATGGAGTACACGTATCCAACATATTGTTTGAAAATTTATATGAAAACATGTAGTTATGCAGTCATGGTTTCTCTAAAGTTTGAAATAATACTTGTCGCTTGAACGTTGAGCCAATCAAATCTTCCGTGAGTTTTGATTGTTTTCTTTTTGTGTTGTAACTCCTGAACCGGATGGGATAGAATTATTTGGCGTATGAGTATCATCTTTTTTTTCTATTGGAAGAGGTTAAAAAAAAATAGGTGTGGCACCATATACACTTTACCATGATGCTAGATACTCACGTCCATTGAATGCGAGTGTGTGTTCATATTAATGGGAAGTTGGTTTTGCATGTGTGTATATACATATACCCGAATGTGTTTTTATACTCGTTGATTGATCTAGTGTTAAGTATGCCGCCCAGTCAAATGGGTCAGAGAGTGGCTGATAGCAAAGTGCATGCCCTTAGCACGCCTATCAAGCGTGTTGGGTGGGTACTATGTGGGTCAAAAAAATTGGAGCATGTAAATAGTGTCTTCATAGCGTACAGTCGTATGTTTATATAGTTTTAAGTACACAACAAATTTTTTTATATAAATCAGAATATGAACCAGTAAATGTGTGTAATGTTAAGTTTCATGCTTATACTAATAACCTCAAGCATGTAATGGTCTGATCACTCCGGTAGATGTAACTACATATTTGTGTGTTCCTATGGGTTTAATTACGTAGTAGACAAAATTTAGGTAGGTAGGTTCATAGAATTATACTTTTGTGGATGCTTATAGATTCTGCCAATGCAGGGGAGTGCAAAGATGAATATGCACAAAGTCACATGAATCTAGTTATTATTTTATGTATGCGAATGTATGCATATTCAAGTTATTCCAATTAAGTTTTTTTTTAATGAAATTGCCATCTATCAGTCCACACGATTGTAAAAAAAAATTGTATTCGTCAATCCAAACCTGGTGGGTTGAACTGCATGCATAGTTGGGGTTTTTACCAACCCCGAACTAGGCACGCTGGGTGCCCTAGTTGCTGCGAGATGCGCAATACCTTACTGGGTGCTGCTGCCACTCATGGCAACATGTCATCGCTGGTTTGGTAAGTGGGTACACGCCATCAACGTGCGGGTTGAGCACGCTAGGTCTGTACCATGCATTGCAAAAAAAAAAAAGGGGCAACATACACATAGCGTCTGATCCATGAAGCACATTCTTTGGTTGACTGATTATAAACAAAATGGAAATATAGTATTTGGATTTGGTATTTTCAAATGTGAACCGGTAGGGGTCTGTCCGACCCTAGTCCATTTATTAGTTATCATCTTATAAGCACCCAACAAACACGTCACCTTGTGGCAGCATAACAGGTTGGGGTATGTCCCATCCCAACCTATTCGATAACAATCTTCCTAGATAGTATGTTTAATTGCTTTTTTGTTCATAACTGGTACAACATGATCCTATTAGTCAACATGCCTAGTTGTGGTTGCTACCGACTATCGGCTTGTCTAGGACTTAGGACAACCCAATTACAGTTTAAAGAGAATATATATAATACAATATTTTGTGAGACAAAGGGTTTAGTGTGATCTTATAAATGATAAAATACTTGAATTCAGAAAATGTCAAGCGTATACATGCTCATGTTCTATTTGACAATCTAAAGAAAAAAAAAATATTGGATGGTTTTGGCCATCATAGTGTACGCAGACACACTTTTGCAAAAGTTACATTTTTACACTGTTTGTTCCTGAAATGAATGTTTATCTCATTCTCGAGTTGTGAAATGCCAATTATACTTGTTATTTTCTCTGCAAATGAAAAATGTGTTACATATGAGATTCACTATTACACACATACCCAAAGTAGGTAGGAAACCCACTAATGTACACATACATTGGTTATGGCAAAAGCTCACTTTAGTGCACATGTTTAAATAGTATGATGATTTTATTATATGCATATGAAAATAATGTTATGTGTCGATGAATATGACAAATGAATGAGATATCCATGACATATTCATGTGGCACATGTTTTTTTGTAACTGATTGACATATAAAGGTTACGGCCAATGTTTTACAGCATGAACCATCTATTGTTAAATGCATATTTCTGTTATAATTGCACAAATAAGAAAAAATACAAGGGCACAATAGTATAAGATTGAAACTGAGTATGCAGAACCCTTATAGTGCCATATGGGCACTTATGATGTTAATTGATTTGCATATAATTGAATCATGATTATATGTAAATATTATGACATATCTTATGTTGGTTGATCTATACTTGTTCTGCAAAAAATTGCATAATAAAGACATTTTCCATGCAATGATTATATAAAAGCTCAAAATTGAGCTTGCGGTTCTGCAGGATTCTGGTAGTGCCATACGAGCACTTATGAAAAGTTATACTTAAGACATGTTGTATAAGTACATGATCAGTGGGGTATGAAACGTTTACCCGAGCTCAAAAATGAAATTTTAAAATACTATAAGTATAAGTACTTGGTTCAGAGTTGAGCCAAAATTTTAAGAAATTATGGTTGGTGCATATTGGGCATTCGATGGGTAATGTGCATACACTGAGATCACTCAAAGTGTGGGTTGAGATTTTGGAAATCCCCAGTGGTGAAATGACTTGCATATAAAAAAAAATAAGGATAAAAAAATATGCACACATAACCTAAATGTGGGATTCTGGGTATACCTGAAAGAGGGTATATGTTACCGGTTTCCCGGGATACTGGGTATACCTGAAAATGGTATATGTTACTGGTTTTTCAGGGCTTTGAGTATACCTGAAAGAAGGTGTATGTTATTAGACCCAAGGTCTACCTTAGAGAGGGAAGATGGTACAAGCTCCGTGGGACAATTATGTTTTTGTGAGAGCTAGGCGTCTCACCCGGTCTCCAGTCCTCGGAGTTAGGGGGCAGGACTACCAATGCGTCCTAGGTGGTAGATCTAAGTCTTCTATAGAAGTTACCAGAGTGCATCCTAATTCTAGTTCTAGCCATTATGGAGTACTCTCTCGGTCACAGACCATCCCCTTTAGACCTCCGTACGGCTAGTCATACGAGGTATTAATGAAAAAAGGCATGACAAACCCCTGTGTGATCTCGGTCTGCTATGATGTTGAATGTCTGTGCGTACCCACAGGGTAATTAACAAGAGAAATATAAAGTCAATACACTTTTGAAAGTCTTTAAGTATACACACAATGCTTGATGTTGCATTTGTTATAGTACGATTGGGATTCACTCATGTGATGCATAACTGAGCAATATTTTCCTTCATATTTAGAATACGATGACCTAAATGTGACTCATTCATATGATGTGTCATTCATTGATATATTTTCTTTATGTAATAAATCATGAAATGTTTGAATTTAGTGAATTGTACATTTAAAACTTGTTTAAATGTTTGTCATTTCTTATATCAATGTGTTGCACATATACTTATACACATGACAATGAGCACATTCATATTGATATTATGCTTCTTACTCAAACGGGGTAGTCTGACCCCTTTTAAATTAATATTTTTAGAAAACATATAAGGATGAGCATTTGCGGTCGTCGCTGCGGACATTGCCATGAGACCATACCTTCTGTGGATGTCCTGAGGAACCTTGATTTTAAGAGATTCATTAAATTTATTATTTATGACTTGTAAGATTCCAAGGTGAGATTTTAATTTGCCTAATGTTATTGAGTTTGTGCTATCACCTGTAACCCGCCCAAATTATTTGACTGAGGGATTACTAAAACATTTTCGCTGTGGTTTTAGGAAAAAAAGAATATTCCAATTTTTTTGAGTTAAATATTTGGGTCGTTATAGTTGACACTGCAAAGTTGTTTATGCAAAATGTAGCGAAATATTAGAGAATCTCAGAGAGCATTGTCAGTAATCGAGATGCTCGCTTCACTGAAAATTTCTAACGTGAGGTATTCATATTATTAGGAACATATTTGCATTTCAGCACCAACTTTCATCCTCAGACTAATGGGCAGACAAAGTGAATTAATGGCATACTGGAGGAGTATCTTTACCACTTTGTGAGTGTTAACCAGAGAGATTAGGTAGACTTCTTGATGTCACTCAATTTTGTTACAACCTGCAAAAGAGTGAGTCATCCGGCCATAGTTCGTTTGAAATTGCAATGGGGCAGCAACCACAGACTTTTCACTCTCTTGCTCCACATGGACATGAAAAAATGCTATACACATACCAGTATGTCAAAAACCCACATGACCAAGCAGAGTTGGCGAAGGTATATCCGAACAGGACTGCAAAGCACATGAAGAAATGGACGGATGAGAAGCGTCAACCTATAGAATTCAGTGTTGGTGAAGGTGTACCCTGAGTGCACTGATATCCTTCGAGGTCACCACCACAACCTCATTCGCAAATATGATGACCCCTTCACCACCATGAAACACGTTGAAAACTTGACTTACAAGTTAGATTTGTCAGCAGACTTTCAAGTACATTCAGTCGTTTATGTATCCAACATGAAGTAGTTTCATGAAGATGGAGGAGATCTCCAATGAAGCACATCTCACCATACTTTGATCCTGCAATGCACACCTTCAACAACCAACATTTTAGATAGAAAACCAGAAGACAACCTTAACTACTCCAACAAATATCTTGGCGAGGTGAAGAAGTACCTAGTGTAATGGAAGGTCTACCAGAGAGTAAAGCTATTTGAGAGAAAATAGTCAGCTTATGAAAACACCATCTACTTGTGAAGGAGTACCACTCATGATTGTCGTCGAGGACGACACCAACTTAGGAAGGAGAGAGTGTTCCAAACCCCCAAGTTTTTTGCTTTTGTTGCTTGATGTAGTTACCTCTTTTGATTTCTTGTAGTGTATCTAATGGTCTTTGGCCTATGAATCCTCGGGTACAAAGTGATTTTGGGGTCATTCTGTACTTGTTAACTTGCTAAGTCTATGCTTTTTTGCCTTCTTCTATGTTTTTTTGTGTCTTGGCTCTCTTTATGTGATTGTGTGCATGCGTGCTTATGCTATTGTGCGCGTGCTTGAGAAGCGACATTTTGCTCAAGCTTTTTTGTGTGCTTAAAAGGTTGTTCCAGTGTTGGGGTACACCGGAGCACGTCACATGAGCCTTAGCTTTTAGCCCGTGACAATATGATTGATTATTCATTTAAGTGCCATAACTTGGCTACAATAATTTAAAAATTATTATAATGACCTTAAATTCTAATAGTCATTGTGATAATTTTTAAGCGTTCAATAGTCATAAGGGCCTGTTTGGAATGTTGGCGCTGAGATGGGCATTTATGCATTTGGTTGTCCTGAGATGAAATTTTGGTCAAACTACATCTTGACACTATAAAGGGCGTTGATGCATTTGGGATGGAAAGTGAGGGCCTTTCTCCTTTGTATTTACACTAAATCATGGATTTGGCAGCTACCACCTCTCAGTGGTGATAACTTCCAAATCCAGGATTTAGGATTTAGCAGCTGCCACTTTGAATGCATAAACGCACATCCCAGCTATAGATTCCAAACACGCCCCAAAAGAAATTAATAAACCATATAAAATTGGTATTTGGTCAAGTTGTTAGGACGTTCTATTTAATCCCATCGATTCTTCAATGTTTTTTAATGCTTATTTCAATGTCGGGATATGCGGCCGACATAGCTTCCTGAATAAGAAGCATCCTTTGACTTGCATCACATTTTTTTTAATATTAAAAATGAATGGTTCATAATATGCTGAAATTTTATGAATAATAAATTAAGATGTTTTATGCGATTATGAATAATAAATGAAGACATTTTATACTAAAAACAGTCAATTGCAAGGAAAAAATATTGGCTGCACTGTTGGCCCGGAACACCTAGCTGAAACTCATATGAGCTTGACCAAATCTTACCCCATAAATGTATTAAATATAGTTTAAATAGTAAAAAATGGACTTTTATATCATGTATTCTTGACGTAAAACGATATATTTTTTAAAGTAAAATTTTGGTATATTATTATAATATATTGATTTTTCAATTTTCGAAAAATCATACATACACGTCAGAAAAAAAATATCTAAAGATAAATCCCAACTAAATTAAACATGTAGAATACATGTAAGGGGTTTGATTTATAAAAAATAAAAGAAAATGTTTTTTCCAGGAGTGCCATAAACTTTTTCCTGATTTCAAGTGTATTTTTTGTTTAACATTAAATGCATTTAAGGGTTAAATTGGGAAACTAAAGCTTGCACTTATGTTTTCTTACTAGATAATACAATAATATGATTAAATTTTATTCTCCCCTTCAGAGAGCCAGAAATCCTAATTAGGGTGGGCACAAATGTATGTGTCTACGTGTGCATATATATATATATATAGTATGAAACTAACTCTTTTCTTTAAAAATTTTTAATTTGATCAAATGTTACGGATGTGCTCTACATGAATTGTTTAGTAGAAAACTTCTTTTGAATAATGTGATTATGACAAGTAATTATATCTTTAAAGGGGTCCAAAAATCAACAGCCCACAAAGTGCCAAATTTTTTAACTTAAAGATCACATTTTTATATAAAAAATGCATGATCTAAGGATTTATCCTTAGCAAACAAACCATGTTGAACACATTTATGTGGTTAGATTGAGTCGATACAACTTGCACCTATGATTTATAGCTCATTAGTTTCTTACTTTCATTAGTAGCTAATATTTACCATATATATATATATATATATATATATATATATATATATATAGAGAGAGAGAGAGAGAGAGAGAGGGTTTGGGATGGGAGAGGCACAAGATGCTCACCCTGACCCAAACTCCATTACTGGGGATTTCAGGGTCAGCATGTGGCTCCCCCACTGCTCCCTGGTACAATATGCATTTGTTATATTTTTTTTATGGCAAAGAAAATTAATTTTATTAGAGAAGCAAATAACCAAATAAAAACAAAAACAAAAAACACGATAATTTGATATGTTTAGATAGATTGGATATATTCTTATGCAAGTTCTCAATGTCTCGTGGTGAACCTTATTGGAGACCTTGTCCCCCGCCCCGCCCCACTGCCATCCCTATTTGAAAGTGAGGAATACGAGTGCCAAACTCTTTTGGGGGCCACGTTTGGAAGACAGAGAAAACTCTCAAAGGAAAAGACAGTTTTGCCTATGAGAGTTCTTGATATGAGAAGTTTTTAAAAAAAAAAGTTTTTGGCTTGTTTGTGTAGAATGAGAAAATGTGTAAAAAATGAGAGGAGGAGGAGGGTAGTGGTGATGGTGATGGGTGGTGACGGTGGTGGTGATGAGATGGGTGGTGGGAGTGTAAAAATAAATTTTCTTGATAGGAAACATTCCTCCACCTCCTCCCATGAAAGAATATTTTTCTATCAAAATTTGTACTTTTTAGAAAAACTCTCTCAGCTAAAAAGTCACTCTCCTTTAAGAGGATCGACATAAGAAATTTTTATTTTGCGTCACTTTTGCTGCGATGGATGCAATTTTCGAAAAAGATGAGTCCGAGGTGGTGTCACCAGTTCCACTTTTCACTTGGTAGTTACCAAATATTACACCAATTCCCACATTGGTGATTGTTCCGACGTCCATCCTCATGCTCTTTGAGTTTTAATTTAAGCTTTAAAGTTGCATTCCAAACAGTAAATCCTGAGCTAAATCATTCCAGTTATCTTAAGGGCCTGTTTGGAATATGGAAACCAGGATAGGAGTTAATGCATTTGGCAAAAAGTTGGTAAAATTACCACCTGGTAGCTGTTTGGAAACTGATAGCTGGGATGGGAGTTAATGCATTTGAGATGGGAAGTGTCATTGTATTTACACTAAAGCATGGAATTGACAGTAGCTGTCAAATCCAGGATTTAGCAGCTGCCACTTCCCACCCCCAGATATTAGTTTCCAAACAGGGCCTAAAAACCATGTGGATTTGTTAAAACCACAAAATTTGGGAGTTCCATAGCTACTGTCATCGACTGTCAGATTCCAAACAAGACCTAAAAAAACATTCAACTGCCTTTCTTTAGTAAAACAAAGCAACTAAAATTTCTTTATTATTGATATATTTAATACAAATCCTAAGTTGGGGTAAAAATGTGTTGTCCTCAAGCAGGCAGGCAGCCAGCCATTTTGGCACGATTCAGAAAGTAAAGATAAAATTCAATTATTGGATTTCAATGCACAATTCCATATTTACTATAATATTTAAAGCGTTATTATCCACAACTCATGAAAGGGTTTTTTTTAACGGGAGCCTTATGAAAAAAAAAATTAAAAGGTCAATTTGGTTTTTTAGGAATATACTTTTTTTTTTACAGCTAACACCTAAAAGATTATGTAAAAAAAACAAAAAACAAAAACAAAAACAAAAACAAAAACAAAAACAAAAACAAAAACAAAAACTTGAAAAAACAAGATATTTAAAAAATAAAAGTGATTTTAAAACACAATATATTATTAGGTTTTTTTACAATTTGTGATTACCTCACATCAAAAGGCCTTCTGTTGGTAAAAACCCATATTCACTAGAGAGTAAGTCTAATTTCAACCTTGCAGCAAGGGATGCTCCTCATGACTTCAATGGGGGGTTGGCACAATGGGGTGGGGGCCTTAGCTTCTAATGGGCCTCTTTGGATTCCATTGTGATCTCACATGGCCACACTCAATCCAATTACCAAGATCCAATAATACTACTGTATACTCGAATCCTACTGACTTGCAACAACTCTATTTGGACTGCTCCAAAATAGCTTGTTGCCGGCCCCTTCCTTTTAGAAAATTTTGAACCTTGGCCACCAAATCTAATCCACGGAATTTTAGGGTGCGAGGACAGTGATCATAAGTAGGGCAGGCAGAGCCAATGCAGCTAGGCCTTCGAGCAAGAGGTTAAGTGTTTGTTTAACTTAGATCCCTATGAATTTGAAAGCTTGTTTGGGTTAAACTTCCAACTATAGTTTCCTTTTCCTCGGAAATCAAAACCTACTCGCTAGAAAACCAGCCAAACCTATCCACTAAGAAAAGGGGGGCCGAGGAGAGGGGATCGAGACCCTCTTAACGTTTTTGAATTTTTTTCTCTTTTTAAGCACAAGTTTTAAGATTTTGGTTTTATATTTTGTTTTATTATAAATTTTTTTGCCCCATTTAAACAAAATATAAAAATTTATATTGCCCATTTTTATAATTTTGTTTTATATTTTATTTTATTATATATATATATTTTCTCGTTTAAACAAAATATAAAAATTTATATTGCACCTCTTTATATTTTATTTTATTATAAAATGTTTTGCTCCCTTTAAGGGAAATCTTAGATCCGTCATTGATAAGAAACATTTTATCGAATTTTCGGTGTTTTTTTTAGATTGTGTGGGTTCTAGGATAGAGATTTTGCAATTTTTGGCTGTTTCGGATCCGAAACATTTGCTTCCCTGGTTTGAACTAGCCTATGGGATAATGGATATGGATCTGGGTGAGGCCTATTATAATAAGGAGGCGGTGCAAGCTCAAATTCGTCTTCTTCCAAGGTCAATGATGCCCCTTATCCAAACAGAATGGGGCCCATAAGGGTAATACAGTAATTTCAGTGAATGGAAATTAAGTTTAAATTTCAAAGGCCGTATTTATTGGGTTACGATGGCTTCCCTTTCTTTCTCCAGCTCATCCAACGGCTAGAACGGTGTCCACACAAATGAGGAGATGAGGGCCGTCCGATACGAGGGATGTCGGTGACGTGGACGCATGACCGTCGTTCCGTCTTTCACCTGTCCTTCTAGTTCCCCGAGGAGACGTGCTTCCCTTTTGTCTCTCTCTCTCTCTTTTGCTTGCTTGGCTGGTTTTCCTCTGAAGTTCTGAACCCTAATTCCGTTTCTTTGTTTCCCGCTTTTCGCTTAACAAAAGTGGTTTCGTCGGAGCTCGGGCGGATTCGGCCTTCCGGGAAGCGGTTTTGGCCCTGCTCTTCCAGGGAAGGAGATTTCCCAGGGCGATTTTAAACCGGATCCGAGGTGGTTTCGTGGTTCCGGAGGTGGTTTTCACTGGTAATAATGGTTCTTCCGAGTGGTTTTCTATCGTTCCTGGCGGTTTTGACTCCTCTTGGTGGTTTACGTATTCTCGCGCGTGTGTTTGCTGATCTGAATAGGTTTCTCGGTTCGTTCGAAGGTGCTTTTTGCTAAAGGGAGCGGTTTTATGGATTTATCCGGTTTTTGAAGGCTATAATGGCGGGTTTAGCTGCCGGTTAGCGGTTTGGTAAATGTTTTGCGACGCTTGATAACGGTTTTAGGTATCGGCTAGCGGTTGGGGTGTTTGATAGAGATTAGGTCCCGGTTAGCGGTTTTCGAAAAGAATTTGCGGCGTTTGATGATTGTTTCAGGTCTTTGTTAGCGGTTTCGTGAAAGATGTTGGGAAGATCTAAAGCGCTTTCGATGAAGGAAGGAGGTTTTGACTCAGTGGAAGTCATTTTTTTGGATTTCTATCTGGATTCGTTTTTTCGAAGACTAATAATTTTATGGAATTTGAAAAGGTTTCTTTGTTTTTTTGTTATCTATCCTAACAAAGGCAGATTTCGTCATAAAAATATCCTTTTTTTTTTGTGTCATCTTATATACTTGGATCCGGACGGTTCAGATTACCGATTTCTTCGCCTCAGATAGCTGAATTGTCTATTTTTTTTATTATGATCTTTCTCTCTTTCTCTTCCATTTCTGATAAATTTTTTCTGATAATTCTTTTATTGTTTTGATTTGTAGACTTCGTGTTTTAAGCAGGGGTCTATGACGATCTTCTTCCGTGATTTCATTTTTTTTCAATAATTTTATATTATTTCACGAACTATTTTGAAATCTGAAGCGTGTTTGCTGTCATTTCGCAGTAGTTTTAGGGTTCGGTTTTTACTGGTTTTTTCTAGTCGGGTCACTGGTGATCTGTAAGACTGCTCCTTTTTGCCTGTGGCGGTTTTGTTTGATGAGAGTATTCTTATTTCGTAAACATTTCCTGGGCGTTTGCTTTGGATTTTGTTGATTTTAGTTTTTTGTCTCATCGTCGTGATCATCGACGTCTTCATCGTCATCACCATCAATTTTCTATCCATGTTTGAACTGTGTGGAGAAGTTCTGTTTTGATTGAAGACTGTTTTTGGTGCCACTTATCTTTGTATAAATTTCCTTTAGGTTCTATGATCTTGTTGTAGATTCGATTCTCTGTGAACTCTTTAATTTGGTAGACATTAATTGACTTGGTATGGCACCAATAGTGACTTCTTAAGTGACCATTTGAGATCCTTCCTCTATGAATAGTACGTAAATGTCCTCTGTCAATTGACAACCCCCTATCTTGTACGACTCGATACCCCTGGTCCCAGGTTCCACCCTTTCTATTCCTTAGGAAGCAGGTATCAAGGTGAAAGGACTCACTCCCACGGCACTCTGTACTCAAAACAGATGCAAATGCAGTTGCTGGAATGAAGCCAGACTACTTCCAGAATCCATTTCTTTTATTTTTCATCAGTGATATATTTTCCTGCTCTATATTTGTTGGAATCTAAATTAGTTTATTTTTAGTGTAAAAAAGGGATAAGTTATTTGTTTGACAGATGGAAGTTTGTGGTGGCGGTTTAGGTTCTGAGCTTGGTGTTTTAATCTTTGCTTTTCTTTGCTGGTTGCAGTTGTGTGTAGAACTGGAGGGAGGTAACAAAGGTTTTTTCTGTGGGGATCTTTGGTGTGACTTAATGGCAACAGAAGTACAAACGGAAAAGTGTATCCTTTATGTTTGTGTTATATTTCTTTTTTGTGTAGTAATTTTTCGACTTTCTAGGATCTAGTATTCTTGTTGTTTAGTTAGCCCTACCTACAATTTGATTTATTTTGGTTCTTTCTTTTATAGATAAGTTTTGCCTATCGAGGGTATGTGAATATCATTTTACCTTTCTCTTCTTTTCTCTTGTAGGAAAATAGGGGTTGTTTGTGCATTTAGGTTTTGGTGAATATGCTACTAATACAGTTTGGATTGTTGTTTTTTCTGTTTCTCTCCATTCTCCTTCTTCTTTAATCTGTAATGAGGCTTCTGCTGTGTCAAGCCACATTTTTCACCAATGATTCGTTAGTTTTTGTGGATTCTATTGTTACATGCATCTGTTGAAAGATCCAGTAATTTTGATTTGCTCCTGTTTGAAGGGAGATTTTTTCACCAATGGTAGCATCAACATTTGTGGTTTGCATTATGTTCCTTGCATCTGTTGAAAGATCCAGC